>NC_068417.1:8334258-8945924 GCF_023724105.1 Carassius gibelio | reverse complement strand
CAACGACTAGTGCTTTTCGTACCAAAAAGGCTCCGGTAAGGTGTGTTTTTGTCAAACAAACGTCATTTTTATCCGCACAATTTACTCAGAAGTACAAAAATACACCAATGTAAATGTTACACAAATGCAAAAGTTAAAACTGCATCTATTTCTTTAAGAAACATTGTTCTATTCTTTATTTAACTTCAAAGTTGTGTGTAGGTATCATTTGCAAAAGAAACCTCATAACATCAGAGTCTACATGTAAAAATAATGTTTTTATAATGAAAATATTTAGTTCCCTGATCCAAAGTTGGTTCCCAAATGAAACCGTGAATGGTAAATGCAAGAGTTAGCATCAAGAACCCCTTATTTAAAAGTTGCATTAAGGCTATATTTAAAGATAGTGCTTGATGCTTGTCTCTGTAGAGTTTAATGCATAGACATGAATCATGTTGAAAGGGTCGTAGCATGTTTTTGGCTCCGGTAGGCACAGGTGTCCAAATGGATAAGGGTGCAAAACTGTGATTCTTTAAGAGGTCTTGTGTAAGTCTTGGCTCGCTCTCTTGAGTATTATTCCGTCTCCATTTCTTCTGTGTCCTCATATATCTCTGAAGTGTTAGCTCTTGATGTCTCTAGCTAAGTATTCTCTCTTTCTCCCGCTCTCTGGAGGCCTTATCTCAAGTTAACTTTACGCACAGCGGAGAACGGCTAGGCTCGTGCTCAGAAAAAAAGGAAAGAGTGGAAAATTTACTCACCCTTCAACTCCGCTTAATGCAACTATGCGTGCGCTCATCCTCCCCACCCAAACACCCCCTTCTGCTTTTGAAATTGAATCCGTTTTACTTTTCTGGTAATTACAGTATGTTAAAGTGTGTGTGGTAGCTGTTTGCCTAACCCTCTGTTCAGCCACTGTGAAATTAACTTCATTCGCCTCCAACTCTCCTCCCATCAAAGTCATAATTCTCGCCGCCTCCTGAGATCTAGTGTCAGATTCTTAAAGATTGCGGAGTGGCCCGAAGTGGTGTGCACGCTGCCGGAAATAATCGCTGAGCGAGGGGAATGCTGCAGCTGAGAGGATAGCTTGATTCTTATTGCTTGTTTTCTTGTTCTTGTCCTCTTCAAGACGATGACAAATAAAACCTTAAAGCTGCCGGTGGTGTCGATGCCGTTTGGCAGGTAGGGGTTTTGGGTGGCCGGCGTGGGATTGGAGAGAGATTGTTTCTGGGAAGTGAAGTACGGAATTGTTTCATGGGCCGTAAACAAGGTAAATGGGATGCATCCCTTACATACGCCCAAGCACCTAAGTACCCTTGTATCAAAATCTCAAACGGTGTTTAGTAGGCGCTTTGTGTTCATTTCGTCATTCCGGTGGTACTAGAGGAACCTACAGAAACTGGAGGCTTTCCTCCAAGTGGGCGTTTACAGTCACACCAAGTCAAGCACCTTGGATTTACCTTGATTTACGGTGCCGCTGGTGTGATTTTCATCAATATTTGCTTTCTTCCCCAGACAGTTCCAGATCGAATAAAGCAACTTTTGGTTGCCAGATAGAGTTACTGTCAGCTTGATCTGGTGGGGTTAGTGGGGTGTAAGGATACTCTTGCTGGCAGGAAGCATTCATACCTTAATTACAGCCGCCCATCAGATCCAGCTTTCTATGTGCAAGAAAAGGAGAGAAAAAGCAATTATTATTGATTTGTGGAGGCACCTCAAAGACCAAACTGAATCTACTACAACCAATGTCCTTAGAGTTGGGGTGCTTATGGCCAGCCATTCATTGGCTCCATCTTTGGTATTTCAAAGCAATAGATGCAACAAATGCATGTCATCATGGCAATTGATTAGCATTCATGTTTGTTGCAGGTAAAGGCCAGTTAGTGGCATCCTTCTGTTTTGTAGTGTCCTGCATTGTTTTAAGACACCGTATGAAGGTTTAAGTAGTGTCCGGATCCCTGCGTGCACTTAAATTGTGCTTGGTCTTAAATATTTTTGAATGCAATTCTAGTAGAATAATTTCTACATGGAGCTGCCAATAAAATGGCACTGTTTCTAATATATGTGCCAAGTCCAGGATCATCAAATTCAGCAGGTATAGTTTATTTCAGACAGTTCAGTTAATTTTGAGATTGTGCTACTGCCAATTCCATAATTATATGAATATGGGAAACACAGGCTGCTAACTAGCAGCTTTCTTAACTTGCAAGTTTCCATCTCCGTAGATCTGATTTCCATCCTGTACTTGTTCCCGTTTGGTTAGTGCATAGCCAGTTTCCATCCCTCTTTGTTTTCCCTCCATAATACTTGTAGTTTTTCTCCTTTAACTTTTCAGTAAAACCAACATCACATTGTAAAATAAAACAAATCTCTTCTTCTACATTCCATTAGCTGCATACAAAAACAAACCTTTAATCCATCCACTTGGTATTCAGTTGACTTTCAGACGATCCTGCGCTTGTGTAGAGAAAACCACTGCTGTGAAATTGGCCTGTGTTTAACTAGAAAGTGCCACTCGCCCATAAAATCGCCCGTTTTGCCTCCTGCTGCCAGTAGAGGGCAGTGTGACGCCTCTCAAAACCCTCCTGAAGCCATGTTCCCCTCATTGTGAATGTGTGATTTGTAGCTGGAGCCCAAGGGAGGGTGATGCACCGGATTTACATTTGCGTTCGAGGCCTCGGGAGGGTTTCGGCTCTCCGGAAACTTGAGGAAATAATTAGGCTAATACAGACAACGTCAATAACAACGTCAAGCGAATTGAACCTTTAGAAGATATTGTGCTGTTTCCTTCTCCAGCAAAATCATTTAAAATTAAGCAGCACAGCACAATCAGTATTAGCACTGCGCGTGTTTGAGCCGATTAGCCAAAATAAATTGGCTCTCTCGCAGTAATTTTCCAGGCTTTGTCTCGGTTACGTTTGAGTACTTTGTCTTTAAACTAGCGTGTGACTGGTGAATGTGAAATAGGGGTGAAATGTTCTCTGTGTGTTTTATGATTTCGAGGGCTGTGTGATGATCAGACAGCGAATCTCACAGAGACGTCTCGCTGCGCGTCCCTCAAGTGTCTTTCCCTCTCGTCTTTTTTCCATTGATCCTGCTAATTGATCTCGGTTTTTTTCCTCTTCTCCACAGGTATGCCATTCCTCCCGAGCACGGCAAGAGGTTGGAGCGGCTGGCGCAAGGTAAGACCTCCATTCGTTAGCGTGTCTCAATGCAGAAATGGAGCATGGTGGGTTAGCCGATCAAAACAGAGGTCATTTGCATATTAAAAGAAAAAAAGGAGTGAAAAGGAAATGTTGAAAATTGGAAAAAGTTTTATTTTTTATTCTTTATTCTTCTTTGGTGCAACAAATATATATATATATATATATATATATATATATATATATATATATATATATATATATATATATATATATATATATATAAGCACCATTAGCACAATATATATATAAGCACCATCGCACAATAAATTTGTGTGAGCAATATATAAAATATTTGTTTTACTGAAGGAAGAAAATCATACAGGTTTGAGTATAAATAATGGCAGAAGTTCACTATCGGATGAACGATTCCGGCCTGAGAGGGAAAATCCTGTTCTGCGGGTCTTTTCCTGTCCCAAATTACACAGACAAAACATCGCCGTAATCCTGAATGAGGTGCGAGACGGTGCTGACAGAAAATCCTCTCCGCACCTCCCGAAAGTTTGCGGAGCTGTCTAGGAAAGCCCTGGCGTCTGCCTGTGGTTGTGTGGATCATGAGATGTGAAGATGTTTGTGCGTCTCTGAGATCTGAGGCTGGTGTACTTCAAAACGCTACCATAAACCACATACACAAACTCCTGTCCCACTTAAACAAACACCCTGCTTTAAACGAACGAACGAGCACTTGACATGATGCAGCGCTGAGACGTCACACAGAGAACAGACGTATATACAAACACCTACAGCATTTTCACACCGCAATTTGTCTCTTTAGCAGTCTGCGTGATGAATATTTTATATTATTAAAATAATAAAATAAATGTAAATCTTTTAAGTAGTATTATTTTGTTTTTATTTAAATACTTATATATACATTTAAATTAAAGTTACTGATGAATCACGATGTTATTATATTAGAAAAATTATATCATATGTTATTATTGAACAATATTGTTTATTCAGTTATGGTTATTTTTTTAAGATTCATATTCATGTTTAATTTTAGTATGTATTTTAATATTTTACAATTATATTCAAATGTTAAAATTCTATTAAAAAAAACTGAAACTAAAAATAAGTGCTTTCATAATGTATATTTATATAAAGTACATTTTATCTCTCTTTTGAATAAATTATTTCATTTATTCTTCATAGATATAGATTCAAGATGATTTTTGAAATATTCAGATCTGTATTTTTAAATATGCATTTTATTGTATTTATATTAAATATGTTAACAACTATATTGTTTTGTTGTCATCTAGATACAATTTTAGCACCATTTCATACAAATTTATACTTTCTAATTTTTATGTTCATATATGTATTCTAACTATGTATATAAAACATTTTAACATTTTATAAATATCCCTAATTTTATTATTTTATGGGTGAACACTTGAAGTGCTAACACAATGATGAATCATGATTTCTGTGTGAAACTCTTCACACGCACATTACTAATGGTTTATGCAAAACTCTTATCTGTGCATAAAAATATGAATTCACACTCCATCACCACGTCCTTTTCATCTGTTAAATCTGCGTTGAAAGACGAAACAAAGGCAGTCGCGGCTCTAAATGACAGTATTGTACCTCAGCATCACTCTTCACACCTTAGAGTCAATCCGCTCCATTCTCCTGCTCTTCTAATGCTCTCAACAAATGACTGAATGCCTGACGATATTTTATCATCGGTCGCAGTGAGTAACGGCGCTTCGCAGAGACACAGAGTCTCAGTTGGACGATCCCCTCTTCAGCTTCTGAAGGCGTCTAATGCTGTTTTGACAATGTGAGGCCTCTTTTTATGTCATATACATTGTTTTAACAGAGTTTCAGCTCTGTTTTTTGCTGTACGAATAACAGGAAGTGGAAGAAATATATTGTATGTAATAGCAATGCATTTACAGGAGGAAAATCTCCTGTAACTCGCATGATTTCCAGTGTTTTTGGCTGGAAACATTTTATATTTAGCACTAAAGAGGTTATGTAGTTTATATCGATGAGCTTAAACTTTACAAACATGGACTAACAGACGCAAAAGTTTGTGTTTTTAAATTGTTATTGTATTTATCTGTATTGTTATTTATGTTAATCATTGTAATAATGTTTTTATAGTAATAACATTTTATTCTTAATTTTTTTTTATATCTGTGCATCTATATAAATGTAAACACAAGATTATTTTTTTTATATATTTGTTTATATTTATCGTTACAACATATTTACATTTACATTTATTCATTTAGCAGAAAATTTTATCCAAAGCGACTTACAGATGAGATATATATATGTATATTCAGAGTAAGTTTTAAGTTGTAACTTGCTTGTAACTTTTGCGCACAAATACACGCGTTTGCACCGTTAGCGCAGGAAAACCGCTGCTTTGATCGAAAAGAAGCAAAACTTCACTTGTTTTAGCACGAGTGTTTCAACAATAGCACGTTAAACAAAGAGAAATGGCCGCTGAATTATCGTACCGTACCGTTACTGTGGCAAAAGTTCTTCCCACTAAGTGAAAATTACTTAAAATCTGCCATATTTAAGCCACTTAAGTGTATTGTGGCTAATGATAGAGGCTTCGTATGAATCACACACCCTAAAATGGTGTGTTTGTGCCATTTATCAGACGTTTTGGTTGTGTCGTTGTGACCTTTATTGTTATCTTTGGGAAGGAATGTGGAGACGATTATAATAATTAAAGGCTTTCAGCATGATTCAGTGCGCGGCTGATGTGTTTGACCCACGGCACACCGGCGCAGCTTTTACCCGTAACCTCAAAACCGGTGATTATATGTTTTGTGCGTAATAAGCACTCTCCACTGAATCTCCACAAATGATTTCACTGTAATGGTTTTACATCGGTTCTGTGCTGAAACCCTGCTCTGTACCGTCTACATTAGACAGTATGCTAACCGCCATTTTTGGGGGGCTATATTAAAGCAATGTGCCCCATGAAGCCGTGGTTTACAGTGAATATATAATATAACGCATTGCGTTGTGCCTTAAACCCCCTTAGTTGTTATAAATTCACTGGAAACCATCTACATAGTAAGGTTTTCACAGAATAAAACAGAGCAAATAAAGTTTAATGGTCTAAATTAAAACAGTATTCTTCCACCAAACAATATAGCTCCTCAGAAACAGTTGTGGTTCCAACAGAGTGGTTGCTGAGCAACAGACAAATGTAAACAAACATAGTGTGTGTTTGTAGAGTAATTTGAAACAGCTTGGAATGCGGCTCGACCAATCAGAATCAAGGAACGGAACTCTCCGCTTTTTAAAAAGATTTTGAATATAATAATGATGATATAATAATAATAATAATACCATGATAATGATGTTAATTAATGAATATGTAGAGTAATATATTTAATTGTTTTTACATGTATTAGTATACAAATTATAAATAAAATTTTATATATATATATATATATATATATATATATATATATATATATATATATATATATATATATATATATATATATAATTTATTTCTAATGTATTCTGTTTTTGTGAATTAGAATGAATTGTTATTGTTAATGTTTTATCATAATAGAAGTTAATAACAATGAATTAGAAAAAATCCTCTAATAATGTCTTTCTGTAATTCCCTTTAAAGATCTTCAGTCTGTTTATTTCAGGGCTTCCTCCGTTGGCATCGTCTTACATTTGCCCTTTTTGCTGTTTGTGGCTTTCTGCAGGTTTTTTCCCAGGAAGTTCTCAGGGCTGCGATGCATTTCTCCGTCACAAGATGACCCTCCTTTCGCCATCCATCCTGAAGAAATACAGCATCCCCTTTGATAGGGTGAGTTATTTTCACATTGTTGCATCACTTCCTGTCACTCGGACAGCACAAATGTTCAATCAGATAATACGGCTGTTGATAACTGGAATAAATTGAATATGATTTTATCAATGCAAACGATAATCATATTGGTTCACAAAATCAAACAATGCTTTTTGTGTTTTTGTAATATTATGCAATACATTATATAATAATTAACTATAAATCAAAAACTTATCAGTACAGCACATTTTTTATTCTAATTATTTATTTCGCATTATTATTAATATTGTTAGTAAATAATGTATTACTGAAATGATAATAATAAAAACAACAAAAATATCCATTTAATTTATTAACTATTTTAATATGTTCTGTTAATATAATTATAATTTTATTATGCAGATTGTCCAAGTATTTCTAGTTTTATATTCCATATTTCATTATGGAATCATTATTAATAATAATAAATTATAAATACAGTAGTAATAATATAAAATTAATAAAAAGTAAATAGGTATGCCAGTTAAAAAACGTTGCTTTTAATAATTTATGATTTTATTATTATTTTTAAATATCACTGATATATGATTTCATTTACAATTTGTTGGTATATTAATTTAATTCTTATATATTATTCGGATTATCACATAAAATGAAATAAATTAAACAGATTGAAATTTCATTAAAAAACATTTGAAATTTAAATAAAATGAACTGTAAATTTATTAAAATTTTACCAACTCTGAAATAATAATATAAAATATATATATCTTTTTTTATTCCAGTTAATATATAATTTTTCTCCTTCAGAAACCTCATGCGATCTTCATGTCTTAGAGTTTGATTCAGTAATGATCTAAATATAGTCCAGTTTATATAAGTCGGTCTGTGTTTCTCGATGTTGCCATAGAAATGGTATTTGATGGGACTTATAGAGATCAGCGCATCCATAGCAACCCAACTGTGCAATTTATATTGACTGAGACGCAAAGAGCAAATCTATAAAAGCCATAAAAGATCAGCATAAGATCAGGTGGGCTATATAAGAGGATCAGATATCATTTACACGTGTGTTGGATTTGCTAGCTGATGAATTATCAATCTATTCATTTGTTATCAATAAGACATGTAGCTTTACGGTTTTTCATGTTCACGTTTAACAATTTTTTTTTTCTATGTAAAGTATCAAACTTCTCTGAACAAAGATTTTTCCGAGTTTGTATCTGAATCTGCTACATTTGTTACTGCTGAAGCACTAATGCAAATTCATCAAAATTAATGCGACTATTTTCCGTTCAAGAACAACTTATATGATCAACTGTTTTTTTATTTGTTTTTTTTTTTATTAAAGTTTCATTAATTTGCCAAATACAGAAGCAATTAAAACGAATGTATTGTAATTTGTTATGTGATCTTGCTGTTACATGATAATTTGCTTAATACATTTTAATTATTTAAAAAATGTAATGATAAGGGATGGAACGGTATGAAAATTTCTAAACATGATTATAGTGTCCAAAATTAATGAACAAAAGTACGATTATCGGTTATCGGGTAACAATTATCGGTTAATTTGCAGTTATTGATATCACAGTATCGTTAAAAAGTGATTAGATTAAATGAAGCTGATTAAATGTCCCAAAAAGTACTGACACACAAATCCCTTCTGCAAGCTTATATTTAAAATAAACAAACAACAAATAAAATGACTTTTTATTTGCATTATCACTGAAACAACATTACCAAAGATGTCTAGATTTTAAATGAAAACATGACTAACAAAAGTTTGTCTTATAACATGTTCGAAATTTTCAAATAAAGCTTTGAAAACATTTAATAAAAAGGTAAACCCACATTTCAGACTCATTATGCAATCATTAATAATAATAAATTATACATTTTGATTATAAAAAATGTATGTGATCATGCTGATAATTTGCATAATACATTTCAGTTATAAAAAAAATTAATGATAAGGCATTTAACGTTATGAAAATTTCTAAACATGATTATAGTGTCCAAAATTAATGAACTAAAGTGTAGTTATCGGTTAATGATTAACGATTATCGGTTAAGTTACCGTTATTTATATCATCACGGTATTGTTTAAACTTGCTGGAAATGTTCAAAAAGTACTGACACATAAATCCCTTCTTCAAGTTTTATATTTTAAATCAACAAACAACAAATAAAATGACTTTTTGTTTGCATTATCACCAAAACAATAACATAAGCAAATGATGTCCGGATTTTAAATGACTACATGACTAACTTTGAAATGTTCAAATAAAGCTTTGAAAACGTTTAATAAATAGATAAACCTCACATTTCAGACTTTAAATAAAGAAAAGGGTTAAGTCCAAATGATAATTGATTAATTAATGATAACATATTTTATTTACTCCAAAAACATTTCTAGATAACTTATCTGAATTGTTTAAATGTCTAGAATCCACATAAGCTTGTTTTTCATCAACCGGTCAAAATTGATATGATACCCGTGCACGCTTTTTTGTGAACATAGTTGAAAACGCATCTGAGATAGCTACTCTTAGTCACTTATCTATTTCACACAGTTGTGGGAGTCTCTGAAGATACGTTTTTTTCATGCTAATTCTAATGTAGGCTTATGTAATGCTTATGTCGCAGGCCGCCTGCATGTAGAAATTGTAGTGTTATAGTGCTTAGCTTTGCATTCAAAGATGACAAGGGTGCTAAACTTCACACACAACTTTAAGTATATTTGCACAACAAACGCTCTTTATATGCCGACCACGGACCCCTGCTAGCGTCCGCGCCACGGATTACATTTCAATTTACTCCGCCGCCCATTTCCGTCCATGCAAATTAGTCATTTCCACAGATAATTCCCATTGTTATGAGCCGGAGACCCTCACGGTGAGATTAAACCGGTAATAAATCTCTGTAATGAGGCTAGATAAAGTTCAGCACAGCTATACATTATGCTCAACCCTTACAATCCTGATTTTGGCTTCCACTGCTCCTCCATGCGACGGATGTTATTGTCACTTTTGAGTCGATGTGACACTCGGTGGAGCCGGAGTGAGATGAAACAGAGAGGGAGAAGCTGAAGTGTTGATTTCAGCAGGTTTCCTGTCTGTCTGTCTCTCTCCGTGTGTCTGGGGACGTTATTAGAGCTTCAGCTCAAACTCCTGCTAGTGAACAGTCGGTGAGAGTGTGAGGAGAAACCCAGGAATCATGCATTAAATCTCATCCGCTCCGCCATTATGGTGACAGTTAAGACTGTACGAAACATACCACAACACTTAATACCAGTATATAGGAAGTTTCTCGGATGCTATACCTTGGTATTCTTTTAAGTACCTTAATGTAATGTCAACATGAAATCAAAATGTACTTCGATTCTTGTTGAACAACCTGTTACACTCTAAAATACACTCATTATGGAAGGTTGTAAATTAATTTAATGTTGATTTTAAGTGATTTTTTTTTTTTTGCGTCAGATTTTTGAGACTTTTGAGTCTTGTTTTTGGTTCTCATCTTCTGTAAACTTGTATTAATATTTGGTGGTAAAATGTTTCAAAACTTATACACACATTAATATGCTATTAGGTTTAATAATTATTTAAAATGAATACTTTTTATTATTTATTTCTAAATGTATTACATTTTAAATTTATTAACAGTGCATTAATGCAAAATTCTAATTAGTCATTTTCATTTTTATTAAATATTTTGTAAATTTAATTATTTTTGAATATTTTTATTCAAATATATATGATATTTAAATAACAGATTTATTTATTTTAATACAAATGTACAAAATTGACAGTGAATTTCACTGAATGTTTTTTTATTAAAATTATATTTTTTGCAATTATATATTTTTTTTGTAATGCAAATGTACACCATAATACCAGACTTTATTTTTTAAATTAAAATAAAATTTTATTTTGAGTTAATTTTATTACTTGACTTTTTCCCTTTGATTCAGTTCCAATAAAAATTAGTTTTGTCATATTATTTTTATTATACTTTTTCATGTTATTTTTGGTGCTTATTCACATGTTGACATTTTTTCTTTTGTTTGTTCATTGTAATTCTTTTAAATATTTTTTACTTTATTTTTATATTGCATTTTAAATGTATTTATTATAAATATATATTTTTATTTTATTTTTAAATATTTATTTATGTTAGTTTGAGCTTTAATCGTCACTAACACAGTATCGCGTTCTCTACAAGTGTGGAATTAATCTAATTTCGCTAACAGTAGAAACGCCTGAGGACTTAATTGTACGAAAAACCAGACACGTAGCATAGAAATATAACTCCAAACAGCATTAATGAATTTTACTTTCTTTCTAATGGACGCCAGTGTGAAGCTGAAGAGCGACTCTGCTGATCACAAAGCAAGAAAACGGGGTGAAATGAAAATATTCATTAGCTAAGGCTGGCTAACTCTCGGCCATGCTCCACGCCTCCACCTTAATTGCGCTCGTAGCGTCTGGAAATGTCTTTCCAGCGTTTCGTTTGGCCTGCGGCTGAGGGGCCCGAGGTCTGAAGGAGACGATAAATGGAGAGGAGGCTAAGGATTTCTCACAGCAAATTTCTTTTCCCATCAGCCGCTAATGGCTGCAGATATTAGCGCTGGAAGCCGGCGTGTTTCTCAGTCCCGGCTGATTTTCCCGCGACAGCTTTTTCTCCCTCTGAAGTGTCGTTTGCAGCTTAATTCAGCAGTTATTGGCTCTTTCATCAAAGTACAGTTCACTGAGTCCTTTAAATGTTGCCATCGCCCAGATCACTGTGCAGCCGGATGAAATTAATAATATGTAGGGAAGCGGAGCAATAGCCGGGAAAAAATGTAACATCTAGCGCTTCCATCTTCAGAGACACATGCGTCCCGCGAGGATCAGCCGAGAGCTTCATGATTATTACACATGCAGAACTCACAAGAAAGTGCTGCGCATATTGACATTCAAACTCCAGTTATTTGCAAGGACACTTGTGCTTTTATTTATTTATTTATATATGTGTGTGTGTGTGTGTGTGTGTGTGTGTGTGTATGTATATATTTCATTTCATTCTATCATTTCTACGTATTGTATTTTTATGCATTTGTTCCTTAATTTGTTTATAATTTTTCATTAATTCCTTCATTTTGTTCTTTCACATTCATAATTATGTCTTGCTTTTGTCTTTTATTTTTTATTTCTTGTTTTTTTTTTTAATTATCCATGCATTCATTTTTGAATTACACAAGTATTTTTTTTTCATTTGTCATTTTTCTTAAATTTTATTGTGTTTTCTTTCAAATTCATAATTCTTTGGAATTTTTTTTTACTTTTATAATGTTTATTTAAATGTATTTTAAAGTGTTCATCTATTAGTTAAAAATTCAAACAATAAAATTAACAAAATAAATTTTATTTTACTTTATTATTATTTATCTAATTTTAATTTCAATTTTTTAAGTTTTTTAGGTATTTTACAATACCTCACTTTTTAATTAAATCAAATTTAAATTAATTGCATTAAGTTGACATTTTAGTTGTTTAATCATTAATTTATTATTTCAATAATAATAATAATAATAATAATAATAATAAAAGTAGTTTATCCCCTTTATAAGTCAATTTAATTTAAAAGTATTAATTCGTATGTAATTTGACTTTTATTTGTAAGTATTCATCCAATATATAGCTAATAAATGTAGCAGGTTGTTTGTTCCTTTTGTTTATTTTTTTTAATCAATTTGTTCACATGATTTCTTAAATTTTTCATAGTTCATTCATTCGTATACCTTGTATAAGTTTTTCAGAGATCACTATGATGCTAACATGGCGTTAAAAACTGAATAAATAAATAAATAAATTCCTTGTTTTTTCACAGCTTTTTATCGTATACCATTATAGTAATAGGTTTTTTTGCTATAAAATGCTGTACTTTTTACAGTTCTCCAACACTGGCGTAAGAATCGAATTCTCTTACTTACGTATTGTATTGTATTAATTTTGTGCGACATTATAATCAGCACAGATGGCGTAAAACATTGACGTAGATTTTGTGATGATTTAGCTGCTGTTGTCTGTCTCTTGTAGATCACGCAGGAGGAGGGCGAGTTCATGATCACGTTCCCGTACGGATATCACGCCGGATTCAACCACGGCTTCAACTGCGCCGAGTCCACGAACTTCGCAACCCTGCGCTGGGTCGACTACGGCAAGATGGCCACACTGGTGAGCGCGACTATAACTCCACACTCTCTTTCACTCTTTCACTCGTTCTTTTCTGCTTTCGTTAGTTATTTCACGTACTTTTCATTCATTTTGCTGCTTCGCTCCTGATTCATTCGTCCTTTCATTTGATGCTTTTGTTTGTTTTTGTCACATCCCTTCACCCTTTTTTTCTTTCTCTTGGGTTTTGTACAATTTTGTTTGTTTTTCATTTGATTTTTCCTTTTTGTTTGTTATTCGTTTTGTTTGTCCTGTTTGTTTGGTCTTTATTTTTTTTGACCTTTCTTTTGAATATCTTTTTGTTTGTCCTTTTCACTTGATCTTTCTTTTGGATTGTTCATTTTCTTTCTTTTTGTCCGTGTTCATTCATTGTTTGTCCTTTTCATTTCTTTTTTCTTTTCTTTTTGTCGTTCATTTGTCGTTTCATTTAGATTGTCCTTTCTTTTCATTTTCTTTTTGTCTGTCCTTTTTCTTTTTCATTTCTTTTCATTTGTCCTTTTGTTCTTTTTTTTTCTTTGTTTATTTCCTTTCATTTGTTCTTTCTTTTCTTTCTTCTCACTGTTTTTTGATTGTCCTTTTTGTTTTTTGTTTCTCTTTTGTCTTTTTCGTTTATTTTTGTTTGTCCTTTTCATGTTCTTTCTTTTTATTGTTTCTTTTTTATTATTCTTTTTCTCTTTTTGTTTGTCCTTTTTATTAGTTTTTTGTTTTTGTTTGTCCTTTTTGTTTTTCTTTTCATGTTCGTTTTTTGTTCTTTCTATTTATTGCTTCTTTTTGTTTGTCCTTTTTGTTTTTTGTTTTTTTCATTTGTTCTTTCGTTTATTAATTTTGCTTGTCATTTTAGTTTGTTCTTTACTTTTGTTTGTCTTTTCTTTTCATTTGTTTTTTTGTTTGTCCTTTTCACTTGATCTTTCTTTTTGATTGTTCATTTTCTTTCTTTTTCGTCTGTCCGTGTTCATTCTTTCTTTTTGTCCTTTTCATTTATTTTTCATTTTCTTTTTGTCTGTCCTTTTTCTTTTTCATTTTCGTTTCTTTATTTTTGTTTGTCCTTTTCATGTTTTCTTTTTATTGTTTCTTTTTCTCTTTTGTTTGTCCTTTTTATTCGTTTTTTGTTTGTTTGTTTGTCCTTTTTGTTTTCATGTTCTTTTTTGTTCTTTCTATTTATTGCTTCTTTTTTGTTATTTTGTTTTTCTTTTCATTTGTTCTTTCGTTTATTAATTTTACTTGTCATTTTTGTTTGTTCTTTACTTTTGTTCGTCTTCTTTTCAATCGTTTTTTTTCTTTTTGTTTGTTCTTTCTGTTTATTGTTTCTTTTTTTCTCCTTGTGTTTGTCCTTGTTTGTTTTTTGTGTGTGTCCTTTTCATTACGTTTTCAGTTTGTCTTTTTTCTTAGTTTTTTCATTTTGATTGTTCTTTTTATTTCCTTTTGTGTTGTTTTTTTTGTTCTTTTCCTGTTCTGCCTTTCTTGCTTGCCTTCTCGTTTGTCTCTCTCTCTCTCTCTCTCTAATATTACACATGTGCGAGTGGTTTTTCCTGCCTGTGTTGCACTCTGGCATTTAGAGACTCGTCACACGTGATGATCTGGATGTATTGTAATGATTAGCGATGTGCTGAATGTGGGATCACAGACACGCGGCTAATTAAAGCGCATGAGCGGATCTAGTGTTTGTATCTCTCTCGCGTCGCTCTCATTATTTCCCTTCCTCTTCTACAAGCGTCTGATGGAGGGCCTCATTAGTCAGAGATCTTGAAACCTGCACATTCATGACAAAATACTGACTTCTGGCCTCTTAGAGAATCTGTTATGTGCAGAAACGGTGTTGCTGATGCTGTGAATATGCATTTGTTATATATACATTTTTATGCATGAAAAATTAAAAAAAAAATTAATGGTGCCGTGAATGAATCTATCAATCAGATTATAAAAATAAGACCGTATTACTTGATTTTGTTTATCATTGTGAATGAAGCGTCCATCATGTGTGAGATCTCAGAGAAACAGGTAATGATGGACCTTCAGCGGCTCGTGTAATGGCCAGACCTGGTCTAGAGCGAGAGACACGATGAGTTTACAGCGTTATTAACATGTTCATCTCAGAAATGAGACGCAGCTTCATTGCTCTGGTGTCTTCAGAGGCCTGTGATTGTTTCTTTCTCCATTTCCATTTCCTGGTTGAGAAGTGAGAAATACAGCAGTAAAAGAGATTCATCTCAGAAAGTTCAGTGTCAAAATAATCATTTTTTTTGTTGTTATTTTTTTTTACTTTATTTTACGGTGTAAAAACTTTTGAACTCCCTTATTATTCACTTTTATACATATCTTTAATTCTTTTTTTTTTGTTTTTTTTTTTGCTTGTTCATTTCATTTTACATTTATATATTCACTACAGTTTAAAACGTTTATATTTTTTAAGCAAGGATGCATTAAATTGATCAAAAGCTAAAGTTAAGACATTTATAATCTTACAACAGATATCTATTTCTTTCTGTTTATCAAAGAATCCTGAAAACGTAGGGCTGCATCACTAGAATAATTTACCTTTTAAAATATATTAAAATAGAAACTGGTATTTTAAATATTAATTAATTATATATATATATATATATATATATATATATATATATATATATATTTAATCATATTAATGCAGCTTTGGTGACCAGAAGAAACTTCTTTAAAAAAAAAAATGTTGCTTCAATCTTTTAATCTGTAGTTTATATATATTTATTTTTACAATTTTTACCAGTAATTTGTAGTTTTAGCGGCGTTTTTGCCATTTAGCATATTTTTTTCTCCTTTTTCTCCAATTATGAAAGTATTCAACTACAGAATTAACGTTAAACGTTTTTTTATTTTTATATTTTACATTTTATGTAACTTATTTTTATTAATTTATACTATTAACTTTATATTTATACATTTTATTTTAACCTATTACTTTAAATTATTATACATTATTTTGTATTACTCTTTTAATTACTCTTTTTCCGGTTTAATTTTTCATTGTTGTGGTCTAAAATAATCACAATGCATTCTTTTTATCTTTCTAAACATATTCTTAAACACACACACACACACACACACACACACACACACACACACACACAGATGTATCTCCCTATTGTCACAATCTTTGCTGAAGAAATGTAGAAGTGTTTTGGAAACAGCAGAGTCTCAGTTCCTTCCTGAAAAATGTTCACAGTGTGATTGTACTCTTAGTTTTGGTTGGTTCCTCTCCTCAGCGCTGCTTGTTTTCCAGGTGGACTCGGATCCTTCCAGTCGGGTTGGAATTGCATTTCAGAGCATAATATGGCAAGCCCCGGAGTTACGCTGCGAGACATTGACATTTCGGAGTGAAGAATAGCGCTTGTTGCCATTATTATGCCCACACACACACACACACACACACACACAGGGTTTGCTGTGTTTGTCTTCACTTCAGCTGCAGAATGTTTCTGGTAATTGAACAGCAGCTCCGGCGCGGCGCAGGAAATAACGGCTCGATGTAATACAGCCAACTGCAGCTCGCAGGAAAATGACTTTTATTTCCATCCGTCTCTCTCTCTCTCTCTCTCTCTCTCTCTCTCTCTCTCGCTGTTGATTGAGAGATGTTGATTTGTGCGTTTTTCACTTTGGTCCACGCCGCGCAAACTCTGCGATTAAAAGCTTGTTTTGTTTTTTTCTCCTTCCAGTCGTCGGCGTTGATCGTTTAATAATCTTGCGTGAAGACTTGTTTCATCTAATCATCACATCTCCTTTCTATCGCCTTCATTTTCTGTTCAATCGTTGTTTCAGACACGACTCCAATGATGCAGTTCATTTGATTCTCATCTGTTATATAGTTTCATCTTATTGAACCCCAATACTCTGTAGTTTTTAAGGTCCTTTTTTTGTTAATTTGCATATATATTAGAAAAACTTAATATTTTGTTCTCATTCAAATGCATTTAAATCATCTACATTTATTTTTTTTATTTAAATATTTGTATTAATGTTTAGTATAATTATTTTTATTTTTATTTAGATAACCTTGTATTATTCTTTTAATGTAAATATTTAGTTAAATTAAAATTTTTGTTAGATATATTTATTTTGAATGTGCATAGTATTCATTTTTAACTTTATTTTATAACAATGAATGTGTTTTAATATTTAATTATGCTATTTATTCATCATTATTATTACATCAATATTTTTAATTTATAAAATGTATACATATTTAAGACATTTTAAATTAATTAGCATTTTATTCATATTACTCTAGATCTCAAAATAAATAAAAAAAATGCATGCATGCAAAAGTGTACTTTAAAACTGAATTTAAAAATAATATAATGCAATATAAATGTACATTAATAACATTTTTTACCAATTATATTATTGAAAAAACAAAAATTGTGCTGATTAGCCCCGCCCACCATGCAATTTCATGTATCCAGTATCACTCCTCATATTTGTGTAATAAACCTTCATTCTGATTAGCCGTCATTGTGTCACATCATGTATATCATGCAATCAAAACTTCGAGACATAACTGTTCTAATGTCGTTGGTTGTCGTTTGTCTTCTGCAGTGCTCGTGCCGTAAGGACATGGTGAAGATCTCCATGGACGTCTTCGTTCGCTGTCTGCAGCCTGACCGATACGAGCTGTGGAAACAGGGGAAAGACAACATGGTCCTGGACCACCTGAAGCCCACGAGCCTCACCAGCCCCGAGCTGGAGCACTGGAGGAAAACCAGAGTCACGTACAGAGAGAAGCTCCTGCGCAGGTGCCGGCCAATTTTCTGTGTTTATTTGGTTGCTGGTTGGCCTTTTTCATTGATTTTTAGAAGCTAAACAAAAAAATTAAACAAAAATAAATGGAATAATGCTAAATGAAAACTTGTTTAGTTTCAACAACATGTCACCATGAAAAAGTTTCGGAAGCAGTGAGTATAGTATGTGCTTTTAGTGCAATACAAAAAACATTGTTAAATTGCTCGCTCATAGTATCTTATGGAAAGATAAAAGTTAAAAGTTTAGATAGCGTGACGTAGGAATGACACGTTAAGATGACATTTATGGTCAGTTATAGTAACAGCTATTGTAATACAGAAAAATATAATTTAAACAGTTTTTGTCACTGGTCGAAAACGTGTGCACATGCATTGTTTTGTTTTAACAATGTCTCTGTGACATAGAAGTGAAATTACTTTTATTGTTAGAATTTTAATAAATATACTGTAATTTTATCAAGTCAGAAAACTTGAGGTTTTTCCTGCTGGGAAAAAAAAAATCATTGTTTCATTTTAATGGTTTTAATTGCTTCATTTCAAACCAATTTGAATCGGAATCAGTAAAAACAAGCGGGAAATGTTTGGGTTGAAATTAAAGGTCATTATCCATAGGATTTTATTTTTAAGTGCTTAGGTAAATTTTTTATCGACCTTTATTGTTCGAATTGTAATATTTAAAAACTGTCAAGAGAAAGGTTTTTGGGTTGAAATAAATGTTATGCATTGCGTTTTTTTTTTTAAGTGCTTAGGTAAAGTTTTTATTGACCTTTACTGTTAGAATTATAATAAACTATCAAGTGAAATCTTTTTGGGTTGAAATGTTTCTTTTCCGCTTGTGTTGCTTTTTTTTTTGCAGAGCTCAGGTGAAGTTTTTATTTACCTTAGACCTTTACTATTAGTATCGTAACAATAAGGCTACAAAGCAGGAAACGTTTGGATTGAAATACAAGTTATCTTTGCTTTGTTTGTTTGTTTGTTTGTTTATTTGGGGTGGGAGGGTAAATAGAGCTTAGGCAACGTTTTTATTATTCAAATGGGAAAATATTTGGTTTTAAATAAAAGTTCGTTATCAATTTGCGATGTTTTTTTGTAGACTTCTGCAAGGTATTTAGTGACATTTAACCTTTAATTTTCTAATCGTAATACGTAAATCTGTGAAGTGGGAAAAGGTTTTATTTGAAATAAAAATTTGTGTTTGCGTTGTTGTTGGAACGCTTATGCAAAGTTTTTATTGACCTGTTACCTGAATTGTAAAATTAGCTTGAATTGTAATAGATAAAAAATATCAAACAGAAACGGCCATTGACCTTTACAGTTAAAATCATAATAAATAAGAACTATGAAGTGGGAAATGTGTAAGTTGAAATAATTTTGCTAACCGTTTTCGTTGTTTTGTTTTGTTTTGTTTTTTGTAGAGCTCAGGCGAGGGTGAAACAGTTTCGGCGTCTGAAGCTGGAGGAGGTGAAGGTCCTGGACGAGGAGGGAGTGAAGCTGGATATGAATGAGTATCTACACAAGGTGGAGGAGCGCGAGGAGCAGCGACGGCAGAAAAGGGATGAGCGCATGGCGCGGGAGGCGCTCCTCACATTGGAGGCGCTGGAGAGGGAGGAGCAGGAGCAGGCGGAAGCAGCGCTTCGGGAAGAAGGTGACAGGAATGAACGTTTAACATATAGAAACCACCCTAGTAACCACAGAGTAAGACACCTTTTTATTACTGAATGTGTGATGGTAAAAATTGTTCTTCCCGTTCCTCCATATTCTGTGAAGACGGAAAAATGGATTCCCAGGATCCTCCGCCGGAAAACAGAGAGGAGGAGGAGGAGGAGAAGAAGAAGAAGAAGAAAAAGAAGAAGCCAAAGCATCCCGGCGAGCTCTCCTTCCAGGAGGTGTTTGAGCAGTTCGCTTCCAGTGATGTTGACAGTAACGGAGCCACTCCCGACCTACAGGTCAGTGCTTTTTCTGATCCCAAGGGTTTTTAGGGGATTTTAAACAATGAGGAAATTTATCGTTAAATGTTTTTGTTCCCAGCTGAGTCCCTTCCCGAAGCTGAAGAAGAAAGTTGAAGTGAAGAAGAGTCGTAGACATCCAATCAGCAAGCCGCCCATGCGCTCTCCTCACTCCATAGTCAAACAGGAAGCCTCCAGCGACGAAGGTGAGTACATCATTAACAATAAACATTAAGTGCAATGCACTTTAAAGCCCCCCCGAAGTGCCTTAAAACAAGCAATGTTTCTCTAATAATAATAATAATAATAATAGTGCGTTTTATTTCATGGCGCCTTTCAGAACACCCAAGGTCACCTTACAAGCAATATTCAGGTCACTGCATAAGACAAGACACACAACAAACAAACTGCATATACATATAAAGTGCATTTAAGTCTCAATAAAACATGTTTAAAAGATATGTCTTAAGACGCATTTTAAAAGTCAACAAGCACTCGCTATCGTGAACATCGAGGGGAAGAGAGTTCCATAGGCAGGGGGGCAGCATAACTAAAAGATCTGGCACTCATGGTAGTAAGGCGAATCCGAGGTACCACAAGAGAAATTGAAGATGAATATCTAAGTGCACGTGAAGGCGTGTAAACATGGAGAAGTTGAGTAAGGTATTTTGTTGCAAGATTATGAAGTGAGAGGTAGGACAGATTGCAGGATAGACAATGTATAGAGAGAAACAGTTAGATTTAGACACAACAGATCTAGTGCCAACAAGCAGAGCCTCAGTTTTGTTGCCACTTACCTTCATGAAGTTCGCTGAAAGCCAATCCTTAATTTCAGCTAAACAGCTTGACAAAGATGGTGGTGGAAAAGAACAGGTGAGTTTGGCAGACAGGTAAAGTTGGGTGTCATTCGCATAACAGTGAAAATTAGTACCATATTTCTTTAAAATATAACCAAGAGGGACATATATATAATGAAAAGCAGTGGACCCAAAACAGAACCCTGGGGAACACCAGTGGTGACTGTAGATATTCTTGAACTAAAACCTTTTAATTGAATATGCTGACTGCGTCCAGATAGATATTGACAGAGCAGTTCTAGTAATATCAAAATGTGTGACATTCTATGTGGTGACATCATTTCAATTGAAACAGGAAGAAAGGACGCGACATATCGTCTCTTTTTTTAAATAATCAAAAGTGTTTTAATTATATCTGTTCGGGCCAGCCATAACAGCTGAGATTGGAAAAGTCACATTTGTCAGCCACAGTCTAATAGATTACCCCCTAGATTAAATATGAAACTCTTAGTAAAACATGTTTTTTAAATAAATGCTCATGTCTCTGGGCCGGAGCCAAAGTCCAGATGTGTGCTGCAGCGGTTCGTGTGAAACAATGTGAAAGCTCATTTGCACCAACTGAAAGCATATTTACACTGTCTGAATCATTCCCTGTCACCTAGATTGTGCACTACGAGCCATTCATTGTACAGGAAATACTACACTGTGAACAAGTGACAGATCTATATAATGCAGGACTCTGCAGAGCATTTGATTGGTCAGAAGATTTGATAAAAAGATGAAGTATGATGTGACTAAAAAACTGCATGCTTTGAATGCTTCTAAATTAGAATTTTGTCACTGTTTTGAAGCACATTATCTTACAGATAACCTTAAGACTAAAATATTAATGCTAACACCCAAAAAACTTTTATTTTGATTTAATGAGGACTTTTAAGTATGAAATTAAAATAAGTTATACATTTTATATTTGAGGCCTTATTTGTTTGTTTGGAAAAACATTATTAGTTATCACTTTAAATTTCTGTGTAACATTTTAGAATGGAATTACAAAATATTTTCGCGAATTTGTTTTGCTCATGTTTTGAATACATTTTATAATGACGTCCTTAAAATGACATCCATAAAGCCATTCTTGCATGCAAAAACTATATTCTTGCAAAATATTGTGATTTTAAGGTTATTCGTAATTATATTAGTAAAAATTTTAGTAGAGCTACATGTTTTTTAAATGTAGGTTGTAACAATGTCCGTAAAATGGAATGTTTGTAAAGAGTTCTTGCATAGTTCATTTAATTTAATGTAGAAATTTGCATTAGAAAAGTATTATGAAAAATGTTGATATTCATTTTACACGTTTCAAATTAAGTTCGTAATGACATTTTTAAAATCAACTGTTGTATGTAAATTTGTTTATAAACCCATTCATGCACAGAAAATAGTTTTTCTAATCTCTCAAAAATTACATTTGAAATAACATTCGAAAAGTCTAAGGATGTTCTTACAACTTTGTATAAAATGTGCATAAATTTAATGCAGCAATTTAAAAATATTTTTAATAAAAGTTTTAACTGAATTAATTTTGCTCCACATTCATAGATAGCGTTCACAATGGCAGTCGTAAAATCTAAATATATTTTTAATTTGTTCATAAAGCTATTGTTAAATTGCTTGTTTTTCCTTATGCTTCAAAACTTACATTTGAAATAATGTATAAAAAATTGTTTCAATTTTAATTAGACAATTTTTAAATTGTTCATAAACCTGCTCTTAAATTACATGTTTTTTCCATATATTCAAATAATGTCCATTAAAAGTATTGAATGACATTCAATTTAATGATGCAAAATTGTCTTGCTAGTTTCATAAATGACCATACTATTTGTAGTCATGAAATCATAAAGTTGTTAAATCGAATGACTTTGCAGAATTCCATGTAAATTTAAATCAGTGACATTTCATTGTTTCATGAATGTACTTCATAATAATGTTCTTAAAAGATAAAAAAAAGTATTAGAAAAAAAAGTAAAGAAGACTATTGGTTAATAATTTATGGAAGAAAGGTTTTAGAAATGATTGGTAAATTTGTTTTACTAGCTTCTTGAATGAGGCCTAATTTACAACAATGCAGGTTATTAAATTACAATATTCAGCATTTGTTATCAAATGGAGTTCAGGAGAACAAAAGAAACTTTGCATCCTGGTTAAATGTCTGATGGCTTATTTTCCACTGAAGAAAAATATGTTAAGTTATATTTGTTTTTACAATATGAATGTTTCTAGAACATTTCAGGCCGGCGTTTCATTTCGGAGTGTTCTGGTTTGATGGCGAGATGTTGTTTTATGTTTGTTTGTTTGTTGCAAAAGTGTGCACTTGCGAGCACAAAGAGAAAAAGCAATAAAGTATGAAAGAAAGCAGCCACAAACAATCAGCGCTTTATAAGACGGGGCGGGTGAAAGACGGTTATTGATTTGTCTGTGCTGTGAGTTATGAAGAGACAGACAGCTGTAAACCCCTAACACCCACTGTCACTGTAGGGGGCAAAATACAGGACAGAGGAGCATCAAAACTCTCCAAAAATACATCTTCACCTGCTGTCTGTAGAGTCATCGCTCAGAGGAAGAGAACAACGCTCATACTGAGCCGTGTTCCACTTCTGCCTGATTAATTCACTTCGAAATAAATAATCTATCTATCTCTGTCTGTCTGTCTGTCATTCATTCATTTGTACATTCTATCCATCAGTCTGTCTGTCTTTCATTCATCCAGCCATCTATTGTTTGTTCATTCTATCCATCCATCCATCCATCCATTGTTTGTTCATTCTATCCATCCATCCATATATTGTTTGTTCATTCTTTCCATCCATCCATCCATCTATTATTTGTTCATTCTATCTATCATCCATCCATCCATCTCTGTCTGTCTGTCTGTATGTCTGTCTGTCTGTCTGTCATTCATTTGTACATTTTCTCCATCTATCCATCCATCCATCTATTGTTTATTCATTTAGTTTATCTATCCATCCATCCATCCATCCATCTCTGTATATCTGTCGCTCATTCATTTGTACATTCCATCCATCCATCCATCCATCTATTGTTTGTTCATTCTATCCATACATCCATCATCCATCCATCTTTTGTTTGTTCATTCTTTCCATCCTTCCATCTCTTGTTTGTTCATTCTATCCATCATCCATCCATGCATCCACCCATCTCTGTCTGTGTCTGTCTGTCGTTCATTTGTACATTTTCTCCATCTAGTATCCATCCATCTATTGTTTGTTCATTTTGTCTATCTATCCATCAATCCATCTCTGTATGTCTGTTGCTCATTCATTTGTACATTCCATCCATCCAACCATCCATCCATCTATTGTTTGTTTATTCTATCCATCATCCATCCTTCATTCTATTGTTTGTTCATTCCATCCATCATCCATCCATCCATCCATCCATCTATTGTTTGTACATTCCATCCATCCATCTATTGTTTTTTCAATCTATCCATCCATCCATCATCCATCCATCTATTGTTTGTTCATTCTTTCCATCCATCCATCTATTGTTTGTTCAATCTATCCATCCATCCATCATCCATCCATCTATTGTTTGTTCATTCTTTCCATCCATTTGTTGTTCATTCTATCCATCATTCATCCATCTCTGTCTGTCTGTCTGTCGTTCATTTGTACATTTTCTCCATCCATCCATCCATCCATCCATCCATCAATCTATTGTTTGTTCATTTTGTCTATCCATCCATCCATCTATTGTTTGTTCATTCCATCCATCCATCCATCCATCCATCTATTGTTTGTTCATTCCATCCATCCATCTATTGTTTGTTCATTCCATCCATCCATCCATCCATCCATCTATTGTTTGTTCATTCCATCCATCCATCCATCCATCCATCTATTGTTTGTTCATTCCATCCATCCATCCATCCATCTATTGTTTGTTCATTCCATCCATCCATCCATCCATCCATCCATCCATCCATCCATCTATTGTTAGTTCATTCCCTCCATCCATTCATCAGTTTTGTTCTTTTATTCTTTATTGATTGTAAGGTGATGTATAGAGAGATAGTACAGTGACTCTCTCTCTCTCTCTCTCTCTCTCTCTCTCTTTCTCTCTGTGTGTTTCTGTAGAGCTGTACTCTGGGCTGCCTGTAGGTGGCGGCGTGCAGCCGGAGGCTAAGAAGTCCGAGGAGAGCGCCTTGTGGCAGAACCGCGTGCCAAACTTCCTGAACGAGAAACAGTTCAACGTTGCGATGGCGACCATTGAGCCGCACTGCGCCGTCTGCATGCTCTTCTGTCCGTACACACAGGTAATGCACTGAGCGCAACTATAGTAGCTGAAATACTGTGTACATCATAACACATTATCAGACTATCATCACAAAGTCCGGTCCACTTCAATGCTTTTTTAATCAAAAACTGCCTGACTGAACAGGAAGTTGTTTTGAATCCATGTTTATTTCTCTTTGGTTTAGCATGCTGTCCCCTCTCTTGTGTTTTTGTGCGTGTTTAGCCAATGAAGGACCCCTTCCACCTCTCGGACACGTCCGGTCTGGTGTCGCGGGTCGGCTGTCGCACGCGTCCGCTGGTTCCAGAGATGTGCTTCAGCGCGGGTGCGGAGAACACCGAGCCGCTGCCGTCGAACTCCCACATCGGTGACGACGGCACCAGCGTCCTGCTGTCCTGCGGGAGCTGCGGTCTTCAGGTCCACGCTAGTGAGTCACACAACACCCCACATGTGCTTCTCTTGATACAGCGTTACTGTGTTGAGCTAAAGCCTCACACAGAACATGGTTTGGAATTACAGTGCACTGGCATTTAATCACTTTTCTGTACCAATGGGATTGATGGAGGCCTTTGGTTATTTGTTCTTTATTTTTGTTTATTTATTGGTGTGTTGCCACTGTTTTTCCTTAATAGACTATTGTACAATATAATAACTAATATATATAATGTTAGTATTGTGTCAGTCTCTTGGCCTTCCTCCTAATAATAAAAGAAGTCAAAAACTCTCCCATCTTTTCACGTCTGCACCTGTATCTCTCCAGCTGTGTGTTTGCCTCCTTCACACCAATCTGCATATTTCCTGTGTCTGTGTTTGCTAATAAACGCCCTTGATTCTGTCTTTATCTGGCCGCGAGAGCGTCTCACGGCGGCCCGACTGTCACTCCAGCCAATTTACCGTCAGTCAGGCTGAACTCCAGTTATTTATTTAGACGAGCACAGAAAATAAACCTCCCGAAGAGGAAAACAGAGAGGGGAAAGTGGCTCGTTTTGCCGGTTTCTCTCCACGGCGCGAGTCTAAGCCGCGTAGCCAATTAGCCGCGAGTTCACAGAGGTGACGCCGCGCTCTGATTGGCCCGTTTGTGCTTTAAACGAAAATGACAGTTTAGACTAAACTTATTTCAGTTTTCTTGATGTTTTTGTGTTTTCCAGAAGCATCCGGCCGTGGTATTTGCCATCGACTGACGGTATGATTAGATTTACTCGCGAAAGAACGACGGATGAACGTCAGCGTGCTAAAAAAACGCTCTGTTTCGCTCAGATACCTTTCGATGACTGTTTGTAAGTTCATCACGGCGAGTTGTTCAGATTTATGAAGTGCGATTGCTCTCGCATGAGCCGTCGCGCGTTCGTCTGCTTTTAGCAGCACTAATCAGTTTACCGTCGCTCTGTTTTCACTCTGTCAAACTAATTCAAGTCGTCACTGTGTGCCAGAAGAGTACTTGCTCATATCTTACCTGCGCTGCTGTCATCTCCACTCAAGCTTTCTGAAAGAAGCACAGCTTATGAAACAGATATTTCTAGCTTGATTATCACCCGATGACCCGCGTTCGATAGAAATAGCTGATATTTAATGTGCACCTGTGTTCATATGTCCCTTCAGTTATATATTTTTGCACAGGATATGGAAGACAGCCTACAGTTACTGTATTAACTAGTGGAATCATTTTTTTATGCAACTCTAATTAAAACTACTACAATAATCATAATTATAAGTATTATTTTTAGATTTTTGTACATTTAACACTTTTTTGTTCATTTTTTGTTTTTGATCATTTATTAATTAATTTTGTGTTGTTTGTTTTTTGTTTTTGTTTATTCTTAATTTGGTTCTTTTTGTATATTTTTTGAAATTCTATTTTTGTCAATCGTTTCTTCCATTCTATTTTTTTTTCTTTTGTTTATTTTTTCTTTTGTTTATTTTGTTTCTGCTTAATTCGTTTTTTGTCCTTTTCTATTCTTTCTTTCTTTCTTTCTTTCTTTTTGTTATTCTCATATTTTGTTTTCACAATTTCTTTTCCCCCTTTTCTCCTTCATTTTTGTATTTTGAATTATTTAGTTTTAGTGTGTTACTCGTTTCTTCCAATTTTTTGGTTATTTTGGTGCTTTTTTTATCTTTTTTTTCTTTAATAATAACAATAATAATAAAGTATGATTATTTTATGTAGATGTTATTTCTTTTGTTTCTTTGTTTCTGCTTAATTAATTTGTCTATTTTTCTGCCATTCTTTTTCTTTACTTCTTTTCCTCTTTTTGGTATTGCCATAGATTTTTCATAAAACATTTTTAGTAAATTTTTCCCCCTTTTATTCTGTTTTTAGACACAAATTTTCCTTAATTTATGTCTATTGTTTATTTATTTTTTATTTAGTTTCTTTTTTTGTCTTTAAAGTTAGTCTTTCATTTGTTTTTTAATACTAATAAATATATATTACTATTATAATTTTTATTTATTTATGCATTATGTAATTAGTTTGTGTTGTTTGTCTTTTTTATGCCTTTGTTTCAGCTTTTTTGTAAATTAAACTGTCATTATTCTTTGTTATTCTCATATTTTATTTTTATTCATCTGCCTTTATTTCATTTATTTATGCTTTGTTTTTTGTATAATTTTAATCGAATCATTTCCCCCAAATATTTTAAAGGAAAAAATAAAAGCATGTCTTTAATCATTTTACTCTGAACTTGGTTTAATATAATTATTAAGCCACTTAAGGCTGTATGAAATAGGGATTTTACTGCATCAAAGCCCCTTTCCTATAGTAAAAATCCCTTTACCATAGTAAAATCACTAAATTTTGACCTCAAGTGGCTTAGTGCTTTCATTTACTGTCTCCATGCCATGAGCTCCCCGCGGCTCCCCAGAGGTGTTTTAAACGTTCCCTCGACTTCCTCTTACAGCGGCAACAGCGAACCACCGACCCGAATGAACAAAACAACAACAACAGCAGCATCTCCAGCTTGTTTGCTTTTCGAAGGCTTGAAGAAAGGGCTGTGAAGTGAAAGACAGCTTGTTAGTCGATGCTGTCTTTGCCTCCTCGCTTCTCCAAGCTATTTTGGGTTTCTGCTAAGCGCTCGTACGCTTGAACTCACTCACAGAGCTTATGAAAATGGCTCTCCAGAACATGTGCGCATGTCGCATATTAAACTAATGCCCGGAGGCCGTGTGTGTATCCCGTCCTCCATTACGGCTCCGGCTGGGCTCGGCTGCGATGTCCCGCTGCTTGTGTTTACCTGCAGAAAGCTGCTGATTTCGATAAGGCGGGAAGAGCAGTAAATGACAGCATGTCAACTGCAGCTTTCCGTTCGCGTGAGCTTTCACCTCCGGTGCGCGCGATATCAAGGTTAATTTTCCTGTTGTGCGCGTTTACAGGAAGTCTGTGGTAATTACCAGAGATGGTCTTGCTATAGAGAGATGAAGATGGTCTGTATTACTTACTATTCACCTTTTTCTTCTTGTAAAATAGGCGTGTGCTTTTGTAAATTAAAATAAAGGTGCATAAACCCTTTTTCTGTTAGTAAACATTGTGACATTTTTCTGTGGGTGTAGGCAGAAAGATTCACCTGACCGCTTCACTAACGCTTAGCTGTGAAGTTTGTTTGTTGGAGGAAATCCGATTTTACCTGCATTTGTTAAGTCACGCACTATCCGGGACTACGATTGTTATTTGTAAAAGGTTCACTTTAATGGACAAAACCAGAATCATTTATACGATACAAAATCTTTTTTTGATTTTCTGCTCGTTTAATCACATTTAACCACAGCTGACGTTTTTTTTTTATTTATTTTTCTTATGTCGAGTTGTGTTGTGTGACACTCAGTTACAGTTTACAGATCCCATAGGAATGAAACTGCGTTTTTTTTGAGGTACACTCAAAAATTTGTTTTATCCAAAAGTATTGTTTAGTGTAAAACATGTTGACGATTAGCCGATTCCTTAAATGATAGCCGTTTCCTCTTTCCTTTCCTCTTTCTAAGCTTGTTTAATTGTGACATCATTTTTAAAGTAACATACGCTAGTGAATCGTACATACTACGTTTAATTTATTTTCGCTTCGTTTGTTTTTACTTCTTTTCTTTTGTGCTTTTTTGCCACCTCATTCTTTTTCTCTTTGGTTTTGTTCTTCCAATTGTTTCTTTTTGGTTTGACTTTTGATTTTTGTTTTAATACGTTTTTGCTCTCTTATTTTGTTTCATTCGTCTTGTATTCTTATTGTATTAAATGTAGATGAATAAAGTATTTTTTAATGGAAAATTACAAAACCTTTTTTTCATTGTTACGTACGTACGTTTGTGCTTATTTTCTTTATTTTTATATATATATATTTTATTTAATTTTTAAATTTTTCCGTTCTTAGACAGCTAAGTTTGTGTTCTCGTTCCTCCCAGGTTGTTACGGCGTTAATCCAGACACGAAACAGGAGGGCTGGACGTGTTCTCGGTGTACTGCTGCCGAATGGACAGCCGTAAGTATTGCAAACACCTTTCATATATATATATATATATATATATATATATATATATATATATATATATATATATATATATATATATATATATATATATATAAATAAAAACAGAATTCTTCCACCAAACAATGAAACAATATAGTTCCTCAGAATCAGTTATGGTTCTAACGAAGTGGTTGCCAAGCAACACACAGAAGTAAACAAAGATGTTGGCTCAGCCAATCAGATTCAAGGACCGGAACTCTCCGTTTTATAAACCGCTACATGGCACATTTATTGTTGCGCTGAAGCGTTTTGTTCGTTATTGTGTTCATTGGTGTTGTTTCTCATCGCAGGCTTGCTGTCTGTGCAGTTTAAGAGGAGGAGCTTTGAAGAAAACCACAGATGACAGGTCTAATATCTCAAACTCTGTTTCTCTCATATCGCATGTCAATTACGAGAAGCTACGCAGCATCTGTCTGTGCTCTGAACTCTGCTAAACCGTGCGTTTGGTGTCCCGTCCGCAGGTGGGTTCATGTGATCTGTGCCGTCGCTGTGGCCGAGGCTCGCTTTGTTAATGCGGTGGAGCGAGAGCCTGTGGACGTGACGGCCGTCCCTGACACCAGGAAGAGTCTAGTGAGTTAAGACACACAGAAGATGACACAATGTCCTTTTTGTGCTTTTGTTTCGTTTTATACTTTGGTTTGGTCACTCACTCATTGGCGCCTCCATTGATTTGCTACATTGTGTATGATGTCCTTATTCATTTTTCCGTTTGTGTTTTTGTTTATTTCTTTCGTTCCTTCTTTTTTGTTCATGTTGTAGCTTCATTCATTTTCTACAGCTGTTTTCAGTTGTTTGTTCTTCTGTTCCTTACTGGCCTTATATTTGTTTTTCAACTTATTTGTGTTTTTTTTGTTGTTGTTGTTTTCTTTTATTCTTCTTATTTATTTTTTCTGTTGGGCTTCAGCTTTTGATTGTTTTTGTTAATTTGTTTTATTTTTATTCATTTGTTAGTGTGCGTTTTTATTTATTTTTTGTTTATTATTTAGTTGAGGCCTATTTTGTCTTACTATGTTTTGTCTGTTTTTGTTTTTATTTTCATTTATTGGCCTTTTTAATTTTTTTTTTCTTTTCAATGTTTTTTTGTTTTTGTTTTTTTACTTTAGCTAGTTTGTAAATTTTCGTTTTTTTGCTCATTCCTAAGTTGTTTTTCTCTTATTTTTGCCGTGTTTTTTTTTACTTTTACATTTTTTGCTCGTTATTCTGTTTCATTTATGCTTTTTTTGTTAATTCCTCATTTGTTTTTCTTTTTTGCTTATATTAGTTTTTTCCAATTTGTTTCAATTTAATATATACATTTTTAATTTGTTTCTTTCTGTTTTTATTTACTTTGTTCTGTTTTGCTCAGATTTAAGTATAATTTTCTATTGTTAAAATTTCTTTGTTGTTCTTTTTTGTACATTGTTCATTCATTCCCAAATTTTTCGTTCGTTCATCAATTTGCCTTCTGTTTTCATTTGTTCATCTGTGTTTTTTCATTTAGTTTATTTCTTTCATCTTATTTGCTCTTTCGTTCACATCTTCCATGTCTTCTTTTGTTGTTTCGCCATCGTTCTCTCTTTCCCTGAGAGGATATGATGCATTATTAATGATGTGCAATGCTTGAATAATCAGGTGTCATTCCTCACTGTGCTAAATGAACTGCATTGATTGTATAGGCAGGTTTCTCCTCCTCTGCCGCACGTCTGAATGCTGCTCAATGTGTCGGCACAAACACACAACCCAAAGCAACTTCAGACATGAAAAACATGCTATAAACCTCTCGTACTGTTCATGCATCTGACTTCAGCCTCCAGTCGCCATTAGCAAGCAGAAACACAAAGGTTTACTGCAAATCAGTGCCAGAAACGAAAGAACATCAAGCATTCAGTCTCGTTATTTGCACAGTTTCACTCTAGAACAAGAAACCGCGTTGTGTTGTAGATTAAAAGGAGGTTGCTTTATCTTCTCGCTCGCCACGACACAAAATGGATGCCAGCTCTTGATGTATGAATAAATAACTGCGAGCTGGATGCTCGTAAATCACACATTTTTTTCCCCTTCTCTTGTCCATTGGCCTGTCTTGCAATCAATCCCTGGCGAAAGATGAATCAGAGGCTTTCACCGGCCGATGAAATATTTCCGAGCTGGCGCCGCACCGAAAGGCCGTCGTACATTACGGCCGCTTGGCCACAGGGAGTTGAAATGAAGTATTGACAATTTAATAAAGAATTTTTATCCCCGTCGATATTCCTCTGTGTTTGTGTGTGCGCACGCGTTTGGAGGCGGAAATGGAGGAGAAGAGGAGAGAGACGGGGATGAACGGACACAACATGTTTCCATTTGAGAGGATATTTGCAAAATATGCTGCGGTGTCAAGTGCATAGATTTTAAATACCACAAATTCGAGCCTAATTTCTGCATCTTAAGTCAACGTTGAATACAAAATGGACTGTGTTTGTGAACGTTTCTGCTGTTCGCTTTAATAGCAAATGTTCATCTTTTTTAATCTTTCATCGGAGCTGCTGCTGCACTCTTGAAATTACTTTCATTTTTAGCTGACACATGGAAATAATGTTAGCTAAGAGCCAAATAGCTGTTTAGCATTGGCATTTGGCTCAGGCGCCGTTCTGGTATGATGATCTCACTTTCTTCATTTAATATCTGGTTTATTAGCGAACGTCTGCTTTTTGGTTTGTTTCCTTCATTAGCTTGGTTTCTTTTCTCTTATGCCTTTTCTTTATTTCTGTTTCTGAATTTGTTTCTGTTCTGTCTTTCATGTTTTATATTTTTTGTTTGTTTTGGTTCTTTTAGCTCTATTTGTTTGTGCTTTTTCATTTATTTTGGTTTGTTTTGTTTAGCTTTGCTCCATCATTTTTCCTTTTATTCTTTTTCCGTTTCTTCTGTTCCGTTTCGTTTTTTCTCATCTACATCTGTTTTCCTTCTTTCTTTTCTTTATTTTTTAGTTTATTTTAGCTCATTCCTTCTACTTTTGTTTCCGTTAGTTCATATCTTTTTTTAATTGTTTATTTTTTTATTCCTCCTTTGGCTTGAGTTTTTTCTTTCATTGACTCTTTCTTTTGCTGTTTATTTTCTGTTTTCTTTATGCATTCATTGCTTGTTTTGTTTTTCCTTCATTCCTTTCTCTATTTTGGGTTTAATTTATTTTAGTTTGTTTTTTTCTCTATACGTTTTCGCTCATATGTTTGTTTCTATTTCTTTAGTTTGTTCTTTTATTCTTCCATTTGTGTCTTTTCTTTCCTTTCTTGTTTCTTACACTATTTGTTTCCTTTTGTTTTGTTCTGGCTGTTGTTTTATATTATTTTTTTTAACTAATTTCTTGCTTTGTTCTCCATTTCTGAATGTTTAATCAATTTTTCTATTTTTTTTTTTATTAGTTTCTTTGTGAGGTTTTATACTTTTCTAAAATTGACTATCTTTTGTGAACATTTTGAATGTTTTATTGTAGTCCACACATTAATAAATGTTTGTTTTTATAGCTCTTTACCATTAGTCTAAAAGCTTTATAGCACTGAACTCCCATTCAGCCTGATGGATAAAACCACTTTTCGTCATGATGGAAGCTCGTCATGTTACAAAGGTTGCAACTCAAGTTTCATGTTTCCTCATAACTATTTGCAGAAGTGCGTCTACTGCCACAAGACGACCAAGCAGATCTTGGGTGCGTGTATCCAGTGCTCGTTGGACAACTGCTCCACGTCCTTCCACGTCACCTGCGCCCTCCTCGCCGGAGTCGTCATGAAGCCAGCCGATTGGCCGTACGTGGTGTCCGTCACCTGCCACAAACACAAACAGACCAATCAGAAGGTGCGTAGCTGCTATAGAAGGGATCTCAATGCACATGGTGATCCTCAAACTGACGCGTTGCCTCCATTGCAGGTCAAAAACCGCACCCGCGAGCTGTCTTTAGGTCAGGAGGTCATCGGCAGAAGCAGCAATGGTTGGTTTTATCGCTGCACCATCACCGGCATCGGCACGCAGAACTACTACGAGGTCAATTTCGATGACGGCTCCTACTGTGATAATGTCTTCCCAGAGAACCTGCTGGTGAGAATGTTTTCTCATTATTATGGTGATCATGGTTGCCAATTGGCTTTGGCCTTGAAGCCCATTTCCACCACTAAATAGAAAATAAAAAATGGAAATAAATAAGTAACTGTAATAATGTCTGGCATCTTGTGGCTTATTGTGGTCAAAAATGCGTAGGTCTGGTCCTGGATGCTGATTGGTCAAAGTCTAGATTGGCTAAATCTACCTCTAGGTTATTATGGTTGGCCCATTACTTCGGCTCATCTAATCAGATTTTAGAGCTACAACTGTCTGTTTGATCCATCATCTGTTTGATTTCTCTGTTCCAGAGTCATGACTGTCTGAGGAACGGCCCTCCAGAACGGGGCGAACTCGTGGTGGTCAAGACATTCGACGAACGGGTTCTCAACGCATCTTTCATAAGGGAAAATGTCCAACGATACTATCAGGTAGCTGCGACGTATACACATTTTTTTTTAAATTATTTATGCTTTTATATATAAAGAGTTATCCATTTCAAACTGAAACATTTCATTGCTTGCTTAGTTTGTTTTACTGTTTGTTTTCTACCGTATTATAGTTAGTATATAGTTAAAACCCATAGTGACACCCAATTTTAAGAACCTTAATCTTTAAGACAGCTTTCTTGTAATTCCACATCTCATCCGAGTCTTTCAGGAGTCCCACATTTGGTGCAAAGTTGGCTTTCCTTGTACACAGAGCAGCCGTTGATGTATTGAGCGGAGGGGAGCTGAGATTAATGGGAAAACGAGAAAAGTAGGCAGATGTGGCGCATGGGGGATTTATGGAGTCTTTAGATGAAGCTTATGAGGTGTGATGGACCGCAGACGTGGAAAGTAGACTGCTATTCATCAGCTATTTCACGCACACACACCACTCCTCACAGGAAGTGCTTTTGTGTTCTTGTGCAGTGATGGGTCGATGTTTTAATTCACATCTGGGTCACATTTGAATGAAAAAGTGACTCAGAAACTACCAGAAAGCTTAAAACGAACATGCTTTTTCAGTTTTTCTTCTAAAATGAGGCATACCAAACTATGTTAATACATTGTTTGACACATTGTATGAACTAGTTTGACTTTGTCAAATTCTTTCTCTTTAAAACTCAAACCCACACACACACACACAGTGTTTCATTGCTCGGCTGAACTCTTGTGACTCCTCTGTCAGCATTAACGAACTGCTTGATTCTGTCCTCCGCCACAAGACTCATGTGTGAGTCATGGCATTCGTAACAAGTGCCGATTGCTTTCGTGACGTCACTTTTACCTTTGCAAGATGTGACAAACACTCTCCCACTCGCTGTGGGCGATCTGTAACTGGATGCCTGTGAGTCTGACAGGTCTTGAAGCCGTTGGGAATTGATCTGGAACAGGGTGCTGATTGCAGACTGGCGGAAAGTTTGCAGTTTATGTTATTGTTGGATGCTCTTGAGATTTTAAAGGAATGATCTGGGTTAAATGTAGTTTTTTTTTCAGCTCTATCAACAGCATTGACACACTAGATTTTGCATTATAGAATACATGTGGATTGCTGAATTGTCAGTACATGTGTTTGGCATTTTATAATAAAAAATATTATTGAATATTTTGTACATATTTAAATTCATATATATATATATATATATATATATATATATATAAATATAAATATATATATACACCTGTAAATTCATTTCATATCATTATTTTATATGATTGTAATTATTTAAAGTAATATAAAAATAAAAATACAACATGTCATTTACAACATGAGAAAATAAAAATGTTATTAGTTATACAGTACTTATAATTGATTTAATGAAATATTTAAAATTACATTCATATTTTGTAGTACATGTGCAAATTTGAGCATTTTGAATAAATGTAAATATATAATACATATTTAAATGTTAAATACATTAATTTCATTTCTTTTTTACATATAGACTTATTTTTACATTGTGGTATAATTTTTTTTATATAATTTGTATATTTAGATATTAATACTTAATCAAATATTAATATTAATTAATATATATATATATATATATATATATATATATATATATATATATATTACAAGAAAAGGATCCGAGGCATCTAAACTGCCTGTATTTCTGTCCAGGTGGAGTTTCAGGATGAGACACAGATCTTACTGAAGCGCAGCGAGATTCACTCTCTGAACCAAGAGCTGCCTAAGAGGGTCATGTCTCGTATGGTAAGCGCTTTTATTCACTTCGGGCCAAGTACCGTATGTTTCTGCAAACAAAATTCATCAACGTATAGCCAAAGTGCAGGTTTAATACTTTACAGCTTTTGTGGTTTTTCAAGCTAACAGTGCAGTTGGAGTCCATTTGGAGAGTTCTGACAGACATCGCTGAAGGATTATTGTCTTTTTTCTTTTCAGCAGACAACTGTGAACCAACAGCAACCTCAGGCGCAACCGTCAGATGAACCTTTGGCCGCAAAACGCCCACGTCTGCCAACACCGCCACCCACACTAGCCATTGAGCCCTCGGTGCTACCTCCAGAAATAGTCACCGCTTTCCTGCCCGCTAGTATTACTCCAAACACCAGCATTGCCCCCTGCCTGCCTCCACCCACATCACTTCCTGTTTCAGCACCCACACTTCCTGCCCCGGAACCAAGTGAGAGTTATACCCACAGCTCCAGCTACATAGCCTACATGGAGTCTCTCCTCAACTCGGACTTTCCTCCAGAAGAGGGCGAACATGGCGTTGAGCCGATGTTTTGAAGCACTGTTGCGGGCTACCAGCTATTTGTCAATGCTTCATACAGACTTTAAATTCATCTACTGCATGTCTTTGTTTCATTTATTCGCTGTTGTGCTAATCTGAGTCTCCCACCCATGAATGGTGTGTGTGGGATACATGCGTGTCATTATAGACTGAAGCCGAAACATACCCAGTACATAGCCTTGGGGGATGCCGTACTCTTCCGACTATTTCCACGATCCCTTTCTCTGGTTCTTCCACTAAATGGAAAGAGCCACCATACGTTTTCAGATGGGATAATCATTCACTGTATGTGCTGTTAAATTTATACCTGATTTTTTTTCTCTAACGAGTGCTAAATATTTTTCTAACTCAAGCCAAAACATCATGCTACCCGGTCACAGTTCAAATAGACAGTCTATATCTGTACAGTTTCAGGTATTTTTCTCTGTACTCAAGTGTTCGGGCGGAGAGGTCACAGGAAGAGTTTAGCTGGGCTCAAGGGATTTAATAAGTATTTAAATGTCTTTTGTCACATATAGGTTTAAAATATTTGTATAAAGAAAATCCATTATGGCAGCATCGGAAGCTACAGTTTTCAGTTAGTGTACACATTTGTGTTACGATAAATTTGTGCGTCTCAATGTATCCTTCTATAATCAACGATAAAATGTTTTTTCAGCCACAGATGATTTGTTTTTGTAGCATACTTGGTAGACGTTGATACTGAATACGATTCACCCGGTCTGTTTTTTTATTATGATTACTGTTGTTGTTATGATTATTATTTTTATTTTGATGAATCTTTGCAACACAATGTCGAAAGATGAAAAAAAAAGTTGTTGAGTTTATAATTTTTATTCAAGAGGTTGAAGTGGCGTACATTTAAGCGTGTATAGTCATAGGTGATATTAAACAGATACGCAATCCGCCTTCTCAAGGTGCTATAGAGGTCTTAGACTACTGAGGGGCGGTCTGGGTCAGGTGACCCACAATGAGGTGTACATACTAGACGTCCTGCTCACGAATTGGAAAAATGTTCTTCAGTGTAACTTCTAGTCTTACAAATGCCATGTCACATTTGAATAAAGGGTCTGGTTGTCGCTTTGGATTTCTTTTCTCTTTTATTTTGTTTGCCCATCCTGATTTCATTTTCTGATGTAAGCGATTATCAATCGGCACACCTCCTTCACCGGTATTTGCAGGTTCATCATCCATATAGCATTGAGAATTTGCTTCAGCGCCCCTTGATTGTTTCGTAAACAAACACTGATAAGACCTTTACAGACAGGATTGTCATTATAGACTGAAGCCAAAACGAGCCCAGTACATAGCTTTGGGGGATGGCACACTCTTCAGACCCTTCCCACAATCCCTCACTCCCAATTCTTCTCTAAACCAAAATAATGGCCAAATATTTTTAGATGGAATAATCATTCACTTTAGCATGCCAAAGATTTTGGAGAATTGTTAAAAATGCAAGATAAATTAATACAAGAAAAGTCCCCAGATGAACTTATTAAAATATTAAGTTGACAGCCCTTCTTTTTCAATATATTGTCTCTTACATCATGATTTTTTTTCATACTATTATTCCTCCTTTCATTAAGCATGTTTTTTAATAACATAAATCTGAATTACACCTTTACATATGAAGTGATTATGAAACTAGTGAGTGCATCCTCTTTCCTTCCATTCAATGTGACAACCACCATTCTCATCTCAACACTGTTTATTGTTTTCTGCCTGCCAGTTGCCTACGGCCGCTCTGACACTAGACACAGTGTGTCAATGGCATTTGTACTCCCGTGTTTCTGGGGTTTCTGCTTTGCATTAACAGAAACGTCACAAGGGGCAGGTTTAATGAAATAACCCACCAAAGCTTGCATACTGATGATGGCAAATGTTTATCTGTGCAGAAGTACTAGGAAAGATTCTAATAAAATGTGAAGTGAAATGGTGCTTTGTGTCTGACAGTGTTTATTTCCCTGGAAAAGCAATAAAAACCTGGTTTAAATAATACCAGTAATAAGTAGGAATGTAGGAATGAATAATAAATAGGTAATTGTAGAAATAATTATAAATAAATAATAAAATATAAAAAAATATATAATGTAAATCATTCATAAAAAATGAATAAAGTCAGTCAGTGTTCAATGTTGAAAATATACATTTTCTTTAAAAATATTGAATTGGCTAGGTGTGTTCTTATGTACAGTACTATGTTGTGATTTCCATTTGTGGAAATTTTTTTAATTGGTTTTTGTAATTAATCACATGACCCAGTTTACAAATTAGTTACTTTCCCTAAATGCATCTTCGAATCCTTATTCAGTAATCACAAACGATTGTAAAGGTCATGAAAATCAATTGGCCTAAAACGAGCTTTGGCTCTTGAAAATGTGCCATTTTTATAAATTGCTCTCTGGAAACTACTTTTCCAAAGTTCAGAGGTCAGTAAATTGCTGTTTATTCATTTCAAACGATCACAAAAGAAAAGATTAAAAGCTTTTCTCCAGACCAGATCCATTAAAAATAAACCATTATGAAAAAGTACCATGAATCATCCCAGGCAAAAAGATTAATCTGGTTTAGAGCTGTTCTGTCAAATCGAAGCCTCATTGACATTTAGCCACTCTAAATGTGCCTTTATCTGATTAAAAACCAATTAGGCTTTTAAAATATCGGCTAATTGTTTCACACAACTAAAATGAAATGTCAGTTAGGATTTGTTTGGTGCCACTGTAGATCCCATAATGCAGTGCGCACGCCGTCGTTCATAAAGTTAAGAATCCTCTTATGCTCTGAGATATTTAGACACACAGCTGCCTCCGTACTGAAGAGATGTGAAACGAAACCTGCACTTGTTACCTGCTGCATATCTTCATTAGTTCCCTGTGTGTGTGTGTGTGTGTAAATTCAAGCTCACATGACTTGAATGATAACCCACCAGAGCATGACGTGTTACAAAAACACACAGCTGCGCCTTAACAGGAGACGAGAAATAAAGCCGTTAATAAAAACGTAAGTAGCTTTTTATGAAAGCGCTTTGCATAAATAGACTCGTTCGGAGGACAGGACAGGATTCATGAGAGTCACTGGAGTAATTTGTGTAATCAGGTCTGAACTGATCATTACACAAGCGGTTATTTGTGTCCATCTGAACCAAACATTTGTTAAAATACAAAAAAATGGGGGGAGAGACGATATGATACAATTTTATTGAATTATATCTAAATTAATATAGAATAAACAAAATTATAAATGCAACACTTTGGTTTTGCCCCCATTTTTCATGAGCTGAACTCAAAGATCTAAGACTTTTTCTATGTAAACAAAAGACCTATTTCTCTCAAATACGGTTCACAAATTTGTCTAAATCTATGTTCGTGAGCACTTCTGCTTTGCCGATATAATCCATCCCCCTCACAGGTGTGGTATATCAAGATGGTGATTAGACAGCATGATTATTGCACAGGTGTGCCTTAGACTGGCCACAGTAAAAGACCACTTTGTGATATGCTTAAGCTTTTTATATCTATAGATTTCTCTAACTTAATAAAATAATGAAACACAATATATTCACGTTGGCATTTTAAATAAAACTGAACAATTTTAGTAGCTGAAACAGTATATAAGCTGTTTTTGGTAGAAGGGGAATAAAATACTGATAGGACCTAGATTAAGGCCCGTGCAGGGCTCTAATATCTCTGTCTTTCATTGACACATGATACGACACAAATCACTACCGCGAGGTTATCGCAGGGCCCCCCAACACACAGCCCCCCTGCAGTGAGTGTCCTCTGTCCCCATCCGCCACTGGGAACGCGTCCTGATTTGAAATGATTCGCAAACCCACTCCTGAGTTCCGATCTAAATCAAACAAGTATTAACGAATTAAAACCTATGTGTCTGGTTGGCGTCCACAGTCTCATTGTCAGCGTGCTAACACATAGAGTCATTGCTCTTTTTGCATAACGAGTCAAATCCAGACTCGTGATTTTAAGAATCGTCTTATAGTTTATTCCATTATTATTATTGCACTTTATTATATTAATGAAGTCAATGGAATGAAAAATCCCAAATTCTGAACCATTTAAAATCGGTGTTAAAATATATTTGGAAATGACATCAAGCAATACAAATGTAATGTCTTTCTGTCTTTATTTCTGTATGGTTATACTCTTGTAGCCTATATGTTCTGTTTTTATTAGAAGTCAGAAAAGAGAGAGCTCTCACCTCAGTGCTGAAAAGTTAACATTTCGAAACGTTTCAAAATAATTGTGATGTCACACATTTGTTTATATACCTTTTTGTTAATCAATTTTAACCTCTTCTTGCCATGAATCAGTAAATCTTCTATCTATCTATCTATCTATGACATATAGATATCTACTACTTATCTCCATACATCTCTCTTCTTTCTTTCTTTCTTTTTTTCTTTCTGTGCTGTTATACGTGATCAGCATCTCAATCTCCATCTTTGATGCTGGTGAAAGTTGTTTTGAAGTCAGCAGATGAAACGGGGCCCTGCGTGTCGGGAGCGGGTTTCTGTGTGACCCCCAGTGACCCCGTCGCTGCGGCGGGGCCGTTTGATGTGAACGCGCTCCCCCCTAATTACAGGCACCAGACCGGCTCCGCCTAAGACAAATTCTGCCCGAGCAACAGAGCTGCAAGTGACAGCGTCGCTCTGACCCGTCTGTCTCTCTCTCTCGGGGTGATCCGCATTGATATTCCACTCGTGTCGTTACATCCAGAACAGGGCGCTGGGATCGTGCCAGATTCGCAATTACAGATATTAAAATGCATTTAGAAAAAAGACAGGGCCTGCTTTGATATTACGGATCAGGGCAGTGAAATACTAAAGGAGAATTTAGTGCTGGCCAAGCTGAGATCTCCTGTCATGTGACAGGAAACAAACGACTTTTGCTGAGACATGTATGTGGCAAATACAACTAGATCAAGATGGACATGAACAATGTGAATTTGTAGATTTAGTAAAAATTCTACTTATTTAATTATATATTTTAAACATTATTTTTTTCTTGATTCTTTTTTTTTTTTTTTTTTTTTACATCATTCGTTTTTTACATATTATTCAAAACACCACTTTTACACAAACTTTTTGCTCAAAAATGGTTTCATTTGGATTTAAATGCACATTTTGGATTTAGTTTTTTATTTGAATTTCATTATTATCTTTTAAAAACTTTTTTGCACAAAAATGGGTAAAAGGTGCACATTTTTATTAATTTAAATTTGATTAGGATTTTTAAAAATAAATAGATACATATATATATATTATATATATATATATATATATATATATATATATATATATATATATATAAAATAAATATTTTAAAAAATATATATTTTTTAACAAAAATGGATTAAAGATGTAATGTAATATATATATAAATAGAGAGAAAGAGAGAGAGAGATTGTAGTTAAATGCAGGTAATGTGACAAGTTCACAAACCACTGTTACTTAATGCTTGCAAAATTTTTTGCATTACAAAATGAGTCCTGTTTCATATAATATTTTTTTCCCAAAAAGTAAACAGTATATTTACCATATAAACATTAAGCATACTCATTATTACATAATTAGCATGCAAATTATTAAAATTCAAGCTGTATAAGTGTTATTTCTAGGGGTTGCACAGACTAGTCGACTTCAATGCTCTGCCATGACTCTTTAAGCTTGACGTCGACTAGTCGCTGGTCCTCTCTTACTAGTAATGCATTCATATAAATATAATCTATACTGTGTTCTGCTTGATCTGTTTCTGATTTAGAATGAGCAGAAATCTGAGGAAACATAAGGACCAAAACACACATGTGTGCAATATTATGAATGTAAGCACAGTTTGAGAGTTGTTTTCAGTCGCTGTTTGAATACAAATGTTTTGTCTGTGGAGTTTGTGTGTGTGTGCATGACAGACGGGGAGAGAAAGACATATAAGCCGTCCTCTAAGTTTAATGAAAAACAGCGTTGTGAGTTACTGGCATGCTAATGAAGCATCTTTGTCCAGTCAGGGACTACAAACTAATCGCTCCTCTCCTCCAAAAGCTCCTAAACGCTCCATTAGTCCAGAAGTGGATGAGGGATCTGATACACCGAGCTCGGCTCTATTTATTAGCGTCTCTAAAATGGCTAGTCATGCACACACACACGCAAGCGTTCGCTAGCTACCTAAATGAGGCCATTTGTTCTGTTAATATATTAAGCTAACTGCAGTAACTAACACAAAACCCTAAAAGAAGTCTTTGAGTAAATGATGTTTAAGCTACTTTTTAGCTAACAGCTCATTCCTCCGTCTAGCTGCATGAGAAACTCTCTTCTCTTTCCAGACAACTGGTTATTTTCGACTGGAGTTATAATAGACGGAAGAACTGGTCTCAGATCAGCTGTGGAAGGACTATGTGTCCTACGACCGCTAATAATTCTGCTGCTTAAAACCTAATTTCATATACAATTAGCCTTTAACCTGTGAAAAGCCTTGACAGACCAGTGAAATCAAAATGGGAGTTTTGTGGTTTGCAGTCCATGTCTGTTAGCATTAGCTTTGAGGTCATCAAAGTCGATTAAACTTTTATCAGACATAAAAAATGTCTTTCTCTTCCCATAATTGAACCAAAAATAGTAATCTATATGATCTAGATCAGTGATGGGGAAACAGGGATTTAATCCAACCCTGACTCACCTGCTTGTAGCCTTCTTGAAGACAATGATTAGCTGGTTCAGGTGTGTTTGATTAGGGTTGGAGCTAAACTCTGAAGGAAAGTAGACTGGAAAGGCCAAGTTTGCCCACTGCGATCTAGATTGACTAGCAATAGCATGTGGCAAAACATGGTTTGCTAGCTAGCATGCACAATTGTGTCGTCTTTGATGGTGACCTTCAAAAGACAAGCTGTTCTAAAGAGAGAAAGGCGAACTTCATAAACTCTGCATTCATTTAATTTACTTTTGCGCTTAAAGCAGACTGCAGGAGATTAGCCGAAATTGTTCTTGCATACGCAGGATTAGCTTTCACCAGGTGTTCAGCTTCCTGTCAGAGAGACACTGAAAACAAATGAGAGAATGAGTGATATCTGACCCATTATGCACCAGGGAGAGTTTAGATGACGAATCTAATGAAAAACGAGATTTTTGTGCTAATGCAACGCTATTCGTACGTATTTTACGAGGTGGCTTATTTGTACGAATTTGTACGACCTCACTTGTACGATTTTATACGATTTGTCTAAATCCCAGTGACGGTTAGGTTTAGGGGCGGAGTTAGGTCATTCGTAAAAATTCATACGAATTGTGCAACTCGTAAAATACGTACGATTTGGCAAAAATCTTATGAATTTGTACGAGTGTGGTCGTACGAATAAGCCACTTCGTCAAATATCTACGAATTACCGTGAGATCGGGTTTGGCTAATGCCAATGTTACAACACTAGAGAACTTAGCCAGAATGTTCTATTAAAGTTATTGGAAGAACGTTTGTTCATAACGTTGAGAGAACCTTTCCAGAACATTCAAAGAATGTTTCCAGATATGATATGTGTCTACGATTATTTTGCTTATCCAATAACTTAAGAAAACGTTATTTCTGAATGTTGGAAACAATGATTTAGCACTTTGCAAACATTGTGGCAACATTAGCTTTATATGCTTTAATAGCTAACTGTTACTGGAAGAAAATTTGTTTAAGGACAAACCTTCACTGTTATACAGATAGAAAGACTGATAAAAAGAAATGAATAACAAACTAGTCATTTTTAAACAGATCAGTTAGTCTTGAGTCAGTTCATTAAAGCGTACAATGAACGAATTTGAACAAATTTGAAACTAATACCACCTCTAACGCCATTTTTTTGCTCAAGAAAGGATTATTCTTGTCCACCATGAATATTAATTCAATAGGCCTACATTATGGCTAACTATATGGAAAGATAAATCTCTTCATATATTGTTGAGAATTAAAGAACATAAAGTGGGCTGATAAGAACAAAAGGATTTCATAGCTTGGCCTCAGATGTGCTGACTCTTGGGCCGCTTAGTTTACATGTAGCGTTATAAACCTCATTGGCAGTCTGACATGTAGACAAATATACCGTATGATCTAATTCCTGGTATCTGTGGGTCATGGTGTAATCATAACTGTTATCACGCACAGTTATTACGACGCATGTCTGTCAGCGCACGTTCCAAGGAAACTTCTGTGTTTTGCTGCATTTCCATCTATTTCACACAGGATTGTAATTAGAGAAAAGCGAGGAAGGCAAGAAAACGCTTCCCTTAATTATCTGTGTATGTGTGTGAGTGTGTGTGCCAGCGCGGAGTGGGAGATTTCATTTGAATAAAATTGAATTTAATCACCATGTAGAGAGCGCGAGAGCAGGGAAAATATTTGCAGCCCTCAGGGTCAACATTACATGAAAAAGAAATTAAAATAAGTAAACATATTTCTCCTGTTTGCTGCCGTGGAGCTGGAGGGGGCTGCAGAATTGTATTTGAAGCTGTGTGAACAAATTTTTCACTCTGTTCCAGGAATATTAGCTCTCTCTGCCCCCTAGCCTTTCTTTGACATCTGCCTGCTTACGTCCTGTGATAGCTTTTCTCCAAATTAACGTCTAATCTAATATTCTGCCCAGTGTGTGGTAAATGCAGAGAGCTTTGTTGATTACAACAAGAGCGCTTGTTTGCACGCTTGGACTGAAAAGAGTTTTACTGTTTATTGGCGGGAGCGACGCAAATTGTGCGAACGCTCAATTGCATTTTACGTAGGCTATTAGTTTCCGCATAAAACATTTTTTACGTAGAAGTTGTCTTTTGTGGGTAGTTTTGACTGTCAAGTGAACTAAGTGGTACTTCCCAAAAAAGCTAGTTAAAGTCAGTATTAACTTATCTTAATGTTATTAGAACATTTTAGAAACATTACAAAACAACATTCCCACAACTTTTTTATTGTTTATTGGCGGGAGCGACGCAAATTGTGCGAACGCGCAATTGCATTTTGCGTAGGCTATTATTTTCCGCATACATTTTTTTTTTTACGTAGAAGTTGTTTTTTGTGGATAGTTTTGTCTGTCAAGTGAACTATTGAGAACTAAGTGATTCTTCCCAAAAAAGCAGTATTAACTTATTTTAACGTTATTAGAACATTTTAGAAACAGTACAAAACAACATTCACACAAATTTTTTATAACCTAAAACCTTTGTTGGGTTGCTGTCAGACCTGATCGAGTATATTTTTTGTAAAATCTGTGCCATGCAGATGCAGAGAAGGAAGACTTAGTTAGTAAATTGGTTGCGTCACTTGCTTGCAGCTGTAGAAATTTTGTGCACATTTTTAATTAAATTAATTAATTAAATATTCTGCCTAAAATAGTTTTCTTGGGACTGGTGACTTCACAAAACTTTTACCCTGTTCGACTCAAATTAGTTTTTATGTTCTTTGTTAATTGAAAGGAAACTAACACACCGCCGCCTCCTTCTTTATTTTTGAGCACTCTTACTCGGGTTTTAAACCCTGCTTTGCGAGGGGGCTTGTAAATTCATTACACATTGCGGTCGGCAGACGGATGCAGCCTGTTTCTGGTCTCACTGCATTATAAATGGACTTGCTGGCCAGATAATTAAAGCAACGATACTCTGACATAATTCTCCATTAAGCAATAATGCGATAAGGATGAAGTGCGAATCCTTGCCCTCTTTAGGAACAGATGAGCGTCTTCCAGTGTAATGTAATTCTGTTTGTAGCAGTTCGTAAATGTCGTAATGAATCGGAATAGCCTACAGGAGACATCAGCTGTAGAAAAACCTTGTTTAACAACAACAATAGCTCAGTAAATCCTTCAGAATGCAGATGAAGTGTTCGGATGTTAAAAACAATGAAAAAATTACGTAAACAACAATTCAAATAAACATATGGTGCCAATAGCGCCCCCAAGTGGTAGTATTTTCTCAATTGTTCTCAAACAGGTTTCCAAGACTCACTGTCTGTCATTGGCAGCCATTCCCTGATAAATATTTGTATCTTTATACTAATAATAATAATAGAAATAGTTTACTCATGAATTTGGATTCGCAAAAAACGTCTAAACTTTAGATGAGTTTGTTTGTTAATCAGATCTGGAGAAATATAGCATTATGGGACTTGCTCACCAATGGATGCTCTGCAGTGAATGGGTGCCGTCAGAACGAGAATCCAAACAGCTGATAAAAGCATCACAATAATCCACAAGTAATCCACACTTCTCCAGATGTTAACTGATGGACTGGAGTGGTGTGGATTATTGTGATGTTTTTATAAACTGTTCGGACTCTCATTCTGACGGCACCCATTCACTGCAGAGCATCCATTTCTCCAAATCTGATGACAAAACTCATCAACGTATTGGATGGCCTGAGTGGATTAAATAAATCCAATTAAAATTTGTAAGTGAACTATTTCTATAAACTCTGATAGAAAAATGTAACTTTTACAGTACAGTTTTAATATGTTTTCGCCATCAAATCTGGGTCCAGAAGCAAAACCAGCTGAAAACCACTGATCTGGGCACAACCACACAATAGGTTTGAGGCTGGTCTGGAGCCCTGCTTAGAGGCGAACAGCTTGCAGAGATAGAGGGAAGGAAGGACCGGTGCCAGAGAGATTGCAGGGTCAGTCAGCTGAAGGACGCGTGTTGTTGGCCCCTCTGGCTGTGCTGTCCACAGCAGGCATATGTTCCCGGCCTCAGCGGTCCCTCCTGTCTGAATGTGAAGGGGGTCGCGGCCACTGCTGCATTTTAATCCTCTAAATGGAAAGTTTGGAAATGCTATTATCTTCCATCTGCCGGCCCCCCGCACACGATAAGGCCCCGCTCCAACAGCTTGACAGGACCCAAACGCCTCACTGCACTGTGTTCCTCTCACGAGAGGGCAGCCAAGATCCGTGCTAACGCCAGAACACGTCCGACATCTAAAGAATCCGAGGTTTAAAGATTTTTCACTTAAAAACTGCACTTACATTCCAGTCGGAGATCTTCAAAGGCAAAAAGTGCTTCCTTCACTTAGCTAGAGCGCTTAACCAAAGTTACCCAGAGAGACATCGCGCAAACACAACATATATTATTTATACTTATTTATCAAATGCCTATTTAATGTGTCTGCGGAGCATGAAACTGCATTCCACACTGAAAAAGAACTGAGCTTATACCACTGTAGTATTTACATAGGGTTTAAAGTTGAAAGAATACCATGGTACTTTTTGATGCTTTTGTCATGACCAAAAATCATGGTATCATAAAAAAAAATATAAAAAAACCCCCCGATACTATTATTGGAAGTGATGGGAAAACATGGTAATACCATGAGACTTTTTGGTACTTTTGTGATAACCATATTTATTATGTACCATGGTATATACCATAGATTGTGTCCAAAAAAAACATGGTATGATATAAAAATAAATATAAATATATATATAAAAACATGGTACTTTTATTGTAATAGATGCAAATGGCATTTTTATGATGATAGTCAGGTACCATACTAGAATAAGTCCAAAACTGTTTTTTTATATATATAAAAATAAATGTAAAAATAGATAAATAAAAATAAATACACAATCAAACAAACATGGTACTTATATTGTAAGAGATGGGAAAACATGAAAACACGATTTTGGCACTTTCCAAAAATACTATTGTAAAAGATGGAAAAACATGGTAATACCATGGTATCTGTACTTTAGCACTTTTGTGATAACCATGTGATGTTCCATGGTATATTAAATTAAATTAAATTTATGCATTTAGCAGACGCTTTTATCCAAAGCGACTTACAGTGCATTCAGGCTATACATTTTTACATATCATGTGTTCCCGGGGAATCGAACCCCCAACCTTGCGCTTGCTTGCTTGCTAGCGCAGTGCTCTACCAGTTGAGCTACAGGAACAGGAAAAAACATGGTACTGGTACAGTAGTTTTTTTTGTATCACCAAGCTTGTGACGATTGTAACATGGTACTGCCATGGTATTTTGGATATAATTAGCATGACCTTGGGGTACATACAGTAAAAAAGTTCAAATATATGGATGTTTATATGGATGTGGACCCCACAGACGCACACATTGAGGATAGTCCAGGATGTGGTCAGACCTGCAGTCTGTGTGTGGCAGCTTTGTGCAATCACCTCCGTGGATTTGCAGCGGATGTTATTCTGGAAACTGGAATTAAACCTGACTCTAACCTAATCCCGGCTTATTGCCATCTATTTCATTTCACAGAATACGGAGGGGTGCCACTAAGCACTAACACACACACACACACACACACACACACACTCATATCAGAGGTGATAAAGCTCTGCAGTAGGATAGTGTGCGCTTAGACAAGCCGCAAACACTTTGAACTCACATTATGATCATTTTCACATCACTATAGCTCATTTTACACTGGAAATTCAATTTCAGCTCAGCAGCTAACGCTGATAGAATAGCTAGCTGCTTACAACGGTTGCCCTTCTTGATTATTCTTATTTTCATGTTTCTTGTTAAAGATATTAGTAGCACAACACCTCAAATCAGTCAAATAAAAGTTCACCTAGATAAGCATGAGGGATTAAGTCGTGTGTTAGCAGTCAAGATCAAGAAGGTTTGCCTTAAATTAATTAAATGTACCCAAACGTGGTTCTTCACAGCTAACAGGGAACATTTTCACAGCTTTCCATCACATTTCTTAAATGTTATATAAATGTTAGGACAACGTTCTTAAATTAATGTTTATGGCGCGTTCTTAGAACTATTAATATTTGATATACATTAAAATAAACGACAATTGTTTTTAGAACAACAATCTCAGAACATGTTATTTTTACTTAATGAATGTTCTATATAATGCTGAAAGAAAACGTTCTTAGAATATTAAAAATAAACGTTCAAATAATATTATATTTGGGGAAAATATTACATTATTAGAACATTGAAAGAAATGTTTTAGGAAACTTAAACATTCTAAACAAGACAATGGGACGTTTAAATGCTCTTAGATTATTAAACATGTTAAAATACAGTTAGGCACATTTATATTTGTAATTAAAAATTAAATTTTTTTTGTTAATTTAGCTGTTGACCAAAAATTGGAAGAAAGGTTAAGGAATTACCAGCATGTCCTCAAACCAATACGCCCGCCTGGGTCATTTGTCCAAATCCCTGAAAAACAACCTATCCTTTAATACTGTATGTACCGCCCCCCTTTTCAAGGGCTCAAAAGTAATTGGACAATTGACTCAAAAGCTTTTGGAAGCTGTTGCTGTGAACCCAAATCATGTGGTCAAAGGAGCTCTCCATACAAGTCAAACAGACAATTGTTAGGTTTCAGAAACAAAACAAATCCATTAGAGACTTAGCAGGAACATTAAAGGGGATAGTTCACCCAAAAAGGAAAAATACCCCATGATTTACTCACCCTCAAGCCATTCTAGGTGTATGTGACTTCTTTCAGATGAATACAATCTGAGTTATTCTGAATAATGGCCAGGCTAATCCATGCTTTATAATGGCAGTGGATGGTGGCCCAAAATTTGAAGTCCAAAAAATCGAACCAATCCATTATAAAAGAAGTCCAGATGGCTATGGGGGGTTAATAAAGTCCTTCTGAAGCGACGTGATGCATTTTTGTAAGAAAAATATCAATATTTACAACTTTATAAACCTTAATCTCTAACTTGCGCTAACCATCGTACACACATTCTCAAGATAATGGTGTCCAGCAGTTGACGCAGGATGTAGTCAAACACGGTGAGGAAGTGACCGGACATGCTTTAGTAGTACAAAAGAAAAGTAAAGAAAATGATTTTAATATAAGCCAAGAGGACACTGGTGGATTGATGAATTTATGATGGATTGCTTCAATTTTTTGGACTTCAAATTTCTGGGCTACCATCCACTCCCATTATAAAGCTTGGTAGAGCCAGTAAGTTTTTTTAATATTATTCTGATTTATTCATCTGAAAGAAGAAAGTCATACATCTAGCATGGCTTGAGGGTATGTAAATCACGGGGTAATTAGAATTTTTGGGTGAAATAACCCTTTTAAGCGCGGCCAAATCAACAGTTTGGAACAACAGGGTGTATAAAAATGATTGTAATTCCTAAGCAGTTAATGTTACATTTTTGTTTAGCCCCTTGAATTAAATCTTAAAGTCTGCTCTTAAATTTTGTCTTTATTGTTTCATATATATATATATATATATATATATATATATATATATATATATATATGTATATATATATATATATTGAGTTAAATAAAGTTAGTAGAATATTTTAAGATTTTCTTTTAGGAAACTGACAATTTTAATGTTCTTAGAATGTAAAAAAAACCTTCGAATAATGTATCATTTTGGGTGAAAATAATGTTAGTACAACTTTTTTTATAAACTTTAACATTCTAATCATGATTAGAATTTAAAGGTTACAAAATGTTTCTTACAACATTCTATTAAGTAGGCTACAGCATATTTTCACCCAAAATAAACATTATTTGAACGTTTATTTTGTTATTCACTTGTGATTGAAGGTTATTCAAGTGTTTGCTCATCTGCAGGGGCGGATCTAGAAAAATATTGATGGGGTGGCGAGAAGGGGGCAGGAATTTTTGAGGGGTGGCAACATATGGCAGATGTACTGAATTTAGTCACAGTTATCACAGTTCGATGATAAATATATGTGCACACTATAAAAGGACACAGGCTGCCATTTACAAACTTAATCTCATGCAATCAATGTCTTGCATTTGAAACAGTTCATATAAGGAATAAGTGACCATACCCTATAAGCACCACCAAAGTCTATACCAATATCGCATGTAACTTTGGAGACGGTCCCTAAATTGAGACTCGTCCAACGTTCATTGTTTTTTTTTACTTTTAGTTTTCTTTTCTCTTTGCTGGATTGGTGATGTACTCTACCCGGGCATAGATGTTCATCCATCAATCATGAACATTGAGCAGCAAACATGAGGTGCGAGCGGACGCAAGCGCGGATGGGAGAATGGAAGACGTTTTTGTTTTTTTGAGCATCTGGGATGGTGCCCCCTCTGGGAGTTGGTGCACTACTCTGCGTGTAGGGGGCGATGGTACTGAATACCTTTAATATTACAGACACATAGTCCATATCGAGATTTGATTAAATGCTATACTTTTGATTTATTCATAAAAAAAATGGCAGAATTCCGTGACGTTCTGCTTTATACAGCAAGTTCTATTTCCACAATTCAATTTTCAAAAACAAACGGAAAGAAAGTGTGAAAGTTCTGACAGAGAACGAAGTTGTTACGTATCCTCACGCTTTTTTAAAAGTGGGCAACTATGTTTGACAGGTGCAATATTTGAAAATCGAAAATTATTACCTTTTATTTTAATTATTAACAAAGCAGGTTGGTGAATCATTTGACTCAGTTTGGGGATCGCGAATCATTTGAATCAGTTCGGAAGTTCGTAGCGGGATCACGAATCATTTGAGTCAGTTATGGGGATCGCGAATCATTTGAGTCAGTTCGGGAGTTCGGAGCGGGAATTCGCGAATCATTTGAGTCAGTTTGGAGATCGCGAATCATTTGAATCAGTTAGGGAGTTCGGAGCGGGTTCGCAAATCATTTGAGTCAGTTTGGGGATCGCGAATCATTTGAGTCAGTTCGGGAGTTCGGAGCGGGTTCGCGAATCATTTGAGTCCGTTTGGGGATCGCGAATCATTTGAATCAGTTCGGAGCGGCTTCGCGGATCATTTGAATCAAATCGAGAGTTCGGAGCGGGTTTGTGAATCATTTGAATCAGTTCGGGAGTTTGTAGCGGGTTCGTGAATCATTTGAATCAGTTCGGGAGTTCGGAGGGGGATCACGAATCAAGAAAGATTTTCGCTTGTAAATTTTCAAATTGGCCATAACCTTTAATTCGTTGCTGCCAACTGGGGTAGATCCACTCCTGCTCATCTGCAACACGCCTATAGGAAGTTTCCTTTTAGATGTCAAATAGACATATGCCTTTAAGATGTTTATGATTTAGAATGTATGTAAAACAGTTTGTACACAGCAGATGAAAAAGATCTTTAACTGTACATGTGCTATCTGGGTCGTGATTGTTATTTAAATTATTTTTAATGTTATTTAAAGATTCCTAAAACATGCTTTGTACAGCGTGCTACTAACTTTATTTACACCCAAAAATACACCGTTAATGACTGTTTATTTGTAATATTCTGGTACAGTTTTCTTGCCACCTTTATCTTCTCACCATTATGCGGAGGCTGAATATCATTAACTCGCAGAACTCAAATGTCAACAAGCGGAGAGGGGAGCATCTAATTCACATAAGTGTAAAATAAATAGCTTCTCATACATGTTCCTGCATATGACAAATTGATTTGTGGAAACTCAGATGGAAAGAGGGAAAATCCAGCAGACGGTTCTGCAAACACGCACTCAAATGTAATTGAAGTCCCCGCAGCCCGAGGGCAAAGCGCGCGCTTTCCCGCCATTTATTTGTTGGATAGCGGTCGCGGCTCTCTTTCAGTCAATACAACGAATCTAAATCATTTTCCCTCTCCGTGTAAGTGCAGATGATTATTCAATATAAAGCTATTTATTTATTTATTTATTTTTTGCTGATGCACTATTTCCTTTCAGTCTACCGGCAACACGTGTTTTTAATTTACAGTTCGTACTGCAGTTGAAAGACAAGTCCATTATGTCGCAACGTGAGGCAGAGTGAAAGAGATTGCTTTTTGTTTGCTTCCTGTGGTATATGACAATGGGATTTCACTCTTTTTGCTCAGATGTGGTTGTGACTAGAGGCTTTCTGGCATTGCTGTGAATCCGCCGCTATAAAAAGACCTCCATTCATGAGGATAATGGCCAAATTACAGGTTCCTGCAGCCGAGCACCTGGCCTCTGGTCCTCCTTTAACCATAGTCCATTTAGCCATGTTCCCTGCTCTCCAAAGCACAGGTGATGATGACATTGGTTAGGCACATAATCTCTCCTAATTGCCAGGTTGACACAAATTATTACGGACGGTTTGCGCTTTCCCCCGTTGCCGCCCGGCGCGCGCTGGGCTTCATCCCCCGAAAAGGGAAGCTGCAGCCCTTTTTAAGAACTGCTGATGGCCTTATTTTTCTTTTTTCCCCACACTAGGGATAAGGTTATCTGAGCTATTCGTCATGGAGTTTGCAGATAATTAGCTTTTTAAAGTTTCCCCCCGAAGTCAGGACTGTCCTTGCAAGGGCAACCTGTCTCTGGAAAAATGATTCAGCTATAAACAAAAGTTTTGAGCAGGAATCCAGAAATCCCATAGCAGAACTTACTAAACATTATTTTGTGTATTTGGTGTAATGCAATGTTAAGGAAAAAAAAAAAAAACATATTTTCCAGATAATGTACTGTACATTATTGTTTCTCCTTTATGCCCCGCCTTTCTGAAACATGTTTTTTTTTTTTTTTTTTTTTTTTACAAAGCTCATCATTCTGAAAAGCGAGGCGTGCTCTGATTGGTCAGCTATCCAGTATGTTGGGATCTGCCGAAGACAAAAACTCTTTTCAGTGTTTAAACTGACAAGGCTTAAAAACACTTGCAAACGATGAAATGAAAGCTTTTGTGATGATATGCAGCAGTGAGCCGTCCACTACAATTTTACAATATTGCTAATTATTAATAATATTAATAATGTTCATCGTCTGGCTAACTACGTCTTGTATTAATTTTTCTAAAAATCCTGTCATACGTGCAAAAACTGACAGTCACCACTTATAAGCTACTACTAAATATTGTAGAAACATAATTTTCTGTAAAGTTGCTTTGTAACGATTTGTATTGTAAAAAGCGCTATACAAATAAACTTTAATTGAATTGAACTGCCCTGATCGTCTTTTTAGACGGCTGAGATCGCAGATGGGGCCTCCTCAGTCGCGGGCCCATATAATCATCACCACCTTTCACCCCACTAGTGACGCCTCTGGCCGTAAATCATGGACAGCTACATAATATCACATTCATAATCCAAGGCAATTCATCTGTGATTATGAAAGCGATATTGATTAGCTTGTCAGTTTTACTGTTTACATTGTGTGGAATGGTGCGCTGTAATTGGTTGAGCGAGAAAAAAAAAAAAAAAAAAATATATATATATATATATATATATATATATATATATATATATAAAATTCACATCTTGGAACCAAACTCTTCATATTTTCTAGTTTATTAGAATAGTTGAATAAAAGGTAAAACATGATAAAAAAATGTGAAATTTCTTATATCTTAAACAAAGTGTTGGGTAAATAACAAAGCAGCTTATTTAACAAAGTAAATAAATAAATAAATAACAAAGCATTACGAGAGTAAATAAAAATCTACCCAATCATTTGACAGGAGTATTTAACAATCCAGTAAAAGCTGAATGTGATTGGTTCAAGCCTCCCAGCACTGAGAAAAGTAAGGTTTTCCAAACATTTTTTTTTTTTTTTTGGTGCCGTTTTGCTTTATTTTCATTCACATACAGCAAAAACTCTTAACCATCAATAAAGAGTCGTTCATATGTAAAACTGTGGGTTTTATGTGACCATTCTGTTTTTCCCACATGCATGTGACATGTGATGTCATCAAGCCTATTTCCGGCCACACCCATCTAACAGAATCACGTGTTGGCAAGCACACCGGACAGGTTGGCCATTTTGTGTTTCTTTGATATTATGCTGGTAAATATGTAGCTTATTTTTGCGCCATTGGTTTGAACATTGCTTTTGAAATTAACGCTATGTTGTTGAATTATGTGGTAAATAAACCAACGGCGATAAACAAACCATTGGTATAAACCAATGTTTGGTGAGGTATAGCAGGTGTCGAGTTAACATCTATTATTGATAAATTGTTCAAATAAAACTTAATTGATGTAAATGTTGGTTAAATGGAAACATTTATTAAGTATTGGTGCTTTTCTAATTGCTGGTTTGTTATTTGCTAAACAATGCAAATGTTTATGTTCTGCGTTCCTTTGTTGAGTTGTGTTTGGGATTTGTTCATTGCTTGTTGGTATGTTTTGTGTAGCTTTTATTATTGATGCTTAAATGATGTTGCTCAGAGTGCTAACAAATAACCACTGGTGATTAATAAACCAATGTTTTATGAGTTAGCATGTAGCAGACCGGTTTATCAAAGTTTTGCTGCTGTACCTGCTGGTGTGGTATTTTCCAGGAGGGCATAAAAATGCAAATATTTGTTTTTGCAGTGCTGTGTTGAATTACTTTTGGGATTTTACTTTGCTGGGCTGTTTTTCCCCTTTTTTATGTTGCTGCTGGAATAAATATTGGCTTGTTGCTTCTTGTGGTAAATATAATTTGGATTTGTAACTTATTGGATGTCTAACTCTTGACGATTAAATATATGCAAAAAGTTTTAACTAAAAAGCCAGGTCTTTTAATAAGGACAGGTTTAGCAAACGTTTGCCACTTTTTGCTTGGTTTGGGGTATTTTAATGTGGTGTTTTTGCAAGTTTACTGTATTATAAATGTTTCTTCATTGCACATTATTTATTTGATTTTAATTTCCCAACTGAATTTTAACACGATGAGCAACAGCATTTATTTAAATAATTGCAAGTTGGCTTGATATTTGCATTCAATACTTTTTGTCCTGTTGGGTTGTTTGTAATGCATTTCCATTTTTACTAAAATAGCGTAGCATCAGTATGCATCTACAGGTTGTGTGAAAACAGCTTGTTTAAATTGGTCTTGTTGTACACAGCCTTCAAGAGTACATGCACATGAAAAACTTCATATCAAATTCATATTTTCATGGAAATTTTCGTTAAAAGGAGTTAATGTTAATTAATTTCAAAAAGATTGTTAATTTCAAAGATTGTGCAAATACAACTATGGGATTAATTTCTGTGAATGATTTTGTGAATTTCAGTTTTCAGTGCCATGTTTTGTTGTATAAGATTGAGTAGCCAGCTAAAAAAAAAACTTTGCACTCGCGAGTTTCTGTGTAGCAGGTAGAGGTCAAGTCACCCTTCTGTTAGCACTAGCACACGGCATTATCCCCGTACTCTTTAGCAGGGCACAAATCCGAAAGCACAGAGTTCCTATCGACGGCCTGGGCCTCGTTCAATTGACTGCCTCATTTCCTGCTAGCTAGAGAGCTCAGCCGAGCGTGTGCGTGAATAACCGTGCCACGCAACCCGGCCGGGTGTTTGTGCGAGCGAGAGTGTGTGGTTTGACCCGTGACTGCTGGGATACGGACACCGCTGCTCCTGTTACAGCAATGAGTCATCGTGCGGCCCGGCCTCAGTGAGCACACAGCAGTGATTGATAACTACCCAGAAAGATTGCTCATCCCCTCGTTTATTTATACCGCTGCCCTTCACGTCTGCTTTCTTCTGAGCATACTTGCATTTTAAGAGCTATATGCATTTGCTTTGTCGTTTTTTTGTGCATCTGTACATTTGTAGTTGCATGTCATAAAATGCCATTTGATCTGAGTGGCATGTTATATGTAGGCTTATATGTTTTTATCCAAATTGATATTGTTCTATGCATTCACCCTCAGGCCATCCAAGTTTATTAATCAGATTTGTAGAAATGTAGCATTACATCACTTGCTCAGCAAAGGATGCTCCGCAGTGAATGGGTGCCGTCAGAATGAGAGTCCAAACAGCTGATAAAAACATCACAATAATCCACACCACTACAGTACATCAGTAAACATGTTGTAAAGCCGAAAGAAACTAATCCATCATTACATGTTTTTAACTAAAATATGAGTCCATAATCTATAAAACCACTTCCTCCAGTAAAAAAGCCATATGATCTGAATTAGGAGAGAAATCTGTACTGATTATAAGCCAAAAGATTAATGTTATTATGGATCATGGACTCTTATTTTTAGCCCAGAAGCAATGCTTAAATGATGGATTTGTTTCTTACAAACACTCAGTTTTTGGCTTCATAAGACTTTAATTGATGGCCTTGAGGGATCTTTTATAAATTTAGGACAAGTTGTAGCGTGTATGTTTTCGATGAATCGTTATTTGTGAAAACGCTCGTAGATTTCACGCACAAACTATGAATATCTGTCTGCCCACTGTCTGTTTTGTCTGCTCTTAAAAACTTTCCTTACTGGTTTTTGACCACTTTCAAAAAACTTTTTGATCCTGTGCGTTCTAGATGATCTCAAGAACCTGTGGAGGAGTCTAGCGCTGTACTCGCTAATCGATTTAGACCTACTATATTGGACAATAATGTAGCATTTGAAAGGTTTACTCCAGTATTTAGGCAGTACTTTGCAGCATGCTAGCTTTCGTCTGCTTTGAGGTGAAAACGTTTACCCATGTCTTTTAAGAAAATGGTTCCACACATGCACACCTGGTTTGTGTATATTTGAGGCTCGGCTGGTTCTTCTCGCAGACAGGTGGCTTCATGCTCGGGCTCTTTCGGCTGTCTGATGAGCTCCCGTCAAGCAGAGTTTTATGTGCCAACCTCCGTCACCTGTCACCCGTCACTTCTCACAATCATTCAGAGGAAGTATCCTCAATGACATCACTGGAGTGACCGTACGGAAACTAAATAGTGATAATGCTGTTTGCGGGTCAATTTGACCCGAATATTTCATGGTTAATAGCAGATGCACGGACCAAATATAAAACCTTGTTTAGATGTATTTTATGTTATAGTTTCTCCACCAGCCTCTTAATGTGTTTGTTTACATTTATGCATTCGGCAGACACTTTAATCCAAATAAACATTGCGTTAAATGTTATCATTTCACTGCAAACGTATTTTTTATTCATATTTTGAAGTAGTTCTTATTTATGCCACATTTTCGTTTTCCCAAAGTTTGGGAAATTGTGTTTATTTCGTTGAATACTTTAAACTTGCTAAAATAAATACTTTATTTCAGTTAGTGTTAATTTATTTCAAGTAACAAAACAATAAAATAATAATTGTAGCTAAGTATACTATCCTTGATTTTATCAAATGCACCTTTTGATCTTAAAAACATTTTAGTGAAAGTTGAATTATAAAAATTGTAAAGTTACAATTCTGTTGCATCAAACTTGAATCTTTACTTTAAAGCAAGCAGAGTTAAATTTAGACCTTCGTTTAAATTGTATCGTTCGTTTCAATCTAAGCGACATTAGCTTTAATTTTGTTACTGTTGATTTGATTTAGATTGCATCAATCCAGTGCTGAATCCATAATGATGGACGAAATGAACCTGTTTAATCACAGTTTAGGATTTTAATCCCAGATAATTAATCTGGTTCAACATAGCTTGAGTTAATAAAACCTAGTTCAACAAATCCTTGATTAGCTTTAACCTTTATAGTAAGATTAATCAAGTGTTTTTCATTGTTAGTTTGTTAAATAATGTAGTTAACTATTTAAAGCACATTTTTATGTTTGAGAAGTATTAAATTAAAATTTTAACCCCCCCCCCCCCCTTTTTTTAAAACGTGAATAAATCCAATTAAAAAAAAAAGTATAGTCTACTCTGCATTATAACCCCATGCAGTCAAACTGTTGTCTAATTTCTTTACTAAAAGCTTAAAAAACCTGTTAAACCAGTAACCGAGCGAGCTAAAGATGCTAATAGAGCAGCAAAGGAAAGACAAAGTGAGTATTTCTCCATCTCCTGAAGCGAGCAGTCAGCAGAACACAGGGAGGCCGAAAGTGTCTCGTCAGAAACAAACCCCCTCGTCTCGCATGCGACCTGACACAAACACAGCAGGCCGGAAATTAATAGCGTGTTTGTGAGCGGTGGCGATCGATTTCTCCTCGTCACCTGCCAGCGTCCTCCCAGCGCTGTTCTGCAGCGTCAGACGCTCGACACAAAACAGAGGAACTATCCAAACTTTCCTCTTATGGATGGACACACTAGCGCTCGCCTACTTCCTGTTGTTTGATGCTCTTACAGGAACAAAATGATTAGTGGGGCTACATAAATCATCAAACCAGACTAGCCCGATCCAGAATGGTGGCCAGCTAAGACCTGTAAACCACAGTAGGCCAGTTTTAAAAGTTTTTGGGTGTTAAAATTAACCAGACGTGCTGAAATGTTGCTGAAAGATGCAAAATACTAGAATTACATTTTGGATGACACAGACACAGAATAAATAAATACAAATCTAAAGAAATATATATGATTAATGTTCAGCTTAAAATGAAATGCATTGCATTTTTACATAATTTTTTATGACAATTAAGCGTATTGTCACATGATTTTTAATTTCTCTAAATAAAAGTAATAAGTCTCTCAAAGTATTGTTGTTGTTGTTATTATTTTCCTTCTAAAAGTAAGAGCATGAATGTACTTAATGCTCAGAAAAAATCCTAATGCAAATTATCCATGGTCCTATTTAAACATTGATTATTTTTATTATTATTTAATCAGCTTTTCTTTAACTTTTAAAAATGTTTAATATCATGCAAATGTGTTTCTTTTTAATTGTTATTTCTAATTACATTATTTTTGTTGCATATTGACTTTTTTTCATGACAATCAGAGTAGCTTTGTTGTCCTTCCAGCTCTATACAGTTTACACTACAGTGAAAGACAGCGTTTCTTAGATAAAAAACACAAAACACAGGACTGAAAAGAACTAAACTGGACATAATTATATTAAACAGGTTAAGTAAAGGTTAAATAAGAACTTAGAAGACTATTAAAAAAAGAAATAAGAACTGTAAACATTTAACACAGACTACACAGGACTGCATATGTGCATAGAAAACAGTGCAGACAGCAAAAATGTGCAAAATTGTTTGTGCGGACATAGAAAATGCATTGGGATGTGTGTGAGGGTGCTTCAAATCAAGCATATTGTCACCCAATTTGTCATTTTTTAATATAAAGTGATGCTTTTAGCAGACACTTTTATCCAAAGCGACTTACAGTGCAACATTGTTTACATGTGCTGCCTGGGAATCAAACCCACAACCTTGTGGTACATTACATCATGGTAGTATTTGAACTGCCTTTATTCAAGAATAATTTTTTTTAAATTAAAGTCACAAAAATTAATATCATCATAGAAATGTCAAGTGTTTTTCTTTCTTTTTTTTCTTTTTTTAGTGTATGACTTAAATATTTGAGCATCTGGCCATAATTTTCACTAAATATGACCTAGACGTGTTCGTGACAGATTAGCTTTTTAAGTTGATTTGGGAGGTGTAACAACATTGAGTTTTACATAGTAATTAACTCAAATGATATATAGGGAATTTGAATAATTAATCAAGAATTTGATTAATATATATCTCAGATGACAGTTACATTTAATTTTATTGATTATGAAAAATAGCTCAATTGCCAATACCAATACTAATCACAGGGCACTGTAATTTACTCATTAATATGTCAATATTACATTCTTCATATCAATTATTGTGATCTCTTACTGTAAATTACTGCAGATCAAACAGTGGATTGTCCAGCAAGCCAGATTGACCTATCAGTTTTCAATAGAGATATCACTTTTTATAATTCAAGGAAAAGTATTCTCTGGCCATGAAAATATTATCCTATCCTTATGATAAATTTAGTTTCTAAATTTAGAGCTTGTAGCTAAAGACCAAAACATTTCAGTGACTCGTAGTGTGAGTGGGGTGGAGTCCAGGCCAATCGTCAGTATATGGTTTTTTAATAATTAAACTAGTAATACATCAAACTACAAATCACACAGAGTAAATATGCGTACGACAATACAAACAGTAAGCTTTATACAATACATAACGAATCCAAATAAAAGAGAGAGAGAGAGAGAGAGAGAGAGAGAGAGAGAGAGAGAGAGAGAGAGAGAGAGAGAGAGAGAGAGAGAGAGAGAGAAAATAGAATGGAATCACATAAGGAGCTCAGGTATGAAAATCATAGTCAGTAACTTTTAGAAGCCAACAACAAATCAGATCATAACAACACTTTAAAGCAGCATTTAAATCTCCATAGAGAAAGTGATACTTGCAAAAGGTGTCCCATGTGAGTGGCGTGAGATCGGCGTCGAGCTTGTGAGCTTTACGCGCTGTCCCCGTTGAAACAGCCATGTGCCATGAAACGGAGGCCATGTGACGCGCGTGCACGCTGCGCTTGGCGTGAGCGTGGAGCACGTGGTCCTTTGTTCTGTCCTCGCGCGGTATTTGAAAGGTTCAACAAACATTGTTCCAGAATTCGTCTTCCTTGCGTGGAGAGGCGAATAGTTTAATAAACTTAGTAAAGAAAAGAAAAGAAAACGAACGAAACGAAAGCTTCCAAAGGAGCCATTAAAATGGCTTTTCCTCTCAGCCCCTGTGCTGAGGGGGTTCGCGCTGGGAGCGCGGCCTATGGCCGCGCGGAAACAACGTTGGAGAGCAGCGTATCCGAGAACGGGGAAGAGGAAGAAGAGGGAGTGGACCTTGTTTGGTCAATTCTTATAGCTTGAGATGTTCACGCCTCTTTTCGCGTGAACCACCCAATGAACATCCGCGATCTGAAGCGGAGGGAAAGTTCCTTTGTCTCGGTTGAGACAACCCCCTGATGATTTAGGGCCTGTCCGATTTCATCAGGAATATTAAAACAAGTTCATTATTCCAGATTAAATACATTTTTCATTACTTTGCTTTAGACAAGTGGGTCTGTCAAAGCATGACGATTAGAACAAGACTAAACATAATAGGTATATGTGATCAAAACATGAAGTTACATTAAATATGTGTAATTCTACATCTGAAAGATTTGCTTAACACATGATAACACTGCAGATGTTGGGAAACATCTAAATGTACCAAAAGGGAATACGTAATACATTTATACAGCATAAAAACTAACAGGTAACAAATTCATTCCATAGAATGCATTGGGGAGAAGATTTGGCTTCTCTCCTCTCCAGTGTGGTCGTAAACTTTACGACCTGCAAAAGTGGGGGTTGCAGAACATTTCCTTTTGAGAAAGTTAAAGTGAGGAAAGACATTTCCTAAAGTATAAGCTTGCAACTTATACTCCTCACATAACAAGGATTAACCATTTTATGCAATCCATAAACATAATTAAAATACATATTAATAATAAAATGAAAGTAAGGAACTTATACGAAAAGTTCCTTTGTCTCCAGTGTTGGAAGAATTTGGGTTGGGGGTTTTCGTTTCTTCTTTGAAGCTCGCATGGGCATCGTAAATAGTTTAAGTCCAGCCAGGCTGGCATTTAGTACCAACAGTCTGAATTTATAAAACAGAATTTAACCCATGAATCGCTGACCTGCATATCTGTTACAGAGGAAAACCTTCCTGTGCAATGATAAATCCATGCGTATGGAAATATTAATGCGGTCTGCGTGTTTTTCCGGCAGGTGTGTCTGTGCAAACCAGATTTGTGGGGCAAAGATGCATCGTGCTGTTTGAGCCCTGCATTATTTATTCATAATAGCAGCATTAATAACGGAGCGGCCTGCTTTCGGCTCTATATGTCAATGCCTGGATTATCATAACACGTCCGACAGGTAACCTCTGTAAAGGACGAGCTGGAGCTGTTATTAGAGGAACAGGAGGGTAATAATCTACTCTTGTGTGATGTTCTCCACATGTGAAGTGTTTAGTGTGACTGGGACAGGACGATAACACCGGGACGGGGTCTGACTCCTAAACGGCCGTCATGTGAGGTCGCTCTGCCACAGTGAAGATCACACTGGACACGGTTTATTCACACTCTCTGTGATTGTTACACAAGGTCATGACTGCGCAGTCTGCTGAATTCATTTAGATGAGTGTAGATTGATGGATTGGCAAAGGTCAGATTTGTAGAATGAATCTAATGGTTTGTTTGATAATAAAAAAATAGAAATATCTAAATTTTGTATTAAAATTGTTTAATAATACTAAAATTATGTATTTAAGAATAATCAAACATTACTGTTAATGTTATTAATTATTTTATTTTTAAAAAAAATTTTGTAATCTTTTTTATATATTTTATTGTTTCTTAATAATTATGAATCATTCTTATAATGTTTATATTATTTTAATGATTCAAATAGTATGTTTTTATTACAAATTGTATTATATATTTAAGAATGCGTACATATTATAATTTTTTTTAAATATTATTTGATTAATAATCAATATTAAGTAGTTTTTATTAATAAAGCTAATATTTTTATAGTTTTAAAGAAATTCTGTTTAAATGAAATTGTTGAAATTATGCACTTGTTAAATATTTATTTGCCTATTATTACTAATATTATATTATATATTTGAGAATGATAACAATTATTAATATAAATAATGATGAGGATTTTTAATAATTGAAATAGGTAAGATTTTATTTTAATAAAATATTAATTATATTATTTGTTAACTCTTTATTTTAAGGAGTTCTTGTTACAATAATTACAATAGAATTACAATATATTATGCATAATTACATGAAAGTATTCCCAACCATATAGTAAGTGAATGTAATTAATTAATATTGCTCAGTACTTAAATGATAAATTACACCGTAACAAGGATACCTTTAAAATACTACTAATATTTCTTAATTACGAAGCATTCACAATATTTTACTATTACTATTGTATTTAAAACTCATTTTGTTCAATATTTTGTAATATTAATACTAATAATATAACAACAGATACAAATCATTTAAAATGACTATTAATTTTTAAATAATTAAAATGATCAAATCATTGAATGCTGATGTCTCATCATACTGCTGTTGTTAAAAAGTTTTTTTTTTCAAAACTGCAATTTATATGATGAATAAATGCACTTTTTTGAGCTTGAAAATCTCAACACCCATTCACTGCCATTATAAAACTCGGAAGAACCAGGACATTTTTTGATATAAGTCCGGCTGTATTTGTCTGAAAGAAGAAAGTCATATACACCCAGGATGGTCTGAGGGTGAGTAAATAGTGGGCTAATTTTCATTTTTTGGGTGAACTATCCCTTTAAGCACTTCTGAAGTTTGAGCTCAGGTGCTGTTACTGATGTTATTGATTCAATGTGATTAATCGCTGGGAGGATTGTAACAAACAAACACGTTATAGTTTATTTCCCAGCATTCCCAGCATCATCACGACTGTCAAAGTTTCGGCGTGTCAGGCGGGTTTTTAATCTAAAGTCGGCGTGTTATTTAATTGTAATAATCTTGTCCATTGTGACAGCAACACTAGTGCAGAGTGAGATTGCAGTCACACGTTCTCCTCCAGGAGGATCAACACCCTTTGACAAAGCTTGCCTTTCAGCTCCTTCCATCAGGGATTTCTCAAATGCATGTTTCTTAAAAGGAAAAACGGAGTGTTTTCCTTCCCCTCAATAAAGCAGAAATGCATGAAAAAGAAATGTCAGAGAAATGTCAAACACCCGCTGACCGGTCCGGTCCTCCTGCCTGACAGAACGTACAGAAGGAGACTGAAAGCTGGTTCCTGATCTTTGATTCAGTTCACCCCGACTCTGTCTGCCTGACATTAATGCACTCTCAGCTCCGCTTTTAGTGCATGGCTTTAGAAATCTATTTGGACTTTATGCAACTTTAAAGACAAGTTTTTTGAGCACTAATAAAATGTGAATTTAATCTAAGTTTCTAAAGTTTTGCATTGGTGGTCGCCAGCTTTGCCGTTAGACCTGTAACGCGCAAACTTTCAGCTACTCGTAGCGCAAAGTTAATAACCGTTATTAACTAATTTAGAGCTTTAGATTTTATTTAACTTTAGTTTTCATTTTAGTAATTTTGTTGTGGTTTCATAATGTTTAGTAGTTTTTCTCTTAAATATTGCGGATTGGTTTATTTTAGGTGTAGTTTGTGATTATTAAAATACTCAAAATGTTGACTTGGCAACTAACTGAAATGAAGCTATATTTTTGTGTTATTGTATTTCTTTGAATTAACAAAAAATTATCAATAAATTGTTACTTTTAGTTTGTTGTTGTAAGTTTGTTGTGCTTTTTATGAGTTTTTTTTTTAGGCCTGCTAGTTCTTCTTTTAAATATTTATGTTTTTAGTAATTTTACTACTTTCAATTAGTGTGCAACGCAACATTTCTAAAATAATACGTAATTTTTTTTCATGCAACATTTGTTTTCTTTTATAATAACTTTTTCAATTAATGAAAGTTATTTTGGGGTTAATAACACAATACACATCTGTAGCTACTCATAGCTCACATCTGTTAATGTAGTATATAATTTAATAATAGTATTAATATTTTGAATTCGCCAATTTATTTATTTTTGTAAAATTGTTAGTACTTTTTGTAATTTTTATTTGTTTCTATGTAGCTTTTTTGTAATTTTAGTACTTCAACTTGCATTTTTACCAACATTTCTAATTTACGTTTAAATTTTTCATGTTTTATTTTTAGATTTTTAGATTTACAAAACATTTGTTACAGTTTTTAGTTGTGTTTTTACTTTTATTTTGTTAAAAACATCAGTGATTGTACATCTGTAGCTACTCATAGCGCAGTGCTAATCACTGTTACTGTAGTATTCATTTAATATAATTAATTTGTATAGAATACCCCTTTTTAAAATATACTACACATTTGTGTTCAGAAAATATATTAATGGACAATTTTTAAAAAGGTTTCTCCTTAGTTCATTTTAGAAATTGTCATATAGTACATTGAAAGACTTATTCTATTTTTTGTTATTGTTGTTATTATTTTAGCTCATAAATATATTTTGTATGTTAAATTTAAGACAAAATTGTTAAATAATTGTAAACACTAGGCCTAGCCTACATTGAAAGGATATTGATTGAATTATGCAGTTTAATTTTTTTTGCATTGAATATAGCCATTTCTGCTGACATTGCGTAAAATAATAATATAGCATTATTAATATTTTTAATTCTCTTCGATTTTCATATTGTAATTATTTTAATTTGCAATTAAAGTTTAAGGAATTTTACCTGCTTTTGTCATTTTCTTTTCTTTTAAATGTTTCTGCTTTTCGTAATGGTAGTACTTTTAATAACGTTTATTTCAGTTTGCTGAAAAGGCAACATTAAAAAGTTGTTTTTTTTCAATTTTTTTCAAACATTAGCCAAGTTTTAGTCGTAGTTTTAGTTAACGCTACCAAAACGCTGATGCTAATTAGTATATCACAGTACAAAGTATTTTCTGTGGGTTCATTTCCCCAATTAGCCTCTTCAGAACGTCACGTTTTGCAGATAATGATTCAATTATAAGCATGTTAAATGAGCACAGCCTGTGTCAGAGTAATCTTACTTTACATGTGTGTTTGCAGCTTTGAATATTGATCCAGAGATTCTTGTCACCCTTAAGTGTCCGCGTGTCCTATTAAAGCTGCACGGCACGTTAGCGCGCGTATGCAGGATTAGACATCTCCAGATGCTTGATTTGCATATCCGTGGAGTGCTAATTCAATTCTTAATCAATGAGTTGTTAAAGTCCTCTGTCAGTGTGCCGTGGTTTTATATGCTTCGAATCAATCATACATGCATCTAATCTCTAAACATGGAGCGTTACAGTTGCTAGTGTGAGTTTGTTAGCAAAACTGTTTTATCTACTAGTATTTTGTGCTGTTGGTGGTCATTATTTACTTATTTAAATCAGTATTGAGGTCTTAAGATCATGTAAATGCAGTGATTTATTTATTATAACTCCAAATAGAATTGAAAAGCGTAGTAAGTGTCATTTAAAAACAGTTCATTTGACTTACTGTGACTTTTTGAATCAATACAAAAGATTTGTGTAAAGATCAGACAAGACTTTTAATATACATTTTAACTCAAAAGTCAAAATTGAATTTTTTTGAGCTTGGAGGAGAATTTTTATTAAGTAACAACTTAAACTTGAATAAGGTTGTAAATTTAGAAGACTTTTACAATTATGAATAACATTGTTATTGAATACTTTTATGATCATTTTTGGTGTGTGTGTGTTTTTTTTTTTTTATAATTTATTTTGTCAATTTTATTGTTTTTATATTTACATTAGCCATTGACTTGCATTGTATGGAAAAAATACTATGGACGTCAATGGCTTCCAGCAACTGTTACCAAAATATTTCAAAATGTCAGCAGAAAAAAAGAAACTCATACAGGAATAAAACAACTTAAAGCAAAGTTTTTTGGTGAACTGTCTATCTCTTTAAATTGCTTTGTCTCAACAAGTAAAAAGTTTAGATATTTTGTATTTTATGCAAAAAAGCAAGTCTTAGAGGTATGAAAATACATGGCGAGTAAACAGTCTTTTATTTTTTATTTTTTTTTACTACTTTTAAAATCTATTGCTGCAAAAACCATCATCAATCCTTCATATCAGACCTTGCATTAGCCGCTTAACCCAATTCGCTACTTTGTCTTCGTATTATAAAATTGCACTGATCACACTGAAAGCCACTATTATTAGATGTTCTGCTGGAGTGATGTTGAATTTCTCGCCCCATGGCTAACTAGCCAGTCCAAGCATGGTTTGTTTCCCTGTCAGTTAACCCATGACGTCATTGCTGGAGTATGTAGAATGGGTGTAATTCCTCCTCGACCTGTAGGGGTCAGTCCTGATCCAGCTTCCTTCGCTGCAGTCTCGGTCTGCATTAGCATCCGCCGTCATCTGTGCTCGGCCCGGCTACTCACAGACCTGAAATATTGTTCCCATCATCATCGGTCATGGGGACGGCAGCTGTAACCCTGTGTGTGTGTGTGTGTGTGTGTGTGTGTGGCCACTGGAGAGCAGCGCTGGCTGATGCAGGTGTGTGTGTGTATAGGAGCTCCTCCATCTGAGTGAAGTGTGATGGAGGAAAATAATTACAAAAAAGAAAAGTGAGGAAAATACTAGTTGCATTAGTGTGTTTAAATATATCTGTCCGGCCCTCTGTCTGATTATACACGTCTGTCTAGACATTCATGTATCTGTGCCCACATACTGTATGACCACCTACATCTATCTATCTAACAGATTGTTTATCTTGTCATCGTTCTAGACATCCTTATATCTGTCTCTGACTGTAGCCTAAACAAGGCGTTATATTTCACTCATGTTCTAATATCCGTGTAAAATCCTTCACATGTGCAAAAATGTTTGTCTGGGTGTTGGACGCTGATTTAATAGTGGACCTTGAATGCATTTTAGTTTGATGAAACTGAAGGGCTAAAAATGTAAGGCAATGCTAGAACCAATGTTGTTTGTGTGTGCGTGCGTGAGGCATCTGTGCGATCAGATGGATTAAATCAAATAAATATAAAAAGAAAATAAAATGCATTAAAGTGTGACACAAAAACGAGTTTAGCCTATACTTGTTGCACAGTTTTCCCCCCTTTGTTAATCTGTTAATTATATTACAGCTTATTATATATTTGTGGTCCTATTTATTTAATTTCTTTTATAGACGTAATTTCTGTTTTCTCCGTTCAAGCGCTGCTGGTGTGTGATTTGACAATGTGCGAATCCTTATGGTCTGTTGTTAACACTGCTATTTGTGTATATAAAGTTTCGGTTGTAGGTCAGGAAAATATAAATGAACTTAATGCTGTCATTCTACAATTCTCCACCAGGTTTAACTTGTGTACACAACCTGAGACCAGACATGAGATTGGATCATAGCCACCGCTCACGTCCATATTGATAAAGCCCAATTTTCGTACGTTCGTTTTGTAAATTAGGCCCATTATGTTTATTTAGTCATCTATCTAGACATCTATCTTTCTAGACGTCTGTCTGTCTTTCTACTAGACATCCTTTTATCCATCTGTCCATCTGAAAACCTACATTTAGCTGTCTGCTAGGGCTGCACAATTAATCGAATGTCTATAATAATACCAATTCAGTAAAGCCGGTTCTGTGATTAGTAGTAAATCTCCAACACGTGCTTTCATAGAGCAGCATTTACTACACAGAGCTATAGTTCACTGACAAGCTACGCAGAATCTGTCTGACTATCTGTCTTTGTTAGGGCTGTGTAAAAAATCGAATGCGATTTTCATGCGCATCTCATCAGTAAAGCCGCTCCTGTAATTAGAAGTATATCTCCAGCAGGTGCGTTCAGATCAGGGTTGCCAGGTTTTCACAACAAATCCTGCCCAATTCCTTCTCAAAACTAGTCCAAAACTAGGCCAATCATGTTTCCACTAATAAAAATTCCACAATTTTCCCACAATTTTTATCAGGTTCACTGATAAAAATTGCGTCCAGGAATAAATTACATGTTTTTTTTTGGCAGGGTTGCCTTGGTAAAATTAGCATTTTAGGGGCTAAATATCACTTATTTTGCAAAGGGTACAATACCAATAAACGTGTGTTTTTATCACCTGGAATGAAACGTGATTGGACTAGTTTTGAGAAGCAATTGGGCAGGTGTTGTTTTGGAAACCCTGATCTAAACACACATGCTGAATATATATTACTAATCACAGGAACGCCTTTACTGATGAGATGCGCATGAAAATCGCATTCGATTTTTGGCACAGCCCTACTTTGTGTCTGATTATAGATCTGTCTTTCTATCTAGATGTCTGTCTTTCTGTCTGGGTATAGGCCTATCTATCTATCTATCTATCTATCTATCTATCTGTCTGTCTGTCTGTCTGTAGCAGCTCATAGCTAACCGTAGCTTCTACCTCAGCTTTTTTCAAACAGCTAGCTGATGTTTTCCTGTTTACGTCCACATTCACACATTTCTAGTTATTACTGTATTCAGCCTGGACGGTTTGGCTAATTAGCACTCTCAGCAGTGTCCCCTATGAAACATCCTGCTAGTGCTCACAGAAGTGTGAGAACATCTGTTGCGTTTACATGTTGCAAGACGCCGTTGCCCTTAAAATGTGGGAAAGCACAAGTCCTCCTCAATTACGTGCATTTCATGCTTAGACTGAAGGGTTGTGAATGGAGAATAAGCCTACTTGGATCTTTGGGAAAGTGTGATTAGAAATGTGTAAATGGAAACATCACTCTCATTTCTCTCTGATATGGTGGCTTTTCCATCCATCATCATATCGCAGGTGGGAGGAGCCGCTCTCCTCTCTTGTACTGGGAATGTCAGTGCTTATGAAGATCCACGAATGGGGTCTCGGTGATGGATTGCTGCGAGACCTGAGCGCCATTTTCTGCCCACGTTTTCAGCACTTTTCATGGCTGATGAGCGGCCTGAGATACATAAGCCTTTAATGCTGACCTGAAGTCAGTACATTGTTAGATAAACTTAAACTACAGCTGACGTAGCACACTAGTGCACAGTACACAATGCAAACAGCTAGCGTTAGATGTAAGAACTATGACATTGTATAATTGACTTTGCTTAACTACAATAGTGACTAATTTAAGACTCTACTGGTATTCAGATTATACATCCTTTTATTTATAATATTCATAACGAACAAGTTTATATGGAACAAAATGATCAGTGAAGATAGTGTCTCTTTATACAGTATGTGTTTATACAGCATTGTCCCGTACGAGCCCCCAATTATTACATCTCCCTTTAAATTTCTCCATTTATCCACAAATTTTATACAGATCCAAATTAAATAGTTTATTGCACTCTGTTTTACAACCAGGCACCATGTGAAGTTACATAAATTGCATAATTTGGCGTAATTTGTCCACTTTGAACAGGCAATAATCACAGCCACTATGAAAGTATTTGATTTTGGCAACTGAAAATTACCAATAATTAGAAACCCAATCTATGCTGTAAAAGTGCTGTTCATTGGTAGCTTTTGTATACTAACTCATTTCAAAATGCGCAACTTTTGTGAAGTGTTAGCTTGGTTTTTATTTGATACCTACAGTAGGTCGAGCAAAATTCAGTTAAGTGTGAGTCCCTGTCTAAAAAGTTTTGACCAGTTTGCTTTTCATGAAGTATATCATCTTTTCTTTAGCAAGACAAGCAGTTGTTCTCCTATCTATTGAGAAGTGCATCTTTATTGTGCTTTTTGGAGCCGTTTAGCTAGGGTAAACTGATCTGAAAGCAGTTCAAAAGGGCAGCGTTTGCCCCTCCTGCATCCAGATCACGAACACCAGCTCATATTTGCTGAACATGCTGAATTTCCACTCAGCCGAAGCCCTCGACCGTCCTTGCCGCTACACCAGCAGATTGTGTGAGTCTCTCCGCTTAAGCTCTGGAAATAAGATGCAGTGGTTTCTGCAAATCCGGAAGGCGTACGTTTGATTAGCACAGAAAAAGGAAGCCATTAAACAAACAGCATGTTGGGACAGGCCGATTCCAGCCTGTAAGAGCAGTTTCATTTATTTCTGATAACACAAACACACAAACTGCTCACAATGAGTTTATGGCCTGCTGTCTTCAGCGGATTCTGCTGCTTTTGTTTTCTTTTGTGCTTATTTTGTAAAAATGAACAAAAATGCAACAGGTTTTAACAATCAGCTCAGATTGTTTCATTTCGCCAATATTTGATGAAGTGTTTGAGTTTGAGTTTGAGATTTTTGACTTACAAACTTGACGCACAATCTGAGATAATTGAGATTTGAAATTTAATTTGGTTGAAACAAAAACGTTAACTTTTACATTAGAGATTAGATATTAAATGTCAAATTTGAATTAGTTCTGTCAAACGATTTAATCATGGTTAATCGCATCCAAAAATAAATGTTTTTTTTCTTTGCATAATATATATGTGTGATGTGTATATGTATTATGTAGAAATACACACATAGGGTCTCATTCATGAAACATTCGTAAATATACGAGTAAATATATGAGTGATTTGCGCGTAAAGAGAACTTCCCGAAAACTATTCTCCTGATTCACAAAAACTTCGTAAACGTCAGATGTGATAGTGAAATGTGTGTGTGTGTGTTAATGAATTCCAATCAGTCGTAAATGGGACGCGCGTGCACGCTCGCTCTCAATTACCATAAATCCCGCCTATTAAATCCGACTGACAACTATATATGAGCATCATATTATGACACCAAACGAAGGATTTCAACATGTCTTCTCAAAAACGACTGAAAAAGAAACATTTCTCAGCTGCAGAAATTGAAGTTTTATTATCAGAAGTTCATTCAAAACGGCACATTTTATTTTCAAGCGTACTAGTTGCGTATCAGGTCCTAAAAAAGGAAGTTTGGCAGCATATTACAGATCCTATTACTGGCTCTCATAATAAAAGTTAAAAGAAAAAACGTATGTAATTAATAAGATACGAATATAATATATATATATATATATATATATATATATATATATATATATATATATGTATATATGTGTATATATATATATATGTTTGTGTGTGTGTGTGTGTGTGTGTGTGCTTAGATTCATATAATTTATATGTAAATATATTTAATATATAAACATATTTCTTAAATATAATAAATATACGCAGTACACACATACTATGTTAAGTAAAACTTATTTGGATGTGATTCATCGTATGACAGGACTAATTTATATATGTCTTTCTTGTGGATACTAGGACTGGATGATATATCATATTAAGGATAAATGTGTGTTCGTTTCATTATATCTGGGAATATAAATTCAAGCAACTTAGTGAATATCACAATTTTAATGCACTTTTTAATTGCAGATCAAGTAAAAAAAAAAACGTCATTAGACTCATTTTGCAATATTTTCTTTTGACTAGCGTGACTGTGTTAATTCAGATGTGCAAGTTGTAACTGTTGCAGCTAATTGATTTCTACGATTCAACTGATTTTTTTAATTAAACATAGTTCTTGCCTTGTAACTATAATTCCATCATGGTTTTTGTAGTTCACCTAGATCATTATAACTTAATTTATCTTATGTCTAACTTTTTTTGCATAGTAACTGTAGATTAACTGTGATAGCTAGAGTAAAACTATAGTAAACCAGAGTAAAATTGCCTTTTTTTGATTGGTTATCATTGTTTAAATCAAGTGTGTGGAGTAAAACCATATTTAACCAAGTTTAAATGGCCTTTTAAGAAAGTTGACCATATTTTTTGCATGGTAACTATACTTTAACTGTGGTATTTAGAATAAAACTATACTATATCCTGGCAAAATGGTCTTTTATGAAAAACCCCATAGTAAACCCAGTTAAATCCTACTTTAAGTTTACAATAGTTTTTGCATGATAACAATAGTTGTGGTATTTTGAGTAAAACCATTGTAAACCCAGTTCAAATAGTCTTTTATGGAAGTTTGCCATAGTTTTTGCATCGAATCCTAGTTTAAATGTGTTGTTTGGAGTAAAACGACTGTAGTAACTCAGGGAAAACTTGTAAAATTTGCTTTTTGATGACTTATCTAATATATTTAGTACTACTCTAAATGTATTAATGTATATATTTATTTAAATCTTGTGTGAAACATTTTGAATTTACCTTTTTAGAGGTGTTTAAGAACAAACACATGGCATGATATTAAATTTCAGTGAACACATTTACTGAAATGTTCTGCTGCTTGATCTCAAGTCTTTATAAAGCGGTTCGCCTCTTTTAACATGAGGATCATGTTCACACTAATTAAACACCGCTCCCATTGAAAACATCTTGAGATTGGACATTTATTGCATTTGTTACAGGAGCTTTGCCGCTTCGGTTTCTCCATGGCCCTTATAAAAGACAGAGTATGCTATTTTAAACATGCTCTTATCTGACCCTCTCTCTCTCATGCTGAGTTTGTGTCTCTCGACCATCTTGCAAGAGATACTCAAACAGTTGCCATAGAAACCCATCTCCTGAAGAAGCCCTCCTGGTGTTGATGTGTTCAGATTGGTGTTACTCGCACACGTTCGTCAAAGGAAAGACTTCACATGAGTTCAGACTCAAACACACTTTCCAGGCATGTTGAGACATGCTGAGAACCGCCGCCGCTATCGTCTGCAGTCTGGAAATGAGTGAAAGCCTTCTCTCAAACTCTCTTCCACCATCTGTAAAGGTTTTCAAGGCATGTCAGGACTTAAGATATACTTTTAGATGCTGGAATACATTTTAATTTGATATTTTTGGACCAATGCACCTGTTGATCAGAACAATTATCGGCATCAGAGTCTTTTGAAACATGTTGGCATGGAAGCTGTAGTATTTTAAGAACTTGACCACGGTTATTATGTGGGAACCACTGTTTAACTGTGGCATTTTCAGTGAGACCAACTAAGCTGAGAATTTACCATGTTTCTTACATGGTAGGGACTGTTTAACTGTGGTATTTGAGGTAAAAACCAAAGTAAACAAAAGTAAAATCACCATCAATGAACATTTACCATAGTTTTTACATGGTAGCCTCTTTTTAACTGTGGTATTTGCGTTAAAACCATTGTATACAAGGCTAAAATCACCATCTATGAAAATTTACCATGGTTCTTACATGGTAGGCACTGTTTAACTGTGGTATTTGGGGTAAGACCATAGTAAACAAAGGTAAAATCACCATCAATGAACATTTACCATAGTTTTTACATGGTAGCAACTTTTTAACTGTGGTATTTGGGGTAAAACCATAGTAAACAAAGGTAAAATCACCATCAATGAACATTTACCATAGTTTTTACATGGTAGCCTGTTTTTAACTGGTATTTGCGGTAAAACCATAGTAAACAAAGGTAAAATCACCTTAAATTAACATTTACCATAGTTTTTACATGGTAGCCTCTTTTTAACTGTGGTATTTGTGGTAAAACCATAGTAAACAAGGCTAAAATCACCATCTATGAAAATTTACTATGGTTCTTACATGGTAGGCACTGTTTAACTGTGGTATTTGGGGTAAAACCATAGTAAACAAAGATAAAGTCACCTTTTGTAAAAATGTACCATGGTTTTGCATGTTAACAGCTGTTTAACTGTGGTATTTGGGGTAAGACCATAGTAAACAAAGGTAAAATCACCATCAATGAACATTTACCATAGTTTTTACATGGTAGCAACTTTTTAACTGTGGTATTTGGGGTAAAACCATAGTAAACAAAGGTAAAATCACCATCAATGAACATTTACCATAGTTTTTACATGGTAGCCTGTTTTTAACTGGTATTTGCGGTAAAACCATAGTAAACAAAGGTAAAATCACCTTAAATTAACATTTACCATAGTTTTTACATGGTAGCCTCTTTTTAACTGTGGTATTTGTGGTAAAACCATAGTAAACAAGGCTAAAATCACCATCTATGAAAATTTATTATGGTTCTTACATGGTAGGCACTGTTTAACTGTGGTATTTGGGGTAAAACCATAGTAAACAAAGATAAAGTCACCTTTTGTGAAAATGTACCATGGTTTTGCATGTTAACAGCTGTTAAACTGTGGTATTTGGGGTCAAACCATAGAAAACAAGGGTAAAATCACCATCTATGAAAATTTACAATGTTACCATGAACGGTAACCACTGTTTAACTGTAGTATTTGAGGTAAAACCATAGTAAACAAGGGTAAAATGAACTTTAAGAGTGCATCATAGTTCTTGAATGGTAACCACTGTTTAACTGTGGTATTTGGAGTAAAACCATAGTAAACCCAGTTAGTTTTTGCGTATTTACAACAGTTTACTTGTGATATTTGAAGACATACCATATTAAATCAGGGTTAACCTGTATTCCTTTGACATTTACCATTGTTTTTGCACTGTAATAAAGAAATTTTACTGTAGTATTACTACAGTTACTACAGTACCATATACAGTATAGTAAACAAGCAAAAAATATGGTAAATGCTATTTTGGTTTAAAATGCTTATGCTCCAGTACTGCAGTATTGTAGTGTTTTTTGTGAAAATTTTGTAGATTAATTCTAATTCTATTATAAAAGTCATCAAATCAAATAAATTTTACAATAGTACTAGTTTAATTTATAGTTAGGATACTATAGTTTTATCCCAGTTAATGCAGTTAAACAATACTACTGTAAATTTGCACAGAAGACCATTTTATCTCTGTCTACTATAATTCAACTCTAAATACCACAATTAAACTACGGTTTTGATAACTTGTCTAATAGATTTAGCTGAATCTAAGACATTTCTGTCAGATTAGTATAACTCCAGTCAATGTTACTCTTGTAAAGGTGGGTAGAGAAGATTATGAGAGGGATTCAGATGAATACAGCACACGCTTCCCGTCCGGCCCTCAGAGGAGGTCAGCTGAGCCCGGCCACGTCTCCAAACACACATTTACAGAGCGATGCGCTCGCACTTTAGCAAGGTTAACAACACGAGCTACGCAGGATAAATGGGCTCCACTTACCAGCTGTCAGCGATGGGACACCAGAGAACAGCAGGAAACACAGAGAGAGACTCAAAATAACTCCTAAACGTTCAGTCAGATGCGTTTCGAGCCAGAGCTGCATTCATATGTCTGTCTCACAAGGGAACCTGTATTTCTAGATGCATGAGATTTATATCTGAATTAGTATTATTTATTTGTACTTATTTTCATGATTTTATTTGTCATGTTATATATAGCAAATTATTTGTATTTTAGATATTACATTTATTACTTATTAATATTCATTTAATCTATTATTTTACTACAAAAAATCTTTTTTTTTATTATATTTTTTATTAACTTTAGGGGAACTGAACACACTTTCCTGATTCTTATTAAAGTGTTTCTCCCTGGCCACTTTCCAAACAAAATGAATCTAATAAATCGTCAAGATCCCATTCCCACAGCTCTTTAAGGGCTCAGATATTACAGCAGAAACAATGAACCTTTCACTTTAATTAAATGATTTTCCATACTCGTTACTTAAGGATAATTAGTTTTTTTCTTTTTTTCTTTTTTTTTCAGTTTTCGGTCAGTTGTGAATTAACCTCAGCATCCGGTGGGAGTTTCCCATCTGTGGCGAGAACACAGAATTGGCTTTTTAGCAAAGAGATTAGAAATCACATACAAATTACAACTACATTTATTCAATATTACAGTAACCAGTGGCTTTGCCAGACAGAATGAAAGCGTTTCATGTTAGGAAATGGACTGAGCCAGACCCTGATTATCTCTATAAATAATTGGTTTTATATATTTATTTTATTACTTATTCACATGTTTTGAATACTTTCTTATAAATCATTGTTGTATGCTTGAATTATTTTGTTTTTATTAGCATAATTTCGTTTCTTTATATTAACTATATAATTTATTAAATTAGATTTTTTTTACTTTTTTTTTTATATATATATTTTATATTTTTTGAAAAGGGACCATGTACAATTTTAACATTTATGTTACCATTTCATGCATTGTGCCGAATTTAGCCAATGGCTAAGCTAGTTTTCATCAGCGGTTTTACTAGCAATAATAATATATCTATATTTGTTTTACTTTTTATTTTATTAGATTGGCATTTGTTTATTATAATTAATTTATATAAAATGTATATGATATATTTGTTTTACTTATTGATATGGTATTATTCATTGATTTATGAAAATTTGTTTACATTTTACATTTTATTTGCACGTTTCATTTGTTACAGTATACTTTTTTATTTATATATATTTTTTACTTATACATTTTATTGTATAATTAAAATATGAATGAATTTGTCTATTTATATTATTTTGTTTATTTTATTACATTTGTTTAATTTTAGAAAAAATTTCCAGTTTTGGAACATTTTAACCATTTTGGGTTCTCAAGGGACAAATGGAGAGAAAGGCACATGGAAAAGTTTTTTTTCTTACAACCTAAACGTAAGCAATCTATTAATGATAAGTGTAGACAACATGAAATTGAAATGGAGTTATTTAAAACATATGTTTTGTGCCTAAATTTGAGACCAATTTCTCGTTGGCAAATTTCAGTTTTGCAATATTCACCAAAGTTTTGCAAAAACCAGTACACTGCAAATGTGCTGCGAATGCATCACACCTGTAAAAGCGTTTCCCAGCAATCAGGGTCAACTTGTAAAATGTAGTTTCCACCTCTCGACATTTTCTTTACCAGCGTTCGAGAGGAATCCAGCAGAAGCTAGTCTTTACCGGTAACCGTTGTGTTTTGTTCCTCCTGCCCATTTGCCTGTTGCTAGCTGATTAAAGCAAGAGCGGTGATACGACACAGAAAGCTGTTATTACTTGTTTTTGTATTGGCGAGGGTGTGAATGACGGCTAACATGGTGAATGAATGAAGTTAAGTGTAAGGTTATCATGCATCCAGCTCAGCCGCTCGCTGCCTCTAATCAAACGCTTGGCACATACCGAAGGAATTGGGAGCTGTCAGGCCGAAAGAGGAAAGTAAGAGCGCCTTTCATCCCCCATGGTGTGAAATATAGTTTTCATTAAAGAGCAGGCAGCAGTTTTCCAATGAAAGTCCAAACAGCACAGTGTGCGTCTCTAGGGAGTGCGGCTGAAAAAGCCCTTACGCCGGGTCTTACCACTGAACATTCATGTCCAAATCCACCGGATGCATTTCTTTATCCTCCATTTCCCTTTGCTTCTTGTTTCTGTAGGTGGTAGCTTTTTTTTAAAGATGTTTCTAGCCTTTTGTCTGGTTTTTTTGGGCTCCCAAGGGACTAATGGAGATCAAGGCATATGAAAAAGTTGATTGTGTGATAAAAGCAAGCAAGCTATTAATGATCAGTGTTTGGAATAACACCATTTAAAAGAATGGCGTTAGGTAACAATGTTATTTTTTTCAGTAACGGGGTAATCTAATTAATTACTTTTCCCGTCGTTACAATGCCTTTAACATTACTGAACGTTAAATGTGGTGCATTACTATGCATTGATTGAGTACTGTGTTAATAATAATAATAAACTCACCCCTGGCTCACACAGCGAGTGAGGAGGTGGGTTAATGACGAGATAAGCGATTATGATTGGCTAAGGCAGAGTCATGTGTTTCATGGTAGCCAATCAGAGCCAGTGTTTTTATACACATGCCAGCACAAGTGCCAGCAGTGACACACACACACACAAAACAGCTAAACAGAGATTTGCAGCAGAGATGGGGAGTCAGGAGAAAAACGATGAAAAGTTGGCATTTTCAAGGTGGAGATATAAGCACTACTTCAAATTCATTGTGGTCAAAGGCAAGAACGTGCATGTAATGTGTACATTATGTCCAGGAGCGAAGATTTTTTCGACATCCGTTGTAAGCATCTCTAATTTAATGAAGCATCTCACAAAGACACACGCATCTACAAAGCTAGTGGCCAAAAACACTGATACCTCCACCACAGATGATAGCTCGCCATCCACTTGCAAAGAAAGACTCTGGCTGTATGTTGACATGCAATAAATATCGAAAGTTATGTACGAACACCTGTCTGTTCTACTCATTTCAACTGACTTGTGAAAACTGCTAAAAACAAATACTAATTCTCTGACATATAGCAACTAGTTTTTTTTAATAGTAACACAAATAGTTACTTTCCCTGGTAACGAGTTACTTTTATTATAGAGTATTTCAGTTACCAACTCAGTTACTTTTTGGAACAAGTAGTGAGTAACTTAAAAAGTAACTTTTTTAAAGTAAAGTTCCCAACAGTGTTAATGATTAGTGTTTTTTGCTAAGGGAATTACTTATTCTTGTTTAGTGTGGTGCTTTTTATATTTAAAAATAAAATAATTTAAAAAATATATTTTTTTGTCCTTTTATAGCAATATATATCAACTAGAAATATTTTGGTGTCAAAACAATTTTCGCACAATTCAGAAACAATTTTATAAATACATTTTTTTATTTTTTTTACTATTGTCTCTTTTTTGGATTCACTATGACCTAATGGAGAGCAAGGCACGTGGAAAAGTTATTTTCTATGATAAAGGCAAGCAGGCTATTAATAATTAGTGTTGTTTGCTAAAGGAATTACTCATACTTTGTGTTTAGCGTGGTTCTTGTTATTATATTGTAAACACATTACACATTTCTCATTTTAAAAAGTAATATTTACAATATATTTAATTGAAAATTCAATATTCATTATTCAAATTAAGTTATTTTTAAATGATTAATAATTACTTAACATTAATATAATATTAAATATGTACTTTTTATTAGCAACAAAATACTTTTTGCCACTTACCTTTACCTATAAATTGCTAGAAAATTTCATAAAGAAACAGTAAGTAAAAAAAATATATATATTACATTGAATTGAATTGAATTGAATTTTCAAGTAGAAAAGCCAAAGTATCATCTTGTAAAATGTACTCCACTAGTCTTTGTTTTATTTATGACTTAGATAAAAATAAGCATTTTTTTTACAGTGTAAAGAAGGCGAGGTAAATTATCAAAGGAATTACTGGAGCAACACGTCTCAATGTGCTTGGATTTGTATTTTTTAGTCGCTTTATTAGAGATTAATTAAGTGTCTCCCACTCTTTTCCTAAAGTTTATGATATAAATATTATGCAGATTACATAACAGATTATGTAAAACAACACTGGCAAGTTGGAGATGATTAGAGTATGTTGTTTTTCTTCTTTTTCAAAGGGAAAAAGGGCCAAATAAATAACGAGCAGGGGTTTTCTTGTGGTTTGAGGACTTCATTATTTTCTTCACTGATCAATAGTAAATGGCAGAGCAGACTAGATCTGTCAGTCAAACACTGGACGCTGCGTCTCAATCATTTAAAGATGTTTCTGTTCAGTTTCTCATGCTGTTTCTTCAGTTCTGAAGCAGAATCAGCCACACTTTAAGGTTATCGTTACGTTGGTAAACGTTGGCTTTATCCATCTCGGAGGGGTCGGCGAATTTGTGTGAAATCTCTCCTGTTGCTTTGAGGCTCGTGTGAGAGATAGAGATACGCAGAGCCTGATGTTTCTATATTTCTCCCCGTCACGTTTGTTTTTTTAATATCTCGCTCCTCAGACGGGACGTTTACAAACCCGCGGCCCGGGGTCAATTAGAGCATTCTGTTTGCTTTAATTTTGTGTTTAATCTTTATTTTGTGATTCTGAGTAAATAGTTTTGTTAACTTTGTGGATCTATTATTTTGAGTCGTAAAAAATATTAATATTTAATTTGTGTGTGTGTGTGTGTGTGTGAACTATTCTTGTGCAGTTGTAATATTGTGGCTCGTTGCTGCTTGTCTCTGTATTTAGTGTTTTGTTGTGGTGGCTGGTTGTGAGATGCATTGATTGATGATTGGTTCTCCGGTGCTCATCTAGAGGTATAAAAACAAGCCGGGGCTGAACGGTGCTCTGGGTAAAAGCTCAGATTGATGTATCGATCCCCGTGCACAGAAAACCCTCGCTTATGAATTTATTTGTCCATCAAACAAGCGCAAGCAGGAAGAAAAGGACAAATGGTTGCCACATCAAAGGCACGTAAAATAGCACATGTAAACAAACATTGCACAAAAGCCCCGCGAGTCCTGCTTTCAAAGAGCATTTTCTCTGAGTGCTTCATTTACAAAATGTTTTGACTCTGGCACCAAAGACATTTTTTGGTAGTTTTTTTTGGATGTTTCTTCAACTACAGCCATTTTCAGTGTTTCCCAGATTGATTTTTACTCAAACTAACAGATTTCAGGTTTTATTTGTTGGCCAAAAGTCACATTGAAACTGAGTTGGAAACGTTTAACTATTGTAATTGATATTAGGAAATTATTTAAACTTTTTTTTAAATAATATTTATTTACTTATTTTTTTACTATCTGTAACTCATGCAAATAAATGGTTGCCTATTGTTAAACTATTAACATTATTTCACAGAATTACAATGTCATTCAAAAATATTAATGCTTTTATTATTAAAAGTGAAATAGTCCTAAACAATCTTAATATTGAAAATGTAGCAAATTTTAAATATGCCAGCACGAATTACAAAAATGTCCTAAGTTTTGAAATCCTTTCGTGAAATCCTATTGTAACTACAGTATTTGCATTAGCCTATGTAACAAAATTAGAGTCTGATTAGTAATGATGCTCAAAACTGTTCAACGTCTTTTCAATAATAAACAATGGAAAATACATCAGAATATTTAGAACTGTGAAATATTATAAACAATGTGAGAGAATTTGCTGTTTTATTTTTCAATTAAAATGGAAAATTTAAATGTTTACGCAAATCATGACAGTTCCTAAGTTTCGACATTTCCACAGAAATTAAAACTAATAATTATTGATAAAAAAACAGCGGACTCCTTTTTCTTGCTAATTTCATCACAGGTTACATCTGATCTGAAATACATGCTGTAAAAATGATATTGTCACACTATTTCACATTGTTTTGACATTTCCACAACATACAAAGATTTCGGCAAATAGAAGTTTAATAATCAAACTTTCTTAATAGATGTACTGTATGAAAATTTCACAGATTTAAATGTTCATGCAATTTACGACTTAATGACGATATTCCTAAATTTTTACGTCATTTCCATAATATACATCCATTTGAGCTACTATTTGTTTTTTGTCTCACAATTAGTTTAATAATGTTTAACATTAAATATATGTAGGCAATTGAATGTAAAACAATTTACATTAAAATTTTTACACAAATTATGACTCTAAGTTTTGTTGTTATTTCTACATCATACAACCATTTTGGCTACTAATAAAGTTTTTTTTATTTTTTATATATAGTTTTGTTTAATAGTCATAAACTAATCACAAACATATAAGTACTGTGTGAAAATTTTGCCAAATTTAAAACAAGAAATTTAAACGTTTATGCAAAAACGACTGTTTTTGTTTTGATGTCATTTCCACAACATGGCCACAATAGTTTTCCCAAGAATCTGTTTCTTGTCATCAAAGAGTAATACGTGATATTAATATAAGAAATCAGATGTATAATGTGTGAAGAAAACAAAGTTAAATCAAGATAAATATCACTTCCAAGCCAAATATTTTGGAGTGTCATTACCAGTCAAGCTGTAATTTGGACAAATTATGCAAAGAGTGTGACAATACATTTTAATTGTTCGGATTTGAGATAAAAACTAACCTTTTATGAAATTATCAAATGCCTAATGTCACTTCCATAACAGAATCTGATCAAACTAAATATATAATTAATAAAGATGTTGCGGAAATGACATTGCATTATTTCAGGAAAAGGTGAAATCTTTGAAACCGATGCTTGTTTGTCCAGTGTTAGTAGACAAAGTCAATTAGTGTGAGTGTGAAAGTGTGTTTCTGCGAGTCGCCCGTTGAAGAGACACCTGTGAATCTCAGATGTGACTGGAGCCTCTTTAGGTTTATAGCTCTCTTGTGCTTTACCACAATATAATCTAATCCTGAAAGCATAATGCGTGGATTACAATGTGAGTATAGCAGCTTCCAGACGAGATTAGCGCTCACGATAAGAGACACGCTTCGACTCCAATTCAGCCAGCGATGATAGAGCGACCTACTTTCTCCAGCACTTCCTAGGGACCTTATCATATCTAAATGGAAATGGCTCTGTTCAGCTTCAACTGTGTGTGTGTGTGTGTGTGTGTGTGTGTGTGTGTGTGAGGGGTAACTGATCTGATGTTAGCTGATACTCTGTTTTATCGGTTTTCACTCTTGTGTTTTCAATAGCAGGTTTGCAAAAGATGTTGCCATTTCTTTCATGATGAGAACCTTTTATGCCATACTTGTGTGTGTGTGTGTGTGTGTGTGTATATGTGTGTATATATATATATATATATATATATATATATATATATATATATATATATATATATATATATATATATATATATATATATATATATATATACGAGCGCGAGCACATAGGCCTAAAGTGTATTTTTTTTGACATGTACTTTGGTATAACTGTTATTATTTTCTACATCTGTATTTACGTATTTGCTGCCGTTTCAGTGAATGCAAACACACTTCCTGTCAGCCTTACCTTTTTAAAAAACTAACAGTTAACTTTGTCAGTGAATGACTTTATTCTGGGGTCTCTTTGCGGCTGCAGAAAGCGCCAGTAATTGGTATTGATCGGTTGATGTTGATATGGTGTGTGCCGGTGAATTTTAGATCCTGCTTTAGCATCTAGCCTCTTGAGAACGCCATCGATCTGCTTCGCTTTTTCTTAACAACCCGCACAACATCTTTATTACACTTCAACTGCTATTTCTAACCTGGGATCAACTAGCAGTATTTATACCCACAGGTAAACGGCTGGTTCTTGTTCCTTTATTTTCTGTTCCCACTTTAAACCTCGTTTTCGTTGCATAACTCTTCCAAATGTATGTATATTTTGTATTGAGTGTCGACAGTACCGTTCAGAGTAATAATAAACATCCGTCTAGTGCCGCTCTCATGGGTTTGACGCTTATTGCTTCCGATTGCGTGCATTCGGCATGATTCATTTTTGCCAATGTTCGTTTGGAGATTTGTAGGCACGCATAAATGAATGCAGAGGAGCACACACTTATTTTCAGCAGATCCCTTTCCCCTCATATGCCCCAAAAATCCAACGGAGAATTCATAATTTCTGAGTAGCTCTCTCGGTAAATGTCAGGCGGTGTTACATATTTAACTATGGATTACTCGGATATGTGCTTTCAGAATAATAATTGGCAGTTCCCCAGCTCCAAATCCCAGCAGGTTCTGCTTTCCCGGTTCCACATCAGCTTGACTTGAATTACTCGGAATAGAAATATCTCTCGGTCGGGGACAGGGATGTCAAACATGCCACGCAGTGAGTCATTCGGCTAGCGATGGCCGGCGTTCAGGACACCAAAACGCTTTGTTTTTGTTTGTTTTATATGTATTAAACATTCAATTAATTCAATTCAGTTAAAGCATAAGTCACCCAAAAATGTTAATTGTGTCATTAATGATCTACTCCCCCTCATGTCATACCAAACCTGTACGACCTCTGTTCATCTTCTGAACACTAGGGCTGACGTGGTGTAATAAAGGCAGGACTTTCTGTGTGTTTGCATCTTTATTATATGGAGAACGGTTCATCTAGTTGACTTCACGTGTGGCGGGTGTGTTGCTGCCGACCCAAGGGTTTTGGTGCAATATGGACACGAGACACGATCAGAATAATGAAACTTTTAATAAACGACAGTACAGCGTGAGCTGGAAGCGGTGCGCCTCACACGGACAGGGCTTATATGCTCCGAGAACGGACACGGCACTGGTGATACAAAACACACAGGTCTGTTTAGAGCAATTATTATTAGGCTGGGATACTGTACGTTTTGTATAACTGCCGTATTCACAAGTATTTTCCAAGCAAATTAAGTGCACGTTTTTATCATGTTTAAAATTACTGATTAACACATTGGATAAAAGCAGCTGTTTTTTATATTATATATATATATATATTCCTGTAGCTCAAGTGGTAGAGCATTGCATTATTAAGCTTGGGAAAGGTTGGGGAATCTATTTCCAGTGAACACATGATAGGAAAAAATTGATAGCCCTGAATGCATTGTAGGTCGCTTTGGATAAAAGCATAAAAGCAAGTATTAGGAATAACGGATAGGCTACCCATAGGCTAATAACGGATAATATTCACACGGGATCTTTACACATCAGTGGAAACTGAAAATCTGAAAGACAAAAACATTTCAGACCGCTTTTAACTCGCGCTGTTGTTAATTGGTGCCACGGCATTATATTTATTTTTATATTTTGTATTTCTTCTGTGCTTCTCTCCACATCTCTCTCATTTTCTCTTGGAGGAGGAAGGGAGTGCACTGAATGCCTTGTTGTCCTCTTTGTTTCTTCCTTTTATACCATTTAATGAAAAAATATATAATGATTAAGATTTTTTTTTTTTTTTTTATGATGGCATTTTATGTATAATCTATTTGGCCAGAACTTTCTTTAAAATCATGCACATACATCAACACTTATGTTACAGTAACACTAAATGACATTTTATGAGATTTTATGACACTAAATGAGATGTTTAGATGAAAATAATAATCTTTAGCTAAAGCAGTGGTATGCTGTGATAATATCTTGTCAGAGAAACAACATGAAGATATAGTTTTTCAATTAATACCCATTTTTATTAGTATATGACATCATGGACATCCACCCGCAAATAAAGTTTATTTCACTTATTCTTTTTCAGATTCTCTGAGGTGATTTGATTCCGAGATGGACTAATGTTAAAATAATATTGTACTACACTCGTAAGTGAACTGTTTGTCACTAAACAACACGCATGTGTTTTAACGTATCACAGTGGACACGAGATCAAATAGACCATAAGCGTTACAGATGTGCGAATGTCCGTTTGCTGCTTGGTTAATATCCCATGTCACCTTGCTCTGCCTCGAGTGGCCATCTGATCCCAGATCAGGCTGGAAACCTCGGACTGAGGGTCTGTGTGACCTTTTTCCCGTTCAGCCTGGTGAAATGGACTTCATTTGCTGTTAAATTGATATGTACACTCTCCTTCGTTGTGGTGCTTGTGTATCCCAAGGCCTCTGGGAATCCAGTCCCCCCCGTTGTGCTCCCTGACGGCCGCGTGTTTTATTACCCACTAAAGCATTACGCTGGGCTCCTTTGATATTTATTAATTTATTTATTTGTGTCCATCCCATAAGCTCTGGTGAGAGATGTGTTCATGCCGCGGGCCGCATTCGAGCGCATGAAATCTATTGCAGGCATTTGTTGTGTGCTGTGGACATGGTGGGTGTTTGTTTCAGAGTGACACACACCTGCAGATACGACAACAAATGTGTCCTCGCCTCACGCCGCGCGTTTGAAGCCTCTTCCTGAGGAGAAAAGCACAGCTGGGCTCTTTTGAAGCTGAAGAGTCAAATATAATGTGTTCTCCATTAACAAATAGGTTTATAGATTATATAGATCCAGACCTAATGCATCAAAAAGACGTTGTACACACACATTTATTATATTTTTTCTAAATCTAAAATTTGTTTAATTCTGACTATCAGGGGCGGATCTAGAAAAATATTGATGGGGTGGCGAGAAGGGGGCAGGAATTTTTAAGGGGTGACAACATATGGCAGATGTATACATACTGAATTTAGTCACAGTTATCACAGATTGATGATAAATATATGTGCACACTACAAAAGGACACAGGCTATCATTTACAAACTTAATCTCATGCAATCAATGTCTTGCATTTGAAACAGTTCATATAAGGAATAAGTGAACATACCCCATAAGCACCACCACACTCACTAATGCATACAGTATGCATCAACATGTAATTAAGAGCATTATTGAAGGTTCAGTGTTATCAATATGTCAATTCATTATAAGAAACACAATACTTTAACAGCCATTTCCAGCTGGGGAGACTTTTCTACAGTTTAGTGTTAATCATCATCTAACTCAACCAGTCAAGAGCTACATTTAGCCTTAGATGTTATATGAATATGGTCTCTGAAGCATAGGTTTTATTAGCTGACAATAATAATTAATAAATAAGCATCATAGGCACAAATACAAATGTACTTTTAGAAATTGTTTTTGAAAAATTGTTATTGTTTTGGCAAGCTTAAATTAAAACTTCTTTCAAAACTTGTGTGATATTCCTTTAAAATAATGTTTAAGTATATTTTTTTTAAAGCTGCAGTCGGTAACTTTTGACGCTCTAGCGGTTAATAAACAGAACTGCTTGCGTCTTGCGGAAGAACATCGTAGCCGGAACTACTTCTCTCTGTTTATGTCTGTGAAGAATCACAAAGGTACTGGGTTACTCCGCCGCGGTACCCCCCGAAGCAATCTAAAATAGTCCGAATATAAACACTTATTATAGGTGCACCCTAGTGATTCAGGACAAGCTAAAAACACGGTTTGGAAAATGGATTCATGGTGTACTCGCTTATTATATACATTTTTCTACATTTTGAACACAAACAAAGTTATGGACCGCAGCTCTGATTGGTTGTTTCTTACCGGGAGCGGATGACTTTCTGCAAATGGCAATAGGAGCACTGGGAGGAGCCAGAGGAGCTTGATTTTGTCACAGATTATCTGTCTCATATTCTACTGTCAGGACATAATGACAGGTTTAACAAATATGAAAAATTAGTTACCTACTGCAGCTTTAAGTATATTTTACTAAGCAATTTCTTACATAATTTCTTTGAGTTAGACCAAGCTTATATTTCTGTGTTTTTTAATTAACTATTATTATTAGCTAATAGGAAGTATAGCATATCAAGTATGCTAATACTTGAAGTATAGCATACTCTACTGTGCAATAGTACTATATTTCTGTTTGAGTTTCTTCAAGTTATACCGAAATTTTATTTCGACAGGTTGTCGTAAAGACATTGCCGTTTAGCCAGAAAGACACCCTCCTTATTGTGCTAAAACATTTCAAAATCATTTTTAAAAACAACATACATCAAATAACATGAATAAACATTCCACTACAGCACAATATAAAACAAATAACATGAATACACATTCCAATTTAACACAATATAAAACACACTTCAACCATATACAATCACATACCTAGTACCAGCTAGACAAGTTTTCCAACTCTGGCACAAACCATCATTGTCATCTGCACAAAACATTTAAATGCCAATGATTATACACAATATCACACGGTTAAAAAGTATTACATCCAACATTGTCACATACCTAACAACAGCTACGACAACTGTTTTCCAAAGCTGGCACAAACCATCATTGCAGTCTCCAAGAAAGAAACCACCACCACCTCTCTGGCAATCAGCATGCACCTGCCATTACTCAAAGGCTAATGCCAGCCCATTCATAAAGGACACGTAGGCTAGAGACTACCATACTCACCCTACCAAACAGGACTACCGTAAATACTATAGTGTTTATAGCCATTACAATACATTATTTATTTTAACAGTGTTATTATTAACCAATCATTATTGCCTAATTTTTTATATATATATATAATGCATTTTAAGCCATCTAAAAGGCTATTGATGGCTTAGGTCTGTTTTTATAGCAACAACAACAACAACAAAATATTACGGTATATTAATACTATAAATTATTAGAGTTTGGGCATCGCGAATCATTTGAGGCAGTTATGAGGATCGCGAACCATTTGAATCAGTTCGGGAGTTCGTAGCGGGATCACGAATCATGAAAGATTCGCGCTGGTAAATTTTCAAATTGGCCATAACCTTTAATTCGTTGCTGCCAACTGGGGTAGATCTGCCCCTCTGCTGAAGAATCAGTCACCTTGTTTAAATACCTTATTAGTATTTTTCATATTTTGAACTATTTATTTACCATATATATATATATATATATATAATGTATGTGTGTGTGTGTGTGTGTGTGTGTGTGTGTGTGTGTGTATATATATGTATATATATGTATGTATGTGTGTGTGTATGTGTGTGTGTGTGTGTGTGTGTGTGTATATATATATATATATATATATACATTGTTATTAGTATTTCTTTACATAGTTTATTACCATATTAGTTTAAATTCCCTGATTTTTTGTATTTAAATAATGTTGTCTTGTTTTTTATGTATCATGCACATGCACTGATTTTGCAGGGGAATGTGGCGTATTGAATGTAAACGTGTTAAAATGTGTTAGACGCAGCTTTATTTAGCCGAACACGCGGCTCTTATCAAGCCACTTGTCTCGTATTGACTGAAAACGAATTTCCTAAATTAGCTGTAATGCTCTGCAAATGTTTAGCCTTCCTTAAACGACAAATTCCTGGGATAAACTTATCGGATTTCCTTTCCGGCGCATGAAGCATTTAAGGAATCTTAATTGGCCGAACATCCATAAGACATTCATTGGTTTGTGTGTGTGTGTGTGTGTGTGTGTGAAATCCCGCCCTTATCAGAATCAGTGTGTCATTGTTTAACTAGCCTAAGAGTTGAGCACTTCAGCCAAGTCATGTTTATTCATTTAGCCCAGAGGGAGATAGACAGAAGAAACACAGTGATTAATTCTAATTTGACCTTATCATAATGTAGCAGGGGCCCATTACCACGCCAATCACACCACACGCACAGCATGCTGGGAACACAGAGCATCCTGCACTTCACTAGCGCACATAGATAAGAAAAGATAGATAGATAGATAGATAGATAGATAGATAGATAGATAGATAGATAGATAGATAGATAGATAGATAGATGATGGTTTAAAAAATAATATGATTGATGTTTTTTATTAAACATTTATGTAACTATATTCATGCATGTAAATAAACAAATTATTATATATACTTTATACTTAATTTTCAGTTAATCATTTTAGTGCATAAACGTATAACTCTTTTTTTTAGTGTAAATTTGTAGATTTATTTTTGCTTTAATTTCAATTAACAAAATGCTTTTATTTTATACTTAAAATATATAAATAATATAAAATTGTTGGTAGTGTAGCACTACGATAAAGTTAAGTGTCCTGCAGTGTGTTCTTTATTAAGAATATTTTTATCAAGATATATTACTTATTTAATATTTTATTATTTTATTTATTATTACCACACAGATTACATTTATTTAATCCTTGTTTCCATTTGCATGGAATTAAATACGATGTTTACACTCTTAATGAAGTATTAATGAGTCGTCTTTGACTGATGACTCATTGACAAAAGTATTGTTCTCTAGTTGTTTTTTTATCCTCCTCAGTATTTAATACTTAAAACAAGTGTAAAAATCCAGTGCATCTAGACAAAATACACCATAAAAAATAACAATATTTTGTACATATTTATTGTGTTTAAATGTGAATGTTTAGTGCATAAAAGCACCAGAGAGAAAAGCGTCCACATCTATTTGAAAACATTTGAATATTTCTTTCACCTGTGTTTCCAAGGACATGAACAAAACCTCTGATTTTAGCTTCTTTAAATAGCCTCGCTGTTTGTTTGTTTGTGTGTTGAATTGTTTGCATGTTTATCCACACTAACTGTGTGCACAGAGTTGCGCGTCTGTCGCCTGAACATGCTTTTGTTCTCTTTGTGTTAACCGCCGTAATAAGCCGTTTTTCAGGATGAGAGCCACCATAAACCAAGGAGAGAAACACTCATTGTGTCTCGCTCACACACACTGTGCATTATCTGAGTGCAGCGTCTAATCAAATATTCATCAGTATGAAAGCGTTCGGTGCTTGTGGGACTGCTAATTAGCAAGCCTAGCCTCAGTACAGTCATCTCATGAAAGTCAACGCCAACAGTTGGTCCGGTTCGCGCTGTTTTTTATCCCCATCTTCTGACTGGAGTTGCCAAAAGCTTCGTATTAGCCAAGATGTCCGTCATGTCTTGTTAGAAATGGAATCCAGAATCAATACTCAGTATTTAGCCAAAAATATGTAAATTCTACATCAAAATGGTGTTTATTGGACCATTGTGTTGTGTTTTTAGACCAGTGAGATTTTGTTTTAACTGCACTGACAGATTTTTTATTTATTTGCTAGACAAATTAAAAACACTTTCAAGATATTAGTCTTCTATTCTCATGCAATGTTGTAACTCAAGCACATTTTGTCTTGTTTTAATGATTTGTTTGATATTCACGGAAATGACACAAATAATGTGTTTTGTGGGAATTTCTTTTACATAATATTGGTTCGGTTTCAAGAACGAGAGCGTAAGGTCAGAAATACGGATATTATCGCAAATTAAAAATAGGAAAAATAGTTTGTTAATTTAAAAGCAAACTTGTGAAATATTAAAAAAATAATATTAAATAATAATAATTTTATCGTAAAATTTCAAAAAATGTAACTAGAAATACAAGCTAATGCAAAATAGTAATACAAATAAAATATAAATATAAAGATTTTTTTTTTCATATATATCAATTATATGTAAATAATGTTAAAATACTGGTCACAAATGTAAAATAAAAACTCAAGAGCACTCAAATCTGAAATATTTCCTAATTTCATATGATTATTGTACACTGTTTAAGGTTTAGATCCTAAAACTGAATTTCTAGGCTTAAGGCTGAGAGAAAGTAGGCAAACCCTGCTGTAGATACACGTGATGAAATCCACAATGAGTTTCAGTAAGGTATGTCTGCAGGGTGAGCGTGTAAACTCATATTTTACTCGTATGTCCAGGTGCGATACGATACACTGTGTCACTACTCAAAGTGGGGGCGCTGCAAGGATTTTAAATTGAATAAGGGGGGAAAATCCTTAGGTAAAAGTCCACGTCTTTCTCTTTCTTTCTCGTTTCCAATCTCTCCCCATCAATCCTCGCGGCTCCGAGGGCTCAATAATAGAGGTCAGTCTTATTGATATGAGTTTCTTCCCTCGGATCCTATAAATCATATTAAAACGGAGCGCCGCACCAAATCCTGTGGGTATTCTTGGCTGTTTCCCGCCTCTTTTTTTTTCTCCTGGGAGAGCAGAAGCTGTTGGCGCCACAGATATGGGCTACTCCTCCACCATAGTAGTCGGATGGAAGTTTCTAGGCTTCTTCAGCACGTCACATTTCTCTCGCCTACGATGTGTTCATCTGGGCCAAGTTTATTGACTGGTGCGCTCGACCACCTGCTGCATCTCCGTCATAAATAATCTCTGCTGTCGTGGCTGAACTCAAGATCTTGGTCTTCTGACTACAGATGAAAACAAACTCTTGAAAGCAGATTACAGATGTTCCCGGTGAATTGAGTCCACCTGTGGCCTTCTGGGAAACCGTATTGACCTTGTGTTTGTTTTCTTCTGTTCTTTGGTTTTTACCATCTTAACATTTGACTGCAGGTTTCACATCATGGTTCCTTATGAGAAACTGTAGTTGTTTATCATGGTTTATCAACATATTTTCTCACTTATTATGGTATCTTGTATTGGTATCGTCTCATATTTCATGGTGGTTCCTTCCAAGTCCTTTTTCTTCATCCTGAGCTGAAGCTTTTTTCAATAGCGCAGTATAACTACATGGCTATTGGTTTGTGCCATACACTTTTAAACACAAACCAATGGCTTGGCAGCAGTGGTGCACGAATCTATGGCCACTAAGTCCGTCAGAATGGATGGGGCCATCTGGCTATATAAGTGGGCACTTTGCCATAGGACTCAGATTTCTTATCCTTCAGCGACGATGTTCTCCAATGATCTCCACTGACTGAAGAGCCTGCTTGCTGTTGACGCCTCGCAGTGGAATAATGACCTCTCTGCTCAGCTGATTCACCACCTTTCATGCCACCTTCAGCTGTGGGCTCTGCATCTTTGGCCACTCGATGGGAGTTTGCGAGCTATCCAGAGTGTGTTCTAAACACCATTTCTTAGGCTAGAGCTCCTTCTACAAGATGCCTCTATGCCCTTAAGTGGTAGGTGTTCTCCACCTGGTGATTAATCCACGGCGATGATCCTTCTGTCTGTGACGTATTGGCGATATTGTCCTTCTTGCAGGAGCTGTTGGATAAAGGGCACTCCCAATCCCCGCTCAATTCATGTAGCAGCTATAAGTTTTTTTCATGCCCCTATGGCAGGCAGAAACAACTTTGTTGTCTGTTTTCTAAGGGGGGCTAGGAGGCTGAATACACGCCATCCCCTCACTGTCCCTACGTGGGACCTGTCCATATCCATCATGGCACTGAAAGTTTGTTTAAGCAGTCTGAACAGCTCTTTATTTGCTTTGGTGTCCATGCTAAAGGGCATCCAGTCATAAAGCAGAGACTTTCTAAGTAGATAGTTGACGGTATTACGTATGTTAGCCTACTCTTCCTTGGGCCTGCAATGCCACATTGGAGTATGACCCCATTCAACTAGAGGTGTCGACCTCTTCTTGGGCATGGTCTAGCGACGTGTCAGAAGCTATTTGTCTGTCTTCTTGAACCATCACTTAGCCCATTCGCCTTGGGAGGTGTTTACTATTTTTGTCCCCTGAGGTGCCAAGATTACACATGTAGTCATTCCTCTGCCATAAGCACAGTGTATACTGGTTCCATTGTACCATTGTACTGGTTCCCATAGCCTCTTAGCATACGCAGTAATCGTTCTTGTATTTCAGGTAACCGATGTTATGTTTGTAACTGAATACTTTCCTAACCATGGTTTCTCAAGATGCTTCAACCAAGACCCTCTTTAGTCATTATAGTCATAAAAATATAAATTGTTATTTTAAATAGCAAATTTTTTGAATTGTAACATTTTATTGGACCTTAAGACCATCATATTTGATTCATCAGGATTTTACGGCTCATATACATGGCTTATGGCTCATACTGGCTCATACATCAGGCTTTTATGGCTCATACGGATCATACTGTATAGTATAATACAGTGAAAATATGGCAGCAAAAAAATTTAAACTGCTCAATATTAACAAAAGGAGCAAAAATATGCAATTTACATCTTACTTTTTCATTTCTCATTCTTCAAGTATCTGAAATCCTTCTCAAATCAAGTTTTCTAATCATGGATTATCTATACCGTTCCTTAAGACATCTTTTTCCTGGTTTTTCATCCAGGTTATTTGACAGTTTTCCTCTTTTGTAGATGGAAAACCTTTTTAGATGATAGTTTATCATCTTCATAGTTTTCTTGTTCTTCAAAGTTCCCCATCAATCTAATCATAGTTCTCACCTGTTTTCCTCTTCACAGTTATTCATCTTCATAATTTTCTTGTCTTCACTAGAGCTCCTCATATCTCATCATTGTTTCTCATCCTGGATCATCATCCTGGTTCCTCTGGACATCTTCTAGTTTTTCATACTGGCTCCTCAGCAGTTTTTCTCCTCATAGTGCCTCATCTTCATAGTTTTCTTTTTCTTCAAAGATCCTCATATCTCAACTTGGTTCTCATAATGGTTTCCTCAAGACATCTCCTTCTGGTTTTTCAACCCGATTCCTTAACTGTTCTCCTTTTCATAGTTTTCTTGGTCTTCATGGGAGCTCGTCTCATCATGGTTTCTCATCATGAATCATCATCTTCATGGTTTCTCAAGGTATCTCCTTCTGCGTTTTCATCCTTGTTTTTTAAGTTTTCTTCATAGTTTTAAATCTTCATTAAATATTATTCTTCTATCTCATTTCCAGACATTGATAGTCCTCCGTACACCATCTAACACCACCAAGAAGAGGCCAACCAAGAGTGGACATTTTCTGCTCTTTTCCCTTACTAAACCAAAGCCCAGAGAGAAAAACTCCATATTTCTGCATCAAGTTTAACCCATCAACAGAGCAGAGATATTTCTGGAGAAACTCTTCACATGAAAGTTTAAACGCATGACTGGCATTATTGCTTAAATAACAGTCAACTAAAGCGAACATGTTTCATCTGGATCAATACCCTGTTCTGAGTAATAGTCCTTCTGATAACTAATTCCATTGTGGCTTTCAGATGCAAGCTGCGTGTTTTCAGCCAACCTTTCTCTTTCTCTTTCTCTCCTTTGCCCATGTTGAGGTCGTATAATGAAGCCCAGTCTCTTAAGCCTCCTCTCAGAGGTTTGGCCATGTAACTCCTTTATTAGATTATATAGCGTGTCTTTTGAAAGAAGGAGATTTATACCTTTCATTATTGGGAGAAAGCATTTAATCAATAATTGTTGGGTGGGATTTATGATGCCGCAGTTGGTTCAAAATCCACCGAGTGATGTTATTTGTGGTGACAGGGCCTGCCGTTTGGACGCTGTCCCACTTGAGGATGGAGAGGGACTATTCGTGAAGTACTTTTAAGGCCTGGTTTTGGTGTAAACCGTTGTTTTTCCTCTTTTAATTTCTTTTGTATTTTTTGTTATAGTATGTTTTTTGGACTGCTTTTGTCGTTTGCATTTTAAAACTATTTTCAAACATACAGGTTCATGTTTTTGAATATCTGTAGATTATTTTCAGGGATCTTGATTGTTGCCCTCACCACTACAATTGTTGGGTTGAAGTTAAATGTTGTGGAGCAAAAATCACTTGACCAATCGGGTAACGTGACTCAATGTAAACGACAAAGAGTTCCCTTTTAATTTCTCCTCTAATTCCAAAAGAGTTCCCTTTTCTATTTTTTAAAAAATATATTATATATTTTTTTGCTATTTTTTTTTTTACATTTATTAATTTTAATTTACACGACATTTACACAATATAAGTCTGGCTTATTTACTTTTGTAATTAATTTAATGTATAACTTTTAATAATTTGCACAAAATATACAAGTATAAAACAAGGTTTTATTTTATAATTAAAACCAGTTTATAAATGTAATTTTGCAAAGTAAGTTTAAATCTGACTTATTTCACTATAATTTTAATATGATTTCTTTATCGCACAGAATATAAAAGTATATTAATGTTTTTACATCGTTTATTCAACTATAAAACTATTTTAGAAAGTAGTTGAATTGTACATTTTAATTATTTGCAAAGTGCACAAGTGTTAATCTAACTTATAATAAAAGTAACTTTGAATTGTATTAATTTAAATATTCGCACAATGTACACATAAATCTGGTTTTATAAAAAGTTTATTAATTTTTTTATTGCACAAAATATCCAAGTATAAAAACAGTTATTTTATTTTATTATGTCATTTAATTTTAACATAATATAAATATAAAAGTAGATTTTTCTTAACACAATATTTTAAATTATTTGAACTATTGATATTTTACAATTAATACATTTTTAATGTTATTTATCATTATTTATCGCACAAAATAGACAAGTATAAAACTGGCATCTTATTAATTTTCATAAATTTTTTGTTATTTAAAGCAATGATACAAACATGTAACAGTTTGTTTTGTTATTATTTACTAACTTGCATAAAAAAAATGGAATAGAAAAAGTAGAAGGAAAAATGTCAACTATTTTAACAAATTTTAAAGCAAATAACTACGACCATTACAAATGTCAACTTTCCTGTAATCAAGCTTTAATGGTTGCTGAAACGTTTCAGACTTTTCTTATATAACACAAAGAATAAAACCAACAACTAAGACCCTATAACCTTTGACGTCCTCTGAATCACATGCCATTAAATGCGTCTGAAAGCATAAAATGGCTGTGCAGAATTGAAGGTGAAGATGAGCTCCGCGTCTCCAGAGTTTAGAGTCCAGCAGACTGAACTGAGATCAGCTCCTCCGCGTTCATGTCCGTGGGCGTCTTTGTGAGCACAGTGATTGCTTCAGAGTGATTGTGTTTCCCTTCAGGTTTTATTTGCTGTGCCCCGAGCACTTGTCACGCACAGCCGCCGATTTCCCCCTCGGCGCTTCAGTCCGTCTTTGGATTTGATTAATTTTTCAGCAATTTTCGCTCTATCTGCCACCATGCTTGGCTAAACTGCCAGGACACTTTCCCACTCCGGTCAACAGCCTGTTTCCTCTGGAGAGGCGAAGGAAGAAACACAAATCAGAATAAGAGGCTTAGAGCTCATGGGAATTGTGGTTTGGCATAGTGAGAGTCGGGAACTGATTTCTTGATGTGTTTTTAGCCTCTAGGGAAAGAGCCTCTGGACTTCGTGCTTCACTTCACTTGCTGTCGTCGCTCTGGGCTTGACAAGCCACTCGTACTTCCTGATTTCTGTCAGACTGTTTCGTATGCCATGGAGTGTTTCGAATACAGTTTGTTGGCTTTGGATGTGCTGCCTGACTGATACTGAACACACCTACAGTGAAAATACTTCTAGTTGTCGTCTTTCTGTCATTTCTATTCATATGCCAGTCGGTGGTGATATATAATGTCTTGTTAGCTATTAAATATTTAATTTAGGACTGGCTGAGTAATTGAACTGTACATTCAGTCTGATTTTTTTCAAAAACACTGATTGATTCTGGGCAGAAACAGATATTTTATGGGTGAGTCGTTGAATCATTCATTCAACCCGTTTAATTTTAAAATGCAGTTTAATTTAGGAGTGCCACTTCCATTACTATACATTTCTTGAATGCAACTTCTAAATACACCTACTGTACCTGAAAAATAAAGCACTGTTTTGTTACATTGCAAGGCTTTTTCTTTTAAAATATGGAAATTGGTTTAGCTTTAATGCTCAGACAACTTGCAAAATAGTAACAGGGCAAAGAATCATGATAAAATCATTAATCGTAATATTCCTGAAAAAAATTGCGATATTTTTTTCCATTATCGGCCACCCTATATGAATGTTGTTTTTATAAATATTTTGCATTCAATTTGCAATTTCTTTCATTTTCTCTTAAAGTTTATAAAAAAAATTAGCTCCCTAAAATGTATAAAATACTTCATTAAAAAAAAAAAATAGTGTTTATTTTTGTGTTTCGGCTTACTAACTACAGATTAAATTATTAGAAATATAGCCTTGGCTAGCTTAAATATTAAGTTAAATAATAATAATATCTTTCACTAAACCAATTTGTTAATTATCTCAGACCAGGTCTGTCATTTAGTCATTCATTCTTACAGTTTTGGTCAAAAAATGGCAATTAGTGTTGTTCAGGTATGCGCAACAGTTTTGTAGAGTAAAGATTTTTTTTAATCTTGACTGATAAATATCGAATAACTTACCTGAGGTAGCAAACTTTTAACCAGCTGAACTGAGGTAAGTTTATTGAGAAGCAAAAAAAATTAGCTCCCTAAAATGTATAAAATACTTCATTAAAAAAAAAAAATAGTGTTTATTTTTGTGTTTCGGCTTACTAACTACAGATTAAATTATTAGAAATATAGCCTTGGCTAGCTTAAATATTAAGTTAAATAATAATAATATCTTTCACTAAACCAATTTGTTAATTATCTCAGACCAGGTCTGTCATTTAGTCATTCATTCTTACAGTTTTGGTCAAAAAATGGCAATTAGTGTTGTTCAGGTATGCGCAACAGTTTTGTAGAGTAAAGATTTTTTTTAATCTTGACTGATAAATATCGAATAACTTACCTGAGGTAGCAAACTTTTAACCAGCTGAACTGAGGTAAGTTTATTGAGGTCAGATTTTTTTTTTATAAGCTTTTACTGTAGTCTGAATCGGTGATTAATTGCGAAGTAATGCATTTTAGCAATTTTTACTGTACATTGCAATAAGTTTAAATGCGCAGTTATTACTGTCAAAACTGTGCCAAAATAACACTTCTTGTTCAAATTTCCTGATGAATTTGACAATCTGTAAACTTCAGTGTTTTTTCATTAAAACAGAAAGATATTCTTGGCATTTATTTATTTCACCTCTCTTCAATACCGTTTTCCCACACGGTTTAAGTAAAAATGTGAATCGGTGGGAGAAAGCTTGAATGAGAAGTATTTTTCTGGCACACCACAAAACCATGCCAAAAACAACATTTAACAATCAATATCAATTTACATTTGTGTTGAAATGCTCTTTTCTTAAGCTCATTTTTAGCCTCGACCGATAAACAATGGATAACTTACCTGAGATAATTATTAAGCAGCTTTTACTGTGGTTTAAAGACTGACTGGGTGTTTAGATTATGCAAATCTGTACATTTTACTGTACATTTCATCAAAATTCAGTGTATGATTTGCAACACAATGTACACAAAACCTCTTGCCTTTATAGAGAGGAGCTTGTTCACCTTTCTGGCTATTTCTGTGTGGGTAGCCGAGAGGCGGCTCTTTGCTAGCACAGCTAATTGGTTCAGGTCGCGTGTCCTGCGGGTTTGTCCTCTCCTGACCCCATGGATCAGATGTCAGGTTAGTTCAGAGCTATGTTCCCCGTGCTATTAACACGGTTCCTGCTGCGGCGGAGACGATAGAGCACCTCAGGAGGGCGTAGAGAGCACCACGCACCGCTTCATGTGAAGAAAAGGCTACAGTGTGGATCACACACCGTGTCCTCAAGGACTCCCGCGCGCTCACACTCCATTCAGTCTACGTGTTGCCCACTCATTTTTAGGTACAGTTGCTAAAGGCAGGTCGATTTGTTGCTTGAAGTTGCTAAATTACGTTGTGTCTAGGGCTGAAAAAAAAAAAAAAAAACTTTTGCAATTTCTTTGATCAATTTTGCAATTTAGATTTTAATCACCATTTTGACACAGATACATTCTTTACGGACATAAATGCATTCAGTGTGAATTTGAAAAATATTTCCAAAAGAAAACCAATTAGATAGAGATTTTTGTGATAAGTGTACCTTACTGACTAACAATAGCTGTGTTTCCATCCAAAGATACGAATTTAACGCAAAACTGGAATATCGTATAAAAATTTCCGAATAAAGAACCATTTCCATCCAATAAGTCAAAGAGAACAAAATGGTCACTTCCTGATAAACTGGCACTAAATATCACTAAGAAATGAAGGAGAACCCACTAAATATAATAAACAAAATAAAACAGAATAAACACTCAGGCATTTCTGAATGAGCAAAGCAAGATTGGTCCATTAGTCAAATTATCCCGTCCCATCGAAGTTAATGCACACTTTTTGCTATCGGATAAATAGTTTAACCCACTCAATTATGTGTTTTTTTTTTTTTTGTTTATTACCATCTTGCCGTTTTCATCCAGTTTTATTAATATTCCAAAATGCGCTTAAAAATAGGTGGATGGAAACATAGCTGTTTAAGAAAAAAATAATATAATGTAAGGTGTATCATAAATGAACAATTATTGTTGAACACGTGCAACTATCAACTTTATTCTCATGTGATGTTAAAAATAGTAGTTCTGTCAAATAATTAATTGTGATTAATGCATCCAAAATAAACGTTTTTGTTTACATAAAATGTGTCTGCTGTGTATATTTATTATGTCTATATAAATACACACACGTATATATTTAAGAAATGTTTCTACTGTATATATTGAACATATCTGTAATATAAATAATATCAATATATTAGTGCTGTGAAACGATTAATCGTGATTAATCACATCCAATATATATATATATATATATATATATATATATATATATATATATATATATATATATATATATATATATATATATATATATATATATATATATATATATATATATATTTTTTTTTTTTTTTTTTTTTCAAACTATGTGTATATTATGTATTGTATAAATAAATACAAACACATAGATGTTATGTTTATTTATTAAATATATTTATATATAATATAAAATATAAAAATATAAATATATAAATGTAAATATTTTTAAATATATATTGTGTGTGTATTTATATATACATAACAAATATACATGGTACACACACACACACACACACACACACACACACATATATATATATATATATATATATATATATATATATATATATATATAAACAAAAACTTTTAATTAATCGCGATTAATTGTTTGACAGAAATAAAAAAAAAAATTAATTTGTTGTTAGGTGCATTTTGAAGAAAAAGAAGTTGCTAGGATAGTCTGAAAAGTTGCTAAATCTAGCAACAAAATTGTTAAATTGGCAACACTATAGTAATCTAGCTTGTGAACGTGGTCGGGTGGGTCAGAGCGCACGCACTTGAAGTTATGAAAGAGAGCGAGGCTGTTTGTGGAGTAAATGACAACTTCTAGAGTGTTGGTAGCACCACGTTTACCAATCTGAAGTGAAAACACATTTGTCGTAACTGTTAATTAAGTTAGTCGCACTTCCACAACAGGAGCGAACAGGGAGTGATAAAAGCACGGGACACTCGACCTCGGACGCTTCATGTGTTTGTCAGTGTGGTTTTAGTCAAGCATCACTGTACTCTCGTTCAGATGTACAGCACTGCTGTTTTATCAATGAGATGATTTCTGAAGTTTCATTCATGTTCAATTGGTGTTTTCTATTTATAATTCAGATCAAGTTTCAGAATTGTTAGTTTTGTTAGAATTGTCAGAATTGTTGTTCAGTATTGTTAGTTTTATGTATTTTAATTTAATTTAAAAGGATGCAAAAGCATTAAAAAAAGAAAGAAATCCCACCACAGATGCGGTGCAATGATTTAGTGTATAGTTGTGAGTGTGTTGTGTTGGTTGTGGCGACTCTTCTGGTGTAGCCGGTCAGTTCTGGTTTGGGGTTAATCTGGTTTTGTTCTTTTAATGTCAGCCTCTGACCTTTTTCTAGTTCATTTCTCCCCCTGCATCGACCTGATACAACACTCGCTTCACTATATCCCTAAAGTGGGCTTGATTATTTCCCAAATAAACCACAGCACTTGGGCCCTGTCTTGCCTCGTTTGAAACTTCTTTCTTTCGTCGGAGAAGATGAAATGGTCAGCGCAGTGGCAGAAACGCTCAAACTTTCATGTTAATTAACTTTTAAACACTCTTTATGCAACCGCCTTCTCCGTGGTGGCGAGACGGAGGCTGACGGATCTTCGGAGTGATTTTCCAGTGTGTTTGTAATATTGATCTGTGTCTGTGTTGACGCAGTGCTGTTGAAATGATTGACACATCAGAGCCAATCCTCAGAGGTACTAGTTAGTGCAGACGGATGAAGCGCTGGTTAAAAGCAGCAGTGGTGGTGGTGTTGGAGATCTGGACTGACACATCGGCTTTGATTGGATTCCTCTGCTGAGCTGCTCTCGCTGAAATATACGAATGAACCTCGGAGAGCTGAGAATCACGTTCTCTTATGCAGATCAGCAGGACGTTAATATGCATTGACTGGGGTTTTGTCTGTATAGTGCGATGATACACTGGGTGAACTGACTTTAGACTGACTTTCAGACATTTTTGGTTCAACTGGATCTCCTTTGTTTTATCAAACGCTCCAGTGTTTTGTGGCACTGAAGTGTGTATTTATCTAAATTATAAATGACTTGATACATAAATCATTTGCCCCAATACACAGCTGATTTACTTGTCAAATATTCTCAAAAAGTCATTCAGGATAGTAAATGACGACAGCAGCTTTGTTTTGAGTGAATGGTCGCTTCATATGAAGGCTGGTGGACATCAGGGGGCAGTGTTTGCTTTGACTGACTGAATCCAGAGCTCATGACATTCACTGGAACATCAGTGAGCTCCTTATTTATGACTTTAATGAAGCAGGGCTTGTTTTTTTTGAAAATGTTAATGCCAGAGCAAAGGGAAGACGCATGATTCAGGTCTAAAACTGCGCAGCATGGTGATATTTCTGGCTGAGGTAAGAAGTGAAGGGAGGGGGAAGTGATGTCTTTTTTGCATGCACCATACACTTGTTGTGGATGTTGGTAAGGTTAGCATACCAAGTTGTAAGTAATTTTTCTCTGAGAACAACCCAGAAACATCTGTTTGATAATGTGACACCAGCGCAATTTCGCAAAAGAAGAATTTGAATTCTTGCACCATGTTGCAACATTGCTTCACTATAACCCTAAACAATCTGACGTCTTACTATATATCATCATGCGAAAAGAAGATCCCCATGCATGATGCTAGCGAACGCATCTCCTCTATTCAAAACATCTATCAGAGAGCTGCAGGAACAAACAAACAAGCAACGCAATTATTTACGCATTTTTCAGCTGTTCATCTGACACGCTGAATAATGATGCACAAGATTGTCCCACACCTCCTCCATGCACTTGAAGACATTCCCGTACTGTACTGATGCTTTGGATGCAGTTCGCATGTTTAATGCGTGCAGACGCATGCATGCTTTCTATTCTGTGTCTTTTCATCTCTGACCTGCTCCAGGGCTCTATAGGTTATGCAAAGAGAAAGATGTTCCTCCAATGCATCTCCCTAATCTGGCAACAGTGCAGCATCACACAGTATCAGTTGCGTTTTTTGCGTTTAAATAGTGACATTGTTTTTGCAAACAGCATGCTATCGTTATCTACCATTTGAGTGAAGATCCCCATGCATGATCTAGCAGATGCTCCTCCATTCAAAATGCATTCTTAGTGTTTTGCGTTTAGTGCAGGAACAAGCACGCATCCGCTCGCACTGCACCGCAATTAACGCCGCATTTTTCTGTTGTACCTCTGACTCTCTGAATAATGATGCACAAGATACTCCCACACCTCCTCAATGCACTTGATGGCATTCTCGTACTGTACTGATGCTTTGGACGCAGTTTGCATGCTTAATGCGTGTAGACGCATTAACATTTTCTGTTTGCGTCTGATTCTCTCTCAGACTTTCTCCAGGGCTCCAGAGGTTTTAAGATGTGATTGAAGATCTCCTTAATCTGGCACCAATGCAGCATCGCCCAAGACAATTATCTGGATTTTTGCGCTATGTTGCATCATTGTTTGACTTATCTACCATGTAAAGAGAAGATCCCCATGCATAATGATAGCAGACATCCCTCCATTCAAAATGCATTCAACCATCAATCACAGTGCATTGCATTCACTGCAGTAACAAACATGCATTTCCTCATATTCCAACGTAATTATTATTGCAATTTTCTGTTGTTCCTCTGACTCCCTGAATAATGATGTACAAGATGGTCCCACACCTCCTCTATGCACTTAAGATGTCCCTATAGTGTACAGATGCCTTGGACGCAGTTCGCATGCTTAATGCGCTCAGATGCATGCACGCTTTCTGTTGTGTCTTTCTCTCTCTCCGATTTCTCCAGGACTCTAGGGGTTTGTTCGACACGACTGAAGATTCTCCAAAGCACCTCCTTAATCTGACACAATGCAGCATCACAAAAGGCAAAAAGTTGGGATGTTGCTTGGCTATAAACACAAACAACAGTTTTCTTATCAACCATGCGAAGAGAAGATCCCCATGCATGATGCTAGCTAACATCCCTTCATTCCAAATGCGTTCAGCCATCAATCAAGACGCTTTGGTTTCGTGCAGGAACAAGCGTGCATTCCCTCGTGATGCGACGCCGTTATTAACGCATTTTTCAGCTGTTCGTCTGACACTCCAAATAATGATGCGCAAGATGGTCCCACACCTCCTCTGTTTACTTAGACATCCCTGCACTGTACTGACACCTTTAACATAGTTCAACGCGCATTTAATGCGCATCAGCGCATGTATATTTTCAGTTCTGTTTCTTTTTCTCACTCTCAGACTTTCTCCAGGGCTTTAGGGGTTGTTCGATGTGACTGAACATTCTCCAAAGCTCCACCTTAATCTGACACCAGCACAGCATCGCAAAGGGCAAAAAGTTGCGATGTTGCTCGACTGAAACTACAAACAACAGTTTTCTCATCAACCATGCGAAGAGACGATAATGCGCAAGATGGTCCCACACCTCCTCTTTTTACGCACTGACGCCTTTAACACAGTTTGACGCATGTTTAATGCAACACATGCATTTTTCTGTTCTGTGTTTGTGACTCGCTCTCAGACTTTCTCCAGGGCTCTGGGGGTTGTGCGACTTGACTGAAGATCCTCCAAAGCATCTACATCGCAGAGTACAAAGAAATGCGAGGAACTGAGGAGTGCATGCGTATGTAGGGCTGTCAGAGGTGTACGCGTGAAGAGGGAGTTCAGTGCGAGCTGATGTCAGTCAGAGAGATGTAAAGCAGACTTTGCCTACCATAGATGTACTATGAGAAACAAGTCATGGGCGTTCTTCACAGAAAACTCCTTAATAATTGAATGAAGGCTTCTGAACGTGGGGGAATGTCTTGTTCTTTGCAGTATTTTAGAAATAAAGATGCTTCAAAAACTATTTTGCAAGTTGCTAAATGGTGTTTTGTAGATTAAAAGCGCTTGATGTTGCATGCTCAGGTTCTTCAGATCACCGTTGTGGCGTTTGAGTTCAAAGTCAACTTGATTTTTTAATGCTTATAAGTGCAGATTTAAACAGATGGAGACAGCATCTTGAAGAAGGTGTGGATTTCTGCTGCTCTTTCCTCGTCTCTCTGAGCTGCCATTCAGCGACTTTCAGACACCACGTTTGCATCCCATCAGATAATTATTCATAACACAGCACTTGGCAGGAGGGATGCATTCACTTTTATTGAAGTCGAGGAAGTGCAGACTCTTGTGGCGGGTCGCATGAAGATGCTTCGGTTCTTTTGATAAGGGGACACGGTGTACTAACTGCTTCTCTTTGCAGAACGGCATGCTGGGACAGCACAATAGTTTTGTGTGAAAGGACTGCAGCTGTGTTTCCTTCATGGCCAAAGGCCTCGGGCCTCCTCGTCTGCGAAATTGCTGCAGTGGGCTCTTTATTGTGATGTACGCGCAGGGGCCGCTCTATTATTTACAATCAATATACAATTATCCTGCCCTCCAACCAATGTCTTTTTTATGTCTTATGATTTAAAAACAACGCAGCGTGGTACGAGCTGACTGTGCATGTGAGAGAATGAGTGTGTGTAAAGAGAGATTTGGACTAACGTTTACATTACTGTCAGCTTTTTTTGTCAGCTCAATCTTTATGACTGAAATTATTCACTTTTGAATTTTTGGCTGTAAATTTTGGCTGGTTTAACTTTTTTTATTTAATTTATCTATCTAATTTGTAATGTGACAATTATGTATAAAAAATATAGCTATATATTTATTAATCTATTAACTGTATTTTTATGTATAATATATGTATTTATTATTTATTAATTAATTAGGCATTATTATTATGTTATTATAATAAATTATTTATTAACTTTATATAATATTGAGAAAGTTCCCAACTTTTTTCTATTAAATCTGATAAGAAATTAATTGTAATATTAAATTTTTTTGTAAATGTAATAAATATTATGTATAAAAATAATGTATAAATAATAAAAAATATGAAATTATGTGTGTGAATTTGAAGTAAATCAAAATTAAAATATGATTTTATATATATATATATATATATATATATATATATATATATATATATATATATATATATATATATATTAAATGTACTTTATGTAAATTATGTGTGAATGATAAATCAGTTGAAATAAATAATCAAGTTTCAATATATGCTTTTTTATTTTTAATGTTTTAGGTTCTTAAATTATGTGACAGTGTATTTTTCCACAAATAAATTAATAACTATATTTTAATCAACAATAATTTGGCATAGCGTTTTAAAAACGAAATATGTATGAAATCTTAATTGTTTATAATATAATTGTATATAACAATCTATTATCTTATAATACTTCTATAATATAATTTTAATTTTTTAAGTCAAGAACAGAAATATTTACCATCATAAAATAAAATAATGTAAAAAAAAAAAACTAAAACATTTTAAAGTGATAATACAAATGAATAACTTCATTTTGAATATTTAGAATTTTTAATAGATTCATTAAAATGGGCAATTGGAATTTGATTCATGATTCACTTTAGACATTATACTATCTATAATAACTTTGCAACTACATTCAGATGATCAAGAAGCTTCAGTATCAGTCAGTGTTGCCAGGTCTGCCATTTTCCCGCAGAACTGGGCTACTTTAACCCATGTTGTTTTTCTTGTCCGCAGGTTGAAGCGAATGCAATAACGTGAAATGTAGTTCCTGGAGTGTGAATTTTACCAGGTGAACCCTACCAAAAATCATATATTGTACCCACCGGTACTAGGCGACCCCAACATGGAAATGCCATTAGGCTAATTTTGAGTAGCAATTATGAGAGTTTTTTTTTTGTGAAAACCTGGCAACCCTTTCCAGTATCGTCTGCATTCCAGAACTGCGTGACCTGGGTCTGTCGATCGGTATTGGAGTTCCCAAACATTCACAAAAAGTGACTGCGGTCAATCAGGTGTCATCAGGCGGGTCGTGTTTGTTTCTCTCGCTTGACTCCCGTCTGCTCCAAGGTCAGCAGATGACCACTGAGTGCACACAAATAATGAGAGCATGGCGGGACAGGAAGTGCGTGCTATCCGATAGCGTCATTAGCCATGAGCTGGATGTCTGGAGACCTTGAGGGTCAAACCCGAGTTCATCTGCCATCGGGCTAAAAACAGACTTGGTGCTGGTCTGCTATCGATTGGAGGCCGCGGGGGACGCTGAGGTTTAACAGGGATGTACCAGTGTCTGCGCGTCAACCGTTAAATCGCCTGTCAGTTTATCAGGATCAGTCGAACTGAGAGTGAGAACAATGATGATTTCTCTCTCAAAGCCATTGTGATGTTAAACGAGGAAAGAAATGCAGACGGACAGATTGGGAGCGAAAGCAGAGAGAAGAGCATTTCAATAAGTGCTGTAATGAAAGCACTCGAGTCAGGACATTTATTCACGTTTAGACCGTATCTAGACATGTTTTACACTGAATGAACAAAAGAGCAATCATATCACTTATAGAACAATAGGCCTAGGCAGTCATGACCGGAAATATTTATCTGCATACACTATATTCAAATGTATTAATATATGTATTAAACTGATTGCAGGGAATTTATTATGCACATGAATAACTTCAGTAGTGAACCGATTCATTTATCAGTTGGAACTGAATGAAGTGCATCAACTTTTTATTAAATTTCTATTTTCTTTCAAGTTATTTGTGATTTCACTGAAGAAAAATGTTTTTTTAATCATTCAAACTCTGATCAGTTTGCCAAATAATAATTCAGAGCACTTTGGGAACTGATTCCAATAATTTCTTCAAAAGGTTTCACTCGCTAATTCAGTTGAATACTTTATGAAAACTTGATGAAAGATACAAACAAATCATTAATCAGAATTAATTAATTAAACAGTTTGAAATGATTTATGGAGATTAATCAAACTAAGAATCTATCGCTAAAATTACACAAGGACTAAAAAGTGATTTTTGAGTCATTTGTGTTAATCAGATTATCAAATATATATTTTTTCTTATTTATATTTAGTTCGCCATCAAATGTATTAAACTGTTTTGAATTGATCAAAATCATTTGAAAGAATCAATTCAAAAGATCAAATTTAGAATTGAGAATTAAAACTAGAAAACGTTATTTTTTGAATTGATTCGTTGAAATGGACAGTTTAAACCGATTCATAGAACTGAAAGAACTTAGCTTTATTTTAAATTAAATTCTCAACTTTCCAGTTATTTGTGACTTTACCAAATAAGGATAAAAAATAATAAGAATTATATTCTGATCAATTTGCCAATTACCAATTTTGTAACCAATTCAAGTAATTAATTTTAAAAAATCACCTTGAAAGGTTTTAGAATGTATAATAGAATTATTGAAAGAGACAGTTTGAACTGAATCAAGCTTACTATGAATCTATTGCTGAAATTAAGACTTTTCTGAACAGCCATTCGTTTCAAATAGAATCAGTCAAGTTGATAGTTGAATCTGAAGCATGGAAATTCATCAACTAAGTATTCACTGCTGAAATTGACAGAATGATACATTTCTGTGACCTTTCTAGACATCGTTATTTAAAATTTTCACTCATTAATCCCACTGAATATGTCATGGAAAAAATAGTCATGATACAAAAGAATTGTTAATCTGAAATTCATTCAATTAATTTATACGGACACTTTGAACTAATTAATGGAATGTACTAAGAATCTGTTACTGAAGTTGTGATGGACCAATAAGTATCCATGACCTTTTTAGTCATTAGTGTTTACTGAAAAATTAAATTTTTATGTCTTTTAAATTCAATTGGCAATGAATCATTCAGACCAATTCAAAAGAGCATGAATATTGTATTGAAAATGACATTATGATTCAAATGAATCACTGATTTGAATACTGAAACGGTATCTTCACAGTTTGAACTGATTCATGGAAATGAATCAAATCAGGCTGATAACTTCGTGACCTTTACAGTCATTTGAGATTTTCGACTTACTCAGTTTTTCATTTAACCAATCCTGAAGAATCGTCATGAAACAAAATAATCATTAATCAGACATTCAAACAGATTCATTTCAACCAAGAGTTTGGACTGATTCAATATTGTGTTGAAAATGACATTGTGATTCAAATGAATCACTGATTTGAATATTGAAATGGTCTCTTCACAGTTTGAACTGATTCATGGAAATGAATCAAATCAGGCTGATAACTTTGTGACCTCTACGGTCATTTGAGATTTTTCACTTAACCAATCCTGAAGAATCGTCATGAAACAAAAGAATCATTAATCAGACATTCAAACAGATTCATTTGAATCGACAGTTTGGACTGATTCATGGAATCTTTCTCAGCTTCATGCTTTAAAATTAAGTTTCGTGATTCATTTGTGATTATTGAATAGCGTTTGCTAATGAATCTTTCAGACTTATTTGGAAACCAATTCAAGTCATTAATTAAAAAAAAAGATTCACTCGCTAATCCAATTAAATATTTTAGGGTTGAACACTAAAACTAAAAAACGTTTTATTCACTATGGTACATAATGAAAAGAGTGTTTAATGACCGTGTGAACCCTGGTTAAACACGTTTCTATGTCCAGACCACACAATAGATCATTTGAGTTGTCTTAAGCGTTAGCATTAGCCAGATAAAGTGAGTTTTTCTGAACTCAGAGATGCAAACTGCAGCGATTCATCAAATGAAGCCGGGATGAATCAACGGAGCTCATCCAGATCAGACAATGAAGGTCTTCAGTCCATTAGCTTAGATTAGCAGGAACGCCACCAGTTCAAACAAGAGGGGAATGCTACGTCGCGCTCGGCTGCATTATTCAAATTGGCTGCGATACAAAGACATTTTTCTGCTGAATGCCGGCGAAAGCGGTTCAGAGTACATGAGTAATTGTCTTTCCATTGAGTCAGCGGAAAACAGATGAACTCTGGGAAGGTACAACAGAGACTTAAAGAGATTTACAAGGAGGGAGTTCATGAAGAAACTAGCATCTTGAAGATTAGCGAGTGAGTTAAACACAGCCTAAACTAGCCAGAGGGGCTCTAAACCTGGTCTGATGGTTTTACGGAAGTTCTGACCAGACTGGAAGACTAGCTTAAATCATCGAAACCAGACAAAACAAGCAAATAGTTCATCAAAAATTAAATCAGTTTTATTTCTTGGCAAATTCTGTGAAGCCCTGTGAAATGCCCTGTATTTTTTGTGTTTAAATTACATTTAATTTAATTTAATAAAAAAAAAAAAATATATATATATATATATATATATATATATATATATATATATATATATATATATATATATATATATATAATTAACTGAAACGGTGAAGCTTACAACTAAATAAAGAATAATTATTTGTTTGTTTTATTTTTCCAGAATTTTATGTTTTCAGTAAATAAATTATTATTTCCATTTTAATGGTTTAATTACATTCTGGTAATTACAAATAATGTGTAATTAATTGAAATCATTTTTTTTTTAAAGTAAAAAAGTTAAAAAAACTATTTTTTTTTAGAGCTATGAAATTTAGTTTTTTTTTTTTTTTTTTTTTTTTACATTTCAATTTTAGTTAATCAGAAAGCATTTAATTAATGCAATATTTTAGTGATCAGAAACCATGTCTAATTAATTGAGATCATTGAAATTATACAATTTAAAACTTCAACTGAAAATTTATTTTATAACCTTATGAAAAACATTTTTTCCCAAATTCCTTTTTTCTTTTATCCCATGTTTTCAATATTAAACCTTTTTTGGATTCCATTAATACCCAAAACTCATGTATAATAAATCAAATGCATAAAACAGCAACCATTTATTTCTTTATTGTTACGATTAAAGGGCCCTATGAATTTCATGTTTTCAATAAATGCTGTGTTGTCTGTTTAGATTTTTTAATACACATTTATCACTAAAATAAAAATGAAAAATTGCTTAAAGGTTTATTAATTAACTTTGTAACATTCTTATTGCTTTCATAATGCATTGATATACAAAATAGTATTAAAAAGAACATTTATTTGTGGTTTCATGTTCACTGAAACTACTCCATATTATGAGCAAAGCACCAGATTAAAGTTGAAGATGCAGGTTTCATTGCTGAATTGTCAGTTTTTCTTCACATCATTCACAGGAAAGCACCTCAGACATCAATCCTACTGTATCTGCTTCCAGAATCGATGCTGAAACACAGACGCGTCCAGTGACCTGTGCTTCTCCGTGTGTCCTGCGTTCAGTTTGCAGTCCGTCGATGCAGACACCATGAAATAATCCATAGCATCTGGAGCTCCTCTCTTTCTCCCCTGATGAGCAGCGAATCGATGTTCCCGCCGGCAGGCCTGAGACACAGAGAGGGGCGAGAGACACGCTGCCTCTGTAATTCATGGCCCATTGTATTTGCCCGAGCAGCTCCCTGAATGCTTTTGTGCTGGCTGAGCGGGAATCCTTCCAGAGCATTAAGTCAATGTTTGAGCTCTGAACCAAGATTGAAGGCTCAATATTATGGGAGAGATTCATGATTTGCTGGCCATGCGTCAGGTGAAATTACAAGCTTGTTAGAGACCCATAATTCTCCACCGGATCCTGATCAGATCAAACACAACCTCCATCAGATTCAACTTTACTTGCACTCATGGGATACCAAAAGCTGATGATTCGAACAATGTTCAAGCACAAAAATGTTTCTGTGTAGCAATGACCGATTAGTAAACGGCGTAATCCAATTGCTCCATAGGCAAATGTGGTGTTGTGGTCATAAAAAATACATTTAAAGGAACAGTTCATCCCTAAAAAATATATTTTTTTTTTGTCCTCATTTACTCTTCTTCATGGTTTTTCAAACCTGTACGAGTTTCTTTTTTTCTGTTGAACACAAAGAAGATATTTTGAAGGATGTGTGGAACCAGACAGCTGACGGTACCCATTGACTTCTATAGTATTTTTTTCCCATACAATGGAAGTCAATGGGTGCCGTCAGCTTTTTGATTTAATTTTGGATGAATGATCCCTTTAAATCAATTTCATTGCGTTTTTAGTGAAATTTTAATGCACAAATTATTTTAAAGAATGCAAACGTTGTAGTTGTCTTATTTTGGATGTTGTTGTTTTTATTAAAAATGTTAAAGCACAAAAATGTTTCCATGTCATATATATTAAATCGTATTTGCATATATTCAAATTTGTCACATTTGGACACTAATTTTGCTGTACAAATTACTTTTAGAATTTTATACATTTTACAAACATTGCAGTTTATGTCACATGACACTTGCATTTATTCAGATTTGTTGCACAGACAGTTTTTGTGCATTCTTTTTCGTTAGATTTTTAAATAACGTTTACAAATGTTTCAAAAAATGGTTGCGTTTTCTTTTTTCCCCCGAAGCATTTCCATTTAGTTTTTGTACACAATGAAATTTTAATGCTCAATTTTACAAATGTAAATGATGCAGTTCGGTTTCGTGTGTTGTTTTTATCAGTGAATGATGTTTTGTTAATGATTTGAAGTTATTTTAAGGAAACCTGTCAGGTAGGTATTTTCACAATGTTTTCAAAAGGTGTTGTTTTGCTTGATTTTATTAATTAAACCTGTGTGTTTTCTTCACACAAAGCTATCATGTGACTTCAGAAGACTTGTTGTTGTTTTGGGTGAACTGTCACTTTAAGACTGAACATCTGCTCTGGCCTGAAGCTCTGGAAGTCTGCTGAGTTTTAGAAGCCTATACTACACACTTATAGTTTTTAATTATTCAAAAAACACAGGGATAAACACTTTTGACTGCTGCTCAACAAATTGTTATATTACAAAGAAAATAAACCCCGTCTGAATGCACTTGCAGTTTTAAGGATTACATAAATGGAGATGCCAGTCATATATTACTCCACAATCAGTATACATGTATTTTTGTATATTTAGTATAGATTGTGTTTTTGTAATTTTCATTATATGCAAGTTTCAAAATTTTATTTTTTTTTTCACCCAAAAATGTGAGGTTTTATATATATATATATATATATCTATATATATATATATATATATATATATATATATATATATATATATATATATATATATATCTATATATATATATCTATCTATATATATCTATATATATCTATCTATATATATCTATATATATATATATATCTATATATCTATATATATCTATATATATATATATATATCTATATATCTATATATATCTATATATATATATCTATATATATCTATATATATATATCTATATATATCTATATCTATATATCTATATCTATATCTATATCTATATCTATCTATATCTATATCTATATCTATCTATATCTATATCTATATCTATCTATATCTATCTATATCTATATCTATATCTATATCTATATATCTCTATATCTATATATCTCTCTATCTATATATCTATATATCTCTCTCTATATATATCTATATCTATCTATATATCTTTATATATATATATCTATATAGTGTCCATATATATTATTATATTTTTTTATAATGGATTTCAAGGACTTTTTTTAACCATAATTATTTATACTTTAGCCTAAGTAGTTTGCACCAATGAAAAAAAAAAAAAAAAAAAGATTTGAATCATATACAATTGTTTTAATAAAATGTTTCATATATGTACAAAAAAAAAATGAAAAAAAGATTTGCACTCACTTCAAAGCTTTTGTTTTTAGTCTATAGAAAACGAATGGCTCTTCTCCACAGTGGCACCATGAGATCCCCCAGAAATCCATCTATAAAATCACGTCTGACTGATATGAAAGTTAATTTCTCAGCGTCGTAGCTGCATAATAAGTCGAATAATAAGCCGGCGCCATTGGCAGTGACAGTGAAGCCATTACAGTGATGTATCCATATATAATTCACACGTGTCGAGGCTGTTTACGCGCCACAGATGTGATTAAACTCCAGTGAAATGTAGCGCCGGAAATCTCATTCAAACGTAAGCTGCAGGAGCCCAACGCTTCCCAAAAGTGCAAAGAAATATAAACGTGCAAGCTTTTGTGCGACACTTTCAGGAAACTGTCTAGCAAAGTGCGGCCTAGTAAAGCATTTATGACTTTGATGATCTGTGTTTTTTGTCAGTTTAATTTTAATAAATGTCACGTTATGATTGATAAGGCTGTTTATGTGCGTTTATCATAGGGGGAAGCTGTGATACAGACATTGGGAGCTGAGAAATTGGGAGAGAAAGCCAATATGTCAGCGCTCTGGCATTTGACATTGGGTAACTTCATCTGTCCGAAAGGGCAGCGCTCGCTAACGCCCAAACAATTACAGCTAATTGGATAAAGCAGCAGCGTCCTTGTTCCTGCTGACACTTTTATTGGTGTCTTCAGCAAATTAAGGGGCATCACTGAGGGTCACGATTCAAGATCGTCACAGCAACAGAGAGGATTATGGGATATGGATGCATAGATCATGTAGACCAGTGCTTTAAGTGGCCCAAAAGAGGTGCCGGCACTCTATTATAGCCACAAAAAAAAAAAAAAATATATATATATATATATTTTCTGTTTTTTTTTTTTTTAATGACTCCCCTCATCCCGAGGTAACAACAACTATATTGAAGGGGTTTTATATACAGCAGTCAACAGGCGACCTTGATAATAAATCCTTTTATTAGTTTGTGGATTTGCTTGAGCTAGAAAGAACTACTGAACATAAATAAAATGTGCAAAAGGATTTTGAAAAAATACCCTTAGAAAGAGCTACTGCATTACTGCATTCAAACTTCCAAACTGACTCAAATGATTCGCGATCCCGCTCCGAACTGATTCAAATGAGTCGCGATCCCCTGACTCAAATGATTCGCGAACCCTTTACGAACTCTGGAATTGATTCAAATGATCCGCGAAGCCGCTCCGAACTCCCGAACTGATTAAAATGATTCGCGAACCCGCTCCGAACTTTCGAATTGATTCAAATGATTCGCGAAGCCGCTCCGAACTCCCGAACTGATTCAAATGATTTGCGATCCCCAAATTGACTCAATGATTCGCGAACCCGCTCCGAACTCCCAAACTGACTCAAATGATTCGCGATCCTGCTGCGAACTCCCAAACTGACTCAAATGATTCGCGATCCCCAAACTGACTCAAATGATTCACAAACCCGCTACGAACTCCCGAACTGACTCAAATGATTCGCGAACCCGCTCCGAACTCCCGAACTGGTTCAAATGATTCACGCTCCATACTCCGAACTAGGAAGAATTAGGAAGCGTGCATTGTGAAAGGCGTTCGGAAAAGCGGCAGCGCAGGCAAAGGATTAAAACCTCTATTAAAACAGATGTCCAAATGAACGTACCAGTACGCTAAAAGCATGTTCTGGGCGCACGGAGAGGTGGCCATACGCTCAAGAGCTATATGGAAGTGCCGGTACTGAGTACAGGTGCGTACAGGCCCACTTAAAGCACTGATGTAGACTTCATGTAGTACTTTAAACCAAAGTTATATGGCCAAACGTTTTGTGTACCACAATAGCATATTCATATTTTACTATTGGATTAAACCCTTGTAGTTAAGATTTTCAAATTCTGCAAAAAAATAAATATGTGAAACCCAACTGGTCAAATAAAAAATTATACATTCAACTTAAAATGTAAAATATTTAATATATTTAAATAAATATTACATAAATATTTAAATATTCAAATGAATGGACTATTAACATTTTCATAAATTACTATTTTTATGAATAACAAATATTATAAAAAATAATAATTGAAAAAGAATTCTTCGAAATGTAGTTATGCAAAGCATGTGAAAACATAAGTCATATTTAAAACAAATAACTAAAAAAAATCATATTTAGATGTAGTGAAATTATGTAAAATATGCCAATAAATCACACATTTATAATTCCTTATTACTGAAGTAAAATTATGCAAAAAATTGTTTAATAATAATAATAATAATAAAAAAAAATATATATATATATATATATATATATATATATATATATATATATATATATATATATATATATATAAAGCTATTTAAATAATTGTTAACTGGAGTCAGATATTTAAGACTGTAAAAAATAAAATAGAAATAATAATTAGAAATATAAATAGGACTTCAGATAAATTGTTTAAAATAAAAACATTTAAAATGTTTTAGTAATTTATGATTATTAAAAAATGATGTGAAATTATTAAAAAAATCCAAATATATGTAACTTTTTTTGTGTAAATTTCAATAATTTAACGGAAGTGAAATTATGCAAAAAATTCAAATGCATTCATAATTTTTAATGAAATAATTTTAACCAGTTTAACACGGTTAAACATGAAATATATTTTAACTTTTGCATAATTTGTTTACATATAATATAGTTTAAAATGAATGTATTTTATATTTCACATTTACAAATTATATTTTACATTTTTAAAAATAAAAAAACAAATGTGAAAATGCGCAAAAGTCAATTGTCATGTTATTGTGATTGTGTAAATTACTAGAAATCAGACAAATTACTATAATTCAGCGCTTTCTTTTAGCGTTAAAACAGTCCAATGTGGTTAAATAGCTACCTGAAGAGTTGAGATTAAATCGAATTTAGTAAGAGTTCATTTAACATTCATGTTCCGGCCGTGACCTCATGCTCTTTGTGAACAGCTCCAGTCATTTAACATCCAGCAGCTTCGGCTGACATCTGTGATCACTGCGGAAATGAAAGTGCACACGTCACCCAGCGTGCTGTGATTAGGCCGCGACAGTCTGCACCTATTTCATTGACAGCATAATGGAATAATAACTGTGTAGGTGCTAATCTATCGGGAGGGTCGGAGGCTATCAGCAGCGGTGCATTGGAGGCCCTTCATTGACCATATGATGACAGAACGCCCTCTAATCCCTGCGCTGAATGTCTCGCTATTGTGGACATGTCGCATAAATCGTTCGGCCATCATTGCGGAGATTAGATCGCTTGTCAAACTCAAGAGGGTGAATTAAACGTTTTCTCAGTGGAGTCAACTCACTTACCTTTTAGAGGGAGCTGCTGCAGTGTCTGTAGCAGAATAATCAATGCTTGTTGACGTAGCATGAGATAGCTATTATGAAAATGGCTAATTTGTTCAAATACAGCAGTGTTTCCTTTAGAAATACTATCAATTAGCAAACATAAAAACAGTATAATGGTTCGTTTACAAGTGTGTTTCATTCAGAAATACTGTCGGTTCGCATACAGAAACACAAGCTAATTGTTAAAGCCGTTAGTTTGGAGGTCAGTTTCCTTTAGAAATGCTTTTGGTTACCATACAGAAATATTAGCTAATGGCTAAAATGGTTAGTTTGCTAGTTTGAGAGAATTTTTTGCCGTTAGCATACAGAAACACGGCAATAGTTCAAATGGCTAGTTTGCCAGTTTACACGTCAGTTTCCTTCAGAAATATTGCCTTTAGCGTACAGAAACATTGTAATCGTTAAAATGGCTAGTTTGCCAGCTTACACGTCAGTTTCCTTCAGAAATATTGCCGTTAGCGTACAGAAACATGGTAATCGTTAAAATGGCTAGTTTGCCAGTTTACACGTCAGTTTCCTTCAGAAATATTGCCTTTAGCGTACAGAAACACGGTAATCGTTAAAATGGCTAGTTTGCAAGTTTACACGTCAGTTTCCTTCAGAAATATTGCCTTTAGCGTACAGAAACACGGTAATCGTTAAAATGGCTAGTTTGCCAGTTTACACGTCAGTTTCCTTCAGAAATATTGCCTTTAGCGTACAGAAATATGGTAATCGTTAAAATGGCTAGTTTGCCAATTTACACGTCAGTTTCCTTCAGAAATATTGCCTTTAGCGTACAGAAATATGGTAATCGTTAAAATGGCTAGTTTGCCAATTTACACGTCAGTTTCCTTCAGAAATATTGCCGGTAGCGTACAGAAACATGGTAATCGTTAAAATGGCTAGTTTGCCAGTTTATAAGTCAGTTCCCTTCAGAAATATTGCTGTTAGCATACAGAAACACAGGGTAATTGTTCAAATGGCTAGATTGATAGTTTATAAGTCAGTATAAATACTGCCGCTTAGTATACAGAAACAAGCTAACGGTTAAAAAGTGGATTGTTTGCTTGTTTAGATGTATTCTTTAGAATTACTGATGGTAAGTATACATAATTAGAGGCTAATTGTTAAAATAGCTAGTTTACATGTAAATTTCTTTTACACATACTTTTGTTAGCACATAGAAACACAGGGTAACTGTTAAAGTGGCTAGTTCATTAGTTTCCAAGTCAGTTTCCTTTAGAAAAACTATTTTTAGCATGCACAAACATATGCTAAGAGCTAAAATTGCCAGTTTGCTAGTTTAAAAATCAATCAAAAGGTTAAAAAGTGTCTGGGTTGCTCGTTTACCTGTTTTCTTTCAAATTGCTGTCAATTAGCATACAGACACATAGGCTAATGGCTAAAGTAGCAAGTTTCTGAATTACATTTTGGGGTGTAAAACCACTATAATGTACGATAACGAGAACAAGTCTTTTAGAAACTTTATCTGTAAGCATACAGAAACATACAACCAATAACCTGCTAACTTATAATGCAAATGAGCAGTTATAGTATTTTGATGTAGCAAAGACATTTCTGCCCTATCTGTATATGGCAGAAATCATAAGAGTAGTATGTTAGTATGCTAATCCGTCCTTAACTATACATGTTCAGAGTTTGACAGTGCCTGAGCAAACTTTTATATTAGCATTTCGTTTCATATTTTGGCTTGCGCTCACTTTCGAGCCTCCTCCGTTGACCTCCCCGTTATTTTTCGTCTGTTTCTAATATTCTTCCTCTTTAAGCTTTGGCTCTTTGACATATAATAAATTAGTGCGTGTCTTAGCTCCGCGCTTTTGGGTGACTCGTGTGCGCTACGCCCGGGCGAGTATTGGCTTTCTGACCCTGGATTATCTTCAGGTTATTATTGGCACGACTCTCGCTCTGTCTCTCCATCCATAATCACACCTCGAGACGCCTCCACCTGAACGCTTGCAAAAAAAAAACCTTATTAACTTCTTCTCACAGTCAATTAACCTGTCACATGTGACATAGCTGCCTTTACCCACAATGCAATGCTACGGTCTAATAATAGGCCGCTAACTCCTGAACAGAAGTTGCTCTTAAAACTGTTAAGACACTTGGGTGAATCTTCTGAAATGTTTTTTGATGCTCCTCATCTTCTTACTCCTTCCATTCAATTTATTGCGCTAATTTCTTTGCTATATCTCCTCTACGTTGTTTTTAGAGATGTTAGCTATATGATTAGGAGATGCAAGGAGGTGAATGTGGTTGGATGAGCTTTACAAACCGTTGTAGAAATGTTAGAAACCACTCCAAATTAAAAAATGTATGAGATTTTAAAACAAATATTTTAATATTATGCTACTAAAATATAACATTGTGTGAATGTTGTAAAAATCCTAGAAAGTATGACTTTTTTAATAGAACACATTTTTGTTTGTGCAATCATTTTCGTTTCCCTGCTGGGAACATTTAAAACCAGTCTGAGGTGTCCAAACACATTTCCAAACTAATTGTAAAATATTTTTAGACAAACGTTTTAATATGCAACCAAATGAAAATATTTTGGACACTTTTTGTTAACATATTTTTATTGCTTAACATTTTCCCAACTGGCATAAAATCAGTTGAAACCAATTTTAATTGGTTTAAAATCTTTTGCTGGTTTATGCTGGTATTTATCTGGTTCATTTGCACATTATGATGGTTTTGACAACACAACCTAAAAAAAATACTAAAAAAAACACTGCAATATCTTCGCCAACTTTTCACGCCTCACATACAAACAATTACGTGAAACCAGTTGTTAAGGAAAGCCATCATGATCCTACAGTAGTGTCACTGCTGAGAACAAACATACACTTTCTTCTGTTTAATCTGTCCTTAAACTGGCTATTCTCAGTATTTCGCTCTGCTGAACGGGCTTTTATATTCTTCTGATGAGCGCAGGCACTGACATCTTACCATTGTGCCATTCCTTGCCGATTTATTCCTGGAATTGATTGAGAGAGTTCAAAGAAGTAGTGCTCTTGAAAGCAAGTCCTTGTGTTAAGACTGCGTGGGCCGCTCAGTCAAACTCCACAATCGGAAAACACTCCAGTTAATTCTGCCAATGACAGATCCTTCGCCTGGACCTAGCGGTAATGATACGGCGGTAAACACACGCCAATCAATGGCCTCCTTTCAGCCGGCTGCTGGTGGACCGCCACTTTTGAGTCATGTGACATGATCTGCAGACTTATTCTTCGTCTTCTGAGCTGATTTGACTCTTTATTAGCAGCTTAAAACACATTTGCAATGCTCTCAAACAGCTTATTAAAGCTGTTAATGTAGTCTTTAAGTCTTCTTAAGTCTTCTTAAGTCTTCTGGAGTCAGAAAAACTGGTGCTGGCCCACCTGAAGGACATCACTGGACCCTTGCTGGATCCTCTTCAGTTTGCCTACAGAGCAAACAGGTCTGTGGACGATGCAGTAAACATTGGACTGCATTATGTTCTGCAACACCTAGACAGACCGGGGACTTATGTGAGGATCCTGTTTGTGGACTTCAGCTCGGCCTTCAACACGATCATCCCAAACCTCCTCCTGCCCAAACTAAATCAGCTCTCCGTGCCCACCTCCGTCTGTCAGTGGATCAACAGCTTCCTGACAGACAGGCAGCAGCTACTGAGGCTGGGAAAATACACATCCAGCACCCGTACAATCAGCACCGGAGCTCCCCAGGGCTGCGTTCTCTCCCCACTGCTCTTCTCCCTGTGCACCAACGATTGCACATCTAAGGACCCCTCTGTCAAGCTCCTGAAGTTTGCAGATGACACCACACTCATCGGCCTCATCCAGGACGGTGACGAGTCTGCTTACAGACAGGAGGTAAAAGAGCTGGCTGTCTGGTGCAGTCTCAACAACCTGGAGCTTAACACCCTCAAAACAGTGGAGATGATCGTGGACTTCAGGAGAAACCCCCCTGCACTCCCCCCACTCACCATCATGAACAGCCCTGTGACTGCAGTGGAGTCATTCAGGTTCCTGGGAACCACCATCTCTCAGGACCTGAAGTGGGACATTCACATTGACTCCATCGTAAAAAAGGCCCAGCAGAGGTTGTACTTCCTTCGCCAGCTGAGGAAGTTAAACCTGCCACAGGAGCTGCTGAAACAGTTCTACTCCACCATCATCGAATCCATCCTCTGCACTTCAGTAACTGTCTGGTTCAGCTCAGCTTCTAAATCTGACCTCAGAAGACTACAGAGGGTAGTCCGGACTGCTGAGCGAATCATCGGTTCAACTCTCCCATCTATTCAAGAACTGTACTTATCCAGAGTGAGAAAAAGGGCTGTCAAAATCACTCTGGACCCCTCACATCCAGCACACTCCCTCTTTGAACTGTTGCCATCTGGTCGACGCTACAGAGCACTGAGCACTAGAACGACCAGACACAGGACCAGTTTCTTCCCTCAGGCAATCCATCTTATGAACAGCTGACAATAATGGCGAACACACTACACTTTATATTTATATACACACACACTTTATTTATCTAACACACATACTTAGTATACACTTAAATTTTGCACACAATATATATGTACATACATAACTTCACTTTGTAATATACCTGCCTACAATTGTCATTTGTATATTGTCATTCACTGTCTACATATTTGTATTTTTTATTCTTTTATTATGTGTTTTATGTTCTGTCGCTGTCATTCTGTTGTACTGCGGAGCTTCTGTCACGAAAACAAATTCCTCGTATGTGTAAACATACCTGGCAATAAAGCTCATTCTGATTCTGATTCTGATTCTGATATAAAAGGAACAGGCCATTATGTAAATTATTTTCTGATAATAATGCATTTTGAGCTAGTGTTTAATAAACCAAATAATTGATTGGTGCTCCAATATTTTTTCAGAAACTTGACAATTTGTTTTGATCATAAATTTGCCACTTTTTAGTACTTTGCTGTGGGGTCGAGGTGATCAGATTGGCATTTAGCATATCGCTGCATGGTTGTTGTTGTTTTTTTTTTTTTTCGTATGTTGCACAGTAATTTGTAATGGTTTTAAAGCATTGCTTTATGGTTAAGATGTTTGGAAAAATCTTTAGTGCATTATTGGTTTTAGCATATTGGTTTTCAAGGGTTTTTTTAGCACGTTGCAGTGATTTGTAATGGTTTTGCTTAATGGCTGAACAGACTTTTAGCACATCCCTAATAAAAAGTAAAATAAAGCAAAAAACAAAACAAACAAAAACTTTAAGTTAACTTTTAAGTTAGTTAAGTGAAACAATGGTCACCACATATTAACCATGGTTTTGCTACATTAACCATAGTTTACCCATCATATCTGTAATAAAACTGTGGTTATACAAACAGCAATCAGTATACCCAAAAACAAAAACAAAAAAACATAGTTATTGCTTTTTTACTATAATTTTTAGGATAGTTGTAAATATATTTTGGTGGTGTTTTTTTGTTTATTTGTTACGTTTTAGAATATTAGCACGTTAAATAGTTGGAAAGGTATTTTCATTGTGTTTTTAGGGAGGTCTTTTAGCATTTTATCATGTTGAATAAAGGTATTTTGGTGTTTTCTTTAGCATGTTTTAGCATTTTTAACATGCTGTCTTTGGTATATTGATTTTTTTAATGGTTTTTAGCAAATTGCTGTGTTTTGGTGGGCTCTTTTGGGATGTTGAATGGTTACGAAGGTAGCATGTTTATAACACGTTTGGAAATGTTTCCAATTTTTTGTTTTAGCATATTGCTAAGTGTGGACTTATTTTTATTACATTGCTGCATGGTTGTGAATGTTTTTTTGCACATTACTTTGTGGTTGCTAGAATGGTTAGAATGCTGTGTTTTTAAGCATATTATTAAGCATTGTGGTTGATTGCAAAGATTGTAGTTTGCTAAAATTTTAGTGAAAATGTGAAGATTCATGAGAAAGGAGAATCCAATTCTAACACTAAAATCCAATTTAAAAATATATTTTTTTTAATTGCAAGCTTAATTATTTATTCAAATGCATGCACTTTTGTATAATATGTAACCAATCCCAAAAATTAATAAATAAATGTGTATATACATATATAGGATATTGGCATAATGTTTACTAGTGTGTATTCATGGGAAAAAAAAAAACATTAATTTGAATTAAAATAAAAATGTGTCTGAGTGATTCTTGGTTCAAAAGTTGGTAAGGTCTGCTCTCATTTAACATTCATAATTTATTGCTTTTACACACTTAACATGATATGTCAAGCGTAACATCCATCCATTGAATAAATTAGACAGAAAAAAATATGAACTGGAGAGAAAAATATAAATACAATATGGTTGAGTCTTGAATGCTAATGAGAGCATGACAGAACCGCACTAACACGTTTCTCTGCTTCATTTTATAGTTCCTTTAGCTGGAGATGACACGTTGCTGTTTAAATACTCTCGGTCTGACATTATGACTCGAGTCTTTCAGAAACGTGTTGTAATTCTGTGCCAAATCTGTGGTGGTTTCATGCAGCGACTCTGTCCTGTGATGTAAGGCGACACACGGCTTGCTTCGAGGTTGCAGACGGGTTAAGCTGAACCTCTAGAGAGGCACTTTGGCAGAACTCAAGGTTGTTTTTCTGTGTCTCGAACCTGGTGATGACGAGGCTCTTCTGTCAGGTCGCGCTCACTGGATTTGTGTCGAAACTCTTCGAATTCATGGGCTGCTGATCAAAGCGGCTCCGGCGCGCCGATGAGACTCTTCGCTGACTTTCATCTCCACGCCGGGGCCTTTTTTGTTTTGGCTTGTCATTTCACAATGTTGCTTTCAAAGAAAAGTCATCATTATTTATCACAGGAACCTTTCCGATTTATTTTGACTAGAGAATAACGACAGCACTGTAGCAATAATTCATTCGCTTTTTATATTCGCAGCTCCAATCCGACTTGCATGTCTGTTTCAATTCGTTTGGTAACAATTACAGCGGATCTCAGATAAAGTTTGGCCCAACTCTTGAAATATGAAGCGCTTTGGAGTAGTTTTAGTAGGCTATACACTCACAATACACGTCAGTTTTAAACAGAAAAGTACATGAAGAGTCTAAGTCGTCTACATTAGATTTGTTTAATTTCTTCATTATTTAATATTTTCTCTTTATCATTATTATTATTATTTTGTGATTTATTTATTTTTAATTTTTTATTGGATATTTTTGTACAATCTTTGTTCTATTTTTAGATTTATTATTATTTTTAAAAATATTTTTAGCAATAATAATGGCTTTATTTCATTGTTCATTTTTTAAATACTCTTTTTTATATACATAAATATAAATACATTAGTAAATATTTATAAATATTATAAAATAAATCAATATTTTATACATTTTGTACATTGCTGCATGGTAGTAAAGGGGTTTTCTAGAGGTTTTTATCATGTTCTTACGTGCTAGAGAGTTTATTGCATTGCTCTACATTAGCGAGGGTCTCCTGAGCAGTTGCTTCCTGTTTTTGAGGTGAAAAGCTGCTTAGCTGTGGCACTCTTGAGCTCATCTTCAGCTGCAAATGCCCAGCCAATGCATGCATTACAGAAATCACATCCTACAGACTCTACATGAGGGCTGTTATGGGCTTAACGTGTGCAGCTAAATATTTAGTGGATTATCCTCATTACAGCTTGATCAGCCCTCCATAGCAATTAGCGCTTCACTGTTTCATCCGCATATCGCTGGCGTGGAGCTCTCCAGCACACACTGTTACACTGCATTCATTTATCTGTGTTGTGCATTGTGCGACTTAAAAGAAAGAACATTATTGGAATGTGATAGAGCTGGAATATATTAATATTTTTCAGCCTTAAGACAGTATTTGATATGCATCTCAATTTTAATTACTTTTTTCGTTTTTTTGCATTCAAAGAACCATCATTTCAACCAAACCAAGAAGATTCACAAAGCTTAGAGACAGTAGTAAACTAAAGTCAAAAGTAAAAAATATTATTTTTTTATTTAATTTATTAATGTTTATAAATATATATAATAAAGAACAAAATAAAACTGCTAAACTGTTTATCAATTTTTTTATATTTTTATTTCTAAATATTTTTAAGCTATGTAATGTTGTGTTGATGTGATTTGTTTTTATTCATATAAATATTATTCATAAACTTTATATTTATAAACGTTTTATTTATACAGTATTTATAAAAAATATTTTCAGACTTATTTTGCATAATATTTAGTTTTTAAATTATAGGATTATTTAAAAAATACTATTTATATATTTTTATTTATAAAAATAATTGTAACCTTTACATTTACTGTATAAAAATATGATTTGTGTTTTCTTTAAACTGTACTTTTTATATTAATTATTTTTTAATTATAGAAACATTTTTAACTTTAAATTTAATAAAGAACTATTCATATATTGTATGTATAAAAATTATATAATTTATTTAAAATTATAAAAAAGAATATTATATGTATAGTTTATTTATAAAACTTGTTTTTAAACTCCAGTAATTAATAAAGATGATAATGAATTTAAATAAATATAAAAAAAACAAAAATGATTCGCACAGTTGATGAACTGAATCATTTGTTAACCGACTCATTGATTCACTGAACCAGCTAATTGACAAACAGAATCAATTCACTGATTCATTTTGTTGTTGTGGTTGTTTTTGCTACTGATGTTAATTGAAATGTCTCTCTTTTATTTGTTTGCGGTCTCCTGCTTCTTCTGTCAGCCTTTTCCAGTGTCCCGTCCCTGAAAAGGCGAATTTCCATGTATATCCGCTCACAGATTGTGTGGTTTTACTCACTGATATCACACCACATGATGAAAACAGGTGCTGCTGCTCTATAAATACATGTGTTCTTGCAGGCAGAGGAGGAGGAGGAGGATGAAGAAGAGCAGTATTAGTCACTCTGTCTGCTGTAGATCCCTGGATTCACAGCCAAACCTTGACCGAAATACTCCTGAACCGCAGTCGCTCACCCACTGATGCTGCGACCGGTCACATCAGGACAAACGCGTTCAAAAACATGATTACTGCTTGATTTTAAAAAAGTAAGTATGTGTCTGTATATGTATTTTTAAATGAGCATTTTTGTATTACAGTAATGAAACAATGTAAAATTCTAATGTCATAAATATGTTCAGATAAACTAGCGTTCACCTAAAGGTCTTGAAGAACAGGACATCAGTAAAGTATAAGCGCTGAACATCTCCACTCATTCTTATGAACTCAGCGGCTGCAACAGAGAGCTTAAACCATCCCAAAAATCCCTTCAAACCCGACTGTCAGTTTATTGTTTGCCTGCCGAAGTGTCTCCAGAAGTCGGCCGAAGCAATAAGAAATCCCATCTCGTCCAAGACGAGACTCTGTTGTGCTTCAGTAATGGCTCCTGTGGTGTTTTGTTCTCGGCCGTTGTTCCTCCTCAGTTGTTACACCTCTGGAAGAAAAGCTGAGGCCGCGAATAGGCTTCTGGAAACATCTAACACCCAATATCTGACTAAGCGCTTCTCCCATCTCCGTCTGTTGGTGGCTTTATTCACTTGCAAGCTCACATCCATCAGAGGACGGGAAGATTAAAGCCCTCGCTCATATTTCCAGCCCAGATCCCATTTCATACCAAAGATAGAGTTCCAAGTTCATTACTAATGTTTTCCATCCAGAGGTTTTTTGCTAACTGACAAAAACGCTGTCAGCAACATGGATTATTTCCATAGGATTCACGATACTTAATTTGACCAAAAAGAAAAATGGTGGACTTTTGTTCTTTTAGTAATTGATCAGCTGGTGAAACTTGGGCGTTTTGTACCAGGATGGACATTATAAAAGGGATTGGTGACGTCAACCAAAAAGCACAAATTGTTTTGGATCAAATTGTGTAAAATAAAAAGGTCTATTTAGATTTCATGTTGACTTGAGCTACAGCTACAGGAAGTGTTCAATCCAGCAGATCTGTTTCAAATTCAAGTTGACTTGTCTATTGAGCCATAGGAAAAAATGTCTGCTTCTCCATTTGTCTGAAAAGGTGTCTGTTTCTCTCTGTCCAAAACAAGTATATACCTGTCCATTTGCCACTCTGTCTAGTCTGTCTGAATAAGTATCTGTGTCCATCTGAAAAAGTGTCTCCGTCTAAAATAGTATGTCGGTTTGTCTTCTCATCTTTCTACAAATAAGTCTCTCTGTCCATCTGAAAAAGTGTCTGTTTGATAAAGTCTGTCTGTCTGGAAAAAAATCTGTCTGTCTCCGTCCAAAAAAGGATCTCTCCATTTGCTTTCTGTCCATCTGAAAAAAGAGACAGTTTAAAAAAATTATATCTCAAAAAATGATGTCTGTCCATCTGAAAATGTGTGTGTGTGTTGGTCAGTCTGTCTGTCCAGTTGTCTCAAAAGAAAATGTCTGAATTATCTTTGTCTGTTTCTCTGTCTGAAATAAGTATTTTTCTACCTATCCATTTATCTAAATATATATATATATATGTCTGTTGGAAAGCACTTGTCTGTTTGTCTGAAAAGAAAAAGTGATTGTAAATTGCCTGTCCATTTGTAGAAATAACTTGTTTGTGTCTAGAAAGTGTCTAGTTCTGGTGCATCATGGGAGTGGCCAGTCACTTGAGTGACTCTGATTGGTGGATCTATCTTCGGGACTGTAGGTAATGCTGTCCTTCACTAGGCAACTGACAATTTCCTAACAAATGAAAATGTTTATTTTGTTTATTTTTATAAAATCACTTTTTTTTTTTTACAGAAACATGCATCACTGAACAAGCTCATTATCATACAAATAAGAAGCAAATATTTTGTTTCTGTAGTATCTGATTGAAATAAAGGAGCTGGTTCTCTAGAGAGTGTAATTTGGCTTGTTATTACAGAGGTTTGGTCTTGTGCGTGTGAGGCGGTACATCCTGGCGTGTGTGATTATCTCTTCAGCGTGGAGAACAGCACCATCTGTTTGGGTGTTCGCTGCTCAGGTACGTCACACCACCTGTCTGCGTCTCTCTCATCGCTGTCATCTCACAGCGGCCGCTGTCCACATCTCAAGCTTCAGGGTGTTTATAACAGAGCTGAGCTGAGCTGAGTGCTGACACGCGTTAAAGAGACGCTCAGACAGATGCATGTGCTGTTAGTACACACTACACTGACACCTGGGTAGGGTTTGATTAGCCTGTCTGTCTGAAAAAAGTGTGGGTCTATAAACTTTTAGAAGTACATAGTATCTACCTGTCTGTCAGTCTAAACATCTGTCTATCTGTCCTTCTCTGTCTGTCTGTCTGTATGTCTGTCCGTCTCTGTCTGTCTGTTCGTCTGTCCGTCCGTCCATCCATCCATCCATCCATCCATCTGTCGTTCTCTGTCTGTCTGTCTGTCCGTCTATGTATCTGTCCGTCTGTCTGTCTTTGTCAGTCTATCTATCTGTCTGTCTGTCTGTTTATCTCTCTGTCTGTCTATCTCTCCGTCCATCCGTCCATCTGTTTGTCCGTCTCTATCTGTCTGTCTGTCTTTGTCTGTCTGTCTATCTATCTATCTATCTATCTATCTATCTATCTATCTGTCTGTCTGTCTGTCTGTCTGTCTGTCTTTGTCTATCTATCTATCTATCTATCTATCTATCTGTCTGTCTGTCTGTCTTTGTCTGTCTATCTATCTGTCTGTCTGTCTGTCTGTCTATCTATCTATCTATCTATCTATCTATCTATCTGTCTATCTGTCTGTCTGTCTGTCTGTCTGTCTGTCTGTCTGTCTGTCTATCTCTCTGTCTGTCTTTCTCTGTCGATCCGTCCGTCTGTTTGTCCGTCTCTGTCTGTCTGTCTTTGTCTGTCTATCTATCTATCTATCTATCTATCTATCTATCTATCTATCTATCTGTCTGTCTGTCTGTCTGTCTGTCTGTCTGTCTGTCTATCTGTCTGTCTTTGTCTGTCTATCTATCTGTCTGTCTGTCTTTGTCTATCTATCTATCTATCTATCTATCTATCTATCTATCTATCTGTCTGTCTTTGTCTGTCTGTCTATCTATCTATCTATCTATTTATCTGTCTGTCTGTCTGTCTGTCTGTCTGTCTATCTGTCTGTCTTTGTCTGTCTATCTATCTATCTGTCTGTCTGTCTTTGTCTATCTATCTATCTATCTATCTATCTATCTATCTATCTGTCTGTCTGTCTGTCTGTCTGTCTGTCTGTCTGTCCGTCTCTGTCTGTCTGTTCATCTGTCTCCGCCTGTCCGTCCCTGTCTGTCTATCTATCTATCTATCTATCTATCTATCTATCTATCTATCTATCTATCTATCTATCTATCTATCTGTCTGTCTGTCCTTCTCTGTCTGTCCGTCCGTCCGTCTGTTTGTCCGTCCGTCTGTCTCTGTCAGTCTATCTGTCTGTCAGTCTATCTGTCTGTCTGTCAGTCTATCTGTCTGTCAGTCTATCTGTCTGTCAGTCTATCTGTCTGTCTGTCTATCTGTCTGTCTGTCTGTCAGTCTATCTGTCTGTCAGTCTATCTGTCTGTCTGTCAGTCTATCTGTCTGTCAGTCTATCTGTCTGTCTGTCTGTCAGTCTATCTGTCTGTCAGTCTATCTGTCTGTCAGTCTATCTGTCTGTCTGTCTGTCAGTCTATCTGTCTGTCAGTCTATCTGTCTGTCTGTCTGTCAGTCTATCTGTCTGTCTGTCTGTCTGTCTATCTGTTTGTCTGTCTGTCTGTCAGTCTATCTGTCTGTCTGTCTGTCTGTCAGTCTATCGGTCTGTCTATCTGTCTGTCAGTCTATCATCCATCCATCAGTCTGTCTGTCCATCTATGCATCTATCTGACCATCCATTCTTCTGTCTATCTATTTATCCGTCTGTCTGTCAACCTATCTGTAGGTCTATCCATCTGTGTATCTGTCTGTCCATCCATCTATCTGTCAATCTGTCTGTTTATCCATCCGTCTATCTATCCGTCTGCCCATCAGTCCTTCTCTCTCTCTCTCTGTCTCTCTGTCTTATCAGTCTATTAGTACATTAGTTTATGATGCTGTATTAATAATTAAATTTGTATAAAGGAATGAAATGGCTCTTTGATGTCAACATTCATGTATAGTAAGGCATTGAATATAATTTAATTTTTAATTTAAATGTCTTAAAACAAAAAAACAACAAAGAAAACAGCAGAGGAATTCATTCCTGCAGCATATTTTTGGCCCCACATTTTTTCATATAATATTTTTGCCCCGAGCCGTTGTTAATTTCCAGCCCTGCCTCTTTCCAATTAATTACTTCAAAGGCTCAATCGCGAGCGTGCTTTGATAGTCTGCAGTGCGGCGAGGGCGTTCCACAACCACTGCGCCATATTTCATCATAAAGGGTCACTTTATCAAACATCTCCGGCCGTTTTGGAGGCCTACCAAATGTGCAATTAACGGCGGATGTGGGGAGGAGGGCGGCTGCATAGCTGATAACGTCTGCGGCCGCCAGATGTACTGCGATGACTTTGCTAGCTGATTGCAGCATGGGGTGATTTTAATGACTCAGGTGTGGAAGGAGGAGAGCCGAGAGCCTGTGCTCCTGCCTTCTGCTGTCTCCCACTATTGATTTTGTCTGGAAGACTTTAGACGGGAAGCGTTTGTGTCTGTGGATGAGGACAGAACCGGTGATGGCTTTGTTTGTTCTGATGTTTACTAATGCCGGATATCGCGTTTAAAACGCAGAGTGCCATTGAGATGGAACTGAATGGTGGGTTATTGATTCGAGTTCACTTAAGGATATGAATGCAACGTTTGAATCAGTCTTTATACAAGAACGTAGACGTGACCGCATTTCATCTGTTCATTCCCACTGAATGTACTAGATGTGTTACTAAAGCATCACCAAACCTTTAATACTAATTAATTAGTATTAAAGGTTAATTAATTAGTATTAGTAATTGAGACATAACAGTGTATTTAGATTATCTAATTTATTAACTTTCCATTATTAATAATAATAATACCAATTAAAGTAATTAAAGTAATTTTATTTATATAATTTTAGCATTACGTTGTTATTGTCATTAATAATAATAATACAATTATTGATTTTTAATTATAAGAATTAAATATTTGAATACTTAATTTGTCATTTAAGTTGTTGTTGTTAATGTAATTAACAACTATTTGTCCGTTTTAATTTATGAAATTATTGCAACAACAAAATCAATGAATTGTGAATTTATTGACTTTTGTTATTAATAATAATACCTATTTTTTATTAAAAAAAATTATAATTTATATATTTTAAAATAATTACATCTTTATATGTACATTAATATTTATATTTAAATATGTAATTGTCGCAATTAGGGATATGCCGTATAAAATTTTCCTATTGCGATTAATTGCGCATGCTTTTAACATGGTGTACGGTATTATCACGGTATTGAAATTTAGTTTTTTAAACAAATGGTCATAATACAGTATAATTCAATAACTTTTGTCTTAAACAACAATAACTGAATATTTAAATACAGTAAAAGCGATACAGAAAAATAACACAGATATCGACCGCTGCTAGCCATTATCGCTAGCTAGTGTCCGTCATCAGCCCGCTCCAAACCACAGAATGAACAAACGGTTTCTTAATTATCCAGGAATGATCTGGCACCTGGAAACTCTGTCTTTAATCTTTAGTCTCACTGTGTCGATGTATAAAAGTGAGGCGAATCAAACCGCTAGGCCACGTTACGTCTCGTAGTGATGAACAGAGGTAGCCTCCTCTCTCTCGACGCCTCGGCTAGATGGAAATGAAAGCGACGGGTGTGAATATCAACACCCACCCGGTGACTTGATTTCACACTGACACACAGGAGACAGTCTAAATATATACACTCTGTCTCCTCGCGGCGCAAGTATTAGCCGCTAATGCTCTGAGGGACTCTCCAGAGCGTCACTCCCACCGCCTTCTTGTCACGCTGCTCATTGTTTATATTTACACGTTTCTCTTCTCCAGCACCTGCGCTAAAACCGTCCTGTCATCTCGCCTCGCTCGCGCTATTAAATATATCTTGTGAGAAGTAAAAAAGGTAAAAACACTTGTAGTCTGCTGTTTGGTTTGATAAAGCATTCAAAGCGACAACAGCAGCGATTGTTAGTTGTTGCACACGGTTTGCATTTTAGCTAACAAACCGATTTGGTCAGTTGCGTTTGGCTTGGTGGGCGATAAAAGTCCTGTCACGTGTTATTTTCTTCTTTATCCTTTTTATTACTCAAATAATTGTAAATAATTAGGGTTAAATGAAGTACTAGTAGTACATGATAAAATGTATAATAATTATATATTGATTTATGTTTTTATATAATTTATATTGGAAAACAATCAACATTATTAGGAAAACTCATAACAGTAAAATTGTTTTATTAATAATGTTATTGTTTTACTATTGTTGTTTATTATTTTAAGGAACATATTCATATAATAAACAATTTTACTAATAAAATTTTTTATTAAATAAAATATAACTTAATTGTTGATCTTTATTATTAAAACAATTTAATATATTTTATATAATTTAATTTATAAAGAATTGGTGGTAGTCTTAATAAAGTTAAATAGTTTCAAATAATTAAATAATTGATAAATAGCATTTTAAATCAGAGTAATTTATTTTTATAAATGTTATTTTGTTATTATTATGGTTAATATAAAATATTAGAATATTTTATAATAAATTGCGTTATTTTTTATGCAATTAATAAAATAATAATGTATTTTGTAGCGAATCAGCTCAAAGGGGAAATATGAATAATCACAACTAGTTATTTAGATCTGCTGTAAGTATTTACTTGACGTCTCAGTGTCAACTAACAACGTTTCCAAACATATAGATGAGGTTATATTAACTAGTGATCCATCATAAACATGTATAAAATATACAGTACACAATACACAAAACACAATATACTAGAACAGTAACAGCATACACAATGCCCTAAAGTATATGTGAATTAATTCAAAGAAAGGTTATTCTATGAATTAATTAGAGAAGAGTCCCTTTTTATGTGCATTATGTGTCTGTTTTTGAGAGACTTGAGTTAAGAGTTGCTTTGAAGCTAAGCAAATGTTAGCATTGTGTTACTCACTCTGGATTACTCTTGGGATGTTTTTCGTGTCATTTGTGCGAATAAAAACAATAAAAACAGACTCGTTGAAGACAAGATTGAGGCAAATATTGCGCCTAATTCAAGCCATTTGCGTTGCCCGGTCCAAATTCGCATCTTTTCTTGTCTTTGCATTGACTTTGTATGTAATCTACTCACACAAATTATAAAATAAATAAATTATATATATATATATATATATATATATATATATATATATATAAAAAGAGAACGAAATAGTGGTGCTCTTAGTGGTTGTTGCCGCTTCATTTGCGAATTTTTAAGCTATAAACACGATTTTAACTTCCCTGAATTTGCAAGGTTTCCCATGACTTTTGAAAGCCTTGAAATCACGTTGTTAACATTAAGACCAAAGCTCACCGTGTTGTAGCATATGCGCTAATCGCAAAACAATGGCTTCTGACAGGAAACGTTAATTTTTTTTATTGAGCTTTAGTTTCCTTAGACTAACGTTAGCTGCTTAGTTAATTGTCACAGTGGCTGAACAAAGGCTTAAAACGGTATAAAATTGCAAAATAAAACAATATATTAGCTGGTTTTGATGCTAGCAATAGTTCGAAAACTTGAAACGGAGACAAAACAATGACATAACTTTGAAGTACAATCCGTGAACGCTTTAGGATGCTGCTAATGCTAGTCAGAACATGAATGTTTAATTCCTAATGGATTTCCTCACCTGCGGGATCCGAAGAGGGATGCTTTGATGCCGAAGGCCGCGAGTCACAAGCGCCGCTTCTCATTATATTTCCTCTCTTGTGTCGTGTAGCCTATAGCTGCATGTTTGAAATGTATATATGCTTTCACAGGAGGTCTTAGAGGGAAATGCGTTTCTCTGAAAGAGTCAAAGAAGAGAGTTCTTCTGTTTGAAAGCTCAGCTTTTCTCACAGGGACAACGATTGCACAAAAAGAGACGCAGTCAGCTTTAAAACACAAGAAAGTGGGAAAAAATAGGGCAACTAAACTACTATAACACACTTTTTTTTTTTACATTTTGCTTTGTTATGCTGAAACATTATTTTTAGTTTTAGTAATTTCAATACTTCAACTTAAACTGTATGTAAAATTGGAAATGTTGAAAAAGTATACAGGTACATTAATATTTAAAAATAAGGGAACTGAAATGATAAAAATCTTTTTTGGCGTCATTAAAACGTTCATATTTTTAGTATAATGTTATTTAAATATGCGATATTATAATTTTATTATTGCTTTTAGTAATTAATACTTTAATACTTTAAACTGAGAATTTTTTCCATTATTATTAAAATATGATTGTTCTAAAATTTAATATAATCAGTGTTCTTAGTATGTATTAACATTTTGAATTTGTTTTAATTTTCATAATTTCAGTTTTCATTTTATTGTCCTTTTTTTAGCTTTAGTACTACGTCAACTTAAACCATATGTAATTAATTAATATAAAATTACAATATTAGATTTTTATTTTGTTTATTTTGTAGATGTAAGTTTTTTGATTCATGCATATTACTGATTATAATTAAAATATATATAAAATATTTTTTTTAATCAATTAAATTTTAATTATACCTTGTTTTGCTTTATTACAGTAAAATTATATTTTAACCATGATTGGGATTATTTAAATATAATTCATGTAGTATTTATTGATAATTTAAATATTTTTATATATTTTCATATTGATTTTAGGCTTAGTGTTTTTGTTGAAAGTTTTTGTCCATTTATTTGTTTGTGTATTTTTTACTTGGCAATTTAGGATTTTTAAAGGAGTATTTAAATATAAAACGTATAAATTAAGTATATTTAAATATACAATTTATTGTCACATTTTCCAAACGATCAAATTGTTAATATGTCGTTAAGATAATAAGTTAACGTTTTCCATTAGATGTTGATTTTAACTCTTAATAAAGTGATATTTAAGAGTGATTTTTCATGCCTTTCCTGATCACATGATTATCAGTAGGGACGTTATCACTCACACGTCTCGTTCTGTCAGTCTGAGCTAAAGCTGCCCTCCTGACCCAGACCAGCTGACGTGGTTCAGTCTGGATCGAGCCGGTCTGACTCACTGAGCGCTGCATCTGTCAGACGTGGGAGAGACGCTCAGTTTGGCTCTTCATCAGCTCCATCACACTCCTCGGTCTCTCCACATTACAAACACTCACCATGTCTTCAGAAAAGACGTCGCAGCAGGTCAAAACTGCATCGTCCAGAGCCAAAACACAGACAGGCGTCATCTGCGTTTACGTCTCCTTGTGTCATAACACCCAGAAATACCAGTAAATCAAACCAAATTATTGTGAACATTATGAGATACATTTTAGTTTCTCTCCAATCAAAGCTAATATTTTATGTACTTTATTTAAAATTAATTTTAACTTATTTTATTGTTAATTTAATGATTATACTTTTTAAAAATATTATTAATAGTTGATTTACCATTATTCATAAATTTCTGTACATTGTATAAAAACATTATTTTAAATATTACATTCATTATCTACATTATATATGACTGTTAATAGTTTACATTTACAGTTTTTAAATTTCTATGTACATTAATATATAAATTAATTAATTTTGTATATTATGCAAACATAAGCATATAATATTAGTATTTGTTAGTATTAATTAGCATTATTAATATAATGTACATACAAGCTTGCAACTACTTGTAAAATTAAAATAAATTATTATAATTATTTTAAAACAATTTAAGTAAACTGTATTTTTTGTAAATTATAAAATGATTTTAATTATAGTATTTATTTATCTTCTAGTTTCAATTAAAATATTTTATTATTTATATAATATAATATAAATGATATAGTAATTTTTTTAATTAGCCAGTAATTAAACTAACCTATTTTACATAATTTAATTAAATGATAAATTTAATAATGTTATACTAAAGTAACAGCATTAGTAAATACACATTGTATCATTGATAAATGACTATTAATTATAGTATTTAGCTATTATTTAGTATAGTAATTATATTAATAATAATAATGTAGCAATAACTAGGGTAAAAAAAGATCAAGTATTGTCTTAAATAGCCTTTATAGCACTTCATCTTTTATAACATGGGATTTTGACTCTCCTCACCTGTTTGTGTCTCTGAAAATGTTTGGGTAACACTGTGTTTTGTTCTGATCATTTGCACCCAGTTAATGCCGCTAGAAACACTGAAACCCAAAATCAAAGCGTGACGTGATCAGATTCCAGAGGCTCATGGGAAATCAGTCCGCCAGAGGTCAAAGGTCACGGCTCCCGTCGGCTTTGACTGATCTATGGATTGATATTGATTCCTCTTCATTATAGTTTGTGTAATGAAAGTGCACGGGATTGATTCACGCATTGGATTTCCATTCGTTTACTTTAATGCTAACGGCGAAGATTCATTCAAACGAGCGCTAACATGCGGTTTTTGTGTTTCCACACACTTAAACCAACAACAAAACTGAAATATATAGGAAATAACTTAATGATGTGAATAAATATATAAAGCGACAGTGGATTCTGATCAACTCTTGTGTATAAACGAGGTCTGCATAGCTTTTGTGCTACTTTTTTTTATCAGCTGTTGATCGTAGGATCATGAAACGACTGATTTCAGTTGCGTTTATATTGAGTTTGTTTTCCTGTCAGTTGCTGTAGCTTCATTTTTTTCTGTATTTACTGTATTTTGGTTTCTTGTGGATCGTGAGGGCTGGGAAACCTTGCGGCGGTGCTAAAGGTCACATGACCGCCGTCTCGCTCTGGTGTGGGTTTCCTTCTGAATGAACGAACGCGAGTCACTTTGGCTTCTCCTTTGCTTTGATCAGCCTTTTACAGTACCTTAATGGAAATATTAAATCCCAAATCCTGAGAAATGGTCAACTTTGTTTTTCATGCAAGTACGACAACATCTGTTATGTTTAGTAAATTATCATTATCAATAAATGCATGTATATTTATATTTTGGTATTTTTTTCTTAATTTTATAATTGTTTTCTGTTTTTTAATTGTTAGCATTGAAACATCCTTCCAATTATATAATTAGATTAATTGTAAAACCTGATGGTTTAATAAATCATTAACATGGAATATATTATTGTCATTGGAATTCAACTTTATTTAATACAGTAGTTGTTGCTATCATTTATTTTAATAGTTTTATTAGCTTCAATTATATGATAATTATTTTAATTTTATTAAGACATAAATGTACAGTTCTGTGCTGTTTTTCTGCTGTACATTAATTGTATTAAGAACAATTAAATGTAATCTTTTATTACAATCGTTATTTTATTTTTATATTTAATACTGCAGCGAAATCCCTTATTTATTTTTATTATTATTAATTTAATTATTTGAATCATTATACTATATTAAAACCATTAGTGTTTTATTATACATGTTATTTAAATTAATTTTATGTTATTTAAATGTAGTTAGTTAACTGTTACATTCTAAGTAATTGAATGTAATTATGACGGTTATTTAAATATCGTTTATCCTTAAAATCAGTATTTATTATAAAAATAATTATTAAAGAATTAAATAACTCGTGTAAGAAGCACTTGCTTGACTGTACCTTAACTCTGCGTCTGTGGAGTTCATGATAATGCTAACAAATCCTTCATGAGCTGTGTGAAAGTTTTCCCGCTCACGAACACATCTGTGTTTGTCAGAAACTCCAGAGACGTTCCGGAGGCTTCGGTTGACGCCGGCTGAGTCCGTTGATGAGCGGCTCTGACCTTTCCTCAGTTTCCCGCGTCTTTGTCGAGTCGAACAGTTCAGCGCGAGTCTGTCAGCTCGTGATTCATTTGCCTCGGCTCGCGTTATTAAAGGCCTTTCAGTTGTTTCAAAGCTTCCCCTTTTCCTCGCGCGACAGTTTCATTTCTGCCTTTTGTCCCGGCCGCTATTTATGGCCGTAATTGAACGGCGTTGGGTCCGCGAGTTCAATCGCAGTCAAAGGGGGCTGGAGCCGGCTGGATATGAAAAATGGGGCTCTTTTAAATGCTAATCAGCGTGGTTAGCGTGCAGCTCCTGCTTGCCTGGCAAAAATAATTGTGCAAATATACATGAGAAACTGCAGTGCTTGTGTAAAGATGCTGGTATGTCCCCGCGATAAATAGCCTACCGCTTTCTTTCCAGCGCTCAGCATAACAACAACATGTCACGTGACTGATAATGCGCCAGTCAAATATTCATCAATCTGAAGCGTCTCGCTGGCGTTTGCGCGGGAATGTTATCAGAATATGGCGTTGTTAACCCTTGTGTTGACCGCATGGTCCAGTTGATGAACACATTACTGTGTTTTCTGGGCTTTTGCGAGGGTTTTGCTACTGGGCCCTCAGTTATAACTGATCTCTGATTAACCCAACAGATTGAATGCTGGGAAAATGATGTTTGAGCTGGGGATTCATGAATCGAATGATGATTTCAGAGTCCAAAATGAGTCCAATTGAATGTGGGCTGCAGCTGAGATCATTTGATTTTGGAAGAATGAGAAATGTCTGAGTTCATAGATCTGAATCACAGTTTAAAACACTGCTGTGATCCTTCTTAAACTCGAGATTAATGCCATGCTTTTCATTTAAAGAGATGTTGACTTGAGTGGAAATCTCTGTTTGCTCTCCATTTAGTCTCATCACAGTCTGGGAGAACAACTGATATATATTTATCAGTTGTTCTCCCAGACTGTGATGAGACTAAATGGAGAGCAAACAGAGATTTCCACTCAAGTGGTCCACTCACTCATTTTTTTTTTTTTTTTTTTTTTTTGTATAGTTATCTTTTATTATTAAATTGGTTAGACTATAAACATGACAGCTACATTGAAGCTAAATTATTATTATTATACTTTTTTTTTCTTTGTATTAAAACATGAAATCATAGCAGTTTGACTGTGTTTGTGTCTATGTCAGTATTGTTTGGTCGTTTAGTGTTTGCTGTGAGAACGTCCTTCAGGAGCGTGTGAGGCATGAGCTTCACTGATCGATTGTTCTCCGTCTCAAACGAGCGTGTCGCTGTTCCTGGAAACTCCTGCTGAGACTTTAAGAGAGCGACGGAGACCAAACGCACTGCAGAATGAGATGAAACGCAGCAGATTTTACAAGTTGATAATCAGATTTGCTCTCAGAGCTGAAGAACACCTGAGTCTCGCTGATAACAGCACAACAACAGGAACCACATCAGACCATACGCTGAACACAAATCACCAACACTAAACTGAACTCCATTGTGCGGGAAATATCTCTAGGCCTACATATATAAAGCAGTGAGAAAATTCTACGTAAATCAGCGAGACATCTTGGTTGATAAAGTTCAATAATTATACAACTTCAGCAATCATTTGCATTGCAAGTTGAGTAAATATAGCATGTAACTGTTCAAAAGAGCGGCAAACTTATTTAAATTAATTTAAGTGTATAGAAACAATGATTTAATAAATAAAAAATAGTATACACAAGTATATAATTGTCAAATAATCAAACACACACACACACAAAAAAAAAAAAAAACTTTTGTAAGTTATAAAGCAAGAAATACATATTCTATTGGCCAATGTATACATTTCGCAGGTGAGCTGGTAAAATGAGATTGTGTTTGTGCTGCAAAGTCAATAAAAGTGGTGGGAAAGTGATTAAATTTTGATAAAAGATTATGAAAACCAACATTTCTTCCTTCAGAATAACATCCACGTTTGATTCAGTGGCAGTACATGTGCAGTGTTCAGGAGGTGAACCGGATGAGTTTTGATGTCTTGTTATCTTTTGCATCTCGTGAATCGGCTCAATGTTCCAGACGTCAGGACTCCTCCATCTGCTGTGGTTTAGCTGTGGAAACTGACGCACGAGTTGGCCGTCGCTTGGGTTTTTTGTTGGCTTCAGGTTCCCTTACACATGTCACACAGCGTTTTTGTCCCGAGGGTGAATCAAGAGCAGCTTTCCGAGCTGCCGTTGGCTGTTTTTCACCAGGTTCTGAATCAGAAATCACAAAACATTTGACGCTGTGTTTGTTTGGAATATCCAAGGATACAGAAAATGGAGAACTGAACCTGTTCTTGTTAAAAAAAACAAAGCCGAGCTGGAGCCTAGCAGTTAGCACACATGCTAGTTTTGTGCACTGTTAGCCTTGAGTGTATAGAAAAATACTTGCTAACATCTGTAGAAGTTTTTAATGCGCTAACAGTCACTTAGCATAAACCTATGGTGTTTTAGGTGGAATGCAACTGAATTACAAATCTAACTTTATATTAATCTACAGTGTAAGTGTAATTAGGAAAATATAAAAAAAAATGTAGAAATTTCAGTTTTTGTCATCTTGAATGTTAAAGCTAGTAAAATTGTTAACGCTTGTTGAAGCTAGTTTGCTAACAGTCCATATCAGTTGTCTCACAATTTTTCTTCATAGTTTAAGCAGTGAATTTTTCGTACTCTGTTTTCAAATAATGTGACATTATCCATGATTTCTCAATGTAATTCTATTTATATTCTCATAAGCTTGCTAAAAAAAGCTAGCTTTCAAAGTCTTATTCATTTTAGCAGTTCATCATGGTATTTTAGCATAAACATTATCCAAAGGCCTTCACAGATAAAAAAGAGAATTACTAACTTCTTGCAAAAGCATTTGGAAAAAGAGTGCTAAACATACAGTATAAACATCACATTTAGCTTTTCTGAGAGCGTTATGAAATCTGATTTTAGTATGGGCTTTTCATTCATCTTCAAATAATGTGACGTTGTCCAAGATTTCTCTTTGTACCTGTATTTCCCTTTATTTTCAATTTAGCTAGCTTTTTTTTTTCTTTTTTTTTTTTAATTTTAACACATTTGATGTTGTATTTTAGCATTAGCATTAGCCAAAAGGCGTCCAAAATAAAAGAAAATAGTAGATTGCTGGGTTCTTTTAAAACATCAAATAGATTGGGGGCTTCTGTAAGCTTCTGTAGTTTCTGTAAGAGCACAGCTGACTTCGATTGTCAGTCATTAAATGACTTCTCTTAGGTGTTCTTTTTATTTCCTGGTTAATTTGTTTAAAAAGCTTGTTGGCATGTTGTTTTTTTATTTTAACAGTCTAATGTGGTATCTTAACATTAGCAATAGCCAAAAGGTTGCTGCAATTTAAAATATAGCATTTTTCAGCTTGTTACTACATCACCAACAACTTTTCAAAAGCCACTAAACTAAGCAAAATTTGTATCGTATCAAACTTGGTGTTTTAGCTTTTTTCTGACTCTGTCACTTCTGTCTGTATGATAACGTTTCAGCTCATTGTGAACACTGTAAAGAAGCAGCCGTGTGACTAGTGGGTGAATATTGGTGTTTCCCAGTTATTTGTCTGTAAAAACGGTCTGTAATGAATGGCTCTCATCCAATCCGGCAGATTAGCATGGCAGAATCTTAATTTGCGCGTTGGGGGCGAATGTTGGGCCGAAGTAATTGTTTGTACACTAATCATGTACTGTACAGCAGTGTGTAGGCATTTCCACCTCTGTCTCTGTTGCGTTTTTAATCATAACTTGATTTTGACCCGGTTAGCCTCAGAAAAAGGGCGGCTCATGCTAGCGTGTGCACAGGTCTGTTGGGTGCAGCCGACTCCTGATGCCTGAGGCCAGTGTGAGCAAAACAAATCATCAGTCAACGCTAAAGCCTCGCTCTACTGACGTTGGGACTGTGGAGTTTAGAGGAAATGATAGCGGGTTTCAATGCTTTAGAGCTATAACTTTATGCTAATACATGAATGGTGGAATGCATATATATAAAATTACCTTAATAGCACATTTTAATGAATCTCTATCGCCCCCTTGAGTACTGGAGTACTTATTACAGCAAAGTAGTGAAAAAAACTGATTTAACATGTTTTTGCAACATATATATATTTTTATCAGCAATGTGTTTTATTTGTAAATTGATATAATCATTGTTATATCACGTTTGTGTGTGTGTGAAAACGTTGCATCTGAAGCTAAATGATACATGGATATTTTATTGTATTGTTTAGAAGTTTTTGAATGATTGGTTATATATTTGAGTGGGAGACAGTAGCCAGTAGTAGAATAAGCAGGTTTCCTGTGCTCTGGTGTACCTGTCTCACACACAGGTGTCAGTGTGTCTCTGACGCTCAGGTTGAAGCAGACAGTCGTGCGGCGCTGCATGTTGTGTTCTGGTGCTCAGAGTCGCGCGCTGCACAGCTGATGTGACAGCGGCCCTTTCACAGCCCTGATTCAGTGTGGCACTGAAGAGACTAATTACCTCCTGTGACTGGCCTCACAAACAGCCCTGCAGTGCCCACTGATACCAACAGGCCAAAACATGCTGAGAACATACACCAGCAGTAGGGTTGGGTATCGTTTGGGTTTAAGATACCAGTGCCAAATCACTCTCTTTAAAACAGTACAGTTACATCAATAAACACTCGACTGTGACAATATATATTTATAATCCATTGCTAATCAACTTTTTAACAGTACAGAACATATTTTCTGAAACATGAGATCACAAAAGAAACATTTAACTGATTTTATGGAATAAAAATGTTATGTTATATATTATTATCTCACATAGATCAGCATATTCTATGATGTCACATTGATGTCTGATATGACTTATTTAGCATTAAACAAACACTACAATTCATTTTCCCAAGAATTAAATATTAAAGGTGAAAAAAAGAAAAATGATTGCTCAACTATCAGTTAGGTGGCGATATGCACCAAGAATGTAAACGACCATTGAACAAAAGAAGAAGAAAGAAACAGCTTGGCGTGGTTTTTCTTAGCATCTGTTGAGAATGTCTTGAGTCTCAACCAGGAACATACAGTACATGTGTTGAATGAACTTCCGGATCCGTTGGAACCCCATACCTCCAGTAAGCAATGTTTGGGTTAATCAGTCGAAAGGTCAGGGTTTAGCTGACGGTTAGGTAACTGTGCTTTCTGGAATACACCCCAGTTTTAGAAATGCTTCCCATTGCAAGTCAGTCCGGGAGGACAAGGAGAGAGCAACTGACTTTGGCCACCACTTACAAAACAAAGTCTCATTTTCAATACAATTTTTGTGCGAAGACAATAAAAATCAGGAAAAAATAATAAACATGTCTTATAATATTGTATGTGCAACATCAGCTAAATTTATAAATGTCATTTAAATGTTTTGTAAGGTGAAATTGTTACTACTATGGGTAATGTTACTTAACAAATCTGGTGCAGTTGTTGAACTTTTTGTAGTGTAACTGACAAGAAACAGGAATATCAGACACGGTCCTCTCAAGCATCTGGTGTGTACAAACATCTCATAAACATCTTTAAACATACATTTCCTAAACGTCTATTTGATATATTTCTAGAATCAATAAATTAAGAAAAATGTAAGAATATCCGAATATCACCGGTTCCCATGCCATGGCTAATGCATGCTATAGTGCATAAAGTGGTTACAGAAATGATTGAATATAGGTTACTAAATGAATTGATGTCTACTTGTTACACTTTCATTCCTAAATGTGTCCTAAAAAAAGTGTATCTTCCCTAACCTCTCAGAAACCACCATCTTTCTCTTAACTGCTCTTATTTCTCATTATGGCTTCATCATCTGTAGGATCATGGGAATGTCCAGAGCAATCACACACAAGCGTTCAAAGTCTAGATCTAAACGAACGTTAATATGAAATGTTAGCAACAGTTTATTTACATTTAAAAGAAAAAACTGAATGACTCAGAAACAGTAATTTTATGAAGTTGCATGTGGTGTTTTTATGTCTTTTGTTTGTTCAGAGTCGCACACCTTCACCACATTTACATTTAAATAAATGCACAGACTAATGCAGGAATCCCAGAGTTTTCTTCTGTAACTACTCTGGATGGACGACAGATTGATTATTATGACAGTGAGATGAAGAAGCTGATTCCCAGACAGGACTGGATGAAGGAGTTTATGTCTGGAGACAGATTTAAAGAATACACTGAGATCAGAGAACGAATACAGCAGACCAACAAAATCAACATTACTGTTCTAATGCAGCAACTCAGTCAGACACATGGTGAGTTAAAACACTTTATACTACAGTTTCAAATGTCACAGATATACATTAAACAGGAGCAGATCTTATGGTTCCTTCTTTTCCCTTTTCAGGTGTTCACACCAATCAGAGGATTTATGGATGTGGTTTGGATGACTCTGGAGCTTTAGAAGGGTTTGATCAGTACGGTTATGATGGAGAGGATTTTATCTCACTAGATGTGAAATACAGCATGTACATCCCATCTGTATGGCAGGGAACACGCACAATAACAAAGTGGAACAGTGACAGTGAACAACTTGAATTATTCAGACAATACTACCAACATGAGTGTGTTAACTGGTTAAAACATTTCTTGATGTTGAGAAAAGTGGATTTAGAGAGAAGAGGTAGCTTGTCTTCACGGACTTCCCCTTTTTCAACAAGTAGAGCATGTTTTTATTTTTATTTTTTATTGTAGCCCTGGAACTGATTTTTTTTTTTGTTTTCAGCTGCATTTATGTTTGTGTTGATCGAATGCATAGCTGTACATTTGAAATATTTAATATTTTCCTCACATTGATCTTAATCTTTTTCTTTTTATCTCCTGAAGTGTCTGTGTTACACAGGAATTCCTCATCTCCGGTGGAGTGTCATGCCAAAGGTTTTTACCCATCTGCAGTGACTTACCTGGCTAAGAAATGAAGAGGAGCACCATGAGGATGTGGATTTTGGAGATTTACTGCCAAATGAAGATGGGACCTTTCAGGAGACTGTTAGACTCCATGTTACTCCAGACGAGTGGAAGAACAATTAATATTTTTGTGTGGTGGAGCACGAGGGAAACACCATCTGGAAGACTAAGGACGAGATGGATGGTAAGTTGTTTATAGTGCGGTTCTGTCATACTGTACAATGAACGTGACTAAGTTTATCAAGCTTATAGAAAGAGAAGAAAACACCATAAGTATAATTTATCCATCATTATCACTTGTGCTCTATATCTGAAGCCTTCTGAAGTAATATGAAGTTATGCATTGCAGTATACAAAGAGGTTTGTTCTCGTGAACACCTTCAGATGACTCGCAAGATCAGACATTTAATAACTTGTCATATTTAGCACTGATAATTATTTTATTGACTACTTGTTTCATCCTTATATTACTGATTCTGTATATTATTTTGTTTTTTTCCCCTGATTATATATATTTTTGTATATATTTTTGAATGACTTCCAGATGTATACTACAAAATACTTGTAGTGTCAGTGGTGGGAGTTGGCCTATTCCTGTTTGTTTGTCATGCAGTACGAAGGATGCTAAGTATGTTAAGTGGCCCAAAAGAGGTGCCGGTACTCTATTATAGAATAAAAAAATTCTGTTTTTTTTTTTTTTGATGACTCCCCTCATCCCCTGAGGTAACAACAACCATATTAAAGGGGTTTTATATACAGTAGTCAACAGGCGACCTTAATAATAAATCCTTTTATTAGTTTGTGGATTTGCTTGAGCTAGAAATAACTACTGAACATAAATAAAATGTGCAAAATGATTTAAAAAAAATACCCTTAGAAAGAGCTACTGCATTCAAACTTCCAAACTGACTCAAATGATTCGCGATCCCGCTCCGAACTCCCGAACTGATTCAAATGATTCGCGATCCCCAAACTGACTCAAATGATTCGCGAACCCGCTACGAACTTTCGAATTGATTCAAATGATCCGCGAAGCCGCTCCGAACTCCCGAACTGATTCAAATGATTTGCGATCCCCAAATTGACTCAATGATTCGCAAACCCGCTCCGAACTCCCGAACTGATTAAAATGATTCGCGATCCCCAAACTGACTCATATGATTCGCGAACCTGCTACGAACTCTCGAATTGATTCAAATGATCCGCGAAGCCGCTCCGAACTCCCGAACTGATTCAAATGATTTGCGATCCCAAAATTGACTCAATGATTCGCGAACCCGCTCTGAACTCCCGAACTGATTAAAAGGATTCGCGATCCCTAAACTGACTCATATGATTCGCGAACCCGCTACGAACTCTCGAATTGATTCAAATGATCCGCGAACCCGCTCCGAACTCCCGAACTGATTCAAATGATTTGCGATCCCCAAATTGACTCAATGATTCGCGAACCCGCACCGAACTCCCGTACTGACTCAAATGATTCGCGATCCTGCTCCGAACTCCCGATCTGACTCAAATGATTCGCGAAGGTGGTGGTATGCTATATTTGGAAGTGGCGGTACTGAGTACCAGTGCATACCGGCCCACTTAAAGAACTGTGTTTACCTGTATTTTTTCTGATCTTTCTCTGAACTGTTATTTCTTATTATGCCTTCATCAGATGTAGGGTGATGGGAATATTAGCAGTGATTACACAAGCATTCAGAAGTCTATTTACTGAGTTTAAGTTTCAAAATCTACATTTGCAAGAATAGTTGAAGCCAAATGTTTGTCTTAAGGCAGCATTTTAGAGAACGAGATTTTGTTTTTTTGACAATTCCAAAAATTCAGGAATTGGAATGTTCACGTTGTTTCAAAATATCCTCAATTAAAATGTATGACGTTGTTTTGCAGAGCTGAAGTATGAGCTGGAAGCCTGTTAGAATGAAAAAGAGACCTACACCTTTGAAGAGTTTCCCAGATCCCAGATTTTAGTCCAATTGTGAATCTTCAGGACTAAAACATGTTTCAGTGTTGAATGATATCCATGAGATAAAGAGATTAAACTTGTGTAAATAGCAGATGTAACGGGCACCTTAAATGTGTTACTGGGTTTGATTTTGTCTTTCCCTGTGTATATTTGAAAAGAAAATGTCCTGTAAACTATTACTAACAAATTGTAGTCTGTTACTGATAACAAAATAATTTTGATTGACAAAAAGCTTGGGACTCCCTGCATCACATGAACACAAACTTTAAAAAGAGTCAAAATAATTAGGGAATATCTATAAATTATGAAAAATCAATTGCTATTGTCTGAATAATTTGTAATCATGTGCATTTAATCTTTTATGAGCATTATGAGCATATCAATTTAATAATGTAATCTAGATTACATGTAAATCTACTTCTACTAATCTACTATAGATCTAATTATTGGTAGTTAACATGTAATTGCTAAGTAACCTATAGTTTGTAGAACGTCTAAAGCAGGGGGTGGGGTGCAGTTCCCCCAGCTTAGCCCCCATTCTCGCCCCCCAAAATTTGAAATAGTATCACTCAGAACAATTTTGGGTGCAATGTGCAGTTATTCCTGTGGGTGGCAGAAATGGAAAATAGTAAAACATCACCAGCTGCTACTGGCACAGTGCCAGACAGGTTTTTTTTTTTATTTAATTTTTTTATTTAATTTGTTTTTTTAATTCGCTGCTCATTAAAATCAATCACAAAAATTCAGTTGGAGCTGATAAATGCACCGGCCAATCAGAGGCGTTCAGATGAGTCATCGTCGAAACGCTGGTGTTTTGTACAGTGCACGCACTCGCTGACTGAATTCTGCATTTTGGCGAATTTTCTAATCATAAACAATAAATAAAACATAAGCCTATATCAGTTATACAGTGCTATTGTGGCTGCTGTGACAAGCATGCCACTGACACAATACAAAATTATTTTTCAGATAGATGAAACATGATGAAACATTTGAGTTAAATTGTTTAAATTTTGCTTACTTCTAGAGATCACAGTAATAAATGACATGGTGGAAAATGACTGAATGAATAATTCTGAAAATAGGTTAAAATTAATTTGAAATGTGTTCCTCCTAAAAGTGCAAGTGCCCCTGTGAGTTTGAGGCAAAGTACCACACATCCGTATTAAAACTGTTTATCTAGAGCAGCGTCTGCCCTCAGTAACCACATCATTTCCATTGTGCTGAAGACTACATGGTTTTTGCAGTGCTCTTTGACGACTACCCTTATTTCAGAGTGAAATGCACGGATTGTCATCGATAATGAAGTTCATCTTTTTCTTCATCTGTGCACCTTTTGTTTACTCAGGTGAGATTCATTTCATGATTTCATGTAAAGAATGAATTCTCTGTCTGCTAACCAACTTAATCCAAAATTGGTCTTAAGGTTTTAAGAAAAAAAAGGATCTTAAACATTTATAAACTTGGGTTTTGCCATGACTATAGTCATAGAAGCTGACAATGCTTTAAAATGATTTCTGCCAGCAATACCTTCAGCTACATCCATGTGTTGAACTCAGTGTTGAATTAATTTAATTCATATTTTGAATTAGCTTCATTTGTATATTTTTAGTTGTCATGTAAATTTGTTAACTTTTTACCAATTTAAATTATTATTATATTTGTTATACCAATTTGTATTCTTATCATTTTTATGTAGGTTTAATTTATTCATATTTCAGTTTAAGTTATTATAATTATATAGTGCTTCAACTTAAACTCACGTCGGTTTATTGCCAAGGCTAATGATCATATAGTTTTCAAATAATGTTTATATTTTATTTATTATTCATTGTATTTTACTTTAGCTTTATTTGATAACAAAAATGTTGTCAATAGTTTTAGTTTTAGTTATCATTAATATTCCTCGTTTACCTGAAAGAAAATCATGAGGTATTTTAATCTGATGCCCTTTCAGAGATATTCTAAATAATGCCCTATTATTGACTGAATTGATCTCTATTAAACTCTGATTGAATGCAATACTTGTGTTTGTTTATAATATTATAATAATTTAATTTTCCCCATTAATTTTTTTTATCTCCCCCTATATTAATGATTACAATTATGCACACTTTAATGTAAATTAACCTGTTAATTGTTACCTGCCTTTTTTTTAGCATAGATCTGAATTATATTTATAATTTCTTCATAAATCAATGTTTTAAGCAGTGTGTGCAGGCCAATCGGGACGGTGTGTGTATGATATAAAAAGAAAAGGTCTCGTGGACACGGTGGTATGACGTTAAAACCGATTGGTCTGCGGCTGCGCAGTGCAATGTGCCATATTATTCACCATCACAACACGGCATGCACGGTCACCACTTGCGTGAAAGATGACACCAGTACAGCCGCTCCCTATACGCAGAATACGCAGTCTGTGTAGGGCACCAAATCCCAGAGGGGGCACCATCCCAGTTGCTCAAAAAAAAAAAACCTGATGGGTGAAAAAAGAGATGGGTCTTTAATCTAGATTTAAACCACAGAGGACCACCACAGCAGAGTCGATGGCACATGAGAGCAAGTCTGGTCAGGAAGGACTGAAACAGAGAACATAAACAGGTTAATGGTGGTCTCCGTGGCCTTGATGAGATGGTAGATAGCCTTCATGGCCATGACAGGACAGAATGTGAGTTCACCTAACTGTTTGCTATCACCTGTGGATTCCCATGTCTGTCCTTCACTGCCTGTTGCTGTGGTGGTTTTCGCCTGAGATCGCTGCCGATGATCGCGAGGTGTTCACCCATGGTCACGGTTGTTTGCTTGCTGAGTCTGTTGGCTTTTCTCTGTGCATCACGAGCGTGGCTTGCGGCTAGCAGACCACTCTCCACGACTGGCATAATGCTGAATTATTCAGCCAATCAACTTAAGAAATTCAACAACTATACCACTCCATCGTGTACATACAGATACACACTTCTGGAAGGAATATCAAGATTGAACTTTTTAATGCACAATCCATCACAAATAAATATTGCCACATACATGATCATATTCTAGAAAAGTGTTTAGATATGATGTGCCTTACAGAAACCTGTCATCAACCAGATATTTATTCTGTTTTAAATGAGACCTGTCCCCCTGGTTACTGCTATTTACAGAAAGCCCGCAGTACAGGGCGTGGTGGTGGTCTGGCTGTCATCCACCGAAGTGATCTGATCTTGTCCCCTATAACCCTGCCTGAGCTGTCTTTGTTTGAATGCCTTGCATTTAAATGTAAGCACCCTCTTTCCACTATGATACTTCTCATTTATCGGCCACCCAAACCAAGTGCAAGGTCCCGGCAACACACAGTTACCTGTGGGGTCCCTCAGGGGTCAGTCCTTGGCCCCATTCTCTTCATCATTTACATGATCCCTCTTGGCCATGTCATTAGCCGCTATGGAGTCTCATTTCACTGCTATGCTGATGACACACAATTGTACATGAAAACTTCACCAACATCATCTTCATCTTCAACACTCACTGCCTGTCTGGAGGAGATAAGGGTGTGGATGAAGCACAACTTCCTCCAGCTAAACAGCTCTAAAACTGAGGCAATTCTCGTTGGCACACCACGTCAAACCCAGTCTTCCTCCATTGCTGGTATAACTATCACTGATCGTGTCATTTCCCGTCTCCACAACTGTCACCAATCTTGGTGTAAGATTTGATCCACAACATTCGAAGCCCATATCAAAAACCTCTGTAAGACATCTTTCTACCATCTCAGAAATATTGCAAAACTCTGTCCAATGTTTACCTTAGCAGATGCAGAAAAACTGGTGCACGCCTTTGTCTCCTCCAGACTGGATTACTGTAACGCACTTTTAATCCGGATCCCTAACAAAAGCTTGCAGAGACTGCAGTATGTTCAGAATAGTTCTGCTAGGATCCTGATGACAGTTCGAAAATATGACCACATCACACCCATTCTCCATTCATTTCATTAGATTCCTGTTTCCACCAGGATTGAATATAAGATCTCCCTCTAACCTACCAGTGTATCTATGGAAATGCCCCCCCCCCCCATCTGAAAGAACTACTCACACCTTTGACTACTTCTCGATCACTCCGCTCAACAAATTTAAACCGCCTCCTACTCCCCAAGACAAAGCTCAGCACTATGGGTCATCGGGCTTTCTGTTCTGCCACTCCTCGGATTTGGAATGCCCTTCCCGACCATCTGAGGGCACCTCAAACTATTGAGACTTTTAAAAAAGGAATAAAAACATTTATTTTTAGGAGAACTTATGACTTTACTATTAAACCTTTTAGTATTTTATCCTTTCTAATTGATCTTAATTGTAGCACTTTGAGATTTGTTTCAAATGTAAAGTGCATTACAAATAAAATCTATTATTATTATTATTATTATCAACTGTGGTTTTACTTGACTGGAAGACAATATAAGCATATAAACATTAAAGTTTTAAAAACTTCTAGCTGAAGTTTACTCAAAAGCAAATGTACTTATCTAAACATATTTATTTTATACCAAATATTTTTTACAAAACAATTTGGACGCCAAAATTGCAATAAAATAAAGCAGTATGTCCAAAAAAGTCATGCTCCAAATTTGAAGTTGATCTCACAAAAATTGAGACCACAAAAAAATGTTTCAAAGTAAAAATTTCTGTGGGAATGCAATACCAAAACTGTTTTCACAGGATTAATTTTGAGTTTAAGACCTTTCCAGTGATACCTAAAAGTGCAAAAGTATTGATTAGAAGTTAGAAGAAAAAAATAAACAAAAACTAAATGACTCCAAAAGTAATTTTATGACACTGTGTGGTGTTTAATTGTGTTTTGGTGTCTTTGTTGTTTGTTCAGAGTTGCACACCTTCACCACATTTTACACTGAAATAAATGGACAGACTAATGCAGGAATCCCAGAGTTTTCTTCTGTAACTACTCTGGATGGACGACAGATTGATTATTATGACAGTGAGATAAAGAAGCTGATTCCCAGACAGGACTGGATGAAGGAGTTTATGTCTGAAGACAGATTTAAAGAATACGCTGAGATCAGAGAACGAGTACAGCAGACCAACAAAATCAACATTACTGTTCTAATGCAGCAATTCAGTCAGACACATGGTGAGTTAAAACACTTTATACTACAGTTTCAAATGTCAAAGATATACATTAAACAGGAGCAGATCTTATGGCACTCTTTCTCTTCAGGTGTTCACACGTATCAGAGGATGTATGGATGTGAATGGGATGATGAGACTGAAGACTCACGTGGGTTTGATCAGTACGGTTATGATGGAGAGGATTATGTCACACTAGATGTGAAGGAGCTCAGATACATCACAGCTGTACGACAGGGAGTAATAACAATGATCAAGTGGAATAATGACAGAGAACAGCTTAAATTACTGAAACAATACTACCAACATGAGTGTGTTAACTGGTTAAAACATTTCTTGATGTTAAGAAAAGTGGATTTGGAGAGAAGAGGTAGCTTGTCTTTGTGAACTTCACTTTGTTTATCAAATTTATATTTTATTATTATTATTATTTTATTGAATGATTAATTGGCATTTGTCTTTTCTCATGTTTTGCTTCAATAACCCGCTGGTGCTCTTCGGTTATATTTAACATGAAATACTGCATAAATTGAAAATTAATGAAGTAACAGAAGATTCTCTCAAAATGCAAAATAAAGAAAGAAGATAGTATTTAATTAATTTATTTTTTTTCAGCAAAATCATTTTGGGGCATGACTTTTGGCCTCAAAACCACAAATGTGACTCCCAAATGAGGAGCACTGAAAATAATGTTTGAGTTGATCTTATCATTAATTTGAAGTATATAATATTTTCCTCACATTTATACTCTCTCTCTCTCAGCTCCTGAAGTGTCTCTGTTACAGAGGTATCCCTCATCTCCTGTAGTGTGTCATGCCACAGGTTTTTACCCATCAGGACTAACTATCACCTGGTTAAAAAATGGACAGGATCATGATGAGGATGTGGATCTTGGAGAGCTACTACCAAATGAAGATGGGACCTTTCAGAAGACTTCTACCCTCTATATTCCACCAGAAGAGTGGAAGAAGAACCAGTTTGTTTGTGAGGTAGAGCACATGGGGACGACCTTCCGGAGGATTCTGACTGAGGATGAGATCAAGAGTAACACCAGTAAGTTCAGTGTGGTATAGTGTTTTTATGGTTGGTATTTTATCCATAATTTTCGTCACATCACACAGGAACGTGTGCACAAAAACTTTAACACAGTTGTTTTTTTTTTTATTAAAAAAACTATTTGACCTGTGCTGCGATGCAACAGACGTTTTTCATTCCAGGTATGTATGCCAGTCGCACGACTGAAAACATTATATACTGTTATAGTTTGAATTAGTATTTGAAATCCCTTAGTTTGCATATTTTCATATTTCTATTTAATTTTCATTTACATTTTTGTTTCGTTTTTCTTAAATATTATTAGGTTTAATTTATTATTATTTAGTTTTATTTACTATTATTTTTAGCTTTAACAGTTTTTTTTTTGCCAAACGGTGCCAAGACGTTTTTTATTTTTGTTTAATATGTTTTTTTATATAATAATTATAGTGTTTTAATTTCAGCTTTTTTTTTCAGTTCACAAAAACATTTCTTTAATGCGATAATAATCCTTTTTTAAGGACCATCCATGTGCTTCTGTGTGTGGTGGGACTGTTCATATTTGTACTGTAGTCCTTGTAAAGCAAGTAAGTATACTGTATGTTTACATGTCTTTTTCCAATCTTTCTCTGAACTGATCTTATTTCACATTCAGTTGGCTTCAGCTTTAGGATGTTGGGAATAAATGTGGGAAAGCAAAGTGAGGAACACATAATATTTTCTTCTATCACCATGTCCCTTCAGGGGCTCTGTAGGAAACTTTTACAAATGTGTTCCCCCACAAAAGTGTCTCAGGTGAATGCAGAACTTATTGGGGGAATGTAACTATTTTGTGGGGGAATGCAGATTTTTGTGAATGAGTGTAAAATATTTTTGGGTTACAGTTCTGGGTCATGACAAAACTTTAAATGCTAGTGTAAACTTACTACAAAATGTCTTCAGACATCAAGAAATTAATAGTCTACTCTTATTCAGAATACTCCTAATAGTAAAAATCTCATGTAACCACGTCATTTGGAATAAATTGCACAAATATGATAGAAATTTCATTCAAATTTTTCAAAATGTGTTAAAATCTATAAAACTAGTAAAAGAAAGACTCATTGTATTTTGGATTAAATATTAAAGTTAAGTTTCAAAAGTTTAAGATGTGTAAAATCTTAAGAGAAAAATGGTTTCATAATTTTCTGTTTATACAATTCTAATTTTATCTTTTACCCTGCAGTCTATCAAAATGAAAAGCAGGCCTTAAGATAAAAACATTTTTGAAGACTTTCTTCCAGTCATCTGCAAAGACCAAACATGAATCTTCAGGATATGGGACAACAGATGATTTCCAGGATGCTTGTGTGACCAAAACATGTTTCAGTGGTGTATACTACCCAGCGACAGTTTTAGCAATAAATTTGCCTTTGAAAATATATTAAGATAGATGGTCCTATAAATATACTGTTCATTTTATTCACTTTGTTAGTTGATTATGTGTAGTTTGAGTCATAACTTTTATGGGTTTTAACGTTAGAAAACATTGAAAATTTGTAGATTTTTTTTTCTTTAATAAAATGTCAGAAAATATAAAGCTGAAAAAATATATAATAAACATAACCGCTTTTGTTGCAAGTGCAACATCAGCCGAATTTATAAATGTGCATGACTGTACAGTATGTTTTGTAAAGTATATGTGTAAAAATGAAGAAGCTCAAGAATGTCTTGCATTTTAATGTCAAATTTGAAGTTTAATCTCAAATTCTAGCTTAACCTCAAATGTACTTCTAAATCACGTACAGTAACGTGTTCGTTGTGTTTGCTGGGAAAACCCTAAATTATGTAATTTTCATCTCTCGGCTGATTTGACCAAAATTGAAATATTTTTCTTGGTAATAAAAATGAAGAAATAATTTTTCTGAATAAAGAAATTTATTTGAATCGTTATTGCATACAATTGTACTCATTCCCGCAGGTTCTATGCTTATAATGCCTTTAAAATACTTGAAATACAACTGAAGGAATATATATATGCACATTGCACACGTTGCTAGTGTAAACATTAAAGCAGTTTTTGATCATTCAAGTGCAATACGAAGAAGATGCGAATAAGAACTCAATTCAGTTCTCACATGCTCTCTGAGTGTTATTTTTCTAAGCTTAATGCGCTTAAACTTTCTGATATACACAAAATTGCCAAAATGTCTGTCATGGTGAGTACTCAGGTAAACACAGTCAAGAAACAGCATGCACATGTATCAGGTCTTAAAGTGACAGCAGCCTAATGGCGCTTTTCCATTAAAAGTACCAGCTCAACTCGACTCGGCTCGCTTTTCGCTCTGTTTTTCATTGCAGATAGTACCTTTACAATAGTACCTGGTCATCATAGCAAAGCCGCAGGAAACTGCCGTGACGTAATCTTCTACGCGACACACACGCACTACTCACACACACAGGACAATGGAGGAAATTGAGTGTATGCTGTTTTTGATCCTGGGGATGTGGCTCTTTCTCACAGCAAGAAGATAAACGTTGTTTCTGGAGAGGCTGAGGGCAACAAAACAAAACATTGCTGAAAAAAACTGGAGAGTTTACTCCATTTGGCGTGTGCAGCGATGATGCAGTGAATAGTGATGATTCTCTCTGACCAATCAGAAGTCTGCCGTGTTTTCACGTCACATTTTAGTATCACCAGTCTGTGATGATTTGGGGTTCAATGTCATCCACTGGTGTTGGTCCATTGTGTTTTTTGAAAACCAAAGTCACTGCATCTGTTTACCAAGAAATCTTGGAGCACTTCATGCTTCCTTCTGCTGACCTGCTTTTAGAAGATGCTGATTTCATTTTCCAGCAGGATTTGGCACCTGCCCACACTCTCAAAAGCACCAAAAGTTGGTTAAATGACCGTGGTGTTGAAGTGCTTGAGTGGCCAGTAAACTCACCAGACCTGAACCCCAGAGAGAATCAATGAGGTATTGTCAAGATGAAAATGAGAAACAAGAGACCAAACAATGAAGATGAGCTAAAGGATACTGTCAAAGAAACCCGTGCTTCCAGACCACCTCAGCAGTGCCACAAACTGATCATCTCTATGCCACGCCGAATTGAGACAGTCATTAAAGTAAAAGGAGTCCCTACCAAGTATTGAGTACATGTACAGTAAATGAACATACTTTCCAGAAGGCCAACAATTCACTAAAAATATATATTTTATTGGTCTTATGAGGTATTTCCTGAGATAGTGAATTGGTGGGGTTTTGTTGTGAGCCAAAATCGTTACAATTAAAAGAACCAAAGACTTAAACTACTTCAGTCTGTGTGCATTGACTTTAATACCCAAAAATTTACAAATTTATTTGAATTACTGAAATAACTTTTTCCACAACATTATAATTTATTGAGATCCACCTATATATATATATATATATCTATATATATACTGTATGTGTAACATCAGTATTTTTATATGATTTATGATATGATATAAAATTTCCAGAATGCACCACAGCATTAATGCATTATGCAGATTACTATACATTTATTAAGGCTATACCTAAATGACCAGTCTTGAGTTCTTTCTGGTCCTGAAAATCTGACTGAGAGCCTTTTCCCGGAAGTGTGATATTGTAATGATATCGTAACTCCAACCTTTTCAAAATGTTTTTGTGTCATGGGATGTAGTTTAAAGATTTTTATTAGAAGGGAGAATGCAATTGTTTAGACTAATATGTAATAAATATGTAATAAAGATAACATCTAGGCTATTATGCATATATAATTTGTTTCTGTGTTTTCAGAGATGAGAGCTCCACGACGTCTGCAGCCGTTCAGTGTTCATAAACCCACCCGAGAGCACCTCACCTCGGCCAGATCTTCTGGGATTTACTGTGGGCTCTAATGTCTCTATAGCGGTTAAACATGAAATACTATTAATTTGGGGTAAATCTCGTGGACAGTCTTAGAAATAACCGACTGTGAAGCTCCTTGAGCCGCATGATTGTTTGCAGGCTGCTGGATGAGAGAATTTGAAGATGTAATTTGGGCTTGGAAATCTTCAGCGAGTCTCGGATGGAGCCCGTGGCTAGCAGCAGGGAAGCGGGAGTGTGTGTGTGTGTGTGTGTGTGTGTGTGTGTGTTTTCCTGCCGGCGTGCACATCCTCACTACCTCTTGTCGAGATAATGGCCGCTGGAATCGTGCTCGGGCCCCTGAGAGAGAGAATAAACCTGCTGCGAGGAGAGAGAGAGAGAGGGGGACGTTCACTGTTTCAAACAAGAGGGCAGGGGAGGTGAGCCAAAACACACGGCGAAACCTGTTTATACTCCTCCTGAAGCTCCAGGGCGCCTCACGTGTCACTTCATTTTCATTACCAAGAATAATATTTCAGCAGAGGCCACACCGGCACCGTGGGGCGGAAAATTACACGCTTTTAGGGTTTTATCATCTGAAACATCGGAAGGAGTTTCATTTTCTGAGAGACACTGAAGGGATGGAGAGAGACCTATAAAAGAGAATACAAATCTGTACTTTACGACAGATTTAAAAGAAGAAGAAACGAGCTAGTACACCAAGGTAATTGGGGAGTTACAAAGCTAAAATAATACATGAATAAATAAACACACACAGTAATAGTGTAGAGCAACAAACAAAGTAAAATGACTGATAAAAGTTAGAAATGCAACTAGTGTGGTGGATTATTTAAAGAAACAGTGCACCCAAATTTACATTTCACTAATTAACAATTCAACTATAAATGTTTTATTAATACCACTGTAAATGCACAAACAACTGGTAATTTAAGTATAAACCCAGTAATTTGCAAAAAAAAAAAAAAAAATTGTGAGATATGGGAAAAGGTAAACATATAATTTACAAAACACACATTATTTACATAGGCCTCCAAATTCAGCTGATGTTGCAGGTACCATTGTTCAATTATTATTGAAACTTGCTTTATTTCTCAGCTTTATATAGTTTCTTACAGCTGTTTTAATGAAACAAAAAGAATGAAAACTGCAATAACTGCATTGAATTTTCAATGCTTTCTTTTTTATAGATTTCAAATCATAAAAGCCTTACACAAAACTACACATAATCAGTAATTACGAGTATAATTACAGGACCTTTTCTTATAATTAAAGTCTGCTCAGGCTTTGGTTTCTGCAAAGTAATGTAATAATGATTAAATTAAGATGTTTTGAATTACACTATTTAAAAAATTGCAAAATTGTTTTTTCTTGGTTTTTTTTTTTTTTTTTTTTTACTTTGAATCGATCTTAATTTGGCCAATTTATTCCAGCTTGTGTGTTTACACGAGACAAGAGAGTCATTCATTGTAGACAATGTAGGCATCTGTGGAAGACTGAATTACTTGTTCAGTGGTTGTTTGATCAATAAATCAGAAAAGAAAATGTGGAAAGAAAAGAAAAAACAGAAAATTGACATAAAATAACAAAAATTAATAAATGAATTAATATTGCTGTAAATACTGTTCTGCTTGTACACCTTATTGATGATGCATACACTGTAAAATGTAATAAGTCGACTTTACTTAGAAAAAGTTAGGAGACCAATTGCCTTTAAATTTCAAAGTAGTGTATTAATTTTAAGCATAAACTCAAAAAGCACCAAAAATGTGCAATGCAAGTGCAACTATACAAAATAAACTCTATCAAGGATCCTGACTGTTTACAATCTTTGAGCTGAAATGAACAATCAACATCAGTTTATTGGAACATTTAATTGTGGCAATGCAATTTTTTTTATAAATTCACAATATAACATTGTTCTAATAGTAGAAAAACATTTTCCTAACCCTAACTTCAGTTAAATAATTTGTAAATATCTGTGCAAACACAATTTAACTAGATACATACAGTATCAGTTCTAGTGCATAAACATCCTTACTGTAGATATGTGAGTTTAATGCCACTGTATATAAACATGACCGTGTCCAGTTGATTGGTGGGTTTCTTTGTGAAAGAGCAGAGATCCAAGCTTTCACAACTACAGTATGTTGTTAAAAGATTGTAATACTGTTTTTTATCATAAGTTTCTTTAATGCATGATACGGTATGTTGTTTTAACGTAATACATATTTTCATAACATTGCAGAAAAGCTATGATATTGTTTGCACAGCCTTTTGCAATGTTTTATGAAATGTTTGTTGTTGTTGGTACATTTAATTTTTTAATTTAAATCCGCAGATTGTGTTTTAAACCCAAACAAAACATTCCAGAAACATTGGCGTTTGTTTGTTTCGTAAAATAGCATTCAAATCATGTTTTGAGATCTATTTATGACCCAAAAATGCATATGAACAAAGGCGTTTTCACCATTTCCTTTAAAGTTTAATTAAAACATGAAGAGTGTTATTATAAACCCAAACGAATCATTGCAGAAACATTGCTATTTGGTTATTCTAAGGAAAGTTATGCTAGAATGCTGTTTTCAAATGTATTTATGACTTAAATGTTTAACAACCTTTACCTAAATCAAACCTATAACTGCTTAAATTAACATTTAATTGAAATGTGCAGATTGTTCCTATAAATCCAAATGAAAAGTTACAGAAGCTTTAAATTTTTTATGAAAAATACATTAGAATGATGTTATGAAATGTATTTATAATTAAGGTGAGACACTGCAGGCAAAAACACAGTTTTTTCAAGCACCTGTCAATTTTGAGATTTTGGGCTTTTTGGTTTTTCATAAAGTGCTTTTTCAAATAAGTGGAAGGAAAACATCTAAAAGACACTGTTAAGTGTTTCTTTTATAGCACTTTATCTGTTTGTGTCAATAGATTTCAATTACAAAACATATTGTTAAAGGCCGTTTTCTCAAAATGAGTTTTTTCTTCAACACTGAGCCATAAATCTCCACTTCAGTAGCACTTACACACACCAAACATGACATTTTTATTCCTGTCTATATTCTGAAGGTTTTTACAGAGGGATTTGTTCACATATATTTTCCATGATTATATACAACATTTTATTCCCCCCAAAATTGTGAAAATATATTGTTTTCTGGCTGTTCAAAGTATTTTCTGAATTATGGAGTGACAAAAAAAGATAACCAGAATTCCCTCTGTAAAAACATTCGACTCTAATATGTCAAAAAAATTAAACAAAAAATTTGAAACTGACTTCATCTAGTGTTCAGATTTTTGCACTAGAAATTTATGCAAATTAGCAAATATTTCATTAAATAATGCCTCATTTGGATATTTAAACATAACATTTTTGAAAACTTATAATACAAAAAATGTTTGCAATAATCAAGGTAATCAATCAACTGGGTAAGTAAGGTGATAACTATTAGTTTTTTTTTTTTTCCCTATTCACCTGCAGTGTCTCGCCTTAAGATGTTTAACAGATGTATCACGTCAAACCTATAAACATTAATTTTTCAGTTTGATTAAACATTTAATTAAAATATGCAGATTGTTACTATAAATGCAAGCGAAACTTTCCAGAAATGTTGGAGTTTTTTTTAAAGATGTAAAGCTACAATTATGTTTTGTAATGTATTCATGACTAAAATGTTCCACAACTTATAAGTATATACATTTTCAATGTTTAATTTGACATTTAATTTAAATAAACAGATGAAATGATTTTAAATCTAAAAGAAACGTTGAAGAAAAGTTGATGTTTGGTTTTTGTAGTAAAATTACATATTATAATGTAATTTAATACAATATAATGATATTTCAAAGTAATTTTTTTGTTATTTTTGCATTGTTTTATAATGTTTTATGACTGCTGTATAAAATCAAGATGTGAGGAACTAACGAGTGCTTCGTTAAAGACCAAAATGAAGGAGAAGGAGATGAAGGACCACAGGCTCCTCTGCGGTGGGCGTATTTGATTAATTTGATTTATCATTTCAGTTACCAAACCATCATTAAACGCATGTTTATTACCTAGGACCCCGAGAACAGATTGCAAGGCCGTAAACCGCTGTCAGAAGCCATTTGCGAAGAGGACGAGAGATTAAACATGAAGAAGAGCGGCAGAATGGTGCCAGTGGCTGGTATATATAGATCTTCACCCCACAACATGTATTATGAATCCAGACAAATGGGCTTTTGCTGTTTCTGCTGCACAGATGCGTTCATAAACCCTTGTTCAGCTGCGAAACTACAGCCCTGTGTTTGTTCATGAGCTTTAAACAGGAGAAGATGATGCTCCGGTGTGGAGAATGACGAAATACACACCCATTCGGTTTTAGGTGAACTAGTCCTTCAAAATAGGATTTTTTTTTCTTTTTTTTTTCTGGCCATTGGCTCCTCCATTTGTTATGATTTGATGGTTTAAGTCCAAATGACTGTTTTAGATGCAAATGAATGTTCCAAAAACATTGCCTTTCGTGTGTGTGTGTGTGTGTGTAGTAATATAATAATTATGTTAGAATGATAATTTGAAATGTATTTATGACTTGGCATGATTAACAACATGCTTAATGCTTAAAGGGATATTCAAACCCCAAAATGAAAATTTGTCATTAATAATTTACCCCCTTGTCGTTCCAAACCGTAAAAGCTCAGTTCATCTTCGGAACACAATTGAAGATATTTTGGTTTTTTACCGTCCCATAGACTAAGTAAATAACAATGTCAAAGTGGTCGTCAGAATAGTGTAATCTGGGTTATTTGAAGCTACAGGAACACTTTTTGCAAGTGAAGAAAACAGACTTTATTCAAAAATGTATTTGTCAACGGTCTCCTCTGTGTTAATCCAGTTCACCGTTTGCTTATAAAAAGTGTTCCCGTCGCTTCATATAACCCAGATTGCACGTCTGATGGCAGATGGAGAATTCTGATATCTTTTATGGACATTGACATTGTTATTTACTTGGCAATCTATGGGACAGTCACAATCCTCCTGGTTTTCATCTAAAATATGGTAAATTGTGTTCCGAAGAGAACTGAGCTTTTACGGGTTTGAAACAACAAGGGGGTAAGTGATTAATGACTACATTTTCATTTTAGGGTGGAGTATCCCTTAAACAACTTTCCCACATCAAACCTAAAAACAAACATACATATATTTAAATTTAAATTGTTTTTTTTTTTTTTTTTTTTTTAACTTTACATATAATTAATTTAAATGTGCAAACTTTGCTGTTTTTGGTAAAAAAAAAAAAAAATTACAATAGAATGTTTCAAAATGCATTTATGACTAACTTTGCCACATCAAACCTATAAATAAATAAATTTTATATGCAGGTTGTTACTATTAATCAAAAATAAACAACATAATTGCTGTTTCTTTAAGAATAAAATTACATTCAAATGATGATGTGAAATGTATTAATTACTTACATTATTAATAACTTTGTCACATCAAACCTATTAATATGTACATTTTCACATTTGCAGATTGTTACTTTAAATACAAATGAAATGTTACAGAAATTTATTTTTTTGGGGGGGTGGGGGGTGGGGGGGTAAATGACATAGTACCGGCACTTCCAAATATAGCTCTTGAGCATACTACCACCTCCATGCGCCCAGAACGTGCTTTTACCAGTATGTTCATTTGGACATCTGCTTAAATAGAGGTTTTATTGCTTTGCCTGCACTGCAGCTTTTCAGAGCGCCCTTCACAATGCACGCTTCCTAATTCTTCCTAGTTCGGAGTATGGCGCATGAATCATTTGAACCAGTTTGGGAGTTCGGAGCGGGTTCGCGAATCATTTGAGTTAGTTCGGGAGTTCGTAGCGGGTTCGCGAATCATTTGAGTCAGTTCGGGAGTTCGGAGCGGCTTCGCGGATCATTTGAATCAATTCGAGAGTTCGTAGCGGGTTCGCGAATCATTGAGTCAATTTGGGGATCGCAAATCATTTGAGTCAGTTTGGGAGTTCGGAGCGGGTTCGCGAATCATTGAGTCAATTTGGGGATCGCAAATCATTTGAGTCAGTTCGGGAGTTCGGAGCGGGTTCGCGAATCATTGAGTCAATTTGGGGATCGCAAATCATTTGAATCAGTTCGGGAGTTCGTAGCGGGTTCGCGAATCATTTGAGTCAGTTTGGAAGTTTGAATGCAGTAGCTCTTTCTAAGGGTATTTTTTCAAAATCCTTTTGCACATTTTATTTATGTTCAGTAGTTCTTTCTAGCTCAAGCAAATCCACAAACTAATAAAATGATTTATTATTAAGGTCGCCTGTTGACTGCTGTATATAAAAACCCTTCAACATAGTTTTTGTTACCTCAGGAGATGAGGGGAGTCATCAAAAAAAAAAAACAGATTTATTTTTATTTTTTTTGACTATAATAGAGTACCGGCACCTCTTTTGGGCCACTTAAAGCACTGTACAAACTTGAACACATCATACTTATAAACACAATTTTAACTGTAAAGTTTGAATTTTTACAACAGCCAAATTAAGCAGGGAAAGTAGATCGCGAAATGCTGGTGTCACCAAATAAAGAGAGACTCGTTCAGTTACTGCAAGCTACAGACTAGCCTGGTAATTCCAGACTGCTACTTCACTTTTGCTTCGTAGACAGAGTCTGGAATGGCATAATAGAGAAGTGTTTTCTCTCTTGCTAGGGGGCGCTTGTCTGAAGTTTAAAATCATTGGTTACCCGTCAGCCAATCAGATACGTTTAGGTATGACGTATGTCATGCGCCTGTACAGCCGCATCAAAGCACAGACATCATGCATCGAACTCAAATCTATGATTGAACTTCCACTGTAAACCTGTTGTAAACACATGATGACGCGAGCGAAATACCGGAGTGAACATGGCTGTAAACGACTTTTGCAGATTATGCGAAGTTAATCTACGCATCTACGTCACGGCTCTCAGCCCGCCCTCTGTTCATTGATTGGCCCGGCTGTTTCCAGACCGGTGGCAAACAGAAAGCTCTGACGCTGTATCAGACTGAGTACAGAAGCGAAATGAAATTGACCGGAAGTAGGAAGTTTGACGTAGTCGGCTACGTACAGACACGAGGGTGAGTAAATAAAGACATGCCAGTCGTTTTTTGCTCTACTGAAAGGGGATTTCTAGATTTATTTTCCCACCTGGCCATCGGCTCCTCCATTGGTTATGATTTGGCAGCTTTCAGAAACGATCCCTCGTCAGTTTCAGTTTAACTCGCGCCATTACAGAACGCACTGCGTTTTCTGGCGGGAAGAGTCTCTGCTACTTTTCTCCGCTCGAGGTGAATAAGCGCGGGAAGATGAAGTGCACTTGTCCCTTGTTGCCGCGCTCATCTGTGACTAAGGATACTTGTATTGTTGTTGTTTGTTTGTTTTTCTAAATAAGAGCGCGATGCTGACAGGAAATCCATCACTGCTCCAATAAACGTGATATATTTGTAGATATAGAGGTATTTGTCAAAGCAACACCCGGAGGTCATGTTGTTCAAGTGTTTCACATTTAAACTCTGAGGTGACTGGAAGACATTCATTCATTTACACTTTCTGCTTTTGAAAGGAAAAAATCAAAGTCTCATATGACCTGGGTAAATCTTATTCAATCTACTAAGAACATGTGCAGGTTATATTTTATGCAAGATTGGTACCATTATATGTAACTGTAAACATGTGCTTTAAAAAAAAAGTACGTAATTTAGGTTCAAAATGTTAGTTAAATATAACTTTTTTTTGTGTGCATCTAGACCTAAAGTGTATTTTCTATGTGCATCATGCATTTTTTTTTGTTTGCACATGAATATTCAATCTAATGAAAATATAATTAGATTTTTTTTTTTAATTCATCAGTGTTGTTTTTATTATTAGTCACCTGTTATTCCTGACATTCCTGCACGTTGTTTTAGTTTTTGCTAATGGTGTTTCTGGTTTTCTTTAGATGTGAGGACGTCAGTGCTCCGTAATCTGGACAAAATGACAAGCCACGACAAAAGTCGAAAGTTTGTAAGTCAACGAGTGCCATCTAACAAACAACCGCACGAGGGACTGATAACAATACATGAATCAACATGGAAATGAGAGAGGAAGAAATCATCTCCTCTGAGAGAGAGAGAGAGAGAGAGAGAGAGAGAGAGAGAGAGCACTTGTTCATCTGAACCAGAGAACAGTTACAGCTCCATTCACTTCCTGTCTGCACTCTTTACTGTGAGAGATCAGGATTAGAGCTTCTGAAAGCATGCTGGGAAGACTACATACAAATATCATCATTATATAATATTATTAATTTTTAATTCTTTTGCAATTTTAATGTTTTAGCTATTAATAATATATCATTTAGTTTACTGATATTTTTATAATTTAATAATTTCTATGTTATTTGTGATTTACTTTGTTTTATATCAATTTGAAATATTTTTTTATATATATTCAAATATATTCTAAATTACATATTAAATGCATTTTTTATTATTTTCATATTTATATTTTATATAATTGTTTTAAACATTTTTAGATAGTTTTATACTTATTTCGATGCATTTTAAGTTTTCTATGAATTTCTTATTAGACATTTTATGACTTTTTATGTATTTTAAAGTCCATTAAATTACTTTTTTACATTAATAAAGTTTTTTTTAATGTTTTTTTAATAAAAACTTAAATATGTTTTATGTACTTTTTTGATGTATTTTACGTATACTTTATATATTTTTTGCAATAATATTTTATATTTTAATACTTTTAGCTATATACAGTACAGTGTATGTGTGTGTCTCATATTAATGTTTTATAATTATATATATATATATATATATATATATATATATATATATATATATATATATATATATAAAATTGATGGATTTTGATAAATATTTTATATTTTACATAATAATCTGGTTTTAAATAAATGTTATGACTTTAGTTTTTTACTAATTTTGTAATTTTAAATTGTCAATTAAAGCTAGAGATAAAACAAAAAAATAATAACTTGCATTAAAATTAATTTATTTCAACTAGTTGTCAACAAGTCTAATTTTCATATGGATATTTAAAAATAATAATAATAAAAATTAAAAACAAAACAAAAAATGACAAAAAAAATTCATAAACCTTACTAAAATAAAAAAGAAATGAAAAAAAAGGAAATATCGTTCAGAATACTAACAAAAATCAAGTCATCAATAATACTAAAATAAGAGTGAATACATTTGATCCATTTTTAAGTTAACATGTCTTTAATACTCTAGTTGTGGATCCAGTTTTATGTTTATTGAATGTATATTTTAGATGCAGCTCTGTATGATTTGTCATGTTTCAGGTGTGATCCTGTCTTCTCTCAGATCTCTGTTGTTAATGATCTGTGTTTGATTGGTCGTGGTGTCACAGGTCTGGTTCTGGATGAAGGTCCGTGTCGGTCTGTTGCCGTCTGACCTGTAGAAACGCCTCATTAACAGAACAAACGAGCGCTGTACACTAATGAGTGAAGATCCATTCCTGTGTGTCCTCTAATAACGGCTGCGGTCATTAGTGCTCCGCTGAGACTCTTCCTCATCATCATCCTCTTCCTCACGATCGACAGGTGAACCACTGCGACTCACAATCAGCTTTAACAGAGAAAACACACATCACATCTCTTCTGTTCTACAGTATGTGCTTGACAACTATACACAAATAAACATGCAGAAATTACCATTTTGGCTAGCTTCTTGCTATAATAATTACCATTTATGTGTATTATTTAATTGGTTATTTTAAATTTATTCAATCAATAGCCTTAATAATAAAACATTTTTTTTTTATTATTGATCAGTTTTAATTTATTATATTTTTGTTCTTTACACCTACAATAGCCCTAATAATAATAGTAATAATAACAATTATATAATAATTATACCCTCACTGTGCAATAAATAAATATAATAAAATCTGAATATAATATCTCGACTGGATTAGAAGCTAATTAAAAATTGCTAAATAAGAATATTAACTAGTAAATCAAACACATAAATAATTTATTGCAAAATATCAAATATTTGCACACATCAGAATTCAGAGTTTGTGATTATAAAAGCTATTTTAAAAAGAATATTAGAAATATAAAAAAATATTTATCATTTTTAATTTATATATTTTTTGTTATTGTTGCTTTATTCAAAATATTTTAATCTTAGTCATTTTGATCAAAATGTATATTATAAATGTAGGTGTTTGTTGTTCATTTGTGTATTTTAGTATTCATTTTGCATAAATAATAAATAAAACCAATAATAAAATAATAATTAAATGGAACAATAAATAAATCAATTAAAATATTAATTATCATAATTTTGTTTTATAAAACATACCAACCATCAGTAAATTTGAGCATTTGTAATAATATTTTATTATTTTTTATTATTATTGTTACTGTCTCATTTAATATTTTTATTAAAAAAAAAAATTATGATAATTAGTAATATTATATTATAATAAATTTGGCTTTTTATGAATCATTTCTGAATTTTGTCATATATTTGTTACCGTCCTGTTATTAAACTCACGCTAGGCTTTTATACTTATAATTAGTAATAGTAGTATAATAATCATTTAAACAATAATTTAATAAATAAAAATATAAATTATTGTAAAATTGTTACACTGTAATAATTTTTGTACAATATTTTATTTTTAGTAATTTTGCTTGATGTATTATTATAAATGTGGCTATTTATTGATCATTGGTGTGTTTTATTATTTTGCTGTTGCGCTTTTTAAAGTCACACTCTGCTCATATACATAAATTAGCACTGTAATTATGGCATGTAAATATGTAATAAATTAATGTTAATGCTAATGTGATTTTCTAAAGCCCATGTGAAACAGCTTCAGGAGCAACACTGATCTGAAGTCTGTGACTGGAATATCTGCCAGATGTTTTTCTGTTAATATTTCACACTGTTTATATGAAGGGATTCGCACAGAAGAGCCTGTGAATATTCAGTCATTAGTCAGAAGCATTATTTACTATTATAATCAATGATTCCAGTTCAATCTAATAAAGCCTGTCTTACTGTGCCATGTTTCCTGGATGAGACACACCCACTTAGACAGAAACAGAATGTTTGATTGACATGCAAAGTGACCAATCAGAGCTTGCGGTGTCGTTTAGGGGCGTGTTTACCTCAAATAATCACAACAGATGATAAATGTGTGGATTTGTTTGCTAGTTTGTCTGGATCTGACAGTTTTATGTGGCTTGAATCCTCTGGGATACAGAGAGAGAGCAAAAAATAAACTTTTGGACAAACAGTAGTGAGTCAGTAAAACATTTTGTTATTTTTTAGGTTATGTATTGTGTTTACAGTAAGTAAATTAATGTTTGGATTTATTTGAACATGCCCGATTAGTGGAAGAATATTAATTATTAATGTAAAATTATGTTTAAAATAATTACATTATTTTTTATTTATTTATTTGATGCATATCTAACTGTGTATTTGAATTTTTATTACCTCGAAGCCTCCAAAAAATGATTGTGAAATTACTTATATTACTTTTTAATTATGTATAATTATTTTCAAAAGAATAATTTTCAATTAATTTATATTAATATATTTTATTTTGTCAAAACTGTGAATTTCAATAAGTATTGCACGCTTGTAAACCTTTAAAAATTACTTTAATGTAAGTCATTTATTTTTTTATTAATTGTTAATGTAAAATTATTATTAAAAAAAATTATTTTATGTATAGTTACCATATTATCAAAAACTATTTTAACATTTTTTTTACCACAAAACCTGCATTGTAAGATGTATTTTATGTAAAAATAATTGTTGAATTGTTGAATTGAAAAAATATAGTTATTAATGTAAAGTTATTTAAAATAATATTTGATATATATTTAATATCGTTCCTTGTCAAACTGTGTATTTAAATATTTATTGCTCCATAAACCTCCATCGCAAGCACATTTAAGTAAATACATTATTTAACATTTATATAAAATGATTACAAAATTAATGAATATACTATTTAATTTATTTAATATATTTCATATACTTTATTTTACATTATTGTTTATTACACCATAAACCTTAATTGTAAGTACTTGAGTTAAATTTATTTGTTTTATATATTTAGATTAATTTTATTGTTTAATGCTCCATAAATGGGGAGAAACTCATGTGGATGACATTGACACACACACACACACACACACACACACACACAGCAGGTGACTTTGAAGCTAGAATAGCTGCAGACGATCCAGCAGCGGTTTGCATTGTGGGTATTTGGTTTCAGTCAAGAAAAACTGTCCAATTAGGGAAGCCACAGTATCGATCTGCAAAACCAGTCAATTTACAGTATCACACACACACACACACACACACAAGTTTCAGAGAACAGCTCAGTTTGTCTTCATGCTCATGCTTTACTTTATATATATATATATATATAAAATGTTTGAATAATATATGAATGATAAGATTCATACATTAATCATTAAACGCTTTATGAATATGCAGATTATTCAGCACCATGGTATTGCCACAGTACTTGTTTGTAAAGTTCTCCACATGTGTACTGATCCGCCTGTAGCTAGTAAACATTACAGGGGGTTTTCTTTGAATCCGGCTGTTTGCGCTGTTAAATACTTCTTGCCTTGGTTTCAGTGAAAGTTTGCTTCGTAAGTCTTTCAAGCGTTTCCAGATTTGTTTGTGTGAAGTGAGCCGTGTCTCCCGCTGTGAACGAAATAAAAATAATCAGTGCTGCGCTAGCCTTACTCACAATGTAGTACAAAGCAAAAACTACAGATTAACTGTTAACAAAATAAAGCACACAGTACATTCAATTTACCGCTTTAGCTAGCCACCAAAATTGTGCACTCGTATGCTAATCACTGTAGCTGCCTTCATATCTCAATGCTAATTGCTATTAGCCATGTGTTATAATCATATATGTTGACAGGAATGTTTAGTTATAGACATTTATGAACTGACTGACCTTATAATGTAGTTGTTTTAATTACTTTAGCAGCTAGTAATAGCATTTCATGCTACTTTTTAATCTGTGAGACTTTTTTGCTAGCCCAATCGGAAACGATGATTTCTATGCTATCAGTGTGAAAGAATCTCAATCAGGAAGTTGTTTGTTTGTTTTTAGGCACTGACAAACATTACCCACGAAAACTAGAAGTTAGCCACCATGTGTAGCGGATTAGCTTATCGCATCTGCTAAACACAAACAAACACGGTGTAGCTACGAAATGCATACAATCCCATTATACACATGATCAATGTGAACTAGCATTATCAGTAAATGATGTCTGAGCTGCAGAAGAATGATAGTCATGCTAAAGTAATCAGTAATGCTAGTGCATAGTCGCGAGATATTTGCGTTGACGTGGTGCATGTGAGTCAGACTCGTTTCCAAGAAACTCAAACCTGATTTGGATTTTATTCTAGCGCTGTGTGTTTGAATGTTGTTACTGCTGTTGTGTGTATGATGGGATTAGCGCTGATGTTGACCTACCCCACAAACAGGAAGTTAGAATTTGCACTGAGTACATCATAGCTGTTCTCTGAGAGTCTCTTGCGCAATTTTGTGCTACGATTTAATTGTTAATGCTAACAAATCACCAAATCGCTAATTTTAGCATAGCATATTAGCAGTGTGTTAGCAACCCCTCAGGATAACTTAGCATTGTGGTCATTTCTTGTTTTGGTTTCATCATATTTAGCATGTAGCATTCATGTTTGATTCTTGGCACATGACAGTATTTTGACGTTATTATATCATTTCCATCTTATGTTTTTCATACCAGATTACAAACAAGTCTCCTTGGTGTGCTAGCATAGTCTCCATCCTTGCTATCCACAATATACTTAGCATTAGCACAAAACACAATCCTGTTTCTGAGTAACATCAATTGGAGTGTCATTGGTAGCTTGTTTCAAGACTAGTTTCATGCAATCACAAATTATTTTCTTGATATAGAGCACAAAATCACTGTTACTTTCATAATGTGATGTATTTCTGGATATGTAATGAGGAATTATGACAATTTCACGACAGGCTAGCTAGCTACTTGCTATCATGCTAATCATGTGAATTCTGGATATATAAAGAGGGATCAGGATGACAATCGCAACAGGCTAGCTAGCTACTTGCTATCGTGCTAATCATATGAACTCTGGATATATAATGAGGGATCATGACAACAAGTTAGCAACAGGAGAGCTAGCTACTTGCTATCATGCTAATCATATGAATTCTGGATATATAATGAGGGATTATGACAAAACAGGGTGGCTAGCTTCTTGCTATAATGCTAATCTCTCCAAATCACACTTTATTTCTCACTGAAGTCTTGATATAGTGATATAGAGTATTCGTTTAACTTTAATGTGATATAATAATGGATATATCACAAGAAATGATGACTACAAATTCACAACAGAGCAGCTAGCTTTTTGCTAACATGCTAATCTAATGAAATGACAAATTATTTCTAACAAAAATTGTGATAGAAGTCAAAACCAATTTCACTTTTGAAATGTGATGAATTTCTGAATGTATAATTAGAAATGATGATGACAAATTTGTAACAGGACAGCTAGCTACATGCTACCATGCTAATTTCACGGAATCACAAGGTATTTCTCATTTAAATACCGATAAAGTGATTAATTTCCATTTTACTTTCGTAATGTGATAAATTTCTGCATGCATAATGAGAAATTATGACGACACATTCAGAACAGGACAGCTAGCTACGTGCTATTATGCTAATGTCGTGAAATGACAAGGTATTTCTAATTTAAGTCATGATATAGTGATCAATACCCATTTTACTTTCATAATGTGATGTATTTCTGGATGTATAAAGAGAAATTATGATAACAAGTTTGCAACAGGGCAGCTAGCTACTTGCTATCATGCTAATCTTGTCACTTCAGTGCAATCCTTAAGCTTTTCTTTCTCATTAAAGTCATAATATAGTGTTTTCAACCCACATAACATGATGTATTTCTGAGTGAAACTGGATATTACAATTTATCCGTGTTTAATAGGATGGGGGTGGGGGTAGTTTTATTTATTTATTTATTTCTGGATTGACATATGCTAGTACATTGGAAGTAGATAGTATCAGTTTTGATTTCACGTTAGCATTTCGTCCCAAATCTTGTTAGCTAGCATGTAGATCAGATTGACCACCATCAGGATGAGCTGCTGTGACACAGTGGTGCCCCGACATCTTGTTATTGAGTTATAATGAGTTCCTTAACTATTTATCTGCTAATTTATTTATGATGAAGTTGTAGCGGCGTGTTTGCCAAGCCTGGAAGTCATTAAGGGACTAATTAGTGGAGTTTTCATGGCAGCCATGTTTGGTGGTGGAGAGAGTTCGTGGCTTATGCGTGGCAGACGAGGCTGTTTCTGTCAAGCTCTCGCTCTCTTCCCCGGGTGCCGGTCGTAACATCGACGCGTTGGCACTTCTCCAGGCCAACTGGTGTGCGCGGAGTCGCATGTGTCTCCAGGGCAGGTTAAAACCTGGCGCTGTTCTCGCCGGAGCTCTGGGGGCTCACACACACACCGATGCTCCTTTCAGATGCGGATCACAGCTGCCCCACCATCATTACTGACTGCTGCTGTTACATTATACTCAGAGAACGAAAACTACTACTTAAAAACATGTTTCCCTCTAATTTTGTTTATATATTTAATTTTGGGGAAGCTTTAGAGGAGTGTTTTTTTGTGTTTGTTTTTTGTAAGTTGAATTAGTTCTACTTCATCTTAAAAAGAGAACTAGAAGTAAGGTAAACAGTAAAAAAAAAAAAAAAAAAAAAAAAATATATATATATGAATTTATATAATCATTTATTAAATGTAAAAACTAGTGCTGGGCAACGATTAATCGCGATTAATTGTATCCAAACCAAAAGTGTTTGTTTACATAATATATTGTGTATGTTTATTATGTATATATAAATACACACACACACACATATATGCATATATTTATGAAAAATATGTTTTATGCATTATATTAAATATATTTCTATATAATGTAAATTAGATGTAAATGCGTACTTGTAAATATTTCCAAAATATATACTGTATGCGTCTTTATATACTTATATATAAATCATATATACACACCTATGTTATATAAACAAAAACTTTTATTTTGTATGCGATTTATCATTGCCCAGCACTAGTAAAAACACACATTGAAGTTACAATTTTAAAGTTACTATTTTAATATTAAAATTTATTATTTGTAATATTTTTCAATCTTTCATTATTAAAAAGAGGTTACACATAATTTAAATATTAATATTTTTATTGTTTTTAAATTTTAATATTAATATTTGTTTCTGATTTTAATATTTAAAGTGTCATTTTACAATACATTGTGTCAAAATATTTTTCTTAATAATTATAAGTTTAATATTTTAAGTTACGAACATGCACTGAGGTTATAAACAATTTTAACATTAATATTAAGAATATAAAATATTACTTATAACAAGTCTGTTAGGTGTAAATAATTTTAATATGAATATGTTTAATATTTTAAAATAAATAATTTTAAATTTTTTATATTTTATTTTGTATAATTCTACATTTAGTATGTTAAGGATAAGAACTGGCATTGAATTAAATATTGTAATATTTAAAATATGAATTAAATTTTAAATATTTAATCTTTTATATATTTTAAATATATTTAAATTTGTATTTTATGTTTAATTTTAACATGTATTGAGGTTATGCATATTTAAGATATTTAATTATATTCTAGATTAAATTTATTAAGATTTCTTTATATAATTGTATTATTTTATGTTTTCATTATTAATTGTTCCCCTTTTCCTTTTATATTTTAATTATTTTACATTTTATGTTTATTTTATTTTTATTAATTGTATTTTTCATGTTTTTATATTTGCTGATTTATCTTATTTTTTATCTTATATTATTAAATCATATTATATATATTTTAAATACATTTCTATTTATTTCTATTTATTTTACCTTTAAGTTTAGCAAACACTGAGGTTATAAATCCTGTTGATGTTAATTTGATTAATTATTAGGTATTAAGTATTTGTTCTATTTTGAGCTCAATGTTTAGGAATTTGACATTAACTTAATGTTGTTGTTTGACTATATCACACCTAAATGCTGATGTCTTGAAAGACTGTCTAGATGTTTTATTGTATATTATTTGAATCTTGAGGTGCAGGGTTTGTGTTCTTCAGTGTTCCTCTGAAGGAGGTTTCCACACAAACACAGTGAATCTCAGTTCCTCCACACATTGAGCCTGGAGCAGACCCGTGTGTTTCCTCAGGACGTCACACAGTCTGAACAGATTAATGATGAAGGCATAAATAATAAAAACTATATGAAACGGCTATATGAAGTGTGTGTAGTGTCCTGTAGGAGTCAGACATGTGAAGATGTTATTGATGGTGTCTCTCTCATCAGTGGTGATGGATGTGATGCGGTGTGTTGTTCAGACTCAGCTGATGTTATATCGCTCGCTCCGCTGACCTGTACTCAGCACTTATTGGACAGATATTGTGCGTGTGTCTGCGGTGCGTGACTGATGTGGATCTGAGTTCAGACTCAATCATCTGGACCAGAGCGACCAGAAACAGACTCTCAGCAGAAAATCCTGAACACAACGCTTGATGAACCAGCTTCTCCTGTACCAACCAAAACTGGATAGTCATTCATTCATTCTTATATATATATATATATATATATATATATATATATATATATATATATAATTTAATAGTATTTTTTTAGTAGCCTGTTTAAAAAAAAAAAACTAATTTTATTTTTTTTATTTGTTTAGCATTTAGTTTTTTTATTATTATTATTTTCATCTTATTTTTTCTTATTATTTTTGTTTTTATTTAAATTGATTACATTATTTTATATAAATAAAAAAAATTCATCTTTATTTATTTATCCTATTTTTTGTTTTTATATAAATTTCCTTCATTTTAATTTTAAAACCATTTTAATATTGTTTTATTTCATTATCTTAACTGTTTCCCCTTTTCCTTTTAATTATATTGTTTTTTAATTTATTTATTGTTTTATATTTTTGTATTTATTTTATACTGCTTTTATTATAAAATATTTTTTCTGTTTTATTATTATTGTTTTATTGCTCTTTACATTTAATCTTATTTAATTTTTACAGTCTATTTTTTTATTTTTAAATTGTATTTTTATTTTATTGTTTTACTTTTTCATATTTATTCTACACTGATTTTATTATTATTTTATTTTATTCTGTTTTTGTTTGTTTTATGATAGTTTTTTCTTTTATAATATATATTTTTTTATTTAATTTAAACATTATATTTTTCTGTTTGAAGTCTATTTTTAATTTACATTTGTTTAATATATTTGCTGTTTTATGAAGTTTATTTTTAATTTAATTTAACTTTTTTCATATTTGCGGTTTTATCTTTTTTTTAATGTTCTTATTTTTATTTTATTCTTATTTTATTTTATTATAATATTATTATTATTTTTATTTCATTGTATTTAAAGTTTTCTGTTTATTTTTTCCTAATTACCTTACGTTAAATGTTTTTATTTATTTATTTTTTATGTTTGAAGTGTTTTGCTTTATTTATTTTAATTTATTATTCTTATTATTAGTATTTTATCTTCCCCATTTTCTTTTGTTTATTTTTGTACATTTTGTTTAATTTTAATATTATTACTTCATTTTAACTTTTATTTTTTTACTTTATGTAAATAATTTAATTTATTTCTGGAATAACTATATGATGCAAGCCAGCATTACTAGCACGTGAAGCTCTATACTGATAGCTAGTACACGAGAACAGTCAGAATAAAATGGAAAAACAAATATGTTTACTGAATGTGCCTTTACTCGCTTTCAAAAGTAAACACACATCCGATAAACATATTTATTTTCGTCATATTTTCTCACACACAAAGACAGACCCCCTACTGCTGCTTTCTTGGACGGCGAATGGATCTGTTCTCCTGCGGCGAGCGTCGCATTAAACACTAATGACCTCACATTAACGACTGCAATAATCCACGAAGCTGAAACGAGCGCGTCATCTGTCCGTAGGGCTGAATATTAATAGTTCAACCAGACAATCGTCGCAGGGACAAAGTGACCTGAACGAGCCTCTAGAGACGCTCAAGATGGGAAAACCGCCCTGAAGAGCCACTCAATGGTGTTAAATAACATTATTTATATGAACAAGAAACACTTTAACTCACTTTCACCAAAATAAAGAGCATTTGAGGTCTAAGGAAGGCAGTTCACTAGTTTGTGTCATTAACTATAACTATTTATATTTTTACATTTTCTTCTTTTATACTTGTAATTTTTATTGTATTTTATTGTTATTTTTACTTAATTTAATCATATACCGTTTCTTAAAAATACTTTTATTGTACAATTTTGTCGCATTTCTTTAAAATGTTTTATTTTATTTTGTTTAAATTTTTATAATTGTGTATAATTTTTTTTATTGATAAATCTTAATCTGTTATTTCATCGAATTTATCCTATTTTCTATTATTTTAATTTTAGTTTTTTTTTTTTTACTTATAATTAGGTACGATTATCCAAGTCCAGTTCTGTCAGCACATCATTAATTAGGACTTTGAATATTTATATATTATTATATTACTATCTATTTAACATTTTTAAGTATATATGATTTTATTATATATATTTGTAAAATATTTATTTTAGCATTTAATTTATCTTTTTGTTTTATTTTTCAATTTTCTTCTAGCTAAATTTCGGTTTTATTTTTTATTTATTTATAAACCACTTTCTAGTGTATGAGCCTCGATTTAAAATAAAAAATTGAAAGGTGAAGATTGTCGTTTTTTGCACCTTGTTTTTGTTTATTTAATCCTATTTTGTGTTTGTTTTATTTTATCTGTTTTTTGTATTATTTCATTGTATTCTTTTTTGTTGTTTTCTTTCTTTTTTCAGCACTTTCTTGTGTATAAAAACTGAAAGATTGTTGCAAAACTATTTATTTTTTTTGTACCGATTTGCATAAAAATTTACCAAGATTAGTTAATCTTTGGTTAATATTGTTCTTTTAGACGTTTAACAGCGTGAGTCTGGTTCTGTGAGGCCATCATTAATTATAAGTGGCATTAATTCACACAAGGCAGTATAGACTCACTCTTACTACACCCTCATGAGTGACTACAGAGCTCATTTGAACAGATTAAGTGATTCTTCCTCCATGTGGCTTTGGGACTACAAACGCTCTGCTCACAATAAAGGAAGTGCGTTTGCGAGGTGAGGAGCCGTGTTTTGCTTAAGTCTGTCTGGCAGGAGTCCTGAATAACCTTCGTCAACATCTGACACCAAATCTCCTGCTTTTTAGCTAGCAAAATGCCATACTCACAGCCATTTCTTCCCAAAATATCCCTGGTTTAATTCAATTTGCCAGTTTAGTAATATTTTTGCGCAATCTTTGTACAAATCGAACAACTTTCATATTGTAAACACGTTGTACTTTGAAAATAACATTGCATTGCTAGCTAACAATGCCATTGCTAATGTTGTTTTATGCTGCTGTAACGGCGCTTATTTGCGTTAAACCGCTGTAGTGGTGTATCGCAATAAAGTCAAGTCTCTATGTCGCAATAAATAATCCTCAAGGAAAAAGTTGCGTTAAATCTAGGTAAATTTCATCATACTGTACATTTTATCGCAGAATTATTTATTTCGAAACAGAAAACGTCAACATTTTGTCGATGTTGCTAATTCACACAACTGTAGCAGCGCTAGTTGTTCTAAACTAGCATATTAGCATATAACAATCCAGTCGAGTCCCACCATATTTTTCTCTCTCCAGTCAAGTCACATCATACTTATTTTACGATAAATATATATATTTTTTTCACTCTTAAAAATGCTATTGTTGCAAATGCATGCAGCTGTAACGGAGCGTTAAATCTAAGTATTAGCATATCGCAATCGAGCTAAATAATTCACCTCCGCAATTTAACACTAATTTCCATTCGATTTGCCAGTTTAGTAATATTTTTGCGCAATCTTTGTACAAACGTTCATATTGTAAACACGTTGTACTTTGAAAATAACATTGCATTGTTAGCTAACAATGCCATTGCTAATGTTGTTTTATACTGCTGTAACAGCGCTATTTGCGTTAAACCGCTGTAGTAGTGTATCGCAATAAAGTCGAGTCGTCATGTCGCAATAAATAAGCCTCAGGGAAAAAGTTGCGGTAAATCTAGGTAAATCTCATCATACTGTACATTTTATCGCAGAATTATTTATTTCGAAACCGAAAACGTCAACATTTTGTCGATGTTGCTAATTCACACAACTGTAGCAGCGCTAGTTGTTCTAAACTAGCATATTAGCATATAACAATCCAGTCGAGTCCCACGATATTTTTCTCTCTCCAGTCGAGTCCCATCATACTTATTTTACGATAAATATATATTTTTTTTTCACTCTTAAAAATGTTATTGTTGCAAATGCATGCAGCTGTAACAGCGTTAAATCTAAGTATTAGCATATCGCAATCGAGCTAAATAATTCACCTCCGCAATTTAACGCTAATTTCCATTCGATTTGCCAGTTTAGTAATATTTTTGCGCAATCTTTGTACAAACTTTCATATTGTAAACACGTTGTACTTTGAAAATAACATTGCATTGCTAGCTAACAATGCCATTGCTAATGTTGTTTTATGCTGCTGTAACAGCGCTATTTGCGTTAAACCGCTGTAGTAGTGTATCGCAATAAAGTCGAGTCTCTATGTCGCAATAAATAATCCTCAAGGAAAAAGTTGCGGTAAATCTAGGTAAATCTCATTATACTGTACATTTTATCGCAGAATTATTTATTTCAAAACAGAAAACGTCAACATTTTGTCAATGTTGCTAATTCACACAACTGTAGCAGCGCTAGTTGTTCTAAACTAGCATATTAGCATATAACAATCCAGTCGAGTCCCACAATATTTTTCTCTCTCCAGTCGAGTCCCATCATACTTATTTTACGATAAATATATATATTTTTTCACTCTTAAAAATGCTATTGTTGCAAATGCATGCTGCTGTAACAGAGCGTTAAATCTAAGTATTAGCATATCGCAATCGAGCTAAATAATTCACCTCCGCAATTTAACGCTAATTTCCGCTTGGATTCCTGTAGCGCAGACGAGCACATGAACGATTTGGGACAGCACAGAGCGATCCACTGGCAGTAAGACACTGTCTGAACTGGGGCTACATGGCAGTTAGCCTGTAAATACACCATGACTAATGCGCACGTAATGGAAGCAAATCTGTTGTTGCGCGAGATTATCCCACAACCTGGGTTCAGCGGGACGCCGGGCCAACAAACGCCAACATCACGCCGAGAGGAGAATATCTGTGACCAATCTACTGAGTATCTGTGACTTGTTGTCTTTAGCCCCAATTACGAGCATTGGCCAGATATTTTCAATATTAATTTCCCACTCCGTCGTCATTGAACCGTTCCTCTGGAGAGCCAAACAGGAGGCGAGACGCAGATGGTGCCATCTTATCTGCTCTCACTACCCAAACACCATCTTGAGAGACATCCACTTGATTCCTCCTTCCTTTCTCTTGGCAGCACGAGATCAAGATGTACCATATCTCTGTTTTCAGGTGTAGAGGAGGAAATGTTTGCCTGAAGCTCACAGTGAATAATTGGGCAAAACTAAACAATCCACTATATATGTATGCAAATCGTGTGTAACCTTTGATATATATTATATTCAATATATTATGGTAAATATACAAGTTTAAATATTTTAATAAATATAATAATAATTGTAAAATAATTGCATAAAATATTAAAACTGGTTTTCAGAGACTATATATTTTATGTTTATTTTTCTTTCCATTTTTTTTTATGCTTAAGACAAAAAAGAGACAATATTGTCATATCATTACAAACCATACATCAGTAGAAAACTTTTTATTCAGCTTTCAGATTATGTATAAATCTCAATTTTGAAAAATTGACACTTAGGGTCATATATATATATATATATATATATATATATATATATATATATATATATATATATATATATTTATATATATTATACATATATATATATATAACCATGAGGAAAACAAGCTTCATTAACTTTTTGCAATGTATAATTTGTATTATTATTATTATTATTATTATTATTATTATTATTGTTTCTAATTTGTTATATTATTGAGCACTTGTGTTGCATGTTTAATTAAGCTTTTAATTATTATTATAATTATTATTAGAAGTAAATTTAACAAATAAAAACAGGCTTAATTTACTTATACAATATATAATTGCATTTTTTTATTATAAATATTAATTTTAGTATGAAATATAAATGTTCTTGCCAGGTTTCATGTTCCTAATTATGCTTCCCACTGGTTTTTGATTTATATTTCTTCTCTTCTTCTTTTGTGAATTGTATTTACAGAATGTTGTTCTACTTGAATCTCTCAGTGATTTTCCAGAGTAACTAATTGAGATCCCCTGTGTGATGAATGGAGTCATCTGGATAATAAACGCAGCTGTCTTGACAACTTCCATTGTGCCTTTTAAAGGAAAGAGAAGGTTTCGTTTACGTACCACATGACTTTGTTTTCATCAACCAATGCCTGAACAAAAGATTGTAAGTGAATAGCTTTCACTTAAAGTGACTTTCATTTACTACATTTATTCAGCGTTTTCACACCTACCTGACAATTAAAGAACAAAGAGAGATGTTCAGCTCCTGAACTATAATGAATAAGCTCAAATCCAACTAGCACATTTAAATAAAGCGTATTCTTTCCAAGCACCATTTTGCATTGGACTCTTGAGTCACTGTAAGGTCCTTCACTCAGTTTTTACGGCTCATTATAAGTTCTTCACATTAGATATTGGATATCCTGGTTCTTTAAAGTGCCAAATCATTAAAATGTTCTTTGAGGAACCAATGTAAATCCCATATCTCATTTGGATCCAATCAAATATGGTTTACGAAGGGTTGACTTCAACCACAATGGGATTATTTCTTGGAAATACAGTCTGGTCTTTCTGCTAAACATCTCTTTCTTTGTGTTTCTTCCAGAAAAAAAAATATTTTGCATTGGGATTTAGAGTCTCTAAATGGTTCTTCATTGAGGTAGGTTTTTTTTTTTTTTTTTGGCTAATTAAACTTTCTTTATGACAATATTTGGGGTTTGGGGTTCTTTTAAGTACCAGAATATAAAAAAGTTACTCTTGGAACCAACAAATTTAATTTACTCTACATCCAATCAAATTTGGAATGGCACAGGTTAACATCAATCACAATGGGATTATTTACACAAAATTTTAAATAAAAATTATGTATATTTCAGTCTGTTCCCCCTGTTAAACATCACCTTTTGTGTTTCTTACAAAGGAAAGAACATCAGACTGGTTCAAAACAACATGAAGGTGAGTAAATGGTGACTAATGTCTTGTTTTAAGATGAAGCAACCCTTTAAATGGGACATAAAATTAAAGGTTCAAAATCAATATTAGGGATGTTGGGTTCTTTAAAACACCAGAACATAAAGTTAAGGGTGGAACAAACACAACAATTAATGTAGCAATCGCAACTCTCAAATCCCATTTATGTCCAATTAAATATTGCGTGGCAAAGGTTAACACCAGTCGTGATTGGATTATTTCACAAAATTACAGGAATAGAGTTTTTTAAGGCTCGATAAATGTTCTTTTGTTCAGTATTTGATATGTTGGGTTCTCGAAAGCACCAGAACATAAAAAAGTATTTGTAGAAACAAACACAACTCCAAAATTTTATTTAAGTCCAATCGAATATGGTATGTTAAGGATTGGCGTCAATCGCAATGGGAGTGTTTTACGAAATTACATGAATAGAGGTTTTTTATTAAGGCTCATTAAAGTTTCAATGTTTGGGGTTTTGGGTTCTTTAAACCATTAGAACATAAAAAATTATAATTTGTGAAGGAAACACAACTCTTAAAACTCGTAACTTCAATCCAATCAAATATGGCTGCCAAGGGCTGGTGTCAATCAAAATGAGACCCATGTCTAATATTGCACAAAATTACAGGAATAATAGCGTACTAAATTTTCACTTATGCTTCTTCCAGAAACAGAACATTCTTCTTCTAGTTTTTTCAGACTAACAATGGAAGCTCGAAACAGTTTTTTAATTGAAATGCAGTAGCTTATGTCAAGCGCTCCATCGAGAGATCCACGGGTCCAGAACGAGAGCGATCAGTATGGGAGCGAATCGTTGGAATGGGCCAATGCATGAGCGAGTCTCTCCAGCCTGGATGGCGGAGGGTTAAACGGTATGTGCGTGGTTTCACGCTGGTGGGCGGCGATCGGCGTGCCAGCATCTCCAGCTCCATCTGTGCTCGTGTTACAGCGCCGACAGCTCTCCAAACACACGTCGTGCTCCACTCTCTCCTAGCAGACGTGGTCAGTGAAGCTTCACAAGTGTGTGATTAGAAGTTCATTCGCTGAAGATTATCATGTACTGCTGGAAAGGCTCTTAAAGTAACTATTTATGACATTTTCACTTGAAGTTTTTACTTGCTTCCTAAAAAAGTTAGCTTCTTTAAACTTTAGTTTCTGCAACAGTCGAAAGTCACTCTTGTAGAAATGTTTTTATGCTAATATTTGAGGTTTTTAAAGGTCAGGCACATTATGTTAATATCAGATCCTTAAAGATATCAACATGATCTTAACATCAAAATTTACAGACAACGCACAATTATTTCCATAATGTGAAGTTTCCAAGTGAATTATATCTTATAAGACATATTTGTTATATTTTTTCATCTGCCTATTGTTTTAGCGTTTTTTTATCGTTTATTTTTTTGCTACATTTGATATTTGTTTAACGATTGTGTTTCAAGTTAAAAAGGGAATTTCAAAAAGGAAAATAAAAATATAAGATGAAAACCTTAAACTAAATGAAAATTAAAAATGCTGCTTTGGCGAATAACTGAAATAACTAAATTACCAACTGGAAATAAATAAAAATTAAAACTAACTAAAACAATAGCAAACAAAAACGTAAAAAACTATTATAGTATATAAATAACATTAAAACTAAAGTGTCTCAGCCAAACATAAAAATGCAAAAATGCATAAAAATACCCAAATAAATGAATATATAATTGAAAAAACTTAATATATACATAGAAATAATTAATTGCACAAGATATAAAAATAACTTGGCTAAATAAATGCACACATTAAAGGAAAAATACTACAACATAAACATGCATAAATTCTTGGGGAAATGCACAAATATGTTTATTTTAAATCAATTTTATTGTATTGTTTAATTATTTCTTCCTCCATACACTGCTAAATCTTTGGTAGTAAGACCAGGAACAAGACAAAGTTAGTCTATTTTGATTTCACATTTGTTTTATTGCGATTCAATCTGCAGCTAAACTCACGGTAATACAAACCTACACCGTTATCGCTCGGCTCGACGTGATAACACACCGTTAAAAAGCCACGCACTGTTGCAGGACTCTTTTAGGGCCTCCATAAAAATACTAATTACGGACTCCCAGAATGCTGTGCGTTGATGCATTGATAAATCTGTCCGTTTGGGGGGGTCTCCATCCAGATGGGCCGCATGGATCAGATTTACGAGAGTCCTTGTCGCTCGTTATCTGTCCTGTACAAAATTGGGGAAATCAATTGTCCAGATTAGGTTGGTGTCAGGATGAAATACTCGCACCCGTGTCTGTTATTAAACCTGCCATTGTGAGATTCAACCCTCTCGATCCAGAGCTCTTTATTGTGTGTTTATACGCCGGATCGTATCGTAATCACTCTCTTCTAACTAAACAAGTTTGTAAATAATTGTTGTAATGTGCTTGTGTTGAGCTGTCGGACAGCAGGGGTTTATGGGGCGTCGAAGCCGTTGGCTTGTTTTTACGGTGGGTTTGATGACGGATGGAGAGGTGAATCTGATTATGTATGTTTAGTCCATCAGAACATGTAAAACTGTAGGTCAAACCTCAGTCACATTCACATGCATTCAATTATACAACCCACACTTCCAGTCCTATTAATGCTGATGTTTTATTAAGTAGCTAAGAGTATAAAATGCATAATTTTGATGATAAAAAATTAATGCATTGAGTGCAGACTTTAATAATCATATATTATAATTAAAATAATGCACCATTATATGCAAATGAATTTCACTGCACTTTATGTGAAGACATTTAGGATGCCTCTATTAATATTAAAAATTGCACGCATACATTTGATCAAAGTTTGTGAATTATATGATTTTTTTTGTTTGTTTTATCAACAAATTGCAAATTATTATGCATATTCATGAATATTTGCATTGGTTATTTGTTCATTGCAATTTGTGCGTTATTAATATATACATTTATATTTTAATTGTTTGTAATTGTTATATTTTAATTGTTGTTTGAGTAAATTTTTAGTCAAATAATATGCAGATCTGTTATGCATATGTATATGTATGTATCATGCATATGTTAAGTTGATAAAATGATATAATTTATAATTAATACATTTAAAAAAATTGGATCAAGAAACATTACTCAGTTATAAACTAATATAATTATAATACTATTTATAATTATTAAACATGACTATATAGTAAAAGTATATAGTAAAAATAAGTATTTTTTAACTGTTTAATTTGATAGTTTATAGACATTACATAATTCCTGTTTTTCATTTGTTTCATTCATAAACATACAATAATTTTGTATCCAAATTCATAAACACATGTTAATTTGTTTTCCAAAACAAGTCTTTTAGGGACTATAAAATCTTCAGTACTAATAAAAAATATTAATAAACTATGGATATGTATTAAATCTATATTTGTTAAATCTAACTATACATTTTTTTAAATTATATTCTACATTTATTGCAATAATATAATGATTTAGTAACAAATTATATTCCAATTATACATAATTATACTTAATATTAAAAACATTTGGGAAAAAAGAAATCTTGTAAATCTCTCATTAACATCCATTGTCTGGACGAGTGAATGGAGCTTGAACATTATGCTAAATATCTCATTTTGCCTTCTACAGGTCATACACTTTAGGAATGACCTGAGGGTCAGTAAATAAAGACGGACCCATAGTTTTGGGGTGTTTTTGCCTTGTTGGAGCAGCATGTTTGTGAGAGATTTTCTCCAGTTCACAGAAAGTCATCTATTCAAAGTCAACATGAAACCATTTAAACAGTGTTTTCCATTAAATTGTCTTTAGCAAACAGCTCGGTGGCTATTATCGTTATGGTTAGCAATTCAGGCCTGTGAATGTGGACCTGATATCCTCATTAGAGCAGGTATTTCTAGATGTTGGGCCCTGCTGAGAGACGCTGGGCTCAGGAACATTCGGCTCGACGGGACACACTAATAAAATCCAGCTGGAGAGGCTTTAATGAAACCCAAACTGATTCTGCATCAGACTGGAGACGAGAAGTCCCTGCTTCAGCCTTGAGCTGTTGGTGCTTTACATGTGTCTTCTGTCGACTGTTGATCTCGTTTGGATTTAAATGAAGAGGTTATAATCAATCTTTTTAATTAGACATAAAAATAAATATTTAAATTATCTAACATATAGTTCAATTCTTAGTATAACAATAATACATTTTGAATAAACTTATATTAATAAAATATAATATTCTAATACAATAAACCTAATTATATATAATTATAACAATAAATTAGAATAAAATGAAACAATTACAAATAATTAAACACAATCATAAAATAATATAATACATATAATAATCCTAATTCATAACATAATTCATGATAATAATAATAAATTATAATAAAATTACAAATTCTTAAATACAACAAAATAATCTATTAAATAGAAGTAGTTATATATAATTCCGATAATAATAATAATATTAGAACAAAAAAAAAATAATAATAATGTTAAATATAATAAATAAATATTTTTATTTAATTTTAATTATAATAAAATTTGGAAAAAAAAATAATAAAGTTAACATTATGAAAAAATAATAGTTACAAAGAAAAAATATAGTCATACTAGAATAAAAAATATAATCAATATAAAACAAATGATAATATTTTGATTTATAATGAATATAATTGGGTTGATGTTTCGTTGATTGTAATGGTAGTGATTTAGCATTGACTGAATTGTACAGTTGAGTGTAATTGTACCAAACTCTGATGAAGGTGAAGACTGGGGTCTGTGTTAGCGTGCTGCTGATGAGACGTGTTTTTGAAGGTGTCCCTTCATCCATTAACAGAAGAGCTGCTCGGCCGGTCACAGTTCATCCTGTCTCCTCATTAAGACGTCTGATTTATTCCTCAGACTCAAAATGAAGCTTTCAGAATGTTTCCTTACAGTTCTCTGGACAGAAAACATATGAGAAATGACAAACTCATCCAGACATGTTGTTTCACTAAGCATCTAGACTCATGGAATGTTTGAGAACGTTTTCCTAACGTTAACACAACGTTTTCAGAACATTTCCTGTTGACACAGTTCATAAAGGCAAAAGCCACATAAGAAACACTGAATTTATGTGCAGCCTTCTTCACTTCCAGACTCTCAAGAAATATGAAGCGTTAAAAAAAATGTTTCCCTAACGTTTTTCCGCAACAGTTACGTACACTTTCAGAACGTTTCTTGTCTGGTTTCAACGTTTTTGCAGGCAGAAGCTGCGTAAGAAACCGTGAACGCATCGAGAGTCACGAATGAAATTTCCCTATTGTTACACAATGTTTGCATACGTTATTAAAACGTTCCCTGTTAGTAGACACGTTTCTTTAAACAGAAACCACGTAAGACATTGCGAACTCAACCAGACGTGCAGCTTTCTTCACTTCCAGGCTCTCAGACATCATGTTCTCTTCCTCTCATCGCTGTAATCTCTCCAAACTCCCTCATGAGAGTGAGGCGTCCCGTGGCTGTGGTGTGAAAAGCCTGCGGTTTAGCTCGGTGTCTGAAAGCATCCGTGCGCCGGGGGTCGTCCAGTTCGGGTGTGAAGTGGCAGGATGTCCCATCCGGGTCCCACAGGTGTGTTTTTTCATGCGTTGAAGTGATTTCTCTCTCTCTCTGTGAAGTGCAGACAGGGGACGCCCACTTCAAAAGCCTTTTAATGCGTGTCACCGGCCCTCGGGGACAGCGGCTCTCACAGACCTGTCCATCTGACAGACATATCAGTCCAGTCTGGCAGAGCGACGCACCCGGGAGTGCCAGGAAAACGAAGAGGAGGATGACGAGGAAGTGCTCCTGCCAAATAAAAGCTTTTGCTTCACTGCTTTTATATTATGACATGTTGATGGGGTAGGTGGTTTGGCACTGAACAATGGCGACAACTAAACAATGGCCTCTTCAGTGCTCGCCGAGATTCAGAGCTTAACTGAACGATTGTACATGCAAACAATCCCATATGAAGAGAGAGTTGTGTTCACGTTTTTACACAATCATGCTTGTGGATTTCGCCTGGTAGGCGATAAAGCAACAAAATGTGGTTTTATTTTTAAATCATACTTCTTAAATCATATTTTTAAATTGATAATTTATCCATTACATTTTATTTCTGAGTCTCCTAGTGGCCTTTTTTTTAAACATCATAAAATGTCCTATTTTTGGACGTCTTTGACAGCCCTTATTTTTCCATGATATGTATTTTTACAATTATCTTTAAATATCCAATGATATTTATTATGAACATTTACATTTTTAATCGTTTTATTTTACTTATAATTTTTGGTGCGATAAATCGCATTAGTTACCTTGCTTTTCAAAATTAGCGTGTTACAAATGTTAGCTTGAGAAATTTGGACAACAATAGTCTAGCAAATGCTAAGAAGCTTTAATTGAAGATTTTTAATTTGCGCTGAAGAAACTAAAAACAATATAACGGTAATAATTTTATTCATTACTTTCATTGTGTTGAATTACGTAAGCGGATGTGCATAAGCTAACATGCTAGTGTGTAACAAATATTAGCATTAGCATAGAACAAGACAATCTCGAAAAAAAAATGTTAAGAATGTCTTTGACTCGTTTGACATGTTTTAATAATTTCGTAAATTTTAAGTTATTTTTACAGATTTTTTACGCTTTTATTGTAAATATTTTACTTTTTTATCAGTTTGTTACATTTAATGCCATTTGTTGAGTGTTCTATTAATTTAAATTCTCTACATTTAATTAATTTATTGATTTATTAGAATTTTATGAATTAAACTGTCACACTCTGAACCACCTTTTACCTTTCACTATATGCTAGCTTGCTTAACCTGATGTTTGTTGTATTACAAATCTTAGCATGCTAAATTTGAAAATGGCAATTAAAAACGACAATAATGGCCTTTTTGGTGAATTATGAGATTCAAACCGTCACTAGACATTTCTATACTTAATATTTAATTCATTCCTGTTTTCTACACTGAATCCATCTCAAATGTCTCAATGCTCATACACTCGCATGTACGACTCAAAAGGCCTTGGCACATCATTCACTAAAACTCAATGCTGGCTTGAATTTTAAAAGGGCCTCGTTCCACCTCAGGCAGGACGGCTGGGCTGTTTGTCTGAAATGCATTACGCCGTGTGCTTTGTATTCTACGAAGGGTTTCGTTATGGCCTGATACTGCCTAAGTGTGCTAAATCTAACTAAAGATCTTTAACATGATATCAGAGGCTGATTTGTGATTAGATGTGAAGACTGAAGGTCAAAATCACCCTTGAGCACAGCTCCTGAAGGTAATGCTTCTCTTTTTGCCTTTATTAAATATTAAATCAACATTAACTGCCATTAAATTACTGCATTAACCAAACTACTAAATTACAGTGCTTATTAGGCATCACTAACCGAAAAGGAAAGTAATCTCAGATTCGGATGATGCAAGTAATTGAATTCTGATGTGTAAATGTTTATGACAAAAAGATTACAACTTTTTTGTTGGAATAACATGCACCGATAAATTGTTCGCAAAAAGACCGAGAACATGCATTAGGACAAAAAAATATATATACACACAAAAAAAAAATACATTGCACTTATAAATATTAAATTGACATTTTATAAATAATGTAGCACTTTTTTGTGCAAACTTGTTTAAACAAGCATGTTAGCATGCAAAATTCGTAAAAAATTAATAAGAAATATCATAAAAACTGAGCACCACATAAACCTTTTTATTTTTTCAAAACATTATTTTTTTTTTATTTATGTTAAGCTAAGGTGTTAACCTATAAAATTTGCACATTATGACTTGGCGCATGTTTAAACAAGCATGTTAGCATGAAAAATTCGTAAGAAAATTTAATAAGAAATATCATAAACTAAGCACCACATAAACCTTTTTATTTTTTCAAAACGTATTTTTTTTTTAATTTATGTTAAGCTAAGGTGTTAACCTATAAAATTTGCACATTATGACTTGGCGCATGTTTAAACAAGCATGTTAGCATGAAAAATTTGTAAGAAAATTTAATAAGAAATATCATAAAAACTAAGCACCACATAAGCCTTTTTATTTTTTCAAAACATAATTTTTTTTTATTTATGTTGAGCTAAGGTGTTAACCTATAAAATTTGTACATTATGACTTGGCGCATGTTTAAACAAGCATGTTAGCATGAAAAATTCGTAAGAAAATTTAATAAGAAATATCATAAAAACTGAGCACCACATAAACCTTTTTATTTTTTCAAAACATAATTTTTTTAAAAATTTATGTTAAGCTAAAGTGTTAGCCTATAAAATATGCACATTATGACTTGGCGTATGTTGCGATATTAACTTTAAGATAAGGTGTTAATGTACAATTCGCACATTATAACTTATCGCATGTTATGATGTTAACCTTAGGTGTTGACATAAAATGTGCTTATTATGACTTGTCGCATATTCTGATGTTAACTTCACGCTAAGGTGTTAGCATGTACACATTATGAATTTTGTCCCATCTTGTAATGTTATCTTTAATATAATGTAAATTTCGCACATTATGGCTTGTCACATGTTGTGCTGTTAAGCTAAATTATTTACATGTACATTGTACAGCTTGTGAACCACAAATTTTTTCAACTTTTCCACTTCATCAGTCAAAAAGAAAAGCTGCAATTTTTCCCGCATTTCTATAAATGTCTACAACAAAAAGATTGTCATCAAAACAAACTCTTTTTGTTGGCATAAACATGCATTGTGTGCAATATATCCAAAAGCTTGACTAAGGAATGTAAGTAAGTATAATGTTGATTTTATGTTGACATAGGTGCAATATTTCACCTTTGATACTTCCTTTAAATCATAATACTGTACACAATTTCAACATGTCGCTTTGTCAGCTCTAGGAAGTGGGATTATTTCCTCTCTCTCCTCCCGTCTCTCCCTTGATTTTCTGCCATTCTCTTTCGACATCTCGCTCACTCTTTGTACTTGTCGAGAGCCGAAGATCAAAGACGAGCGCCGTGAAGCTCCCAGGCCTAAATTAGATTCATGCTTCCTTGAAAGAACAGAGAAATTGGTAGGATGAAAACTGAAGGTCAATGTCAGCTTGCTCTCAACAAAATGCCGCCTCCTCGCGAGCGGGATTAGGTCTCGATGCCAGGGTACCAGAGAGCAGGGGAACGAGGAGCGAGCGGAGAATGGGCATCAGGTGGAGAGGGGCTCTTATCACCCGCGGCCACATCTGAACTGGTTCCACCTCAGAAACGTGCGCAAAGACACATATTAGGCATGGCAGAACAGCAAGTAATAGCTCAGGGCGCTGTTATAGATCAAAGAAATCAATACGATACATCAATAAAATATTTACAAAGGCTTGTTATCCGTGTTTTTCTTTTGCAAACATGCCTAAAAGAAATTCCCAGCTATTTTTCAGCCATTCAATGAGCTCTAATACATTTCAGCCACGTAGCAAAGCCGTGGAATGCATTAGCATTGCCACTGTGACTTCTGAACCATTTTTTCGAAAGGTTGTAATTATTACTTCAACCCTTGGTTATTATGTGTACCATAACACTTACTGTACCAATGGGCAAATATATCATGGCATTCATGCTAACCATAAATTATCGTCGCATCCTGAAACAGATTGCTGATGACATTGAGTGTCAGCAGACCTCAATGTGTTTTTTCTTTTCTTCTTGCATTCAAAGTTATTAAAAAGAATAAGTGTTGGCCAATAAGTAAGGAAGCATGTAATTACGAGGTGTTTGGGCGGCACTAGCTTTAGCACTTTAGCTTGTGACCTGTGATGGCTCAACAGACGAATTAATTACCAAGCATGGTCCTCTGCATTTCATTACAGGCGCTTCTCAACCCATCATTTCATTCTGCTTTTAATTTCTAAGATCCGTCTCACTACAGCTGAGCTCTTTCTATACTGTCTGTTCATTTTTGCTAATGCTAATCATGTTGCATGTAGTCTTTTTATGCTGTCTTTAAAGTTTCTGCCCAGTCGAAGTGCTAATAACTGCTTTATTGCTTTGCATGGAGTTATGTTAGACCAACTTTGACTAGCAACAAATCAGCTAGTTACTGTACAAGCTAACTTAAGGCAGTCAAGATTGTTTTTCAGACCTGGTGGCTGATTGACTGGTGAATGATCAATTTGGGCTGATTTAAAACTGGTTTGAACCAACTAGCAACCGGGCCAACTAGCAAACTGCTAGGTTCCAAAACACAACTAGCAACCTAGCATGGTAAGGCAGCAAGCACATCACTTTAGTTCTTTGTATATGAAATAGCCTGAAAGTATTGTTAACTAAACTAACATCAAATAGGTTAACAGATTAGATTCAAGTTTTATGACATACAACAAGCAGTGAAATGTAGGTTAGTTGTTATAGTATTGCTAAGCTCTATAGGTTAGCCGTAACATATTATACATTGTAGATTGCGAATGTGCATCAGTCTTTTGTGTATCTTCTCCTTCCCAGTGCTTCCTTCGACTCTCTCGTGTCTAATTAAAACCAGGCATAACTGTGGAGAAGCAGAACTTTATGTAAAACCTGCAGATGGTCAGTTTTTCAGAGCGCTACCTCCAGACAGTCACACTGACACAGTTAAATCACAGTATTTCACCCTCACACTGACACTGCAGTGCTGCTAGCATACCAACATCACAGTTCAGATGGAAATGACACCGCGCACATGATTTCGCTAAGCCAACTTCCTCACACCTTGGCTAGTGCATTGCCTGCTGCTTTGGCTCATGTTGTTGTTAGCTTTAGCAGCTATCCAACACGGTCCAGTATAACTATTAATGCTAAGCTAATCATTTAGCTTAGTTGAGGTGTTTAGGATAGGAAGAAATGAGATAAGATTCCTCACACATTTGCTAGCTAGCAGTACAAGCTAACTATAGATGCTAAGCTAATCAGTTAGCTTAGTTGAGATGACAATACGTTTAGGATATGAAGAAATGAGATAAGCTCACTCACACATTTGCTAGCTGGCAGGACAAGCTAACTATAATTGCTAAGTAATCAGTTAGCATAGTTGAGATGAAAATACGTTTAGGATATGAAGAAATGAGATAAGCTTCCTCACACATTTGCTAGCTAGCAATACAAGCTAACCTTTACAGTTACTAATCAGTTACAGCTGCTTAGCTGATATTAGCTTAGTTTGTTTTACTTACTCTAAAAAGGCTAACTGGATTTTCACGCATGTTTTACTGTCAGTCTTCTCTTTAGATTGAATCTGTATACCGCAGTGGCTGATGGGTACAACCTCACAACGCTGAAATGAACATTCATGGGTTTGGCAGACGCTCTTACCCTGCATCTGAGGTGCGTTTTATCGTGGCGTGTCTCCAGCTGTATCTCACTCATCTCTGTTTGCGCGAGACTCTTCAGAGTGAGCTCCGGGACGCCAGCGGGAGACTGCAGGGGATCTTGGCTGGAAGAGCCGTCTGTAATCGCCACTGATGGGCCCTTATTAGCCTAGCTTGTCTGCGGACGTCACCCGGGAGCCTGTGTGGAAGGGGACAGGGACACATCTGCTAAACCGAACCACAATCATCTCACATGACTGCAGGCCTGCGGCAAACGCCAGGTAGACGATTAGCAGGGGAATTATGGGTTTGGTGTTTGCATGTTTGATTTATTTCATCAGTTTGCCTACTGAGACTGATTTAGTTTAATGGGGATTAAAAAGGAGTGGGTGGGTTTTTATCATTGTAGGGTGGTTGTGTATACACTGGCAGCACACATTTATGTCCAAACACCATGTAAAAGTGGATATTCGCCCCTTTAATTAACTGATAAATTAAAAAGTTAAACTAAATGTTCATCTTTTACAGGTTGAATAAAGGTGGATTCTACAGGTTTCACATGCCATCTCTTCAATCCAGTTATTATTATTTTTATTGGTATTTTTTTATACTTTATGTAATATATAACTATAATATATAAAACAATCATGATATATGATTTAACACATCATATAATCATTATTTTTTTAATATTTTAAAATCTAAAATCTTTATTTTAAATTTTTGTTAAATATATTAATTTAAATTGTTCATGTTTTTCTGCTTAAATAAAAATGTCATATGATTTATTTTTTATTTTCTATTATTATATAACTATATTAAGCAATATTTCATTCAATATTAAATTTTTATTAGTTTTGAAGCCATAAATATATTTTTGCTACAATCTTTTTTTTAATTATTTAAAATGATAATATTTTTATTATTATATTTTAATATATTATGCAAAGCAATAATTAAATAATTTATTTAGTATTTTTATTCTATTTCTGGCTAAGTTTGGAGCCAAGCCGTTTATTATTATTATTATTATTATTATTATTATTATTATTATTTGATTATGTTTTAAAACTTATAGCTACTATTTTGTTATAATTTTTATTATTATAATTATTATTTCATACATTATATAACAAAATTGACTAATAATTAAATAATTTATGTATATTGTTATTCGTTTTGTGCCATATATTTTTCTTTACACTTTTTATTTTATGATTATAAAACTGATAGCTACTTTATAATAATAATAATAATAATAATAATATAAATAGATTAACCAATAATTTAATAATTTATTTACTTTTTATTGTATTTTTGTTCGTTTTTTTTAGCAATAATAATTTAACACTCATTTATATGATTATATTACACATATTTACAGTTTTTTATTATTATTTTTGTTAGTAGTATTATTATTTATATATTATATACCTCTATTGAAGAGCAGTTAAATTATTTGTTTTTTAAATTTTTTATAATTTTTTTATTGTTGTTAGTTTTGGAGGGATAATTTTCATTTTATTTTGTTTCTGATTATAAAATGTATATTTACTATTCAAATCTTATATATATATTAAATTTATATTTACTTTATCAGTAAATGTCTTTTTGTGAGCCAATGTTTCAGATTCATAATGGACACAATTGAGTCACTGACTTATTTTTTGTTCTATGTTCTTTCACTCACAAAGTTCATTGCCATTTCTTATTGGTTTTAAAAAGCACCCCAGTGTGAAGAAACAATAAGATCAGACAGTAGATGTTAGCATTACATGGAAAGCTTTGTAGAGTGAAACACAGAGTATCTGACGTCATGTGGGAAACAGATGGCAGGTACAGGTTCAATCCGCCGGGAACGATCGCACTGACTCGCCGTGTTGCACTTTTAACCGGAGAGACATTTCAAAGAAACATTAGCCATAATTAAGTTTACAAATATTTGTTTTCACACAGCCCCGAAGTTACGTAACATGCAATATAATCAAATAGCATTTGTAAGCCCATAATTTAGAGCAATTTAACTCAAACTCGTTACACGAAAGCCCAGAAAAGAGCTTAAATTTCATGCAAGCTGTCACGCTAGGCCTTTTTCCCTCTCGTTGAGCATTTCCCATGCCTCAGAAAAGTGGCACCCTGATTGTCAGAGCAATTATGTTGCTTATGATTGGAGTAGCGATTACAAAGCCTTCATTTGGCGTGATGATTCTTGTCGCTGGATTCGCCATGTAATTATGCCAGGTACGGAAGACAGTGACGAAGTATCACGACGTATATTTAATCTATCCCCCACCCCCTTCCATCTCCAAAACATTATTTGAGACGTTGAAATGCTCCTCTCAAATAATGCAGGTGCTGAACTAACAATGATTGCGACAATTATCTGTAATTACCCAACTTGCGCACACAAGAAAGTTTCACAGATGCATTCAGGAAAGTTTGGGTATGCAGCAATGATTGTAATAATTAGCAACTGAAAGTCCTTCATCCTTCAGTCCCAGAGTAATGGCGGGTGAAGAGGTGACGCTAACCTTTAACGTTTGGGTTTTTTATTCTCACGCTAATGTAATTTCAGCTGTTCTGACTCGTTTTTCTCTAAAAATGTCTTCAATCTCAGGTCATCAAAGATTAGGATGAATTTGTTTCTTCATCCGATTTGGAGTAATGTAGCATTGCATCAGTGTCTCAGCAATGGATTTTTTCAATGTATTTCAGTAATTACTACCAATTTTGGTTGCCATATGGATGACAACATAAAATGTAAATCATACATTTATATACGATATATTAAAAAAAAAATGTTTTATCGTATTTTAAATCCTATCTGATTTGCTGGTTTAGACCGTGTTATCAATATATATTTTATAATAAGTGCTAGTTTTGGTAGTGATGATGTATGGAAGCCCATTTCTGCCACTGAATAAAAACATAAAAAACATTTTTTTTTTTATCTCACGGATCTGACTTTATTTCTCCGAATTCTGAGAAATAAACTCGCAATTGCAAGTTATAAAGATAAATGTTACGAGATCTACAGATATACTGTAATCTCACAATTCTGATTTTTCTCAGAATTGCAAATTGCAGGCTGATTTGACAATTTATTTATTAATCAAATCAAATGTTAAGTCTACTTTAAATGCGCTTGTTTAGACATTGTTATTCATATATTTTCAGATTTACTACCAGTTTCAGTAGTGTTGAGAACATATCAATTACTATATTTATTTATTTATTAAGTGTACATTTTTCGAAATTGAGAGTTATATATCATGTGAAAGCTGAATAACTAAGCTTTCTATTGATGTATGGTTTCAGATCGGACAACATTTGGCCGAGATACAACTATTTGACAATCTGGAATCTGAGGATGCAAAAAAATCTAAATACTGAGAAAATCGCCTTTAGAGTTGTTCAAACAAATTCTAAGCAATGCACATTACTAATCAAAAATTAGGTTTTGATATTATTATGGAAGGAAATTTACAAAATATCTTCATGGAACATGATCTTTTCTTAATATCTGAAAAAAAAAATCAATAAATTTTAACCATACAATGTATTATTTTATCGTATTTTTTTGTTAATGCTTAAAATATCTTCCCCCATGACTTAAGATGGTTTTGTGCTCCAGGGTCACATATTTTAGTGTTAAGTACCGGTGATGATGATGTAAAAGAAAAGGAAAAAGAAACATTTGGCTCTATTTACTTATGGCATCTCACATTTTCAATCACATTGCGTCTTCCAAAATCCAGCTTGATTCTACAGACTAAGAATCCCATTTCATTTAATCGATTTAATGTGGTTTCTCGCTGTTCAGACTAAAACAAATTTGAGTGGGATATGCAGAAAAAGCAGTGTGGAGCTCATTCAGACTGAGATACTGATGGTGCACGTGTCTGTGGTTGAAGAACGAGAGCGATCCGTCAATGTCAGGACGTCAGAGTGACCATTAGTCTGATGTGTTTAGGTCATTCTGACGAGCTCTGCCAAACCATCTTCACTGCAGTGCTCTATTCTGAGCGAGCTGCCATGAACAATGTACTTCCCAATGCTGTTTGTCACCCGTTTTCCCTGCCTGACTCAGGTTAAGTGCAATTTATATGAGCATTGGAGCAAAACGCTTTTCGGTTGTAAAAGGGAAGACCATGCTAAAGGTGTGATTTGCATTGAGTGGGAACACTGTGCTTCGTGTTTATTGCATCAAATGCTCTGCATGCGCTACATAAACAAACACACACACACAAAGGCAGGATATTTTTACCTTCAGATTTGAAATTACCCTCATTGTTCACTGCAGTTAAGCAAGAATCAATCCTTGAATTGCCTTGTCCCTGGATTGTGTGGTCTCAAAAAGCTCTACTGTATTCGTTTTGCTTATTAAAGAAAAGATGAATGCAGACAAACCTTTCTTCACTATAAGCATGCCAACACTTTTGATGTTGAACTATTGGCAGCCACAGTGATTGGGTTTATTTAAGTTCCTCAGCTTCACAGGCTTTCTTGAAATCCTGTAAGTTTTAGATGTTGAAACTTTCAGAGGTGAGTGAGTCACAAAGTCTGAGTCACAATGAAGGGCTGCAGAACAAGTGCTGGTGAGTAACCATCTACAGTTATTTTCTTAAGTATTCCACTTTGCTGTAGCACCGCAACGTTTTTTATGAAAGACATAATAATGTAAAAACCAGCGCTGTTGACTAACTAGAGCAACTTCACAGATCATTTCAGTTGTTAAATTATCTCCAAAAGAGTGCTTGAAATGGTATATTTTTTCAAAATAGTACTTTTTACTAAAGATTTACAAACTTTACATTTCTTTTACACAAGATAGACATGTAAAGATATGTAAAAATCTTCTGGCAGCGAGTAACTTTTTGTTGTTATTATCATTTTTAAGTAGGGCAGCAGTTAAATTGTAGTAACTTGTACATTTAAATTTTAAAGATTAAGCAAGTGAGTAAATAACAAAAAGTTGTGCCGTTACATACTTTTCTGAATTGCAACAGCATTTGTTTATAGCATTTGTTTTGAGTATTTGTTTTACATTGTAAGGATTTACAAACTTAACCTTTTTCTTATCAATGACTTTTTTTTATATAAAAAAGTGATTTTTATCAAGAAAACGTTGGAGAACATATTCGTAGAATAACCATTATTAGTAAGTAACTAACTAAAAGTTGTGACTACTTAGTTTTTCAGAAAACTTTTACATTTAGGCTCCCTGTTGAAAAAAAAAACAGCATGTGCTGGTTAGGTATGTTTCAAAGCTGGGATGCTGGTCTGAGCTGGTTTAAGCTGGTCCTTAGCTGGTTTTCGCTGGTCCCTTGCTGGTTTATGATGGTCCTTCACTGGTTTACGCTGGTCCTTTGCTGGTTTATGATGGTCCTTCACTGGTTTACGCTGGTCCTTAGCTGGTTTACGCTGGTCCTTCGCTGGTTTACGCTGTTCCTTAGCTGGTTTTTGCTGGTCCTTTGCTGGTTTACGCTGGTCCTTTGCTGGTTTATGATGGTCCTTCACTGGTTTACGCTGGTCCTTTGCTGGTTTATGATGGTCCTTCACTGGTTTACACTGGTCCTTTGCTGGTTTATGATGGTCCTTCACTGGTTTACGCTGGTCCTTTGCTGGTTTATGATGGTCCTTCACTGGTTTACGCTGGTCCTTAGCTGGTTTACGCTGGTCCTTCGCTGGTTTACGCTGTTCCTTAGCTGATTTTTGCTGGTCCTTTGCTGGTTTACGCTGGTCCTTAGCTGGTTTTCGCTGGTCCTTTGCTGGTTCACGCTGGTCCTTAGCTAGTTTTCGCTGGTCCTTTGCTGGTTTATGATGGTCCTTCACTGGTTTACGCTGGTCCTTTGCTGGTTTATGATGGTCCTTCATTGGTTTACACTGGTCCTTTGCTGGTTTATGATTGTCATTCACTGGTTTACACTGGTCCTTTGCTGGTTTATGATTGTCCTTCACTGGTTTACACTGGTCCTTTGCTGGTTTATGATTGTCCTTCACTGGTTTACACTGGTCCTTTGCTGGTTTATGATTGTCCTTCACTGGTTTACACTGGTCCTTTGCTGGTTTATGATTGTCCTTCACTGGTTTACACTGGTCCTTTGCTGGTTTATGATTGTCCTTCACTGGTTTACGCTGGTCCTTTGCTGGTTTATGATTGTCCTTCACTGGTTTACGCTGGTCCTTTGCTGGTTTATGATTGTCCTTCACTGGTTTACGCTGGTCCTTTGCTGGTTTATGATGGTCCTTCATTGGTTTACACTGGTCCTTTGCTGGTTTATGATTGTCCTTCACTGGTTTACACTGGTCCTTTGCTGGTTTATGATTGTCCTTCACTGGTTTACACTGGTCCTTTGCTGGTTTATGATTGTCCTTCACTGGTTTACACTGGTCCTTTGCTGGTTTATGATTGTCCTTCACTGGTTTACACTGGTCCTTTGCTGGTTTATGATTGTCCTTCACTGGTTTACACTGGTCCTTTGCTGGTTTATGATTGTCCTTCACTGGTTTACACTGGTCCTTTGCTGGTTTATGATTGTCCTTCACTGGTTTACACTGGTCCTTTGCTGGTTTATGATTGTCCTTCACTGGTTTACACTGGTCCTTTGCTGGTTTATGATTGTCCTTCACTGGTTTACACTGGTCCTTTGCTGGTTTATGATTGTCATTCACTGGTTTACACTGGTCCTTTGCTGGTTTATGATTGTCCTTCATTGGTTTACACTGGTCCTTTGCTGGTTTATGATTGTCCTTCACTGGTTTACACTGGTCCTTTGCTGGTTTATGATTGTCCTTCACTGGTTTACACTGGTCCTTTGCTGGTTTATGATTGTCCTTCACTGGTTTACACTGGTCCTTTGCTGGTTTATGATTGTCCTTCACTGGTTTACACTGGTCCTTTGCTGGTTTACGCTGGTCCTTTGCTGGTATATGCTGGTCCCTAGCTGGTCCTAAACTGGTCCAACCAGCTTAAGACCAACACATTACCAGCTAAGGACCCGCATAAACCAGCAAAGGACCATCATAAACCAGCAAAGGACCAGCTTAAAGCAGCTCAAACCAGCATCCCAGCTTGAAAACATACCTTACCAGCACATGCTGTTTTTTTTTCAACAGGGCTGTGCAGTTTTTGTAAATTTACAACATCCCTCCCAGTTTTGAAAAGAGACGTTAGAGTCAAACAAATGATTTGTGAGTTTTACTTCTAGTAGTAGATAGTTTATGATCTCATGTCTCGTAAATTAGCTTCAGTGTACTACTTTTAACAAGCCATCTGCGGTTTTTGAATATCTTGACATTAACTACACTGCGATTATCTTTCAGCTTGGTAAATTTCTAAACCGCTTCACCAGCACAATTTTGGATCCAGAAATCTCTTGTTGGCATTCAACAAAAAACAAACGGGACACTGTCATTTATAAGCACCTGGATAGATGACAAACCAAGAGGCAGGAAATCACGATGCGATGGGGGAGGTGTGGGCTCACATTAATCCACTGAAAGGCTTTTAGCGGTATTGCCTTCCAACGGTGCTCCGGTGCAGAGTACACCTCCGCCATAATTCCATTCCAGCAGTAATTTAATTTAGTGCGAGAGCTTTTCATTTTGTGAATGAATCTACCCTCCACTCCACTCGGCTGCTTTCTACCATCCCGCTACAGCTTTCACTCTCCGCGGCGCTCATTAAGCTAACTCATTTGATAGTTTCGGCAAGTGTGACGGAGCACCGCCAATGAAGCCTCCTCCCTCCCACATGCCATCAACGGAGGGTCTCTTTGGAAAATTATGCTGAGTCATTGAGCTATATGGGTAATGCATCGGCATCTCTGTTAGGCTTTTCCTTGTTGTGATTTACACCAGCTTCATTTAACTGGCCTATACGCGTCTTTTTTTCATATTAAGAGATCTGGAGCAAGAAGACATTTGGGGGCAACGATGGCTGGTCTTTTTTGGGCTGTAATCCATGAAAAGTAGTTCCCTATACCTCATCATGAAAGATAGCCTTCCTAACAAGAAAGTACCATGCAATCAGTGTAGGGGAGCAGTTAACTAAAATTAGCAATGTTCCAAGTAGTTGCATGAATTGAATTACGATTGATTAATGGAAAAGTAGCTAGAGTTAGCTTACATTGCTTTTATACAAACGGTTACATTTTTACAAGTTTTTCTACAATGACTTGTTTTATGTTGGAGCAAAACATGCAAGTCAGAACATCTAAAAACCTTCAGTCAGCAGTTTTTTTTTCTTTTCTTTTTGCTAATTACATTTTCAGTAACACAATAGCAGGTAAACTTTAAAAAACAAAACAGTGTAGCTTTAAATTTACAAGATTTAAAAACTTTCATAACTTTTTTTCTGGGTTTTTTTCTGAGTATGTATGGGTCACCATACTTGGCTGTACGTCACTTTCACTTCACTTCATATATATATATATATATATATATATATATATATATACACACACCCCAAGTAGCTACACAGTACATACGTATGCTGTTTCCCATACGTATGTACAGTCAAAACACAGAAATAACTGACTTAAAACAATTTTTTTCGTTGGTGAAAATCCCAGTGGTCTAAGACTTTTGCACAGTACTGTATGTATATATATATACAAACACACACATATGTATATACCAAATATATAAAAATTTGGGCAATTTTAAGACAAATGTTTTTCTCTTCTATCGCTTTTTTTTTTTATCAGAAATAGAAAAGTTTGTTCTTATTCCTGGAATTTTTCATGTCCAGGTGTTGTGATGATTTTCTCAAAGCAAAAGCACTGGAGATCTAGCGTTTGATTGCAGTCCATTTTATTCCAATCGTTCGCCAAAACAAACCATTTTTTTGAATGGGGCTCAAAAATATATGTCCATGGAAATCTCAATGGTTGTTTTTATACTTCATATATTTTTGGACTGACAATACCTCTGTTCAATCTCACATATTCTACTTCAAACGCATCCACCCGGCCCAGAGGTGAGGCTGTCCACAACATGGAAACCCAAGCGTCTGTGCACATCAAAGCTCACGGATCAGTAGACCGCAGCCATTCTGACAACAACGTCCCCGAAGCTTTGATTTCTCCTGATTCTGATGAAACAGTGAGAGCCCAGCTCTGCGGGAACCCCAGGCTACTGGGGCTTACGCCATTACCAAAGAGCATCCGCAGGAGGAACAAACATCCCCAATTCACGCTTGACCTACAGGAATATAATACGCCATGCTACTGAGTGACCAAAAATGTGGAGGTTCAAGCTTGAGATTCAGAGCTGGCTACTCAGTCTTAAGGAACCAATTGTGTTGGGTTGCAGGATGACATAACACTGAAAGATGTCAATTTTGTATTTTTAAATTGCCAGTAACTGTCTTTAAATATATTGGTGAAGGCTGGAAATTTGTAGCTATTATGTTTAGCATGCTAAAGCACAACCCGTTTATGAAAAGTATCTGAATTGCTACCGTACTATGAACATTAAAGCTAGAATGGGAAAGAGAGAGAGAGAGAGAGAGAACTAGTAAACATAACTAAATAACTAGTTGGTTGACCCATCTCTAGTTCAAGTTTTCCATAAAAAGCCAATAAACCAATAAAACCAAACCAATAAAAAAAAAAAAAAAACATTTCACTATTTTCCCCATTTTTGGTTTTCTGTGTATTTTTATGCTCATTGAAGTATTGTATCATTAGCTTAGCAACATGCTAACTCTATGGCGTTCATGTTTTGTGTTCTTAATGCAACAACTTAAGGTTGCTGCCTATGTAGGCGGTACAGAAAGACAGCTCACTAGGTTTTGAACAGACACTGTGTCCAAAGTTGATGGTTGAACACCAATTTAACAAATTCCCAATCTTGGCACGACACATCACCAATGTGGGATTAATTTGGCAAGATGCTAGTGTCAACAAATGCTGAAGATAGCTAGTCAGTGACACTCCAGGTTGTTATCGAGACGAGGGCCAACATTACCTGGCATGTGACCTCAGGCAGCTGGAGATAAACTAGACCCAAGCTCGGTCATTAGAGATTCACCGGGACGTTTGTGTCAACAGTTGAACAATGTGTTGCGCAATTATTTCCCAGGCGGGGTCGAAATAAAATATATGCCATTTTTGGGATGTTTATGAGCTGGAACATTTTTTTGGACACTTAGTCTAAAATTATATTTCCCAGAAGGCCGGTATAATAATGTGGATATAAACAGAAGAGGATGTTTTTACACTACATTGACAGGTAAGGTCTTGTATATTAGATCAAATGTGATTGTTTGGGAAGGTAATCATAAATTACACACTATTATGCTAATTTGAGACGGATGTGTGTTTTCTCAGCTATCATCTCGAGCAGCGGGAGGCCCATAAGGTACTAGATCGCCACTGACAAGGTGTGTGTTAACTACATTTACACCATCTCCATCTGAAAGTTCGCATAATGATGTTTTATGAATCTGTCGGTGTATTTTTTCGGTATTAGTGTCTGGAGCTGAAGTAGGTCACACTCCACTTTCAGATTAACTATCACGTCTTTCTTTAACTCAGCATTCAGGGCTGCTTTTCTGTTCACAGGCAAATCGCTGCATTAAAGCTTTTATATTTCATACATAGGGCTGTCGGAGGAGTAATGGAACCTGTTTGACAGGCTCGAGGACAGACAGGAGCATATTAAAGAGCGTCCTTTGCCTACTTCAGGTTTCCCATGTTAACTTACTGGAGAAGTTATTGTGGTTTATGGTTCCTAGGTGAATATTGCTCATCAAGAAATGGTTAACAGTTGAACCATGGTAACCACAAATTAACCATGGTTGTGCTACACTGATCATAGTTTGACCAAACGTAGGGCTGGGACGATAAAACAATGCATCACGATTTTTTGAATGCATCGTAATTCTCACAGAAAGCCATCTGATATACTGTAAGGGTCAGCTTGACATCCTTCCCCATTGTAACCTATTGGAAGATGCCACAATCCTGCACAGCTGATGGTCTGTAGCGTCCTGCACAGCCAAATGATGGTCTGGTCGCTTGGACCATAGTGCGGCCCGGTGAAAAAAAAGTTTGAGAACCACTGTTGTTGTGATAAATATTTGAGAAACTATTATTGCATCTGATTTTATTAAAGAAAGAGTGACAGTTATTGTAAAAAGAGCAAATGAGAGAAATGCATGAACACAAAAATCATAACAGCAAAGTTCACGAGGGTAAATTTTACCATCCAACTGAACTGTGCACGAAAGGTTTTAAATAGTCGGCTACCTTGGATGTTAACTTACCAATTATTACCTCAATTATAGCTTGGGACAATTTAGTAGTCACTGGATATTGGTAGTTATACCAATACAGTATTTAAATATCTAAAATATTTCTCTAGATATTTAAATTTAAATATCGATATCAAGATAAATGGTCAATTAGAGTGTATATTAGCCCTGTTTGTTGTTTGCTTTTTGGATCTGACAGAGCATTCGGACCCAGAAACGGTGATGCATTATGCTTAACAAGCGTAAAATATTATCATTATAGTTATCGCTTTAGCTATCATTCTTGTTGTGAATGGGCATTTAGTGGCTCAAGACAGGTAAATGTTCTCTCTAGCTTCTATTATCTCCATAAATGACTCCTCAACCGTAATAACCTCACCTCACCTCAGTCAGTCGTTCCAGTCTTTTGTTTGGCCCAGTATGAAGGTCACTTTCAGCTTCCCGTGTTCCCATGCTCCTTCACAGGTGTGAAAGCCGCCGGCCACACGAGCGGCTTCAACCCACCCGGCGTGTCAGAGCGTGTTTCCCCACAGCGAGCGAAGAGCCTGGATCAGCACCCCGCAGGCACATCGGCTTGACATGTGGCTCCAAGAGCGGCGTAATTAAGTCCGTCCTGTGACAGAGTGAATGAGGTTGAAAAGCTTCAGCCTGCCAGTGACTTCCAGTGCTTTTGAAATGGAATGCGTTTAGTTCGCCTCGGCCCGTTAGCTCATTATGAGCAATTTTGCTAGGCGAAATGTCAGAATTTCAGAAGGTTGATGGAACCGAGATACAGTTTAGACACTACGATGTGTTATATGCCCAGTCTTTTTATATTGTGTAAAAACGATTCCAAATTGGCCGCTGGCACCTCGTCCTTGGAAAAGCACTAGCACAACCTCTAAAGAGCCTTTAATTTTAATTAAAAATGGGTTTCAAATGTAAGATAGTCTTGCATGTGTTAACCAGCCAAAATGTACTGAAATATTGATGGTTACGCACCAAATGTCTTATGCAACATGTCAAACTTGTGCTATTTTTTGCTATTCTACCAAGTATATGTCATATTCCACTTCTTTTTCTGTTTAATATACTTCAGGAGCTGCTGGGAGTGTGATGGACTGTGAAAACCCCTGTAGATCAATGTGTAGAAAGAGGGATTGTGGGATTGCATCTCTTTACTTTAGGGCCACAATCAAGTAAGTTTCTTCACTTTCAGATTGGTCGTTCTTGATGATCTTCAAATACACGTCATCACACAATGTTTTTTTTGGATGTAGGTGACTTTGTTATGGATTCAACACGTTGTTATTTGACAGAGCTCATCTGGCTGCTCTGCATTCAGCAGTGGTTTCAGTGAGGGAAAGCACTTCTTGGGTTTTCAATGTAAATGGTCTCTCACGTTCTCTCTCGCTCTTGTGCATTGATGGGCAAGAAAGTTATGCACGCAGTAATGGATTATTGAAAAGCAGCCTGAGGGTGGTTTTATGAGGGCTTTGACATGATCGGACGAACTTGTTCTTTCTTTCTTTCTGTCAGAGATTCAAACTCTGCTCCAAATGCTGGAGACACAGAGGCTTTTGACGCAATATCTGTCTGATTCTGTCTTATTTTTGGCTAGTTTTTAAGGCCCCAAAACAAAAATGGCTTTTATCTGCATTAAATTTTTTCGTATTTCTTCCATAGTTTTTGGAGATCATTTTACAAGAAAATACTATTTCAGTCAATCTTACTTTAAAATGTTCCTTTTATTTCAATACTATCTCATGACAAATTCATGCATATTTAATGAGTTGGTTAATTTGTATAAGTTCGTACACTTAGAGGCAGTCTTTTGTACAGATTCTTATGAATTTGGCACCTCGTAAAAAATGCATTAAAAAATTGTATGAATTTGTCAATATTGTATACATTTGGTAACTTTGGGTATTCTTGTGCATAATGCAATCCCAGAATGCAAACTGAATTATTATACAGTTTATGAGAAAATACCATTTCTTTCTTTAGTAAAATTTTAATTATTCATGACCTTTACTTGCAATTTTTGATTTTGTACGGCATCGCTAAAATAGAACGCAATTCAAGTATGTAATGCATTTTCTGTGGAAAAACATCCGAAACCCCTCTGAAAAACAGGCTGGAAGACTATTGTTTTATAACAGGAATTGGCTGATCTGCAATTGCAAATCTGCTATACATGTATGTGCAGTAGAATTACGAATTGTTATCCCAGAATGCATTTTGGCGAAATGTGAATAAATCCCTTCAAAATGGTGATTTAGTTGAGAGTAATGCAAATTCTAGGTGCTCAGCTCCTATTAGATGGAAAACCGGATGCATTCAGACAAGTTTAACCTTGTCTTTAACTTGCCTTCTTACATCCGTTTTCTATTTTTGTTTCCTCACTCCGCAATTTTGTGCAGACTGAAATTGTACATCCTTCAGATTGATAAATTGCCATTTAACTAGCATTGCAATTGAATATTTTATGGCAGAATTATTTTTGATGACTTCCAAATTGACGTGAATGGTTGGAGAAAGCGGTTGCCATGGAAACAGTGCTGGATGTTTATTTATGAAGTGGTCCTTCTCTGTGACCTGCTCATAACATCGGCGTAACGCGGCATGCTAATTCAGAGTTACGCATTCATTATGCTGAACTCGCCAGTGCCCGCACGCATCCAAACGTGCCACCAATATCGCTGTGCTCCGCTAAAATCAACAGACTCATGTTTTTTATGCAGAAGGATGGAGAGGAAGCCATATAACACTGATCTCTCCAGCGGCAGCGCTCACGCACATGCATTCGTTATGTAACACTACAAACACATTTAGTCCATTCTAGATCAAACATATATATATAGAAGCATACGGATGAAGGGTATAAAATATCTCAAGAACACCTTTACGTCACATTTCACTAAAGAATTAATTTTTACAAAGAAATAAATTGTTTGTTTATTGTCATTGGGATATTAATTTCATGAGATTTCAGCACTTGTATTAATGGTACAGATGTGTAGCACACACCGGGCCATTTCTAGACAATTTGACGCAATAGGCGAAACACCTATTGGCACTCCATATACATATATATATATATTACAGACACCATTTTCTTGTCACATTTAGTGATTTAACGGAGTCATTTCGACACCTCGGTAAGTATGCATTAAACTCGACAAAGCAGTTTAATGAAGGTTGTATTGATCTATCGAATTAGCAAATTTTTTTTTTCATTAGTTGTTAAAGTTTATATGGGAATATTAAATGAAACCCTGATCATTTAACAGTGCATTGGCGCAAAAACCCACACCTTTTGAACAAATCTCACAACATGATTTATCAACTGCCACAAATACACATATATAATATATAAATACAGGTATCATCAGTTAGCCCAATGATGTTGGGGGATCCACAGGGGGCGGCAGTCACATTTCAGGATGACCATGCCTCTCTTTATCACAAATTTCGCTAAATTGTAGCAATGTAGTGCCAGTATTAGCCCTCATTAGGGCCCCTTCAGCTGGTGGAGCCCTAGGTGACCGCCTAGCTCACCTATGCCACACACACACACACACACACACACACACACACAGACAAATGTGTGAATAGGCATCCTGCACTTGTTTTGTGCAATTGACCCGTACATTAATATGTGACTGTTTTAAAGTGTTTTAAAGCGAAGCCTGATCACCGTCTGCAGAGTCGTGGTTCACTTGAGCTGTAAATTAGCTAATTAGTTGCATAATTGGCCGAATTAAAGCTCCAATCAGTGAAGCTTTTTCTGTCAGTGGTCCTCCAGGTAACTTAAATCAGCTGTCGCTCGAGACTCTGAAAGGAAGACAGATTTGCCCAGCCGAGCGAGTAATGACCCACGCTGCGAGTGAGGAGGTCTGAGGAAAGCAAACAAAAGAGCCTCGATTAGCGCAAAGGCCTCTTCATACGCTGCAGAAGAGCAGCTTCGTTAAGGTGTTTTTTCCTCTCAGACACATCTGTTTGCTCCCTGAGTGGGATGAGATGCATCAGGTCTCCTGTACTTCAGATCACTCTTCAGGTCTGTTTGACTGTTTCATGTCTGAGTTTGTCCTCTTGAGTGTTAGAGATGTGTGCTTTAGCTTCCAGGGGCTTCAGGTTATTCAGAATGAGGTTGTTTGGGTTTGCCTTCACTAACTGCAAATTAATCGATAACTAATTGTGATCGGATAGTAGTTTTGTTCTATGAAGAGCTTCGCTGCCTTTGATTAGGTTGTTTTCGTGTGACACAACACTACTACTCCCTCTGATCACCTAGTCGTAAAAACATTTTGAAATACGGGGCAAAACTTAATTTTTTTTAATTTTTTTTCAGCGATGAAATGTCCATACAGAGCGCTTTTTATATTTTTTATTGACGAGGGAATGAACGTGTATATATGCAATGTTTAGTTATTTATTTGAAGAAAATTATTGAAGAAAAGCACTTTTTTCTCCCATGTTCTTCTAATTAGAAAGGTGGATGTCATACGGTCTACTATTACAATGTGCAATTTAGACACAACCATTCTTAAATTCCGCCCTATTTCTAAATCGTCATTCTTGTCAACAATTTTAGAAAGTCTTGTTATCTTTTTTTCTCACAAAACAATATTTTAAGCCGCGTTTCCACCGCAGGAACTTTACCCAGGAACTAGGGACTTTGGCCTGGTACTCGGTGTGTTTCCATCGCAGGAACCAGGAACTAAATAAAGTTCAGGGTAAAAAAAAATGCCCCTCAGAAAGTCCCTGCTGGCGAGGTAGTACTTTTCCTGAACTTTCGGGGGCGGGACTTGGGTGATAAAAACATGCTGATTGGTTGAGGTCACGCAGCATTGTGATTTCAAACACCATTTATTACCGGATTTTTTCCGGGTAATTCCGGTGCAAACGCAGCATTAGATAAATTTCAGTCTGGTTTTGGAGCCCATCATAGCACTGAGTCTGCACTGCTGAAGGTGTCGAACAATGTACATCTGCATTTTTGTAATGCTACTTGATCTTATTTCTGCATTTGATTCAGTTGATCATGCTAACCTTCTTAAGTGACTAATGGATGAAGCTGGCATTAGGGGCATGGCACTGGATTGGTTCTCGTCATACCTCTCCAATAGATCAGTTAAGGTGATGATTGGACACTTGTCCTCTCCTTTGGCACCGCTCACTTATGGGGTACCTCAGGGGTCCCTCTTGGGGCCTATCTTATTTTGTTTATGCCCCCCTTGGGTTCGATCATGAGGAAAAATATAATATTTCATATCATTGTTATGCTGACGATACTCAGATCTAGATTCCTCTTAGCTCTGATCACTCTTATTCTGACCTTGTTAATTGCTTTGAAGATATGAAAAGACCGGACCGACAGAAACTTTCTACAACTTAATGAGAACAAAACTGAGATTGTTGTCTTAGGACCCCCAGGTGCTGTCAAGGATATCAATATTAATCTATAGTTTCTTTAATCAAACATTCATACTTTTACTAAAAGAGGTGTGATTTTTGACACTGATCTGAATTTTTCAAAAATGGATAAGTGCTGTGGTGAAGAGCATCTTTTTTCAACTAAGGCAAATAGTCAAATTAAAATCTATGCTCTTGTTTAAGGATTTGGAGATAATAACCCATGCCTTCATCACTTCCAGACTTGATGCTCTTTATATGGGTCTCAAGCATTCATCGCTGAATCGCTTGCAGTTGGTCCAGAACGCAGGCACAAGGTTGCTGACTGGTACTAAGAGGAGAGAAAGCATTTCTCCTGACCTAGCATCTCTTTATGGTTACCGGTGCAGCATAGGATCCATTTTAAGACTTTATTTGTGTATAAAGCATTAAATGATCTAGCCCCATCCTACTTGTCTGAACTTCTCAGCCCTCAGCAATCCTCTCACTCTCTCAGATCCTCTGATAAACTCTTCTTGCCTATACCCTGCTCACGCTTGATATCGAAGGGGGATTAAGGCTTTTTCTGTAGCCAGTCCTCGACTATGGAACAGCATACCTCTGGACATTAGATCTGTTTTTTCTGTTTTGTAATCCTGCCTGAAGACTTATCTGTGTTCCTTGGCTTTTGGATGGAATGTATGTTTGTGTATCATAATTTTGTTTTTGTATTGATTATCTGTTTAAGCCATTTCTTTTTATTCTCTTAATCTCCATTTACTTCATTTGTATAGCCTATGTACAGCATTTTGGCATACACTAGCTGTTTTTATATGTGCAATATAAATAAACTGACCTTGAACTTTTTTTTATTAATATTAAAATAAATTAATAATTTAATTTATGTAAGTACATAAATAAAACAAAATTAATATTTTATTATTATATACTACTTTTTTCTTTTTTTACTAAAGCTTTGTGGGAGAAACAAAATTAATAAGTGATTTGATTATAAGTAATAATAATAATAGTAATCTCAATTTTCTGATGCATTATTTTGGTCATGGGACCTAATTTGGATACATGTAATATTTTAATAATTTATCATTTAATTCAAGTTAAAATGTTTCCAATCCAGTTACTGACTTTTATTATTATGCACAGAAATTTGCTTTTGTCGTAGTTTTGCATTAACTTTAGAAATTGCCATTTATCTGATCCTCCCACAAAAATGGTATAATAATAGATAATTTTAAAACATTTGTTTTATTTATTTAAATGTATGCTTCTTTATTATTATTATTTCAGGTGTAATCTAAAATGATGGAAACAATAACATATGCATTGTATTTTATAATAATATTATTGCATACATGCGTAAGCATATTGCTTTTGTATTTATTTGTTTTTTAACTTTATTGTTTTTTAACCGCTTTCTTAACTTTATTGTTTTTAACTGTTTTTTTTTTTAACTTTAGAAGTTCTCTATTTCTATTCTCCATTTCAGAAGATTTTAAGTAAATGATCAATAATCTAAAATCCATTAGTGTTAGTTCGTATTGACTTGTGGTTAGCGCCTCAGGCTCCTATAGGCACCATGATCCAGTCTTATCTTGGTCTCTCAGAGCTCTCTCTCACTGTCTGTGCGATTAATCGTGAGCGCTCGCTCCAGATGGGATGTCACGCTATCGTTTGTGCCGGCCAGCCGGACCCCTGAAACAATGGCTATGCTGTTCCTCAGGGGCCCGGAGACACCTCGAGCCCAGCTTGCGGCAGCTGCAGCTAGCGTCCAGACGGAGAGGACTGGAGCCTATCAGTGGGGACAGATGTGTGGACATCTCCTATGGTCCTGAGAAAACCCTTGAAGATGAAGTTGACTGAAGCGGGTTTGACGCTAACAGGTTGACTAGCGGAGTCTTCAAATGTCAGAAATGTATAGTTTATCTGTCACTTTAAACCTGTATGCTTGTGTTTTTTGTTTGGTAGAACACAAAAGGAGACATTTCCATGTAGTTTTTTTCATGTTGCAATCAAATATTGTTTAAAGTGGTGCATTGCATTCGGTTATGACACTCAAGAACCAATAATGTTTGCTACCAATAACGTCAAGCTTGGCACAATGCTTCAAACTGCCATTACACTTTTGAAAGCAATGCTAATAATTTTCATAGCTTTGCAAAGGGAAAAGATTGGTAGCAAACATTATTGGTTCTTGAGTGTCATAAGGGAAAAGATTGTCACAGAGTAACTTTTTTACTGATTTTTTATTTATTTAATCTTTTCTTCAATATTGGGTCTACAGATGATTGGCACCATTTGGTAACCTATTTAATTTATTAAATGCATTTAATATGCATTTATTTATTAATAATAATAATGCATGCTTTTTTTTATTTTGTCATTTTAATTTTAGAAGTTTGAAATTTTGTATTCATTATTATTTCAGACGTAATCTAAAACCATGTCAACAACATATGCATCATATGTTCTAATAATAATTATAATACACTTTGTATGTTTTATTATTATTTCTAACGCATTCTGAAATGATGAGAATAAGAAAGAGTTTTATATCTTAGTATTCTCGCGCATACAAGCGATTTGTTTTAGTGTCACAAGCTTCCAGCAGACGGAGACAACACACAGACAATAAAAATATATAAGATAAGAATAAAAAAAGACACACATTTGAATATAAATAGACAAAAATAGATCAAATAAATAAATTGGGGGGGGGGGGTAAATAAAAAAGAAATGTGTATATTTAGTTTTGCTATAAATGATAGAATAGGAATAGAATAGAATGAGATGCAGGGATGTTCTAGAATGCAGGTGGTAACAAATAAATATAAGGTTATTGCACATATCTTTATTGCACAATGGGGGAGCATTTAACTGTTCATAAGGTAGATTGCCTGGGGGATGTATACAGTTCTTGAGATGTTCCTGTAGCTCAAGTGGTAGAGCATTGCGTAGCAAGCGCAAGGTTGGGGGTTTGAATCCCAGAACAAATTGTAGAAAATTGTTAGCCTGAATGCAATGTAAGTTATTTTGGATAAAAGCGTCTGCTAAATTCGTAAACTTAACTTAATTTAATTTTGAAGGGTGGGCAAGGGAGGACCAATAATTCTCTCAACAGTTCTGAACCGTTCTCTGTAGTCTTCTGATGTCTGATTTTGTAGCTGAACCAAACCAGACAAGCCAGGTTTCCACCCAAAGTTGCCAATTTATTTAATTGTAAGATCGCACAAAACATTTGCAAACAAGCCCCGTTTCCATCCAACGAGTCAAAAAGGACATAATCGTCACTTCCTGATAAACTGGCATTGTACATAAGTAAGGAGAGTAGGAGAAGCTACTGAATTTAATAATTTTCCTATATAATAAATGACTTGTGCCTCAGAAGGAGCAGACGAAACACAATGAATGTGATTATTGTTTTCGGAGGTGGATCCTGCTGCTTCTTTAATGTAGTAACCCCTCTTAGCACAAGTCAAAAATCACCTCAAGTGATCGTAAAAACTTATTTGTGAATTAAGACCTTTTTATTTGTTATTCAGCGTCTCCATCACTCGATTCTGATGCGATACTTCAAAATGTGCATAAAAGCAGGGTGATGGAAACCAAACTATAGAAGTGCAATGGTTTCAGCAGCTCCTGTGGCAGGATAAACTTCCTCGGCTGGCGAAGGAAGTACAAACTTTGTCTGACCTTTTTTACAATGACATCAATGTGGTTGTGCCACTTCAGGTCCTGAGAGATGGTGGTTCCCAGGAATCTGAATGACTCCACTGAACCCACAGCACTGTGTATTGGTGCTTTTCCACTGCGTGGTACATCTCAGTTCGGCACAGCTCAGTATGGTATGGCACGGCCCGGCACGCTTTGTGTTTCCACTGCAGTTTAGTGTTGCTTCAGAATGGGTGGGATTATTCACATGTCATTATAGTTTCGCCGCCTCTACAACCATGACTCCTAAAAAAAAAAACATTTTCATTCCGTGTTGCCAAATCAAGCTCTCAATGGATCCACTCTTCTACTATCAATAAGAGGAAAGTCTGTGCTTCCTCAACAGACAAAACTTTTTGGTTGTAAAAAAAAAAAAGGTGCACTCGTTCAAAACAGTTGCGTTCGATCCTTTGCTGGCTGTGCGGATTTAAATATAGCGGTTCTTTTGTGTTTGTGTCACAAGTTTAGCGATCCGTGAACAGTAGGGTTTACACGTCACGTTTTGTAAACGGTATGGTGCTGGGTCACTTGGAACCTCAACCGAGGTGGTCCTAAAAAAAGTAACAGATACTGTACCCAGTGGAACCCATGGACCTGTGTGCTCTGTAAGCAGCTTGCAGGGGGTCCAGTGATGTCCTTCAGGTAAGAAGCAGTTTTTCAAACGACTTGATGACCAATATTAGAGCCACAGGTCTGTAGTCATAAAGGCCAGTCATTTTGGGTTTCTTTGGGATGGGGATGATGGCAGAGCGTTTGAAGAAGGAAGGGACTTCATACTCCAGTGATCTGTTGAAGATCTGTGAGAAGATGCTGTATGAGTCCTGCATGCATATATTTAACATTCAACAATGATAGAGCATGGTTTACAGCAAAACTCATACATCTTCGTCAGGCCAAAGAGGATGCCTACAGAAATCAGGCCAAACAAAAACATGCATTGTATTTTATAAAATGATCATTTTAATATTAATATCTAATAATATAATGTTTTTGTTGCTTTTGTAATTGTATAAAGTGTCTAATTATAAAAAAAATTCAGATGTAACCTAAAATTATGACAAAAACACAATATAAATTTAAAATAATGTATCATGTAACACTTGTAAAATTATGCAACACTTTTCTAATGTTATATCAATTTTAAAAGTTGGATTATTATAATAAATATTTCTTCAGATTTAAAGTATATCCATATTTTATTATAATAAATAAAATAAGGTATATTGCTCTTGTAATTTTGGAAAATGTAAGTATTAAAATTGCATATGTTCCTTGCACAAATTATTATTAAAAAATATAATGCATAATGTTATTTTAAACATGTTTCTACTTTAATTTTCCTCACTCTTCAGACTTTTTTCTGCAGTCCTTGGACTGAGTTTGAAACAAGCTGATGGTACACGAGTAAATGATTTTACACAAACTATTCCATTAACCGGATCCCCCAAACCTGCTTATGGCACCTGGATCATATATTCGGCTCTTCATATCTGTGTTCGTTCTGTTGGAGACCCAGACTATGACTGAGCAGGTGTCTCCTGAAAACTCTTCTGAATGTACTGGTTAAGTGGCTTTGCCAGGCATGACAGCGGCGGTTTTCCCGTCCTCTAAGCTGTAATGGATAATTCCCAACCTAGCGCTTTTTAATATTGCATTTCCGATATTAAACACTTCGTCAGCGCACTGCCTGGAGGAGAGACACTACTATGACAGATGATAACATTTCCAGCTCGTTAAAAATGCAGAAGACTTTGTCTAGAAACACGAGGTGATGCGGGGACACGTCGTCCATCACCACGGTCCAGTGTTCAGATTAGGCTGCTAGTGTCCAGTTCTGGGACTTGGGCTTTGTGCATCTGGCTGAGGTCAGCACAAGCAGGATGGCAGTCACTGTTGGACTGCTTCATTGTTTAGAGGACTAATAAAAGAGTCCACTGAGCCAGATGTGCTGCTAATCAGGTGTGAACAGCTTCAGCCTTGGAGACTATAGTCACACAAAATCTGTACTTTATATTTTAGAAGTTTTACATTTTTGTAAAATGTATATAATGTTATTTAGAAGAATATAATTATTTTTAGTATTAATATTACTACAAAACATTTTAACAAATGTCTATACTCATAAAAAATATTATTATTATTGTAGAAAATGCATGTTATATTGCTTTTATGTATTTAGGGTAATTTTAGATTAAAATCTAATTTCAAAATGTTTGTTCCACACTTATTCTTTTTCTGGCTAAGATATAAAAACTTTTGATTTTTTTTTTAGCTAGAAATAATGGTATTTCTTCATGAGATTCACCCAAGTGGGCAGATGTTTGGCTGGAAGGCTATTAGAGTCTTCATAATAAGAAGCATGCTAGCCGAACAACCCACTCTACAGTCCATCATAATTAAACAACGGCAAAAACAACAAAAGACACTAAAAGACATTCACTTCTAAGATTGTGTCAAGCATGTGCTTTATATTTTTAGCTACCTGCCCTAGTAATTGCTAGTTAAACAAGGATGTGTCTGTGTGTGTGTATATGTATGTGTGTATATGTGTGTGCGTGTGTATGTATGTTTATCTGTACAGGTATGTGTGTGTAAAACTAACACACCTCCAGAATCACCTCCTGCCTCCATATAACACTTCATATGCTTTACCAGAAGTGTCAAAGGTCAACTGACTCACTGATGGAGCGAAAAGCCTGCACCCCGAACCTCCTCTTAGTCCCTTAGATCCTTCTCCATGTGTGTTCTTCTCGACTCCCACGACGCACAACGTCATCTCCACTTCTGCACTCTCTGACACAGTGGCGGGAAGCAGTGAGACAGCTAACGCAGACTGGGACACCTCTGTGGTGCTGCTCGGCCCTACGGTGCTAATTGGTGCAACAGCAAGTCATAAATTAGAGGGCAGGCCGAGGGTGTGAAGGACGGAATCAACAGCTCTGGCCTTTCGTGGGGAATTTCATGCCGCATGAACGAGCCAATCGCTGGGCAGTACAGACGACTGCTCTCAAACAAGAATTTATGTCACCCCAGACCTCCTCTCAGTCCCTTGCATCCTTCATTATATGTGAGTTAGATGACGGATGAATAGATTGATGGGTAGAAAGATGGGTTGGGTGGATGGATGGATAGATAGATAGAAGAGTAAATAGATATGTAGATGGGTAAAAACATGGATGGATTGATGGATGGTGAATAGATGATTAATAGATAATGGATGGATGGGTAGACGGATAAATAAAAGCTAGAAAGATGGATTGATGGATGGATAGAATGATGGGTTGAAAACCAATGGATGGATGGACATACAGATGATGGATAGATGAATGCATTGATGAATAGATTGATAGGTCAAAAATTGGTGGGTAAATGGATGGATCGAAGAGTAAATAGATATGTAGATTGGTGGAAACACTGATGAATGAATGGAGAGATGGACAGACAATTGATAGATTAATGGTAGATGGATGGATGATGGATAGAAAGATAGGTGGCTTGATGGATGACAGATGACATGATAAACGGATTATGGATGAAAAGAAGAAAGGAAGAGTAAATGGATATGTAAATGGATGGAAACATTGGATGGATGGATGGATGGATGGATGGATGGATGGATGGACTGATGGGTCAAAAATGATAGGATGGATGGATAGATAGAAGGGTAAATATGTAAATGGGTGGAAACATTGAATTGAGGGAAAGATGGATATACTATTGATAGATTGATGGATAGATAGACAGGTAGAAAGATGGGTGGATGGATCCAAACTGGGTGGGTAAATGGATGGATAGAAAAGTATATATGTTAATAGGTATAAACATTGATTGATGGATGGAAAGATGGATAGACAAATGATAGATAAATTGATGGGTAGTTAAATGGATGATAGATACTGAAGATTGATGGATAAAAGATGGGTGGGTGGGTAGATGGATGAACAGATGATAGATTGACTGATAGATGGACAGACTAATGGTTTGAAAAATGGATGATGGATAGGTGGATGGTCAACAGATATGTAGAAAGTTTGGTGGGTAGGTAGATAGATAGAATGATAGATGTATATAGATATCTTAAAGCCAAAGGCAGGAAGAGACTCATCAGTGTTTTCTGCTCGGAGTCAAGTGATAATCGTCTCTCAGACGGCCTTGTCCTCTCTTTTCACTCTGCCTGGTTTTGAATACTCTGAATTTAGACATGCGAGTGTAGCAGCACTCAAGGGTCATTAGAGACGTGGCGTCTTCAATCAAGCCTGCGACCCAGTAACACAGCCAAAGAAAAAACGAATGATCTGTTCACACAATGTCTCCACAACTACTTTTACCAAGGTTTCCATGAACCGCAGAGGGAAATGTCATGCTAATAATATTTCACCTGATATAGTAATTCTGTGGGCCTCTGTAATCTCTAACGTCTAGAGTTATTCTGAAGTAAAGCCACAAGAGACTGTGCTGAATTTACCACACTTGGGACTGCATCATTATTATAATGATAAAAAAAGGTTTATTATTGTTAATGATAAATATAATTATTATAATTTGTTATTATTTGAACATGGCTCGTCCAGTCAGAGGTGCTTTAAAATGTAACATTCCCCACCCCAAAAACAGTGTAATTTAATACCTTACCTGTAAAACCCTTTTTCTCTCATCAGCACATGCAAAGGTGTCAAGATATGAAAGATGATGTTAGGAGATCATCAAGACGACCAATTAGAATCCATTACCTGAAACAATGCGCGGTGTCAAGCGCTCTGCAATTAGTACCGCGCTGTAATTAACTCTGAGCTATTCTGGACTAATGCCTGGTGCGGAATCATGCAAATATTTTTCTTCATTAATATCGCAAATGATCCCTGAGGAGTGTAATTTTCCTTGCACTAATGTCACGACTGGAGAATTTTAGTGACGTGTGTTCACGCAGTAAATCCATTGATTTTAGAGTTGTGTCGCCACTTTACACGAATAGTTCACCCCAAAAAAATTATTTGCTGAAAATATACTTACCCTCAAGCCAACCAAGATGTTTGTTTCTACATCAGATTTGGAGAAATGCAGCATTCAATCACTTGCTCACCAATGGATCCTCTGCAGTGAATGGGTGCCGTCAGAATGAGAGTCCAAATACCTGATAAAAACACCACAATATTCCACAAGTAATCCACAATTAAGATGTTTTTAACTAAAATATAAGTCTGTAATCGATAAATAATGATTCCTCCAGTGAAAAAGTCCATCTCCTGTTGTCTCTCCAGCAACATGTGTTTAGAGGTATTTGGGCTTGTAGATGGTGCTTGATCTGTGCAGATTTCTCTCCTGATTCAGACCAGATCACACTTGGACTTGTGGACTACATCAGCTGTTTGGACTCTTATTCTGACGGCACCCATTCACTGCAGAGGATCCATTGCTGAGCAAGTGATGGAATGCTGCATTTCTCCAAAAATAATGAAGAAACAAACTCATCTGCATCTTGAATGACCTGAGGGTGAGGACATTTTCATTTCAGGGTGAACTATTCCTTTAGGTCCTAAAGCAGAGCCACTGCACGCAAATCAAACAGAGTTCATTTTTCCTGCTGGTTTTATATGAAGCCCTACAGGAAATCAAATCTGTCTAATCTCAAGCCCTCCACCCCATCTCTTTCCACCGGCTGTATTTGTCTCTCTTATCTTCTCCGAGTCAATTACTGGATCAAACAGGTCGGTTAGGTACAGCTGTTGGAGGCGGACACAAGCTTTGGATCTGATACGGTATTCCATCAGTTATTCTGCGGGTCAAATGGGAGGCCACGCATCTTCTGTCAGCTACAGCTAATGCTCCGCTAATTACTCCTACTGTAGATACCAAAGGCCAAAATTGCCGAATACATGGAAAAATTCAGGAAATGTTTAGTTCGTGGAAGGCAGTTTTAGCATAATGGTCTCAGGGTAGAAGGCTTTTGATGGGTAATGACCTCTTGTACCGCTTTAGAAACATACAGATCTTCTATTTGTAGACATTTTCTTCTTTTTCATCCATCAGTCTCTTTCAATTACATCTTTTATAGAGCTCTGAGAGGACATGGGTCATGGACAGTGCACAAAAATTCACAGGACCTTAGATCTCATCGGCTAGGACTTAAAAGGCATATGTAGAACCTTGAGGCACTTCCTGAATCCATTAATTTTACCACCAAACCAATGTGTATTTAAAGGTTTTGCAGATTTTGTGCGACTTTTATTGAGGTTAAGTAAAGCTGGTAAAGGTGTGGACACATTTACTGCTGCTTGGCAAAATTTCACTGGTAAATTCCAATAATTTCAGCGGGAATCCAAGCAATCAGGAGTTTTGCATTAAGGCAAAACATTTCCTTACGCAGATTTCACAAGTGGTTCAAGTTGGTCACACAAATTCGCAGAAATTTCGCAAATGTGGCCACACTTAAACAGAAAATGATGAGTCTGATTTAAATGCTGCCTAATTGCTTTCTTTCTCTCTCTCTCTCTCTCTATATATAATGACTATTACAATTAAAATAAAGACCATTTAATAATAAAATACAACAATAAAAAGCAATTAAAATTATAAATTAAATAGTGGTGATGAGAGATTTATAAAATATACAGTATATTAAAATAGTGATCAAAATGTTTAAAAAATGTATAGAGTCAATGCTAATAAATAATAAACAGTACATTTTATATATATATATATATATATATATATATATATATATATATATATATATTTGTTTTCATATTTTAATACTCAAATAAAAAAATAATACCATTATAAATAATTTTATAGTTTGATTAATTAGTGTTTATTTATTGGGCTTTATTGTATGATGCACAACATAATTTAAATATTTAGCTTTGTAATTTATTGTATTTCAACTAACAATACAAGAAAAAAAAGAATAGAAGAGCACTATTTCTGTTTACAGATTCAGAGGCTTCCCTGGTATCAAAGTCAAACCACCTAGCAACCACCCATAACAGCCTAGCAACCAAACAGCATCGCCCTTGCAATCACCACAACACCCTATCATCATGGCACAGATCCTAGCATGTGGCCATCTTCAGAAAACGTCGCAGTAGTGTTCAAGACTGTGATGTTTCATGTTTAATTTAGCCGCAACGTGCATTCCGGGAAACGCGAGAGTTCAGGAGCTTCTGAGAAGAGATTGCTTCAGCGCGCACTTCTAAACTCGAGCGCCCTTTCTCCTTGTCGTTTCTTTCTCTTTGTTATTTGCAGTAAAGCTCACTGATGTCTTCCGAGGGACCGACTGATCAGGACGCGCGCGCCAGTGTGAAAGATCAGAATAGCGAGCGTCCTCGTTCGATCTCTGGACTTACAGTGTGGATATTTTTAGAACACGGTTCCTTTGAAGAGAGAGAATGAAGCTCCAGCTGCTGTCTGATCTCGCGCACTGACCGCGTCCTCGGCGCGCGAACATGAAAGCCGCCTGAAACATTCATGCATTTCAGTCATTCTTGCAGCACAGGGCTGCGTGGCCTTGTATTTATAATGGAGAATATAAATAACGTAAAGAAAACGTTAATTACATCAATAACATCATAGATCCAGACGGCTATGAGTTTATCTTATATAGCCCGTTTACACCAAAGAAAGTTTTAATATAGTTCTAATTCTATAGCTGCTGATAACGACAGAGTAAAGTTATCCTTGAATCATTTTCAAAACTTTTTTTCCAGCCGATGAAGGTTAAAAACCACTGAACCAATAAGAATCCACCCAAGTAAAAAGAGCGCGAATATTTAAATTTTAACTGCGCGCGCATTTAAACAAAAACAAACGTTATTGCCAAGTTGGAGTGGATGCTAATATTATAATTAGTAATTTGTGTGAACTGGCTTTTATTATTCATACAGTGAATTTCACTTGAGCAGTGAGCAATTTCATGCCTTTACAAAAGAAAGAAAAAAACAAGTTTTAGGCAAACTTATGAGCTGTAAAGAAGCAAAATTTGCTCTTGACACAAAGATTGTATCAAAAGTTGATTTGAGACACTATTGTGGCTCGTATCATACACATCCTTCATGGACAGGCAATCCCAGAATGCATGACAATTATCTCTGTGTGGAAACCATACAAAATGGTGGACGAGGCAGGAGGTATGTGTAACTTGATAAATAAATGACTAAAAGCATCATTAAAATGTTCAGTCTAACTGAAAATGCACCATTTTATCAAATATATGTGATTTTATGTATTTTTTTAGGTATTTCTTCTAGTTATTTTTTTTCTGAAATATCTCATTTTCTAGACATGGGTCTTTTGTAGACTGTGAAGTCTATAGGATGATTAATAAAACATGATGCAAAATTGGTGTCGGAGTCCTGGATTCTATATTCATCTAAATAAATGACCAAAAAAAATATACATTGAAGTGAATCACACACGATCAGAAGACAATGAAGATAATAAATTATAGCACATTTTATACTTAATTCCCTAGTGTGACGGTGGTACATGGGGCCGTGATGTATCTCACCACACCAGGTTCATTTTAATATTCAGGATATATATAAAAGCATGGACAGGATTGGAGAGAGAACTCGTAAAACTAGACACTCCAGAGTAAAACGTTTTTTCTTTTTTACTTCATTATCCTCCACCTGCGTTTGGCTTTTGATTGAGGTGATGAGCCTGAACGGGGAATGTGCTCTCGCGCACTTGTTTGCCATTCATTTTGTAATTCCTCTGCTGCTACAGTTCTCATCGCATTCAGCTCCACTGTTATTGAAGCTACAATAATTCTATTATGGAGACAAAAGCCAGAGATCCGTCAGGAAGCCAGCGAAGTGGATTGTGCTGAGGTCTGAATAAGAATAGAGAGAACGTCATCATATATTGTGTGACTAACACTATTTTAACCTAGCAGTAAAGAAAAGCAAGTACAAAATATGTAAAAAGAGGGTGTTTATGGGTGATTCTTCAATTTTTCTCAAACTCTTTTTCAGGTGTTGAAGCATGTGACTCGGAATAATATGTTCACAGCCTTAACTTAGAGTGGATAATTTTTTTAAACACAAAGTTATAAAAATAACTACCTACTGCTAAAATGTTTAATAAACCTACTGTTTCTGAAGTAATTTTTTTTTTAATTCAAGCAAATAGTTTGATTAGTTTGGCGATGACATCTAATAAAGTTACTGACAGATCGTGACGCAAAAAAATTTGATTCCCTCCTCATTTACATTATAACTTAATTGCTTTATGAAACAATTGTTTTTCTTTTTGGTGCGATTGTAATACTGGAAAACAATAAAAAAAAATATATATATATCCATATATCCAATATATATACACCAGTAGGTAGCGCTGTAATTCTGCCAATATGTGCATAAGCCTTATGCGCGGTATACAAACAAACAGTACATTTTATTAATCTGTCTTAATATTAGTTAATAAAAAGAAAATCGTTCAGTGTTTTGTTCATGTTTTTTTTTCTGTTACATAACATAGCGGTGTCTGACTAGTGGCGAGACATGGGCCGATGACGTCATTGTTTCAGAAAATATACAGATTTGCTGTCTACATGAAAACGCAAGGGTGGAATTTTCAGATTTATCCACTCTGGAACCCGGATTTAAAAAATATCGGTTTCACCAGATCCATGTGTACAAAACGCCTGTACGATAAAAAAATATAAGCGTATACAGGTAAACGGCCTCAAGCTTAACAAAGCACTGGTTAACGTAAATTAAATTTATGTATGTTTTATATATCTTCACTGCAGACTTCCTGCTTTACTCACGGACCCCTGGTTGAAAGATCTCATCAAAGCACATCATGCGGTCGCATTAAAGCTGGACGCTCTATGCGAGGGAAATGCTCTGAAATGACCTGTATGTCACACAATCATCCCCCATCCTCATCTGTGGCCTGATATAATGTGTTTTACAGTGTGTAAAGTCCACACAGCAGTGCTGTGAGCAATATAAGCTGCTTTAACTGATGATATTTGCACAAGCTCTCGATTTCCTTGAAGCTTCGTTTGAGTGTACGAATGTTCTCTTAGGTTTATATTGCATGTTGGCATGGTAAAGGTCGGACCTTGATAGCTCAGTGAAAATGGAATAATTTCACTGATATGTTTTTGATATTAAAGTGCTCTGTATCCAAATACGATACTGAATAATAACAATCACTATATTTATACATTTACTAAAGAATTTGTGGATGTTAGTCTGTGAAAGACTTGCCACCGCAATGCTAGGGTGTTCTGGATGGTTACTGGGTTGTTCTGGGTGGTACGATGGTGCTTTAGGTAGTTACTAGGTTGTTTTGGGAGGTTTCTGGTTTGTTTGTAGGGTGTTCTGGGCGATCACTACAGTAGGGGGTTTCTGGTTAGTTTGTAGGGTGTTCTGGGCGATCACTACAGGGGGTTTCTGGTTAGTTTGTAGGGTGTTCTGGGCGATCACTACAGTAGGGGGTTTCTGGTTAGTTTATAGGGTGTTCTGGGCGATCACTACAGTAGGGGGTTTCTGGTTAGTTTGTAGGGTGTTCTGGGCGATCACTACAGTAGGGGGTTTCTGGTTAGTTTGTAGGGTGTTCTGGGCGATCACTACAGGAAGGGGTTTCTGGTTAGTTTGTAGGGTGTTCTGGGCGATCACCACAGTAGGGGGTTTCTGGTTAGTTTGTAGGGTGTTCTGGGCGATCACTACAGTACGGGGTTTCTGGTTAGTTTGTAGGGTGTTCTGGGCGATCACTACAGTAGGGGGTTTCTGGTTAGTTTGTAGGGTGTTCTGGGCGATCACTACAGTAGGGGGTTTCTGGTTAGTTTGTAGGGTGTTCTGGGCGATCACTACAGTAGGGGGTTTCTGGTTAGTTTGTAGGGTGTTCTGGGCGATCACTACAGGAAGGGGTTTCTGGTTAGTTTGTAGGTTGTTCTGGGTGATCACCACAGTAGGGGGTTTCTGGTTAGTTTGTAGGGTGTTCTGGGCGATCACTACAGTAGGGGGTTTCTGGTTAGTTTGTAGGGTGTTCTGGGCGATCACCACAGTAGTGGGTTTCTGGTTAGTTTGTAGGGTGTTCTGGGCGATCACGACAGTAAGGGGTTTCTGGTTAGTTTGTAGGGTGTTCTGGGCGATCACCACAGTAGGGGGTTTCTCGTTAGTTTATAGGGTGTTCTGGGCGATCACCACAGTAGGGGGTTTCTGGTTAGTTTATAGGGTGTTCTGGGCGATCACCACAGTAGGGGGTTTCTGGTTAGTTTGTAGGGTGTTCTGGGCGATCACCACAGTAGGGGGTTTCTGGTTAGTTTGTAGGGTGTTCTGGGCGATCACCACAGTAGGGGGTTTCTGGTTAGTTTGTAGGGTGTTCTGGGCGATCACCACAGTAGGGGGTTTCTGGTTAGTTTGTAGGGTGTTCTGGGCGATCACCACAGTAGGGGGTTTCTGGTTAGTTTGTAGGGTGTTCTGGGCGATCACCACAGTAGGGGGTTTCTGGTTAGTTTGTAGGGTGTTCTGGGCGATCACTACAGTAGGGGGTTTCTGGTTAGTTTATAGGGGGTTCTGGGAGATCACTACAGTAGAGGGTTTCTGGTTAGTTTGTAGGGTGTTCTGGGCGATCACCACAGTAGGGGGTTTCTGGTTAGTTTGTAGGGTGTTCTGGGCGATCACTACAGTAGGGGGTTTCTGGTTAGTTTATAGGGGGTTCTGGGAGATCACTACAGTAGAGGGTTTCTGGTTAGTTTATAGGGGGTTCTGGGAGATCACTACAGTAGGGGGTTTCTGGTTAGTTTATAGGGTGTTCTGGGCGATCACTACAGTAGGGGGTTTCTGGTTAGTTTATAGGGGGTTCTGGGAGATCACTACAGTAGAGGGTTTCTGGTTAGTTTATAGGGGGTTCTGGGAGATCACTACAGTAGGGGGTTTCTGGTTAGTTTATAGGGGGTTCTGTGAGATCACTACAGTAGGGGGTTTCTGGTTAGTTTATGGGGGGTTCTGGGAGATCACTACAGTAGGGGGTTTTTGGTTAGTTTATGGGGGGTTCTGGGAGATCACTACAGTAGGGGGTTTCTGGTTAGTTTATGGGGGGTTCTGGGAGATCACTACAGTAGGGGGTTTTTGGTTAGTTTATAGGGGGTTCTGGGAGATCACTACAGTAGGGGGTTTTTGGTTAGTTTGTAGAGTGTTCTGGGTGATCACTATAGTAAGGGGTTTCTGGTTAGTCATTTATGTTTTAGTATAATTATGCACGCTATACCAGGTGCAGTTCTAAACCTTTTTTCGGTGGGTTTCAGCCCCCCATCTATAACCTTAGCCCCCCCAAATTATCTTTATGGTCAGGCCAGTGCTGCTTCCTAAAAATGTTTTTCATTCTCACGTTTTTTAAGTCTTGTCAGTTTAAACAAAGTCATTTAAAGCCATTTAAGCACAAGACATCTCAATGCGTTATGCATGCACCTTTGATAAAGTGTTACTGTGCGCACCGCACACACATCTGAAGTGCACAAACAGATAGTCTCAGACAGCAGGAGAATACCAGTGGCTGTCTTCACAAGTATCCTTGTAAGCACAGTTGGTTGTTTTAGGTGAACGTGAACAGTAAGGGGGGGGGGGGGGGTGAAATTAGACAAATGTGGGGGGTGCATGCCCTAAAACCCTGTTCTAGGTGATCACTACAGTAGGTGGTTTCTGATTAATTGCTATGGTGTTTTGAGTGTTTACTAGGATGCTTTTAGAGTGTTCTGGGAGGTTACAAGGCTGTTATGTGCAGTTACTAGAGTAAGTAGTTATTCTGGGGAGTTACAAGGGTGCTCTAAGTGGTTACTAGGGTGTTTTGGGCAATTACTAGGGTTCTCTGACTGGTTTCTATGTTGTTCTGGGCAGTAACTATGATATTTTAGGTATTTACTAGGGTGTTCTGGGTAGTTTCTAGGGTAATCTGGTGGATCACAACAATGGCTGGTTTCTGGTTAGTTACTAGGCTGTTCTGGGTGGTTTTAGATATTTTATGGGTGGTCGCTAGGATGTCCTGGGTGGTATCTAAGCTGTGATCACTACAGTGTGTCTGGTTAGTTACTAAGGTGTTCTGAGTGGTTACTAGAGTGTTCTAGGTGATCATTACAGTAGGTGGTTTCCAGGGTGTTATGAGTGACTTTCAGGGTGATAACTAGAGTAGCAGTATAAGGCAGTTTCTACAGTAGTGGATGCTAGGGTGTTTTGGGTGGTTTCTGTGGTGTTCTGGGGTGGATACTAGGGTGTTCTGGGCAGTTTCTACAGTAGTGGATACTAGGGTGTTTTAGGCGGTTTCAGGGTGCTCTGGGTTACTTAGTGATACTACTGGTCAGTCATCTTCCTCAAATCCCTCTTATGTTCTGGTCTCCAGATATGGTTAGTGTTTATCTTTTCATGAGTCTGTGAGATTGTTTCACCTGTTTAATAGCACACTTGAATAAAACTTTAAAACTCTAAAACTATTTAATAGCCACATGATTTGAGGCATCATTAATTTCTGGAGCACAAAATATGCAGGACAAATTTGGCTGCAGAATGTTGTATTTGCTGTGCAAAAGTAATCGCAGGGATTATAAAAACAGCGCTAATAAACAACAGGCGGCTTAATTCGAGTTAATCATGAAGTTTTCTTTTGGCATCAGCACTTTAATTTTTAAGTTATTGTTTTTCTGTCTTGTTTTCATTTGTTTATTATTTCTGAGTGAATTTTTTGAAAGATGTTTTTTAAGATGGTTAGTGCCTGACAATCTCACAAAGCACCAAATAATCACTCCCGACTTTTCAATGCCGCTCACTGTCGGTCTTTATTAGCGATTCCCTCAGCTGAAACTACCCAAATTACACATAATGAAATCCAATTAACATTTGGAGTCAGCAATTAAGTTGCCTTCCAGAGGCCTGATGTGAAAAGGGAGCTCATGCGGCTGGACGCTTAGCATTAGCTTAAGCGGTGTGTCTGCAAGCCCGCCTCCAAATGTTTACAATCCAATTAATGGCTCCGTTCGTCCTCTGTCTGATTTAAATGCCACGTTCACTGAGAATGTGAAGTAAATCCTGGGAAAAACTTTTATTTTTTCCTTTTAAAGGAACAATTTGCTCTTAAATAAAGCTTTTGTCTTTATCTGTCCGTCCCCATGTTCTGTTCCAGAACCATCTGTTGTTTTCACTCTGTACAAAACGAGAAGGAATTTATGCAATCTTGGTCTGTCGAGCCCAAAAAAGGACAAGAAATGTATGGCTTCTGAAGATGTGAAAAATAGCACCTATTTCTTTTTTGTAGTGGTTATTGATAATTAGTTTTTTTTTAAACCAATTGAATGAAATATAAAAATATATATATATAATAAAAGTTTTTTTCATTTTTTAAAGTAGTAAGCAGTCACAACAATTTCTTTCTGTCCTATCAACAAAAATGCACAAAATAAAAATAAATAAATAACCTAGTAAAACTAATATGCTGCTGTGCTAATTTATTTAATTAGATTAAACAGTATAACATTTTAATTAATTTAAGAAAAAAAAAATTTCTTAAATTGATTTTTTTAAATAAAATATTTAGTTAAAATGTTTTAATTAAATGTATTTTATTTGTTCTAAACTAGTAAGCTAGTATGTTTTATGTTTATTTATTATTATTTATAGAAAACGTACTATCAATTAATATTTTTAAATACATTTTTTATTCAATATTTAAAAGAAAATGCCAAATTATATATTTTATTTGTTCCAAACTATTACGTTTTTTTTTTCTATGCAGTAGATTATTTGTGCACGAATATATATTTATTAAATATTTGTATTTATATTTGAGTTAAAATATATATTTTATGAAATCAACTTTAATAAATATTAAAAATAAAATGTATTTTATTTGTTCTAAACTAGTAAGCTAGTGTGTTAATTTATTATTATTTATAGAAAATGTACTATTATCATTCATTTATATTTTTAAATCGATTCTTATTCAATATTTAAAAGAAAATGCCAAATTATATATTTTATTTGTTCCAAACTATTATGCAGTTTTTTATTATTATTTATGCACAAATATATAATGATTAAATATTTGTATTTATATTTGAGTTAAAATATATATTTTATGAAATCAACTTGAATAAATATTAAAAATAAAATGTATTTTATTTGTTTAAAGCTTGTATACTGTTGTTTCATAAAACATTCATAAATAATTAATGAAGAACAGTGGTTTTGATTTGCATTTTTAACCTCCCATAAGTTGACATAGAATCAAAATCACGTTGCTCATGGCGTGAGCTGCTGAAAAAACCAGGAAGACACATGGAAATGGTAAAAGACGTTTGTATAGTGCGTGCTTACATAGACCAATGATTAAAAACAGATGCTCCCTGAGTAATTATCGTGCTAACCTCCCCTAATGGTTGATTTAATAATTCATATAATCATTAGGTGAAAATAGGTGCTATTCGAAGCCTGTCTTGTAACGTTGTGTCTCAGGTAGCTCGTGCACGTTACGGACAGCATCTTATGTCACCGTCTCTCTCCGTGAAGGACAAAGCCCTTCCCTTCATGGCTTTTAAAGTGCATTAGACCGTCATCCCTGATCCAGCTCTCTCTTTTTTGTCCGTCTGAGACAGGAAGCTCGGCGTGGGTTAAAAGGCTCTTGCCCCTCTATCAGTCCCTCTCCAGCTCTTTGTCGAGAGGCTCGGCAGGGAAAAAAGGGTTTGATGTAGTGACTTGAGAGCAATTCTCTGAGTCTTGAAATCAGTGCGGCCCATCTGATCTCCCCGAGCCTCTGCCAGCGACGCCAGCGACCAATCAGAAGTTAGTATCAGTGCGGACAAGACAGCACCTGACCTCCTGTCTCGAAACGCCACCGTTCCTCTGGATTTGAGTTGATAAATAAAGCCAGGGAGAGAGAGGGGGGAGACAGCATTACCGGGAATGAGAAAACACTCTTTTTAGTTTGACGGAGGTCGGATCTGGCGAGTGTCCCGGGCTTCTTACTTCAGCAGGTATCTGCTCCATCTGGCTGATTCCTTTCTGATCGTATCGGCTCCAGAGGAACAGGTTTGTTTCGAGAATACATCAGGACAGCAGAGATGGCTGTAGATACAGAGCTGTGAGGGCAGGCCGGGGCTTATCAGGGCTCTGCAGATCAGTGGGCGGGGCTTGAGGGTGACGACCAATCAGAACCTTGTTTCACTTATTAAAGAAGAACATATTGGGGATTTATAGGGCTTTCTGTATAGTGCTTTTAGTGTCTGGTCCTTCGATCTCTGAATTCAAACTGCAAACTCACAATTAAGATGTAGTATTATTATTATTAATAGTACTATATTTTGAGTTTTTGTTTTAATTTGGTTTTATTTTGTTATTATTTTATCTCTAATGTCCCATTAAACTCATAATTTAACTCAAAACTCAAAACTAAATCTGAATTATATTAGTAATACTAAAATAATAATACTAATAATAATCTCAATTATTGAAATAAAAAAGTACAATAACATTATTATTATTTAATTATTCTTAATTATTATTATTATTAAACCAAACTTGCTTTAAAAATTGTATTATTTATTTTATGGATTTATTCTGATATCATTCTTCTTCTTATTATTATTATTATTATTACTCTAATCTTATAATTAAACTAAAATATTTGTTTATTTTTTATTTGTTTTTTATTTTGAAAAAATATTATTAAACTAATTATCTCGCTATAACTAACCTTTAGAAGATTTTGATTTTGGATTTAGTTTGATATTATTATTATTATTATTATTATTATTATTATACAGATCAAATATTTTGTTTGCTTTTTATTTATTTGGAGATGATGATGATTATTATTATTTGTCCAATGAAACTCATAATTAAACTAAAAATATTATTTGTATATATTAATTGGTTTTTAGATTATTATTATGATTATGATTATCTCAGTCCTCTACTTTCATAAGAAAATATCTATTTAGCTCAAAGAAAATTAATATCACCAATGATGCCTTATAATAAAATCTTTTGATTTACTTTAACACACAGTAGTTTTTGGCGAGGCTGATTTAAATGACATTATAAATGAGTTGGATACAACTGGAATATTTGAAGTAAAATAATAGGCAAAGATAATTAGATTTTTCTCCAATGCATAAACAAGATAAATAAACAAGAGATTAGAAGGTTTTACCTCGTCAAATTTGATCAAAAGCTAAAATTCATCAGTTAGTGTGTAAGACCTGAAAACAAATCTCTCTGAAAATCATAGCACAGTTGTTGTGGCTTTCATAGCTTCAAAAGCATCGTCTGAATGAAATCTCTCAGGTTCTCCATCTGAAACACTTTCAGAAACGAGAGCGTTGTGTCATTAGTCCTCATTAATATTCAACGAGTGCACTTATCTCAGATGAACACAGATGACGGATCTATCAGAAAGTCATAACGAATGATAAATCATGCTGTTGTCCTTCGTTTCTGCATGTTGCGTGGTTTAATTAGTCTAAATTGGGAGCAGAAGAAAATGAATAAAGATGATCGCTGGAGTTATGGCGTAGCTCTGGTGGAACTGAAATATACTGATGTTTTAGCGGTGTGATTATTGTAATTAATGCGCAGATGATGACCTTTGCGCATGGGCTTTAAGGCGTGAGAGATAAAAATGACTTAATCACCAAAATACTCAAGTTTTCAATCGGTCAGATTGAACTACGTGTGGTAAAGTGTCGTCTGATTTGTGAACTGAATTAATGGTGAGTTTTTGGTTTGACTTTTTTATAATATATTAGTATAGGGCCACATAGAAGTGACAGAAAACAAAGTTGGGGGGGGGGGATTCGGGAAAGATCCTGGAGCTGGGATTCGAACTTGGGACACCTGTAGCACAATGTTGTCGCGAAAAAAATATGTCGGCATGCTCCCCGTAAGGCTATCGGCGCCAACAATTGAGCGTTTCATGATTCTCAGCCTTTTTAGTCTGTAATATTACTGTTTAACTAATTGAATGACGTGCTTTTAGTTATATTTATGTTCATGGTAGAGCAGCGTGAACATGCTTCAAAACATCTTTTTTTCCCCTAGCTCCCCGTAAGTCGCGCGTGTTTGGAATGACATGAGTGCGAGTAAACCATGACAGGATTTTCATTTCGGATGAACAATTCCCAGAAAAATGACTTTAAAGTCTTCAATTTTGCAGAATAATATCGCTCATAATATTGCTCTCACCCCACGTTCGCTTCAAACAAATACGGTTTCGGGTAGCCGAGAAGCATTTGCCATGGCCTCCTAACAAAGACGGATGTCTCTCGTTCAGAGGAGCTGATGGAGAGCCTGTCATATGAAGTGAGATCACGGAGGTCTGTTGGCGCACCAGCAGGGGAGCGTATTTTTTAATAAAGGAAGAGTGTGTGTTTCCCGGTCTGACAGGCACATGCGCCACGCTGAGTCTGTACGCCACAGTCTGTTGCGTGGGCTCCTTTCTGAATGAGAGCGAACAGGCCCGCTCTATTTGCTGTCCATCTCTCGTCCACTCTTTGTCATCAGCATCCCGAGTTTATTTCCTAGAGGTACTTCTTTTGAAGCACTCAAAATTCAATTACAGGGTAATCCTTTGATTTGCGGAGCCGCAGATCTCCGGGAAGGCTTGGAAAGAAAATGAGGAAAGGAGATTCACGAACTGCGAAATATGACTAATATAGTGCCTGTTTATTAGCAAATTTGAAACTGTGGATTCCCAGGTTAAGTTACTCTGAATAAAATATATTTTTGACACACAGGATACACCTTTAGCATCATTTCTCAATGTGCAGAGTCCTCCATTGCTTTAAATAAGAAACCCTTGGCGTCAGCGTGCAGAAGCAAAAGGGTCTGGGAATTCTGACATCATAATTAAATTAGATATTGGGTAATAATATTGCATACATGTTGGGGTGACACAACAGTTTAGTTTATATTACATTATTTACTCATTTATGAGCATGTAATGCAAACCCCTGCCCCTAAACCTACCATTTGTCAATAAACATGAGATATAAAACCCAGATACAACTACAGTTATAATTTATAAAAATAAAAATAAAGGCTTGTGTCAGCCTTGGTGGTGAAATGCTATTGGGTTTTGAACGACTGTGTCATGCGTTAACGGAGTGGGATACTTTTCAGCATTTAAAACCTTATGTTTTACTCTTTTCTTTGCATAAAGATATTGTATGGCCGTAGAAGACTTGGAATGCAAGAAGGCTTGTTTGTCATGCTTTTAAGGGTTAAACTGCTTATTTGTTGTCGGTAGATGCAATAAAAACCTGTGACTGTACTTTTATTTGCCTGTAACGTGTTTTATATTGTTCAGAAGTGGGTAGGGTAGGTTTAGGGTAGGGTGCTCTAAAGAAAATACACATTTATATAAAATTATTTCTATTTTTTTTTTTTTTTTTACAAATGCATGAAAACCATTACGTTAAGACAAACGACTGAAAACAAAGGAGGGCTCTGCACATCGAAAAATTACACTAAAAGGATATCTCTGTTTGTCTGAAAATGATGCTAAAGGAGTACCAACACCAAGGGGTCCTGACCAAGCATCAATATGTGAGGAGTTGGGAGTGAGAACGTGTTGCTAGCAGTTTAACGCAACTGAAAATGTAGCATTAGCAGAAATAAGCTATAAAAATGTCCTTACAATTAAATCAAAATAATAATTATTAACCAGTTCATTCTAAGGAATTATACAAATGAAATGGCTCAAAAATGGCACTATTTGAATCCGAGATGTATTTATACCATTTTGTTGTTGTGCTTTGATAACTAGTTGCGCAAAAGTTGTACTATTTTCAAGTGAGAGCCGCTACGGTCACGCAAGTGAAACATTTTAGTACTTTTAGAAAGTTTAACTAAGGCTGCTTAAGGCCTTGATATCTTACTTAGCATAGACGATTCTGTACCTTTCTCTCAATCCAGAGACCTGAGTGGTTCATGCTTAGGTTTTGGAGCTAGCACGCTAGTTTTGCGTGACTAGCGAGGTCTAGCCAAGTAAAAGCAGTGTTTGTTTTGAAGGTTGTTTGTGAGTGCGGTGGAGGAGACCCATGTTGGGGCGTGATGCTGGAGGTGGTGGGGTGGGCTGGTCTGTTTTGATAGATACAGAAAGCACGTTAGTCCCACAGCAATTAGCTGCTTCTCCGCTAGAGCCGAGCTGTCAGGCTGATGAAGTCTCTCTGGCCTCGGCTGTCAAGACGTCCTGAAGGAGTCCAAACAAATGCTTCCATCCATGTGTTTGCTTTGTGTTTGACCTGCTCTCTGGCTCCTCTTAACTGGATTGTAACAAAACTGAATCGCACTCCTCAGAGGCTTTAACGCTAACATCACCCGCACAACATTTACCCGCTGTTCTTTTGTAGAGACTTTTGTAGTGTTTTCATTTTCGTGAAGTCCACTTCAAAATCAATCAGGTTCTCAAATATGTACATTTAGGACTAAATAGTTTTTTAACTATTAGCTATAATTGCTTTTTTAGGATTAGCTATAATGTTTAGGTTAGTTATCAGTAGATAAGTTATTATATATGTAATCTCAATCATAATATATTATTTAAATATTGATTTTGTTGAGGATATTTTCGTCGCTTTTGGGTAGTTGGTTATTTTGTGTGACAATTTTCATTACAATTTCCCCTAAATTCTCATTATTGTGCAATAACAATTTTATAAATATATTATTTAAATTGTAAAGTACATTACAGTAAAGTCAGTTGTTTTGCCTTTAAACGACTTTTTTAGAAATAACTGCATGAGATTAGCAAGAAGCTAGTCTTGAAACAAGTTCCCAATGACACTCCAAATTATGTTACTCAGAAACAGGATTGTGTTTAGCGCTAATGCTAAGTATATTGTGGTTAGCAAGGATGGAGATTATACTAGCGCACCAACTTGTTTTGTTCAACTTGTTGAAACTTGTTTGAAATCTGGTATGAAAAACGTTAAAACGTAAATGGTATTACAGTTTTTTTTTTTTATACAGAAGAGTAAAATTAATATTATCCAATCAGATTTCACATGCTCATCGTTGATGTAAAATGTGACGATTTTATATATATATATATATATATATATATATATATATATAATTATTATTTTTTTTTTTTTTCAAATCTTAAATTTTTGAACCTAATCATGTATTTTTAATATAATGTGAATTTTATATACAAATATGATTTTATTGCGATAGAATCACATTAAATGATCAATTTTGTGGTAAAACATGTTTTTTCAGCCTCACCAGAACTAACTGTTCTTTTTTTCTCGCAGAAGCATCAGCTAAATCCAGCCTGCCATATTAACTGGCCGCGAGGACAAGTGAGGCACTTAATCTGCCATCCTGAATCGCGTGCAGACGAGCGGATGGGTACCAGACTCCTGCCTGGAGCACAAGAGGGTGGAACGGGGCGGTCCTGGTGTCCGGCAGTGGTCGATACTCACGCCAGGAGGACTGAAGGGTGCACCGCAGGCCGGCCGGCGTTACAGTATGTGTGAATGTTTGCAGCTGACCGTAACAAACCGCTGTGGATCTTTGAGCTGTAGGTGCACTGATCTTATGTGAGGACATGGTGTTGAACAGGAGTGCGATGAAGCGTGACGACTGCCAAGAGATGTCTGGATCTCTGCTTTCTGTGCTTCAAGTATAAATGTGACTAAATCACATTTTATTCACATGTAATTCAAAATGAACATAGAGAATAATATATGATAATTTGCATAAAAAAAAAAAACATGTTTTTGGCAGGAGCTATTTTTTTTGTGACGTTATTTTCATGAACATTTCATGAATTACATTTTTTTCAACTTTATTAAAAAATAAAAACCGAATGAATACTATTTTTTAAGACAAGAAATATAATGTTATGCATAAACAAAATGTATTTACAATAAAAACAAATTTTTTTTTTAGGAAAATAATATTTTAGGCATAAAAGTCCTCCACTGTAACATTATTTGCATGTATTTTTCATTACAAATTTTTTTTAATGTACTGTATTTATGCAAATAATATTACATCGCAGGATATATTAATACAAAATATTTTTTATTAATCTTAAAACAAATATTACAATACCATGTATGTGTATATATATATATATATATATATATATATACATAAAAATACTTAAAAAGAAAATATATAAATAAATAAATATATATATATATATATATATACATATATATATATATATATATATATATATATATATATATATATATACATATATATATATATATATATATATATATATATATATATATATTAATTTTTTTTTTTTAAGTATTTTTATGTACTAAATATTGATGGTAATAATGCAGGAAATGTTTCTGGAAACCATTACATTTATGTTTTTAAAAAAGCATTCATTTGTTTTTAAATAAAATACATTTTAAAGTAATAAATAATACATTCTAAAGATCTTCTAAAGAAATTTTTATTGCATGATGTCATGTAAATGTTTCAGATATTTTTATCCCCCACGTTTTTTTAGTCAACATTGACATTTCCTTGTAGTTTATTTGTCCTCTTCCTCACATCCGTTCAACCCCATCCTTCCACTATCCTGCCTTGATCTTTCTTATATTGTCATTTTTAGCCAGAGCTTAAGTTGACACATCTATTTATTGATGGGTTTAGTCGTGTAGAGTGCTGTGCAGTCGGAGCTGTTTAGGTATCGACCCGTCCGTTATGTGGCTCTCTGAAGCCTCTGCGCTCTTATCAGGGTAGTGGACACGCATTAGATAAGCGCTTATCTGATATATATCACATACCGTCCCAACAGCATATTCTGCGCTGCGCAAAATCAATGCCCGACACTGCTTTGAGGACACTCGTCATGTGAAGACAACCATTTGAGCGGAGAAAGGACGGGAAGCTCTAAATGACAGCCATTTTGAAAGCTTAAAAAAATTATGCAAACGTGATTGAAATTTCTGCAAACTTCAGTTTATATATTTTGTAGTTGGCATGCCATTACAAAAACGTTCTCACAATGTGACCGTTTTTCAAAAGAAATGTTTTACAAAAAAATAATAATAGTAATTGTGCACAGAAATTATTTTGTGCGGTATATTGATTTCAATTGCATATTTCAATTGCAATTCTCATAAAATTAAAAATACAGAACATAATATAGGTTTTGAGTCAATTTTTAATTATATTGTTGAAGTGCATAATGGGATTGCCTATTTTATGAATAAGGGGTTAGTACTTCGCAATGACAATAATAGTCCCTTTGCTTCCGAAAGAATCCGTCTGTGGGAATTACGCAAAGTTCTAACAGAATTCCATTTCCTCAGAACGTTAAACCAACTATGGGCGTATATTAATAAAATGGGTATCCGTTGCGTGTCCCATAGTTGGACGTGTCTGCCTTTGATGTTCACCTATTAGATATCTGGCTGAAGCGTCTCTCCTGATTGTGCGTCCCTACACTCTCATTATCACTCTTGCCAAGTTACCTTTGAAGTTGTTTTTACTTTTCTAAATTTATCCCCCCTGCCAAGGCAATTACAACAGCTCATTAAGCTACGAAAGCGCAGCATCCTGACTAAAACACTGCATAATTAAAAACAATCAAGCCGCCAGTCTTCGCTTGTAGAGCTGTTTTCCTGTTGAGTTTTGACCAGACTGTGCTCGTTTTACCAATTTAACTATATTTAACCAGTCCTAATGTGCTTTTCATTCTAAGTTTTTCTCTCTAACAGTCAACTCATAATGGTTTTTCCTTAAAAACTGGCTAAAATTAAGCTAAAACGAATCATTCAAACCCATATATTGGTAGATATCAGCAGAAAGTCTGGTTATTTGTGGTGTGTGGAACTTTTAGAAGCTATTCATGCTAATCTGCTGTTAGCGCGCGTGAGTGACCCAGTGCATTGTGGGCCACGGGTGGTAGTGCTGGTCTTTGCAAGCTGGTTTTATTCACTCGCTGTGAAGGAGGTGGAAACCTGAGGCCAGAGATCATCTTTTTGTTCCTGTGCTTTCTGATGAAACCCTGACCTCTTATTTCACAGCAGCATTTTAGAGCGCTTTCCTACAGAGCCAGTGCTATTGTTGCCCTATTCACATGCATTTGATGGTTGTGTGTGTGTGTGTGTGTGTGTGTCTGTTTCTGAAGAAATACAGGAATGCCTGAGCTAGATGTGAGTAGTATGACCAAAATCTATATCACAGTATGAATATTTCATATCACAGCAGTGTTTTTGATTAAATTGTTATTTTTGCTGGAAATTCAGTGTGGGGAAAACATTTATCTTTTTCTTAGGTTATTTCTTTAATAGTGTAGGTAAATAAATACTTCAATTATAATATTTAAAATGTTTTAATAATAACGGTCTTTCCCAAATATAATGAATGAATTCATCAAACAATGAATGAATAAATAGTTGGTTTAAAGGGTTACTCCGCCCCAAAACGAAAATTGTGTCATTCCAAACCCATAAAACGTATGCTAGTCTTAAGAACACAATTGAAGATATTTGGGATAAAAACCGAGAGGCTTGTGAATGTCCCATAGACTGCCAAGTAAAATAATACTGTCAAGGTCCAGAAAGTATGAAAGACATCAGAGTAGTCCATCTGCCATGAGTGATTCAACCGTAACGTTATGAAGCGACGACAATTGTTTTTGTACACGAATAAAACAAAAATAATGACTTTATACAACAATTTGTCTCGTCCTACGGTGACGTGGACAGGACACAAATCTTTAAATAAATTTGTTATTTTTGTTTTATTTGTGTATAATTTTTATTAATTATTTGTTTAATACAGTCTAGTAATAATAATAATAATAATAATAATAATAATAATGATTATTTTTATTGGTGTGTTTTTTTTTTACTATTAAATACTCCAATTACAGGCCTAGATATTTTGTTATAATATGTGAATATTTTATAATATGTGAATATTTATATATGTGAATAATAATAATAATTAATAAATATTACTTTGATTATTAAATAGATAAAAAATACATTATGAAAATAAATACAATATTAATATAAATATTCTTATTTGTTCAATGCTATAGTTAAAATATTAAAGTATTTTAATTATAATATTTGAATAATAAAATGTAAATATATATTTTAAAAAATTATAATACTAATAAAAATATATATAAATAAACAAATCTGTACCAGTTGGTGTATTTGTGTGAACTGCAGCTCCAGCTGAAGACACATGAAGAGCTCAGGAGCTTCTTTTGCTGCTCTTGTTCTCAAAGGTCGAACCAGGAGCATTAGCATAATGGTCCATCTGACTTATTTATGAAGGGAAACATTGATTTCTTTTTCTTTCAATCGCTGTAGACGTTTTGTGCCTTGGACTGGGTCTGAACACACAGACGCATGAACTAGATTAAATGCAGTCACTGATTCAATTGTGGTCAAACATATTTCAGAGCTTCTACAGTAAAAAAAAAAAAAAATACATGTGACCTTGTTTCTTCAACATGCTTATGATGCATTGTGTCTGATTCAATGCTTTTGTCTGGCTGAGATTTTAAAGACTGCTGGTTTTAAATAGCACGAGACCAATCATCATTGTAAATGCAAGGACGCTTTAAAATATGCAGGAGATGATTGAGCTCTACATCAAGATACTACATACAAAGTTTCATGAATGAATGCAGAGTAATTGCTCACCCAAATACACTGAACTACTTCGTTACTTCGTTTTATATATATATATATATATATATATATATATATATATGTATGTATATATATATATATATATATATATATATATATATATATATATATATATGTATATATATATATATATATATACATATATATATATATATATATATATATATCAATCAAAAAATAAAACATTTAAATTGTGTTAAAGGACAAAACAGACCAAAAATATCCCTTTTTGTCACTGGAGAGCTTCCTCATTTCTTCAGTTTGACTGTGTATTTTGTTGTACATCTCCTTCTGTGCCCCAAAGAAAGAAAGATGGATTTTGACCAACATACGGGTGAGTAAATGAGAAATATTCCTATGAATATTGATGATTTGATACTTAAAATTGTTTGTTTGCATACAGGAAATGGTATTTGTTCGTGTTTTTATGCAGTCGAATTAGCATGACTTATCTTATGACTTAATTTAATACAATTTAATATATAGATTTCATTATTTAATCATATATAAAATACTAGTCCATTTCATATAATAAATGTAAATCAAAACATACTTATAAGATATGACCATAAACTATTATTAACACAGAAATATATAATTCAGTATTTTTTTAATAATTAAAAATGTTTAAAGTAAAATACAACATTTATCAATTTATGTTATAAATATATATATGGAAAAAATGATAAATTGTACATAAATTAAACTTATTAAAATTTATATTATATACATATATATAGTTTACTTATATTTGTGTGTACACAACATCAAATGGGTTTCCATATATTATCATAAATTTGATTTTATATATATATATATATATATATAAATGTGACAAATTGCTAAATTGTATATAAATTAAACTTTTTAAAATATATATATAGTTTATTTATATTTGTGTGCACAACATAATTTATGACATATAAAATACAATACTAGCTAATTAAATACACAATTCATTAACAGTGCTGAAAATGATAGATTCCCAAATAAACAGCATTATGGTAAAACTTTTCTCTTTTCGTATATATTCCAATCACATGCTTGGCTGTAATGTTTAATAAGCCTGAACTTCACATTCTGTCGTTTCATTCTTTGAGGTGGTGTGTAATTACATTAATTTGAAATCTCTTGGCTCCTGAAGTCGACAGACTCTTTGACGACGCGCCTCTTAAAAACACTTAATTGAAGCAAAGACCGCGTGAAAGCAGCGCGCGCTGAGTCACCAGCATTACGCAATTAGCCGCCTTTGATAGACAAAACCTGCCGTAATCTCATTAGTCTTTAATAGACAAATTGCAGTGGTTTGAAAAGACTCGTAAAGTCTGCTTCTTGTACGGAGGCAGAGCGGGAAAATACAGCGCTGTAAATGAACTTTCTATGATTTATTTAGGCGTATTAGCATTATAGTGTAGGAACATGGGCCTCAGCAGCATATATGCTCCATTAATAGCGGCATAACATGGCATTAAGATGCTGAAATGTCCTGAAGCGCGGGATAATGTCAGCCTGTAGTTTGTCACATCAACACAAACCAAATAAGCAGCAGCCCCGGATCCTTGCGACAAAACATTATTGTTTTCCTCTCACCTCTAATAGGATTTCTCGGGTGTCTGAGGCGTGCTGAATTACTACCGAATAACGGCAATAAAGCAGAAACACACGGACAGGATCTCTCTCCAGCGGGCCGTCCGGTGTTATGAGTGGGCTCGTTTGAGATATTGGACCTTTCTATCATCCCGCCAGCGGAGAACGGCGGATCACGGAGCAGGGAAGGTGTTGATGAGGAGAAGAGGAGCGCGCGTTCAGCCGTTACAGCCGTTACGTTTAAAAACTCGCGGGAAAACCGAGGCTATTAAAGCTGCATGTAGTTTTCATAATTAAAGTTTTCCACAAATAACAGTGTTTACTTAAAAGTGAAGTGTGTAATTTCTTATATGTGTGTAGTTATACATGTTTACTATCCTTTCATATTATATATACAAGTTGTGTTATGAAAATGTCGAATTATTGTGTGTATCTATAGCACAGATTTCATGAAAAGACAAAATGTATCTATTCTAAAATGAATGTTAATAAACTTATAATAAAAGTTTTGTTTTATTATATTAACATTAATTTAATGTTGTGTGTATATACATTTTATTTTTATTATTAGCTTTTATAATTATTTTGTTATATACAAATTATAAAATGCATATAAATATTATATAAATAGTTTAGACATATAAATTATATTTTATTTATGTTTTATACATATGAAAATATACAATAAAAGCATATGAAATTCTAAAATTGCCGTTTTTAAGCAACAAGAAAATGAAAAGAAATATAAAAAAACATCTTGTAAAATAATTTAAAACAGACTTTTAAATCAGTGATTAGCAATGTTTTTATTAACATACTGTAGGTTTTTGCACTTTTCTTTGAAGCACTTGTAATGTTTGCATATATAAAATATACTTCTTAAGTTGTTTAATGTTTCATGTCAGGGGTAATTGACAAATTTTGATTTAGACTGAAGTTAAGTATTCCCTGCTAAAAAGTTTCGCTAGTTTTATCTGGTTAGTTTACCTTAGTTGTTCTCCCAGTTTAACCAGCAGCTGAAATCTCTCTTGAATGATGAAAACAGCTCAGCTAGGCCAGGCTAGGCCAGCCACTAACCACCTTTAGCTGTTTTTGTCAGCAGGGAGGTAATGCTAATGGGCGAGTGAGAGAGATTTTAATTAAAACTTATATTCTCTTGCTTTTTTCCCACAGATATTCAAACAAGGAATAATTAACTTCACTGTGGGAGTCATTCCAGTGAGCACAGAGTTTTATTGACACGGCCGCCGCACATCTGCGCTGTAGCACATCTGCCAATGCTAACGCTAAACTGAACAGAATTATATTTGCACTGTAATTTTATCGTTATGTATTTCAATAACGCAACTCTCTGGGGTAAAATCACTGTTATGGAGACAAAATCTCGCCTGCATTGTGTTATATTGCGAGCTGTTGAATTAAACAGTCAAATCTGGAGTGCCGCACTGCTTTCTGAGGCCCAAAGCAAAGAAAAACACAATTATGAGCGGCACAAAACACAGAAACAACAATAAAGCTCAGACAAAGAGAGCAATTTATTCTCAAATGCTCTTCTTTTTCATTTTGAGAGGTGTAAAGTGCACAAAAGTAGCTTCAGCTTTGATTTTTTTTCTACTCAGAAGCATTAAAGGAGGAGAATCAAATATAGTGCTGTACTGAACGTGACCTTGTGATGTTTTCTCTCAGGTCTTTGTGATTTTAATCCTCACGACTGGATCCTAATTGGTCAAATCAGGTGGGTAAAACATGCTGAATAATCACAAACCCAGTCACATGTAATTAAAAGGATGTTGGATGGTCGTTCAGTCAAATTATTATCTCAAATGAGCCAAAAAGCAATGCTTAGGATTTTTCAGTTGTATTTTTTATGTAACTGATTTACTTCAGCAAAACTGATTTAATTCACAAATTTAACAGTCCCAGTCTTACTCAGATAATACAGTGCGATTAAATATCTTTAAGTAGGCTGCATCCTGCTAGCACATCACAAAAAGGATATTGTTTCCACATCACACCTATGACCAATGACAAATTTCATGAATATCTTAGCAGTTTGTTGTGCCATATGCTCTTTTAAAATAACAGGGTCCCAGCTGCACAAGTTCACATCCTGTGTTCTGTCATAGGAAGAGGAACATTGGGATTCTACCCCACTTCAGAGCCTGCTCTTGCGGAGGTGTGAAGCATTCGATGGACGATTTGAATATCTATGAAGGGTACAACACCATCTGAGAAATATATATCACACAGAAGGGACAACAAAGATTGACCAGCTCCAACTGCAACATGTCTGGACCAGAAGACTGAAGATGATCTGCACAGTACAGTACGCATGTTTACATGGACTGTGTCACCTTTTGTCTGTTTAGGTGTGGCCAACGGTGCCAAGGGGGGACTTTGTATGGTCAAAAATAATCAAAGACTTGTGTTTTCCTGTCCCAAACCTATCTTGAATAACAAAAGGGCCATTTGGCATTCCTGAAGGCGCCGAAGTGCTGATATCGATCAATGCCTGTAGGCCAACATGTGTGTACATCGGGGGATAAATTATGTGCTAACCAGTCCTCCAATTATATTAGAAAATGTGGTTTAAATAATCACACGATAATGTGTATTTTCGGAAACTTCTGTGATTATAATTTCAAATTAAAAGAATTAATTAATTATTCAATAAATAACAAAATACAATATTTTATTGATGTTAATGTTAGTAATTGTCAAGGACTCTCGATGGAGAACACTTCGATGGAGTTTATTCAAGAACCAAGGAGACAACCACACAGGACAGAGAACTCAACACAGGGAACACCCGTTCATTATTTTAATGAAATACATCTATTTTTTGTGAATTGTGTACTTATTTTATTTATATTACTAATTTAATAAATATTACTATGGATGCAAAAGGCATCATTTTAAAAATAGAATTTAAAGTTATTAAAATTAATTAACACATACATAGTCATATACATATATATTATACACATTTGTGTGTGTGTGTGTTTGTTTCTTAATTAAGATTTCAAATTGCAGAGCAATGTAGAGTGAAACATTTTCTTTCTGGCACAACATGATCTTATCAAACTTGGCATCAGCAGAGCCACATCAACACATTTAATCTTTAATTACATGCCCAAATGCTTTATTAACGAGAAGAAAACACTGGTTTCTCTTCCTTTGTTTTGGTACTGCACTACAAACAAGCGCTAATGCTAATAACGCACGCAGAAGATTTCAAAGACGTCTTTGAACTGAAAAAAAACTGACCACTGACAAAAACACAAGCCTAGAATCTGATATGAAGTCTCAGACTCATCCGACACGTGCAACATCAACATTTACCTCATGATCTGACGAATTTCCAAATGAAAAGGCCGCCAGCTTTCTTACTTAATGTTAACGGATGAGTTTCTCTTGATGTTTTAGAGCTGCTTGAGTCAAACGAATTACTTTCAAGACTAAAAAATACAACCAGACATGATGTAACCATCATTATGAGATGAAGGACGATCCTTTATTGGTTTTCAAAGCGCTTTTTTCTTGTTTCTTTCTTTAATCAACCAGCTATCATTCTTTTTGTTAGTATCATCTTGACCTGCTTTGGTTTCTCTGAAATATCTGAGCACATCAGACGAAGTGGAGGGAAACCGTCCTTGAATTAAAGCACACAATTAGGTGTGTTTTATCAAGATTTTAATGATTTGCTGGTGGATTGAAGCGGGTTTATTTCCGCTCCTCTGGGGTTCGCTGGTGTTAGAGATGTTATTTGGCCTCTGGCCCAAACAAGCTTCAGGAGCCCGAGAGACAGACCTGAACTCCACGTGAACCGTTTCCCTAATTGAGACGTTTGATTTCACCAGCTAGAGGAAAAATGAACCATTTAAACTGAATGGAGATTGTGACTGAGACTCTCCAGGACTTATTTCTGTAAACCACGCATTTGCTAATGCTGTTTGTGATTCTTTAGTCTCACTGACGCCGTGTTCAAGAGGAGAGCCTGAGACTGTTATCCTGTTTATTTAGATAAATGTCTGATTGGTTCAAGTCGTCACATGTTTAAATGTTATCAATTATACAGTTTGTTCATTATACTTTCACTCAGAACATCTTAAAAACTGCATGACAATATAAAAAAAAAAAACACTCAGAACAGCTTAGCAATCACATATGTGGCCTCGCTCATTGACTTCTCACATCTAATTACGTCTTCTCCGAAATGTGATTGGGGATGAATATTAACCTGTTTCTGATCTTGCTTCATCATATCCAGATGTTGATGAGCAGATTCAGTCTTTCAATAGCAAATGTTCAGAAATCTTGGCTCTTACTGCACCTCGAAAGCTCGTTCATCGTCGAAACAAGTCACAGCCCTGGGTCAATGACGATATCCGATCTTACTACAACAGCGATGTCGACGGCTTGAACGTAGATGGAAGAAAGACAGGCTTCACATTTCATTTGAAATGTTGAATGTTTCCTTATGGAATTTTCGTAGGGCTGTCAGGACCGTTAAGCATGAATTCTTATCTGATTTTATTATAATAAACTCCCATAGCTCTAGAACGTTATTCTCAACTATTGACTCTGTTCTTAATTCTTCTAAGTCAAGTCGTCTTCTGCTTGCTCTTCTTCAGAGTGTGAAAAATTTCTACATTTCTTCTCCAACAAAATCAATACTACTCGAACGGAAATGTTTACCTCGCTACAATCTGTATCTGATCTCTTTTTTTCCCGCTCACAGTGGAGCGAATTTACGCCAATTTCTATTCAGACGTAAAGAAAAAGTGTTAAAATTAAAACCCACTTTTTCTCCCCATGACATCCTTCCACCACACTTTTTAAAATAGATCTTTGAAACTCGGTCCAGACATTTTATGTATTATTAATAATTCTCTGTTGACAGGAACAGTCCCAGCCTGCTTTAAACTCACCACTGTGACTCCAGTTCTAAAAAAAAAAAAAACTCACTTGACGCAGCCAATTATGCAAACTATAGACCCATCTCCAATTTGCCGTTCCTATCCAAAATTATTGAAAAAGCTGTTTCATTCAGTTGCAAAATTATTCGCAAAGCAACTCCATCTCTGACATTTTTCAATCTGGTTTTAAAACATTGCACAGCACTGAGTCTGCGTTTTATTGACCACCAACGCTGGTGAAACCATGGCTTTAGTGTTGTTAGACCTGAGTTCATCCTTTGACTTTGTAGACCACAAAATTCTTTTATCCTGACTTGAATGTTCGATTGGCTTATATGGCACAGTTTTGAAATGGTTTTAATCCTTCCTGTCAAATATAAGTTTTTCCATCACCCAAGGTGCTTTTTCATCCTTGCTGGATCAACTTACTCGTGGTGTACCTCAGGGATCAATTTTAGTACCATTATTATTTTCGCAAATTAGACAGACAAATCACAACAATAGTTAGTACCAGTTTTTATCATCTTCGTCGTTTAGCCAAAGTCAAACCTTTCCTAACCAGGAAAGGTTTCGAAACCGCTATTCATGCTTTTATTTCTACACGACTTGAGTATTGTAACTATTTGTATGTTGGGTTACCTCTGTCTTCCATATCTCTTCTTCAAATGGTCCAAAACGCTGCTGCCCGCCTACTCACGGGTACTCACAAACGAGACCATATCACACCAATTTTATGTACATTGGACTGGCTACCATCCGGTATCGAATTGATTTCAAAATTCTGCTCTTTACAACTTAGCCCGTGGGTATCTCTGCGATGTACTCTCTCCGTCTAGGTCACTCAGATCCCAAGATGGCCATCTTCAGTGAATACCACGGTCCCGCCTGTAATGTAGGGGAAACAGAGCCTTCGCAGTAGCTGGTCCTAAGCTATGGAATAACCTGGTACTACTTGTCAGAACCACCTCCACGGTAGCCGAATTCAAATCCAGGTTAAAAACGCATATTTTTTCTAATGCTTTTAATTCTCCGTATTGTGTATGTGTTTACTTGCTGTTACCTTACTGTATTTAATTTTTCTACTTTGTACAGCACTTTGGCCAAGAAAGGTGGAATTTAAATATGCTTTAGAAATAAAATTGTATTGAATTGAATTTGATATGTACGTTCAAAAACACTCTGAACACCCAAGCAACCACAAAAACTACATATAAAAAATGCCAGTGTCAGTGTCCACCCAAACAACTGCATGTCAATCATTCAGAACACCTTATCAACCAGGCAGCCACTCAGAACACCATAGCAACCACCCAAAACACCTCAGCAACCACATAGCAACATGCAAAGTCTAACACTCTTAGAAACCATATAGCAACCACCAGGGAAAAGCCCAGAACACTTAGCAACCATACAGCAATACCCAGGCAACCACCCAAAATATCCTAGCATCCTAATGCCATTTTTTTTTTTTTTGCATGTAGAAGAATCATTTTCTTCTGGAAATGAAAGAAGTGTTCTCTTATTAACCTTATTATCGCTCTGTTTTGTTTTCCAGAAATGTGGCTGCATCACAGAAACCGTCCAAATGCCTGCGGATCCGAAGATGCTTCTGAATGTGAGTTCTCACCCTCTTTACCTTTGAAACGCGGCACCTGGCCCAGCTCGTTACCACCTCCTCAATAATTCACACGCGCCTTTGCATCATGTATTATTAATGCGCTAAAGGAAAGCACATTCTAATTTAGCAACAGAATCTCATCCCACCCACCCCCCCCCCCCACGTCCCAAACTCCACAGCCGCTGGGCTGAGACAAACTGACGTCACTGCGATCCACCGTGCAGCTCAGGAAAGAGTGACAGGTGCCGATGAAAGTTTGCATCTCAGCTCTTCACTGCTGCTTTAAAAACCATCCCATGGTTCATTTGTGTTCAGATACTGATAGAGAACTAATTAGCCACTCCCGCAGGCTAACTCAGCCGCGCGTTATTATGAAAATTAATGAATGGACTCCTTGATGGATATCACTCAGTTGATTATGCACAGAGTTACTTATGACTTCTGAGTTCCAGTGCGTAGGCGTTGCGCTTTGGGTTTGCTGCTGATCTTTACATTATAAATTCAACAAACGATGACATTCAGAGCTTTGTAAGAAACGCTGTAGTAGCATTAGCCTCGCACTCGCTGGAGTGATTCTCCCTACACAGGCATCTTATCTCCTCACATTTTGTGTCGTCCCCACTGTTCATATTTGTTTATTTTTGAAATGACACAAAGCTGCTAGAAACGTTAAGGAAACCTGCTGAAACTCCCAGAAAGCTGCAGCTCATTAGAGGGCCAGAAGTCGGCCAAGGGGCATCAATTACCACCGAGGGACATGGATCATATTTATAATTACACGGCATCGTGAACCATGAAAATCGTAATGTGGTATAATCACCAGCTGTCTGTTCCCCAAGATCTCCACCTCTCCCTAACAAACGTCTGTTTTGATGACAAGCCTATCAAATGACGAAGTGATGGCGAAACAAACCTGAAGAGAGGGAAATAAAGAAATTTGCAGGTTGAATTGTGAGGAATTACGATTCTGTTTGCATTAACAGTCCTGTTGGAAAGCAGAAATGTAGTTGTGTAGCCAAAAGTTGACATTTTAAACAAGAAGGAACAAGAAAATGACTTTTTTCCAGAAAATATCTCTGTATCTTTAAATAGCCATTAGTGAATGAACAACTAATCATTAACTAGTGATTTATGAGTCTTACTTACAGCAGATTTTGGTTCATTTGGTCTGACATGACAAAATTAATGTCTTGTGATTCAGTAAGTGAGTCAGATTGATTGGGAAGTGGCTCCAACTGATTTTTGTGATTCAGTGAAAACAACCGGCTCATAAGAGTCATTCGCTCTAGAATCAGAGTTGATTTGCCTTGTCCGAATACCCACATTTGCTGTCTTTACACTTGACTACTTCTATGACGTATTTCCTGTATTTGGCCCAAGTGTTCAAGTGAGGATTCAGACCACAAGTGTGTGTCGAACCTTTCATTACCTGATGGGACACACTTATAGTGTTGTAAAATTGCAAGTGTTTACATAGCTTTATTTTTATTTTACGCTTTGGAATTTTGAAGACCCGGGACAGTCTTGTGTACTTACTTCCTGTCACACGCACCCACTCTCAAGTGACCAAGACCTCAAGTGTGGGTATTTGGACAGGGCAATTGTTTACTGCTGTTTAGGTCTATACTTGATTCACTAAAAAAAACAGCGATGTGACTCAAACAGTCGTGAATCCGGAGTTCACTAAGATTTATTCGTGAATCCGGAGTTTCACTAAGAATATAATCATTAGTTTGAGAATTGGAGTAAACTGATAGCATTGTGTATTTGATTCACTAAAAAGAACTAGCTTATTTTAAGTTGTTCAAGAATCTGCTCTTGTTTATGTTTGATCTACTAACAAATTGATTTGTTTGGGAATCGCAGTTTACTTGAATGCAGTTAACCAACTCAGTGGATAAGACGCATGCCATGGGTCGAAGAGACCTGGGTTCAAATCCACTTGTTGACACCAATGTGTCCCTGAGCAAGACACTTAACCTCTAGTTGCTCCAGAGGTGTGTGACCTCTGACATATATAGCAATTGTAAGTTGCTTTGGATAAAAGCGTCAGCTAAATGAATAAATGTAAATATAGTGATTTTTTCTGGAATTGGGTTTACCGATCGTCCTTTATAGGACTGTGTCCCAGATAGCACATATGCGTCTGCAAGATTTTGCATTGATCTGGAAGCATCTGCTGTGTACTGGGTACTGTGACTCTGGGATGCTGGTTTATGCTGGTCCTTTGCTGGTTTATGCTGGTTTAAGATGGTCCTTTGCTGGTTTACACTGGTCCTTTGCTGGTTTATGCTGGTCCTTTGCTGGTTTACACTGGTTTAAGATGGTCCTTTGCTGGTTTATGCTGGTCCTTTGCTGGTTTATGCTGGTCCTTTGCTGGTTTATGCTGGTCCTTTGCTGGTTTAAGATGGTCCTTTGCTGGTTTATGCTGATCCTTTGCTGGTTAATGCTGGTCCTTTGCTGGTTTACACTGGTTTAAGATGGTCCTTTGCTGGTTTATGCTGGTCCTTTGCTGGTTTAAGATGGTCCTTTGCTGGTTTAAGATGGTCCTTTGCTGGTTTATGCTGATCCTTTGCTGGTTTGTGCTGGTCCTTTGCTGGTTTATGCTGGTCATTTGCTGGTTTGTGCTGGTCCTTTGCTGGTTTATGCTGGTCCTTTGCTGGTTTACACTGGTTTAAGATGGTCCTTTGCTGGTTTATGCTGGTCCTTTGCTGGTTTATGCTGGTCCTTTGCTGGTTTATGCTGGTCCTTTGCTGGTTTAAGATGGTCCTTTGCTGGTTTAAGATGGTCCTTTGCTGGTTTATGCTGATCCTTTGCTGGTTTGTGCTGGTCCTTTGCTGGTTTAAGATGGTCCTTTGCTGGTTTATGCTGATCCTTTGCTGGTTAATGCTGGTCCTTTGCTGGTTTACACTGGTTTAAGATGGTCCTTTGCTGGTTTATGCTGGTCCTTTGCTGGTTTATGCTGGTCCTTTGCTGGTTTATGCTGGTCCTTTGCTGGTTTAAGATGGTCCTTTGCTGGTTTAAGATGGTCCTTTGCTGGTTTATGCTGATCCTTTGCTGGTTTGTGCTGGTCCTTTGCTGGTTTATGCTGATCCTTTGCTGGTTTGTGCTGGTCCTTTGCTGGTTTATGCTGGTCCTTTGCTGGTTTAAGATGGTCCTTTGCTGGTTTATGCTGATCCTTTGCTGGTTTATGCTGATCCTTTGCTGGTTTGTGCTGGTCCTTTGCTGGTTTAAGATGGTCCTTTGCTGGTTTATGCTGATCCTTTGCTGGTTTATGTTGATCCTTTGCTGGTTTATGCTGATCCTTTGCTGGTTTATGCTGGTCATTTGCTGGCTTAAGCTGGTACTTTCCTGGTTTATGCTGGTCACGTGCTTGCACCAGCATAAATCGGCATCCCAGTGTCAAAACATACCTAACCAGCATATGCTGTTTTTTTCAGCAGGGAGATGTTTTATTCACTGAAAATTGACTCAGACTCAGTTATACCATATATGTTTGATTCACTTTAAAGAACCAATCAAATGGTCATTAGTCCGGGAAATGGATCAAGTTCAATCACGCTATATGTGAAACATCTCATCATTAGTTCAGGATCAGAATTCAGTTATCGTGTATGTTTGATACACTGAAACAGTACTGATCGTGCTGTATTTCATGCTTAAAAACACGGTCTCATGATGCAATTCTTTTGATTGCAAATCAAACTTCATGTACAAGAATGCACGTGAGAAAACCAAACGTCATTATTTCATAATTATTTCATGGAAGTAGTTTTGTTCCTAGTCTTACTATAAAGAAACCATTACATTGCAATACATATTAATACATATAATTTATGTAACATATTTATTTTCTTTTGTGTCTTTATTTAATAGAGCGTAGGCAATTGTAATGTGATTATTAAAGGACTCATTTCTTCTGCAATCCACCCTCCAGGCCAGACTGTAAGTCCTCTTTCATTTATTCCGGTATTTTCTTTTTTCTTTTTTTTCTTTTTTTGCACAATGCCATGTGGAGTGCTACACAATAATTCCTCAGGTTATCTGCGGCACTAAGATGATCATTTTGCAAGGAGAAAGAAAAAACATCTCACGCACCTTATCTTTAATTAGATGAAATTACACTGCCAGGGGTTCAAGACGAAATGCACAGAATGGAAAAGATAATACACGTGTACATGAAAACATCCAGTCTTTAGATGGCATTAACCTGGAATAAAGACCTGAATGGAGATAAAGAACTCAGTTTATTCTCTCAAATAATTCATTATTATTGATTCATTGTAATTAAGTCATTTAGGCAGCGTCTGCTGTGTGGCAAAAAGTCAATATACTCTACAAAGAATAACATACAGTCAACAATTTTTTTCAAGTGTAAATACTCGACTGACAAGTACTGTAGATGACAGTGTCATCTTCATATCCTACTGATAAAAGCTCCTCTTTATTTGTCTTTGACCATTGCGCTTCCTTCTCATTTGGAGTTTAAACACCCCGAAATGTGCAAATTTGAACACCCCCATCCGCTTTAGAGGGGCTTTACAGAAAGCCGGAGGGTCATAAATTGAACACTTCACACGGCGACTGACAGTAACATCTTCATCAAAGTGCATCCATCCGTTAACACAAGCACACTATTGAGCACTTGCGTCATGCTGAAGGAAGCTGAACTCTCAGGCTTGTCTGGGCCTGATACTCGGCCCAGTGCTAATGCTCCTCCGTGGCAGGGAACATTAGTTTTCGACTGGCGGTGCCAGACTCGCCTGGCATCATTTCTTTGATCGTGATGTGCTTGTAAAGCTAATAAGAGTGGAAGATGCTTTCTGAAGAAGCCACTGTTGAAAGTCGGTTCAATGTTACAGGCGACTGAAACTTGCTACGTATCTAATTTTGTGAAAAGTTTACATTGGTTTCACTTAATATTGATTAGTCCTGTGCTTAAAAGATACATTAAGACTTGGTTTGGCAAAGGTTATTAAGGCCGTGTGTGTCTTGAATATTTGGCTACTTTAAAGGGAGATCTGCTGTTTAATAGGCTATGTGGTTGATTGGGGTGTTGCTAAAGCATTGCTAGCTGGTTAGTAGATTAAGCACAGATGCAAAAACATATAGATAGATAGATAGATAGATAGATAGATAGATAGATAGATAGATAGATAGGTATAGGCAGATGTCAATTGGGTAGGTATGCGGCATCAGGCACTCTGATCATGCTGTCCTCTGTGTGGAAAGCTTATCGGCGACTGAAGATCTTGCACATGAGCTGCACAGGTGTTTGTCACCCGCTGAGGTTTCCATCACACTGTAATGATCGGCACGTCACCGTGTTAACGTCCATGCTAACACACAGATGCTGTCTAATTCAATTAGCCGCAGGGATGAAAGTTCAGGGAGGTTTGATCCTACTGTTGTTTGACACTAGTTTGCTTCTATAATGCAGTGCTGTCGTTGTTTCCCAGCTTTTAAGCATTTGGTAGTAACTGGGTTGCAGTTCCAGTTTGTTTCTGGAAGATCGCGGTAAAACTGATTTAGTTGCAACCCAAAAAAATGTCACCATCGGGCCCATTTAGATGATTACACTGATCAACTTGCATCATTATCACCTTGATATGACTCAGAAACTCTATGGCAAATAGAAACAGTGCAGCAAGCGTGTTGAGGCATTCTTCTTCTTCTTCTTGCATTACGGCAGATCGCAGACTTGACTACCCTATTAAAGTGCATTACCACCACCTATTACCAATCCACATGACATTTGGTAATATTATTTAAAAGAATCATACAAATATTATCTATTTGTGAATATCTTGAATACATTTAAATGCTAGCTGTTGAATTTTCTTTACAGAATCAAGGCCATTGTATTCCATAAATGCTTTAATTGTCATTTTCACTAACAGAATTAGAGGTCATTTCAGATGTTCAAATAATGCTGGTCTATAATAAATAAGAATGTGAAAAGTGCTGTTTAAGGGAGTTTAATTTTCCATCTTAAGTCCAAAAGTGCCCATAGAAGCACCTTTCTGCATGCAGCTAAGCTGCGGCGGTAATGAGGGTGGCTTTTTGCCATCCAGCAGAATAAATAAAGCAAACAGGAAGAGGCCAGAGCCCCGTCCGCCAGCGAGCTCATTATGAATTCAAATATTTACACCACCGGGGACGGCGTCACTTTACATCACCTTTCCTCTATGCTAATAAGGCAGCTAGCAAAGCGTGCTGCAGCACAACCTCCATTTTTCAGCCGTGGCATTTGTCTGGAGGCTAGATTTCAACAGACACATGCACGCTTATATTTACAGCTCCTGTCCAACATTAATGCATGCAGGAGTACAAACCAAACATATGCTTTACACGCTCAAGACGAGATGCACTCTTGAAGCTTTAGGACAACTTGGTGGCAGAAAATGCTAAGTGACAGAACCTGACTGAATTCAAAACAAGTCTATCCACTGATTTTATACATTCGCATCAGATTCGAAGATACAAACTTTAAAACTAGCATTAGCACATAAGTGTGAATTACTGCAGCTATATGTGAATATGCTATATTCGTGAATGAAGATGTTAGCTAGCATCTGTTTCGCTATGAAAGTAGGAAACTTTGGTTAAAGCGTATGCTAAATTAATACATTTTATTAATGTCAATGTAAAATGTGAATGTTCAGGGATGTCAATGCTTATTTCGTGATAGGCTTCTTTTTTGTTCCTTAGTATTTTTTTTATTAGTAACTGATTGCATCTTGTCTTTTTTTCAGTTATTTATTGATTATTTAAATGTTTATTTCTTTTGCAAAATGTAGACCTAATGTAAAATGTTATTTAATAATGTTTTATTAATATTCATTTCATTATTGTATTTAATAGATGTTGTACATTTTATTTTACATTAAATATTCTTGCTATAATGCATATTTTAAATAACTTTTTTTGTTGTTGTTGTTTTGTTTTTGTTTTTTGCTGCAATATTGTATGTTTGATTGTTTGTCATTGAAAGAAAACACTTCGGATTTCAAAAACTCATGATTGTTCAAATTATTCTAGAAACCATGAGTTATTGTTTATGATTTTTCTCATTAGCATCCCCATTTCCTAATGAATCCCGCACAATGTCAGGATAATGAGTCTTGATTGGAGTGGCTTCTGATTGGTTGCGATTGTTGAAAATACATTTTGAATGACAATGCCAAATCCCGCCTCCTAATTAACCTCTCATCTGAGAAGCTATGTAGCACCCTTAAAATGCTACATATGAAAACATAGAGCAACCCACCCCTCCACCCCCCATTCCTCTGTGACCTTGGGTCGCTGCTAACCAAAGAGAGGAGCGAGAAAATAATGAACTCACATGGGGATATATGAATACATTAACAATGCTCGCTGTTTGGCGCCTTTTTTTTTTGGGAGGGAATCAAAAAGCACTTTTAATTTCAGATTCAAACAGTTTCGGAGGAACTTTGTTGATGGGATTGTATGCGCAGGTTTATAAACTTAACAAAAAAGCTCCCGAAGGCCATCAAAACCAAACCATCAACAATGATTCCAGCCATCAAGGCCTTCACAGCTGGCAGAAAGTAGTTTGTTTCTTTTCTGTATTTTTATATTGAATTATAGCGTGAAACGCCACATCACTGAGAGCACAGCCAAATTCATGCTTTGGGTTCACAACTCAAAAGTAACCACAAAAATAAATGATGCACAGCTTGTAATGAATTTATTAAGTGATGGTTACTTGAGGATAGACTTGCATCAGTATCAACCTAGCAAACACATATCAAGACACTAAAACCACTCAAAACACCCAGCATCTGCATAGCAATGCAGTAAACCATTAAGAAAAAACATCAACAGCATAAAACACATTAAAGCATTCAAAACAACTCAGCAACAGCATAGAAACACAGAAACCAATGCATACCATAACAAACCCACTAAAATGACTAAGAACGCTCCAGAAAAGGCATAGCACCGCACTAAAACACTGTAAGAAGAGCAGAGCAACAGTTATGCATCTTGAAGCTGAGTTTCTCCAAGTATCTGAATGTAGTATTTTCAAGCTGTTGTATTTGCATGCTTTATGATTGGTGTCATATTATGTGATGTTTGGCCTGAGGTTGTTTTTCTTTCTCAGTCAGATACTCATTGATCAGAGATGGTGGGAAAGCAGTTTAATGTTAGCACTTCGGCCTTCTCTCTCGCCAACAGCTACATCTGCGGTCCTGACACAAGTTGTGGAAATGAACTGTTCATTTTTCCCCCACTGTCATGTGTGTGTATGTGTGTGTTATACTCACAGCTACAATCGCAGGAAGACTTTTATGTTGAGTTGAATGAGTCAGGATTTGTTCTGATTTAAAAATGCTGACTATTATCAAGGGACCGGATATGCAGATGAGTATTTCATGCATGCTCACTGCTAATGAAGTTGAATGCACATTTGCATCTAGCTTCCCATCCTGTTTAGCCTAGATGCGTTTTAAAAACTGACTCGCTTTACCCTCCTTTACTGCTTGCTATCTATTCAATTACCTTTTTTTCCAATTAAAGTTTATTTGAATAGTGCTTTTTACGATACAAACGTTGAAAAGCAACTTTACAGAAAATTTTGTTTCTACTATAATTAGTAGTAGCTTATCAGTGGTGACTGATTTTTCTGTAGATTTCTGCTATATGCATATGAACTGACAATTAAAGACGTTATCCAACAGATGATGAACATTATTAACAGCAATTATTATATGATGCAGTCACACTTGTAGCAATATTTGTTAGTTCTGTTGTTGATTCAGGGTCAGCATCATCTGAGGTCCTCTGAGGGGTCAGCATCATCTCTTCTCATGTGTTCTGGATCCAGACTGGAGCTTGTGTAAATCCTACTTACCCGTGGCAAAACATAGAAACAAATAGAGACATTATTAGCATAGCTGCTGTTCCAACAAAGTAAAATTAATTAGTTTAACCCAAGCTAAATAATAAGAATGCACATTTGATCAGATATAACTGCAGTTCAAGATTATGAGATACATTATTCGAATGCTTGGCGAAAGAGATGTGTTTTTAATCTAGATTTAAACAGAGAGAGTGTGTCTGAACCCCAAACATTATCAGGAAGGCTATTCCAGAGTTTGGGAGCCAAATGTGAGAAAGCTCTACCTCCTTTAGTGGACTTTGCTATCCTAGGAACGACCAAAAGTCCAGCGTTTTGTGACCTTGGGGAGCGTGATGGATTGTAGCGTGGTATAAGGCTAGTTTGGTACGCTGGAGCTAAACCATTTAGGGCCTTATAGGTAAGTAATGATAATTTGTAACTGATACGGAACTTAATAGGTAGCCAGTGCAGAGACTGTAAAATTGGGGTAATATGATCATATTTTCTTGACCTGGTAAGGACTCTAGCTGCTGCATTTTGGACTTCCTGTAGCTTGTTTATTGAAGAAGCAGGACAACCACCTAGAAGTGCATTACAATAATCCAGTCTAGAGGTCATGAATGCATGAACTAGCTTTTCTGCATCAGAAACAGATAACATGTTTCGTAGCTTGGCAATGTTTCTAAGATGGAAGAATGCAGTTTTTGTTACATGGGAAATATGATTTTCAAAAGACAAGTTGCTTTCTAATATAACACCCAGATTTTGTGTACAGTTATTTTGGTCCAATGAGTAATATTCCTTTCTTATCGAATTAAATAGGAGAAAATGTTACACTCTGTTAGCTTAGATAATTCATCTGGTCTCATTGAGATATACAGTTGAGTATCATCAGCATAACTGTGTAAACTAATCCTGTATTTTCTAATAATATTACCAAGGGGCAACATGTATATTGAAAGTAGAAGGGGACCTAGGACAGATCCTTGTGGCACTCCATATTTTACTGATGATAAATGAGATGACTAGTTTTGTAATCGATCTGTGAGTATGTCATGATCTATGGTGTATTTAACAAGTGCAGTTTCTGTGCTATGGTGGGGCCTAAAACCTGACTGAAATTCTTTATACAGATCATTTTTGTGCAGAAAGGTGCTCAATTGAGCAGACACAACTTTTTCTAAAATTTTAGACATAAATGGAAGATTTGAAATAGGCCTATAATTTGCCAGTTCACTAGGATCTAGTTTTGGTTTCTTAATAAGAGGTTTAATAACCGCCAGCTTAAATGGTTTTGGGAGGTGACCTAAAGATAACTCTTTCAGTAATTTAGTGGGTACAGGATCTAATAAACATGTTGTTGGTTTAGATGCAGTGATAAGTTTATTTAGCTCTTCTATCTAGTTATCTATCTATATCTGTCTGTCTGTCTGTCTGTCTGACTTCCTGTCTGTCGTTTGTGTATCAAATGAACCATCACCATCTGATTCTCATCATCTTCCACACATATTGTCTCTCATCTGCGAGTACATACTGTGTACACAATGTGATTTGGTACATAAACACTATCAAGGGCAAAATGAAAGGCCTGTCACCGCGAGCGCACACGAGACATCTGGGCTTTGTTTTGCTCGAGTAAACAGTTGTTTGTATCTGCACTGGAGGAGGAACTCTTGACAGGCGACCGGATGTCAGTTCGAGAGAGAGAGATTGTAATGCTAAGGATGCTGTTTTAACCTCTCTGAGATGTGATATAAGCGGCTGACAGGACCGGCCGGCCGTATACAGGAGGACAGCTGTGTCCTTGAACATTTTCTCTCAGCCTTCAAAACACGAGCCAGAAATTTGGCTGGAGTGTTAAGCAGCAGTTATTTAACGTGAATTCTTCTCAGGTCGCTTGTAGCATTATGTTAGCATACTCTAAAAACCCAGCGATCTTTCATTCGTTGTCGGCCGCTCTCTCTGGTCGTTTATTAATTCATCTGTAGTTCAATCAGTAGTGTTGGTGAACTCATCATGAGCTAGCGTCACCTCAGGCGATGTGATTTGGTCTCCGCTGGGCCTCATTTACACTTTTTCTAGGATTTCGATGCTCCCTTTCTTTCTCCTAGCCGTTTGAAATGATTTCTCAACACTTTTTCGAGAGTATTTCCTCTCGAATCCAAACCGTCATGTTTGGGGTTTATGCGAGTTACAGTCGGGAACGGCATTCTTGCATCATTCCTGAGAAACACACCTGCCATGACAAAACTTCACATGCGAATGTATCCATCTTCTGAAAGCCACTACTTTTTCTGAGATCAGTGAACGGGTGAAGCTTTGTGTCAGGATGTCACATTCGTTCAACTCTGAGGACAAAGTGCATTTTGAGTGCGAAGTGAATGCGAGAGCATTCGGGGACGTGAAAACAGATATGAATAGCTCTCACAAAACATCATGAATTATTGAGGGTCCTGTCGGAGTGTTAAACACAAGCATATTACCACGAATGAATAATTGTAGTGACTAGCAAGTGGAAACCGTATTCATTGGAGTCTTATTAAATTTCATGGAGACACTGAATAAGCTGAAGCATCTAGATACGCATGTAAACATGGAGAAAGTTTATGTAAAAAAGCAACCTTTATATGATTCTACACTAAAAAAGGTTAATAGAGAACAAGAAAATAACATATAAGTGTTACTACCTCAAAATTTCACGCTTAATTCAATGTGTTTTAGGGGATTTTCTTTTCCCAGTGTAGCATATTTAAATAATATATTTTATGTAATATATAATATAATAAAATATATTTACAAGCAATTATTTGTTAAATTGTTTCAAATTATTTTTTGTAGACTTTGATGTTTTTCACATTTACAGTCTAGCAAATCCAAATATTGTGCCTAAATATTGTGTTAGGCCTATATTTCAATAAGTAGGTGTAATAAAAACAAGTTTTTTTTTTTTTATATTGTTATTATATTATATTTTGATTAAATGGATACTTTTTTCTTTTGTAATTATTATTTTTGTAGATTTTGGGTAGCATATCTTAATATGGTGCCTAGGTATTTTAATATTTTCAACTAGTAGGGAAAATAAAAACATGTTGTTGTGTTATTTTTAATGATTTTATATCATATTTTTGAAATAAGAGATACACAAATAAAATAAAATAAAGTTAACCAGACAACTGGAATTGTTTTGATATATATAATATAAATATATATATTTATCTAAATCGCTCTCCCATTTGAGAAAACTAACTGTGACTGTTTGATTGTAAAGTGCAGTTGAGTTTCAGTTCCTCTGTGGTTTACTCGGGCCTGAATCTAATGTATTCCGCTTGTATCTGGTGACGCAACATCTCTGGAGCCTCGCGCAGGCGGACAGGGATCTCCTCGTGTTCAGAATGCAGATTGGTGAGTGGTTTCTCATTCATTTGAGTCAGCCTGTATACCAGCAGACACAAACGCCCTTCATTTTAATGATCCTCGCTGCCTGCATTCAATTACACGCCATGAAATATTTAGCGCACTTCCGCTCGCTGCTTTGATTTATTTCACTAAATCCTCCGCCATTGTTAATAGGATGAAAGCGGTGATATCCAGATATTTTGTTATGAAAGATTAATGAGTAATACCGTTAATACAAAAGACAGTGTGTGCTAATACATAAATCAAAGGAGTGAAATTAAACTTCTCATGATACAAAACCTGTGTTTTGCATTCAGAGACGGTTTCACATTTATGTAGGATTAACTACAGGGGTGGATCTACCAGGGTGGCCACCCTAAAAGAAAGCCTTTACCACCCCTGCTGCCACCCCAGTTGGCAGCAACGAATTAAAGGTTATGGCCAATTAGAAAATTTACCAGCGCGAATCTTTCGTGATTCGTGATCCCGCTCCGAACTCCCGAACTGATTCAAATGATTCGATCCCGCTCCGAACTCCCGAACTGATTCAAATGATTTGCGACCTCCAAACTGACTCAAAGATTCGCGAACCCGCTTTGAACTCCCGAACTGACTCAAATGATTCGCGAACCCGCTACGAACTCTCGAATTGATTCAAATGATCCGCGAAGCCGCTCCGAACTCCCGAACTGATTCAAATAATTGCGATCCCCAAACTGACTCAATGATTCGCGAAAACGCTCCAAACTCCCAAACTGACTCAAATGATTCGCGATTCCCAATAACTGACTCAAATGATTCGCGATCCCGCTACGAACTCCCGAACTGATTCAAATGATTCGCGATCCCCAAACTGACTCAAATTATTCGCGATCCCGCTACGAACTCCCGAACTGACTCAAATGATTCGCGATCCCGCTACGAACTCCCGAACTGATTCAAATGATTCGCGATCCCCAAACTGACTCAAATTATTCGCGATCCCGCTACGAACTCCCGAACTGACTCAAATGATTCGCGATCCCGCTCCGAAATCCCGAACTGACTCAAATGATTCGCGAATAATTTTGCAGCAGTATGGTTTAACTGATTCTGATTGTCAAAAAGGTCTGTTTCACCAGTCACTATAAAATATTTTTAAACTCATTATAAGCGATGTCGAAATTAAAAAAATAATAATCTCTGAACCAGATTTATTTATTTATTTGTTTTGCTAGTAAATCGATAGAATTAAACGATCAAAGTCAAGAGTTTGAATCAATCGGAGCAGTTCCAGTGTAAATGACTCACTCAATTGATTCAGTCTGTCAGTTCGTCTACTTTTGCCATTCTCCAGCTTCAGCCATTTTTACAAGATAGCTACTGTCAGTACTACTAGCTTAGCTTGCTAATTATATGACATTAACTGAAATAAGCAGAAAAAATATTTATTAAATCCAACACAAATGTACGAACATATTCAGATGAGCTAATCGGTTTACTGCTAACTTAAACACTCCAGTAATATGACGTTTTGAAACATACATGTAAGATGGAAACATTGTGCATTAGCCTGTTTTAACTTCTCAGTTATTATTTCAGTTAGTAATTAGGTCTAGAATTTAGTAGTCACTAGATATTGGTAGCCTAGTCATTAGCGTCCCTATTAAATTCTACACACTTGACAAAATGTTCACATTTTATAATGTTACAATATTCTGATTTAACTAATTTATATACAGGCTAATTATATACCTTTATTATCATAAATTATATTCAGTTCTTTGTACACTAATAAAACTCTTCACAAACTCAAACACTGAGGGTGTTCAGACTGCACTGCACATTTCTTAACATTTCATAGCTCCAGACAGTTTCCTCTTCAGAACATGGAAGTGCTCTCCAGTCACAGCGTATTGTCTAATATTTTATTTAAGTGATGAGTTTACAGTGAATTTTAAACAGATTTTGTGAATCACAAAGAGGCCTGACATGTTTTTATCTCTACACTAGCGATCCCACGACGGAAACAATCCTCGTATTAAAGAAACATCACAATTCTGCAGCTCTGGTAAGATTTCTGCTCTTGTGTTTCTGAATGTTCTCATCTGAGCTGCGTTCCTTCGCAACATTTCATCATTTATCGCAGCGTTTGATGAAATCATGTGCCCACGAGTTTTAACGATCTCATTTTAGATGAGAAACGTGCGGAAAGCCGAATTTAATTGGGATGTTTGTAATGTTTATTCAGGTCAGATGTGTCAGATCCTGCTAATTTAACATACAGGCTATGCTGGGAATAACATGTTAGCATACTGCTCTTGCTATTCCTGCATTTCTAAATGATTAATACGCAGTATGCAACAATAATTCAGATTAATTCAGCAAGTGGTGTCCAGTATCATTTTTGATATCATATTTTACACATTAAATTGAGTGTGTAAAATATAGACTCATTAAAATTCAGGTTAAAGTCAGTAATTTAAAATTTTTTTTAGAAATAAAATTAACTGAGAAAAGTCAACTGGAAAATCAAGCCATTATGATTATAAATAGTTAAATGGATATTCATTCTAAGTTAATTCATAATAGAGCAGCATACAGGTGCATCTCAATAAATTAGAATGTCATGGAAAAGTTCATCTATTTCAGTAATTCAACTCAAACTGTGAAACTCATGTATTAAATAAATTCATTGCACACAGACTGAAGTATTTTAAGACTTTGGTTCTTTTAATTGTGATGATCTTGGCTCACATTTATCAAAAACCCTCAAAAAAATTGAATAAGGTGACATGCTAATCAGCTTGTCAACTCAAAACACCTGCAAAGGTTTCCTGAGCCTTCAAAATGGTCTCTCAATTTGGGTCACTAGGCTACACAGTCTTGGGGAAGACTGCTGACCTGACATTTGTCCAGAAGACAATCATTGACACCCTTCACAAGGAGGGTAAACCACAGACATTCATTGCCAAAGAAGCTGGCTGTTCACAGAGTGCTGTATCCAAGCATGTTAACAGAAAGTTGAGTGGAAGGAAAAAGTGTGGGAAAAAAAACAACCAACGAAGAGAACCGTAGCCAACCGCAGGATTGTAAAGCAAAATCGATTCAAGAATTTGAGTGAACTTCACAAGGACTGGACTGGGGCTGGGGTCAAGACATCGAGAGCCACCACACACAGACGTGTGAAGAGATTTTCTGAACCACAGACAACGTCAGAGGCGTCTTACCTGGGCTAAGGAGAAGAAGAACTGGACTGTTGCCCAGTGGTCCAAAGTCCTCTTTTCAGATGAGAGCAAGTTTTGTATTTCATTTGGAAACCAATTGTGGGTTATTTAGGTGTAAACAGTGTTTGTATGCTGTGAAGACTATACGTTAGTTTTTCTGTGAGTGTGAGAAAGAGAAATTCCCCCAAACAGCCGGAGATCAGTGATCTGTTCACCTGTTTATTGATCAGGCTTCACAGGCAGTAATGAGATTGCTCTCTCTCTCTGTCCGCCGCCGGCCCCTAATTAACACACAACAGTGCTATCGATTTCTCATTGGCCACAATTGCAGGTGCTGTTTATTGCGTCCGCTGCACTTTTCCTCAGACAGACGTCTCATTCCACCTCTGTTTCTGCTGATATCTACAGGAGCTCAGGACAGAGAAGTCCAGTCTTCATACACAACTGATCTGTGACCAGCTGACGCGAACACACTCACAATGGAAGTATGCAGTCATCATCATAATAGACATTAATCAGATATCATTAATCACACCGGTTCTGAAATACTGAAAGTAAATTTAACATTCATTGACAATTAAAATGATATAAATTCATTAATTATTATTCTTTACATGTATAATTGCTAGCCATTTCAAATACAGTGTTTTATATTGGACATTATTATTTGTAAATATATAATTATTTTAAAATAGCTTATTTTTTACATTTCATTGTTGTTATTGCACTTACAGTGGAGGTATGCAGTCAGAACCATAAAAAATATAAATGTATTTTTAATATTTATAATTATTTTAATGATTACATTTATTTTAAATATATATATATATATATATATATATATATATATATATATATATATATATATATACACAGTTATTATCTTTTTAGTTAGTCATTAGTGATTAGTTATTGACTTAACATTGGTAATTTTAGCATGATACACACAAGTTATCACAAAATAAATAAATGTTATTTTTATATTTATAATTATTATTTTGTGATTACTATTACCTTTTTCATTTTATTATTAGTCTTGTTTTTTATACTTATATATTTTTTATATGTATAATTATTCTTTTATTTATTATTCTTTCATATCTTGTTATTTAATTTATTACTATTTTGCTATTTGTGTTAGCGTTACCAGTCTGATCTGTACAAAGTTCATCTTTTGGCTTTTTAACACTGCTAACTTGATGATGCCAGTGTTCAGATACCATCATGAAATCGCACGTTTCATGCAAATTATATTTTAATATTTATATTTCTACTGTCCACTCTTCCTCTTTCCCAGTGCATCAGTTTCCTCTGTAAGTGCGTTAGTGTTTCCGGCGGCGAGTCGCAGAAGTCCCTGTAAGTTTGTCTGGAGCTGAATTCATCTGGAGGAGCTGCAGTAGGTGTTGAGCTCTGGCCGTGTGCCAGTCGTTCTCATTCCTCCTGACAGCTTCAGGCGAGAGCTTGTAAAAATAGCCTTCAGCTGCAGCTCTGACGAGTCCCTGCTTCCTGTTCCTGTGCGCGGCACCCATGGGCTCCTCATAAATCAGTGGCAGCCAGCCGTCTCTACAGTTATCGCTCACGTCATCCGTCAGGATTACCGCTGAAGAACCAGCTCTCGCTGATATTAACAAACTTTGTATTTATTTTTTTTGTATAAAAGCAAAGTTTTAACTGGTTTTTCTCTCATGCAGTGGCTCAGCATTTATTTTTTCCCCTCTGGTTTCAAGTGCTTTACATCCGGTCAGTCGGTCCATTTCCATTCCACGGCCTTCTGGCATAATCGAACAGCAAATATTTGTTAACTGCTGTAAAACACATTAAGCGTGCGGGATAATCGCTCCTGCGTTGTTTACAGTGTCCTGATGGTATCATAAAGCGTGCAGCACATGTAATGAAGCCTTTGAGTGTTTATCCACAGGGATATGTTTGAATTCTCTATCGATGTCTCCCATTGTGTGTTTTTCCTTAATAGTGCATTAGACTCAAAGACTAAGGGCTATTTTCATAATTCGCAGCGGCATAGAATAGCAATTACGCTGGTAAAATCCATAGATGAATACTATCCACCCTTTCTGCCCTTAATAGTATTGAAAATTACTACTATGACATAGAATTTAGGATGGAGAGTATGCACATTGGGAAGCAGGCATTGTTGCCAATGAATACTGGCAACCAAACACTTGACGGTAGCCACTGACTTCCATTGTATTTTTTCCCCCAAATTATTTCCTCTACTAATTTTATAAATTATTAAATCAATTTTCCATATTATGGAAGTCAATCGCCGTTCGATTGTCAGATTCTTCAAAATATCTTATTTTAATGCTGATGACCAAACAGGTGACGGTAGCCATTGACTTCCATTGTATTTTTCCCCCTACTATGGAAGTCAATGGCTACTGTCAACTGTTTGATTACCAGCATTCTTAAAAATATCTTATTTTTGTGTTGATAACCAACCAGTTGGCACTAGCCAATTATTTATATTGTATACTTTGTCTCTGCTATTAAAGTTAATGGCTATAGTCATCTGTTTGGTTGCCAGATTCTTCAATATATCACATTTTATGTTCAACAGAAGAAAAAAATCCTACAGATTTGGCACAATTTGAGGGTGAGTTATTAACGATAGGATTTCCATTTTTGGGTGTACTATCCCTTTAATGCCTATGAAATTACAGTTTATCTAAGGTTAGCCAATTTGTTTTACAAGCTTCTGTTTAAACTGTCAATTTGCTAATCTGAAAAAGAAAAAAAAACTGTTAGCTTGACTAGAACCATTTATGGTCTCATACTTTTTTTGCATACTAGCCACAACAATAGTTTTGCTAAACTAGCTTTTTTACTAGATTTCCTTCAAATTGTTGCTCTGCTAATCTGAAATAAAAAACAGACTATAGAAAAACATTGATACTGCAATTAGAACTGTTTGCATATAAGCTACAGCAACAGTTTAGCTAGCATGTATAGCTAAATTATCTTTAAACTTTTCCTGCGCTGTCTGAAAAACAACTGTAGAAGATGGCCATTAGCATAACAAGAAATTGTGTTCACATGCTGTTTTGTATACTAGCGCAACAACAGTTTAGCTAAGTTTTGCTTAATTTAACTAATTGCTCAGTTAAAATGACATTGAAAACTACACAAGACGTTTGTGTTCACCTACTCATTATATTAACCATAAAAACAGTTTTGCTAACTTGTGTAGTGAGTTTCATATAATTGCTCTGCTAATCTGACAGAGAAAACTGAGTATAGAAGACATGGTAGCATAACTAGAGCCATTTGTATTCACGCACTTAGCTTACAAACCACAACAACAGACTGTTGTTTTGTCTTCTTAAGGTAGTTTGACTGAGTAAGATGACAGCTAAAATTATTGTGGTGCTAGCATAATATCAACCCTTGTTGCGCTATATGCTAATATGTTTACCGACGTGTCCCAATAGGCAGTATCTGACGTCTACAAACAGATCTGTGTGTCAGTCAAGACAGAACACGGAGGGGGGAGACGAATAAACAGACGAATAAACAGGATAAAAGATGTTTGACCGGTGCGTGTTGTGTTTGTCGTATCCAATGGCAGGAGAGACGATGACCTGCTGCGTGTCTCACGGTCTCCATAATGGACATTAGACACAAAGGAAATATTTAATATCCTCCAGACATCAAGCATTTGGTTGGTTTCACCTGAAGGCTCCCCGAGGACGGCCAGAAGCCGCGCTATAGGCGCTGACGGATATTCAAACAGACGGGCTTTCTGCCGAACGCCTCCAATTCTTTAAACAAGGTAAACAGTGCTGATAGATTCTCCGCCCGTCAGAACCGGAGAAGTTCCACATATGGCTGACAGCCGGCTAAACGCGGGAACCGCTGAAGGTTGACAGGAAGTTGGTGCACAGAATTAGGCCGCGGCTGTGTGGAGAAAACAAAATGTCCTCATTTCTCTTCTGATTCACGTAGAATAATTCATTTTAGATAAATAAACAAATGCTCATTGCTTATTAGTCTGCCTTGGGCATAACGTTTTAGTCAACAGCTGTTTTTATTGAACAAATTTCACCAGAGTAGCAAAGTTTGCACCATAATATCGTTGCTAATGCAGTCATTTTCAGAATAACATTTAGTAGACTCTTTTTATCCAAAGTGACTTACAGTGCATTCAGGCTAACTTTTTTTAACCTAACATGTTCCCTGGGGATCGAACCCACAACCTTTTGCACTGCTAAGGCAATGTTCTACCACTGAGCCATATTTCTTGCTTAATCTTTATTCATTTTAGTACTTTAGCCCAAACTAAACAAAAAATATGAATGGAAATATTTACTAAAAGTGCCAAATAACATTTTTAGATTTCGATAATTTCAATTGTGTGTGTGTGATGTTCTATATGTTATACAATGAATGTGATGGTTTGTGGTTTTTATTTTTACCAACTGATCTATGAATTTTAATTTTACAAGAATTTCTAAAAAGAAGATTAAATGTGCTTTTTAGCTAACGTCCTCTGTAGTGTTTCACACTTAAAGTTATTATTAAATTAGTACTGTTTTGATGCTGTTATTCAACCAGTGCTTGTCATTCTGAACGTTTGAAATAATGGTTTCTTGACAATCTCAGCTTTCCCGACCTCCCGCAGGCTGAAATCTGCTGATATGTGAATGTTGCTGATATTGACACATCTGCGCAGACGTTTCTCTGATTCCCCGGGGTAGCGGGAGAAAGCTAGAACCACAACAAAAGACGTTTCTTTTCACTTTTCCATTGATTCTCAGCTCTGCTGCCACTTTTTTAACTTATTCCTCAGTCAACTTTAGGTGACCAAGGCTAACCTGACCCCATTCTATCAGTGCGTCCACATGGGTTGTGCTTTTATTGTCAATGCATTTGAAATGATGGATTGTGCATTCACACCACTCATGGCTTGTCTTCGCTTCTAAGGACCCCACATCAGAAGCCAACGCCCGCTGTCCTTGAAACTCTGGCTCGACTTCCACAAATCCTGTTATTGTCGGGTCACGATAGACTCGAACCGTGCCAAAACTTCAGCAAAGAGGCGTCGACGAGGATCTCGATACATTGTCTGTGAAAGCCGTGCTATGCTACATCTCTGGTTTTATGCTGGAGCCAAAAGAGTTTCCAGATTGAACTGGCATTTCTGGTCCCCGGGCAAATGAGCGCTGTCAAACAGCTGTTAAAAGTCTTCAATTCCTAGGAGCGAGGCGGCGACAGACTTGTCTATATGTTTGAATTAAATCCTGCGCCTGCCTGTTTATCTCGGCATGAAAGAGCTCGACGGGGACCTGGGGCCTGTGGATTTGAGGCTTCGGGTGGCTTTCACAAAGCCTGAACAGAAATGAAAGGCTAACAGAAGAGAAATGGAGAGAGAGTCTTCTCTAGTTGCGAGGAGCCAAAGTTGAGTCGCGCACAATGGATTCAGGTGGATTATTACTCCGGTGTTGTGCTTCGATTCTGGTAGGATGGGAAGGTGAACTTCCCAGGAGGTGACTGAACACACTTCCCTCATTAATGCACCAACATGAATGGCGACACGTGATGCATGCTAATGATTTCTTTGTCTTCTGCATTTACAGGAAAGGTGAGGGTTTTCAGCTTGCAAGCACTTCCTGTATCTATAACCAACTGCTTCTTAATGGACCCTTTTTTTTTCAGGGTTCCCAGAAGTGGAAGTCGTCACAGTTGGGAACCTTCTATAGTGGTGTACAGTGTACAGTGCATGCTGAATTATTATGTGAGCTAATATTCTGATCATATTCTTTTCCAAGCACATTTGACCAATTCAAACCACATTAATCTTAATAACTACTTAAAATTTTGTATTGAATCATTTATAAGTGATATAATTATCCATGAAGGCTGGAACTGACTTCTTCCGACTCATCTTGGGTCAGCAGGGTGATGAATTAGATGTAAAACCTTAAAGAAGAATTTGGTCTCCAGTGCCACCATTTTCCAAAACTGCAACCTGGAGTCTCCAGAAGTAGAAGTATTAGGTTTTTTGACCTTTACTCTTACCCTTAAAAGATAAAGAAAAAAACTGTGTCACTTTCTGAAAGTTAATGCCAAGGTAAGCACTAAGAGTAATGTTATGGTATACACTAAAAAGAAGAAAAAAAATAAATTTACAATGTTAATAAATTGTGTTAATGCATCATAATGGCTTTTACTGAGTCAGTTTTATAAATGGAATGTTTCCTTTGAGAAGGAAAACACGGATCTGCGGAATAACTAAAAATGCTGTATAATGCATGCCAGGCCAGTAGTTGGCGATGTACATGCCTGACTCATGTAATGAGTATGCTCATAACATCACTGCTTTCAGAAAATCACACATTTTTGTAGTTAACATTTTCAAAAACCTGAAAATGTCTAAAGTTTTTAGCTGAAAATAGTGGCTCCTTTGCAATATAATGTATGAAGCAACTGCAGTTTCGTATTTCTGTAGTGGTGTTTGCCCATGCAAATTTCAATAACATGCGTTATAAATGGTTGCTAAAGTGTTTTGAGCCATTTTTAACATGTTGTTAAAAATCCCAATCAAAAGGAGGTGTTTCAGGTGTTTTCCAAGACATGTAAGGGTGTTACTAAAATCTTCATTGTTTTCACATGTTGCTAGGGTGCTTCTTGATGGTTGCTAGGTAGCTGCTTAATCGTCCAAGTGAAAAAATCCCATTCTTCCAAACTCCTAATCAAAGGTGTTTCAGGTGGTTTAAAGAACATGATATTTGTTACTCTACTGTAGTCTTTTTTCATATATTTTTCTGAGCATGTTGCTATTTCTGTGGTGCTCTAGGTGGTTGCTAGCTGGTTGCATACCAGTCCAAAGGAAAAATACCAATCTATGATGCTTCAGTCAACTCCTGTAAAGATATATATATATATTTTCCCACAGGAAGTTGTTGTTGCACAAACTGGTTAATCCTTTTTGAGTAATTTGGATAGCAAACATAAGTAAGAAACTACTCCATGGTTTTAATATGTTGCAAAATTAGTTTAGACGTTCCATTACATTTGACAAAGCAGTCCCAGTTGTCCATAAGATATCACAATCAACTAAAAGCTTTGATTTAAAAATCAATAAACCTTTGTGACCAGTATGATGTATCAAGAGCAAGATTAGCATCCAATTCCAAGTGAATGTAATAATCAATAGCATCCATTAAGTGACATTTCGGTTGGACCTTCCCAACGGTTTCAGCCATTTGTTGGTTTAATATGCTCTTCCCTTGTACTGTAGGTTTGTCCAAGATGGACGGCAGAGGTCCAAGCAGACGAAGTGAAGATGAATCGTTTAATCTACCGATGTACGCTACCTTCATCAGAGCGTGCGCTTGTAGTTTTGGCACCACACCTGTTCCTAGATCAGCAGTGGCCCACAAATTGATTATGGTCTGTATCACCGAGTCATTCAATCTGACCAGGGGCCAGAGAAATTGAAAAGGGGCCAGGCTGTGATTGACTGCCCTCGCAGCATCCTCTGTCTCTTGGCCCGTCTCAGAAGGGCTTAATGGAACCATCACTCCAGCGATCCGCGGGCCGACTCAGCCCAGCGTGTAGCCGGCTGCGTCCTCCAGTCAAGGGCAGCTTGGACAACACTGCCCCCTCCCTCGCTGCAGGAGGGTTTAATGTACCTCACTGCCACATCAGATCATATCCAGGTCATCCCTGATAAACGGCGACAGACATAAGCATTAGCTGCATGCAGAGCCTGGATATGATGTGCATGTGAGTTTGCATAGTCCAACAAGGTTTGGTTGTGTTTTAATATAATATGCTAAGTGATCAGATGTTCTTATTTCTCCAGGTGAGCATTGAAATGGATGTTAAATGAAAAAGTTCCAAATTTGAAATGTGGGTCTCAAGTTATATTATGGCCAATTTATTTTATTTATTGCCTGTAAGCAACTACGTAACACTGGAACTGTCAGTCATAATATTATCCAACACTTTGCAATGCCCTAGCAACCACTCAAAACACCTTAGCAACTGTGCTAAAAAAAACTACTCAAAACATTAGCCAACCCAAGCTATATCTCGAGCCATATCTTATGACGTTTGCTGGTAAATGACCACCCAAAACACCTTAGCAGCTTCTGATACTTTGCAATGTCTGTGCAGCCACCCAAGACAACCTAACAACTGTTAACACTTCTCAATGCCCTAGAAACCACTCAAAACACCCTAGCAACTGCACTAAGAACTACTCAAAACAATAGCCAAGCCAAACCATATCTAGAGATAGTTTTTGACTTTTGCTTGTGTCCATGCAAAACACCCTAGCAACTGCCAACACTTTTTAATGCCATAGCAAACACTCAAAACACCCAAGCAATTGCTAACACTTTGTAAAGCCCTAGAAACCACTCAAAACATGCTAGCAACTGTTAACACTTTGCAGTGCCCTACCGACCACCCTTAACACCCTAGCAATTGACAAAACTTTGCAATTCCCTAGCAAACACCTAAAACAACCTAGAAACTGCTAGTGAAAAAAAAACTGCTAAAACTAGCCTATACTAGTTGGCTTAGCTTAGTTGGTTTAAGATGGAAATAGTTGATCAAGCTGGTTTTAGCTGGTTATTCCAACTGGTCTCCCAGCCTGATTAGCTAAGTAAGTGGCCAAAACCTCTCTAAAACAAGCCTGCTGACCAGCTAAGACCAGACTGGAAGACCAGCTTAGGCTGGTTTAAGCAGTTTTTTTTTTCTCATATGCTCTGGTAACTACTCAAAACACTAAATGTGCTTAAAACCACCCAGACCACCTTAGCTGATGCCTAGCAATGGCCTAGCAATCACTGACAACAGCTTAGATAATCAGCATAAAAACGGCTAGCTGTGTGCAAGTACCACCCAAGTTTTTAACTAGCAAATCCATTTATGCAGCAGTTATGTATGATGAAAATCATAGGGGGGAAAATAAATTCAAATGTTTTCTTTTTAGCAATGTGCTAGGTTAGCAAAGAACCTTTGTCGTCGTTGACAAGCATTGAATAATCCCAAAAGTGTACTTTTTCACAAATTGAGATGCGATACAATTATCTGCTAGCGCGTTCACACCTACACGAACATTGTTGTTGTTAGTAGGAAAGGATGTGTGTGTTTTTGTGCATGACAGAGCTCATTAGCGACAGCGACACAAACATGGACAGCAGTGCTACACTGGAAGATGCAATAAACAGCTGCGGTCCATCGGTGAGAGAGGAGTTCACATCTGTCACTCTTGCACAGCTGCTAGCATGCTACGGCGAGATCTAGTGCTCTCTCTTTCCTCGCACTCTTCAGTACACAATTCCTGACAAGCACAGAAAATGTACGAGGGAAGTCACAGGGGAGCACTAACCCCTGCTATACATTACAGCTCCAACATCTGCTGGGCCTCAGTGATTCACGGCAAGCTGCGTCGCCGTCATGAACACCTCTTCCTCCGTGACTTATTTATAGAGCAGAGGTGGGCAAGCAATTAAGACTCTGAGGACCAATGAAAATTATACTTACATTTGTCACAACACTGTACGTACAGAAACGGCGTATAAACGTAAAGAAAATGTCAGTCAGTGTTTTACAGAAATTAATGTTCCCTTTACTGGAACTTTAACTTATTGTGGTTATTGTGATAATTTGGCATAAACCATTTTTTTTTTTTACCAAAGTATTACAACAGTAACACCAATAGTAAAAACTGTGCCAAAAAAAAAGATTCAGTTTACCATGTTTTACCATAGTTAAGTTAATTGACGTAACAGTGCAAGTTTAGCGAAAAAAGATTGTGTTTACTTTGGTTTTAAAATTAAAATGAATTGCAATCTCTATGCTAGTGTGGCGTGAAAGATTTGATTTACCATATTTTTACCAAAGTAATACTGATTGCAGTAACTTTGCTAGTTTGTAAGATAAGGGTCAGTTTACCATAGTAACATTAATTGCAGTAACTGATAGTTTGGCAGAAAAGATTATCTTTATAATGGTTTTACCATAGCTACTTTGATTGCAGTAACTGCTAGTTTTGCAGAAAATGCTAACTTTATCATAGAAACTATGCTAGTTTGGCGAAAAAAACTCAGTTTACCATGGTTTTATCATAGCAACACTGATTGTACAGTGATACACAGTTAAAGTAAGGTTACTAAGCAAAAAACTATGGTAGAAAGGCTTTACAGTCAGCAATGTTGAATAAATGAGCCGAGCCTGATGATGGATTGACGCGTCTCGGCTTCTGCCCCTCGTTTATATATTTGGTGCATGTAAAGGAAAGCCAAGGTCAAGTAAATTGAACCTGTCAGTCAGAAATGCACCTACACTCAAAAGACAAAAGATTGATTTATGGAGAGCATGTCCAGCGTCCTCACGCCATTTTGCATCCTGATGAGTCGATGTAGAAATCGAAGGGGCCGTTCGCTCAGGATGTGTGTATTTTTGATGGTCCTCTTCTTCATTTCCGCCCGTTTTAGACAGTCTGTGTCACTGTGAATTCAATAGTTATTTTAAGGGTTATCCAGAGAGCCGCATAAATACAAATGAAACAGTCAGCCAGAGCATTTGTCAATGCCGAGCGGGAATCTCTTGGGAGCAGTGGGGGGAGAGCCGAAGTCAAACGGCTGTACAGCTGAATGTGGAGCGCAGTCAGGGAGCTTTGCTGGGCAAAAGAGTCCGGTGGGAGATGCGGGTGCAGATGGAGCCCCACTGAACTCCATTCAATGTCAGCTGCACTTTTTTAAGCCACCACTGGGGACTGGAGCAGGGACGCATGGGGTCGACACAGCACATCTTCTTACAAAAGAACAACTCCTGGCAAACGCAGCCTTCCTGAGGGGGATCAGATGGATGCGGAGGAGCCACTGTTGTTTTACTGTCACTTTGGAGACTTTCGGGGTCCCTCTGTTGAATGCTGATGGTAGACGACAGATTCCCAAAGCCTGGGACTTAAAGTTGTAGTATTTAACTTTTGCACCACTAGTGCTGATAAACAGAATTGCTAAAAGTTCTTCCGAAAGATTTCTCCGGTATTTCCCAATCCAAACTCACAAAGAATAACATTTGTAAGAGTTTCTAGCAAATATCTGCTAGTACTACGAATCGTAGCATGCAACAGACAGCATATGCTAAACATAGGGTAATTAATTTAGGACATGCTAAAATATTGTTAAAAACAACCTAGCTTGGTTTGCTGCTTATAACTAACTTCAAACTTCCCTAAACAAAAAAAAAAAAAAAAAACTATTAAGGCCAATTTCTTTTCATAGTAGAAAAGAAATCATCAGAAATGGTTGAGGATTGGTTTAGCCAATGTTGTTTTACGGTCACTTTGGAGACTTTCCGAGTCCATCTGTTGAATTTTAATGGTAGACGACAGATTCCCAAAGACCAAATCTATAGGGTGTAGTGTTTGACTTTTGTATTACTAGCACTAATAAGCAATTACGACTAGTTTTTACAAAAGTTTTCTTAGCTATTTCCGACTCAAAACTCACAAAGAATGACATTTGTAGGAGTTTTAGGGAAAATTTGCTACTAATAATAATCGTAGCATGCTAAAAACAGTAAGCAACTAATCTATGTAGCATACAATGAAGTACTTTACTTACTTTGTTGACACTGTAACAGAGTTACAATGCAATTATCAGTGGCACAATCCAGTCTGCATCATATCATTAAAATCAATAGTCAAATACAATAAAATATAAAATGTATTAGAATAAAAATAACGAAGCTATCCGAAGCTACTACTCTTGGATAAAAGCTATATCTCGGTCTGTTTGTATGAGATTGTATTGTCCGATACCGTCTCCCAGAACGAAGAAGGTCAAACAGAGGATATCCAGGGTGAGTAGCATCTCTCAAAATACTCCTTGTTTTTTTCTCTATAGCCTGATGGTGTAGACTTGGGAGCTCACATCCAATCTCTCGTTGTGCTGTTTTGACATTGAAGTGCACATTGGTCAGCAACAACTGTTTGAGCAGAGGAATATGCTAATCATTGAAGCACATCCCTTTCACAAGTGGTTTAATACACCTTTGTGTTGAGGATTGTTGAGTCTAAACGTGGATGGCGTAGAGGATGGGTGAAAGAACCGCTCAATTGCTCTCTTTCATCAGTCCGTAAATGATTGCCACCCTTTCCACTTTTCCTAATCCCAAGGTATTGTGCTCTTCCTTTATATGTTTGACTAGCACTTTATTTACCCTCTGTTGGTGGGTTAGGTGCGCTCTCAAGAAAATCAAGCTCTCACACACATGAGCGCTTCCATAATTGCCGCCGTTGTAAAAAAATAAAATAAATAAATAAAAAAAGCAGCCGTGTCTAAATTGTCTGAGAGAGCTGTAATTGTTTTGGAAATTATTTATTCATTTGATTGCAGGGCATTAGTATAACAGCTACGCTAACAGGATGAGAGATTCGCTTCTCTGCTGTTTCTCCCCCCTCGCAAACGTTGAATAGGAATTAAGGTTCATTACGGTGTAAAAGATGACAGTCAAGTGCACGATAAGTACTAAAATATGATATCCATCAGAATCAAATGAGCACTAGTTTTTATTTGTTACATCACTAGCATGCTTTGACTGAGTTTGTAGGTATTGCTATGCTCATTCACCATCTCAACCACATTTGGTTCAGAAAACAACATAGTATTATTATTTATATTGTTTATTAAATTGATTTCTGCTTTAAATTGTTTGTGTGTTCTATAGTAAAAATATTTCATGTAATACTTTCAATAACAATAGTATTTTTAGGAGGAAGTGACCCAAAAACATGTTTGCTTACATTAAATACTTTATTAATATTTTGAATTAGCTTTAAAATTTTTAAGGGTTTAGGTCCAGTTTTCATAATTGTATTATTCGCTTTCTTAATATTTGTATGTAACTTTATTAATATATTATATTGCTATATTATTTAATAACTTTTCAGTTTCAAATTACTTTTCTGTAATTTTAGTACTTCTGCTTAAATTTATTTGATTTATTTGTCCATTTTCTTTTTAGTTGTGGTAGTTAGTTTTGTGTGTGTGTTTGTGTATGTATATATATATATATATATATATATATATATATGTTTTATTTGAATAAATATTTTATTTCAGTTTGTTGCCAACACTGGCAGCATTTATAATGTCCATTTATTTTTTTTATGATTATTTATATATTACTATAGTATTTTATTAATATTTCGATTTTTAAATTATTTTTAGAGTTTCATTTTAATTTTAGATTCTGTTTTTACATTTCCATTTTAGCAATTCTGTTATATCCCATTTTTATTATTATTATTATTTATATTTAGCCTTAATTACCTTTTCTTTTAAGTTTAGTTTTTGTAATTTTAGTCCTTATTTGCCAAAGCAACATTTCTAATTATCTTAGTCTTTGTGCACTTCAATAGTATTTATTCATATTTTGCATCAGCTTGTGTTTTTAACAGTTTTGGTAATTTTCTCATGTATGTATTTCAGTTTGTTTTTGTAATTTTGGTGCTTCAATTTAAACTTAAATTTCCTTCAGTTAGTTTGCAAGTCACCATTTCTACTTTTCATTTAAGATACAAAATGGTCACCTAATATTTTTATTTTAATATCACCGTTGTAATAGTTTTAGAGTAAGTTATTAACAACACTGGCATCAGGTGCATCGTGGTCATTGACCTTTCAGCACTTTTAGTGCTTGACCTTTCACCTCTGATCTCCAGCCGAATCCAAAGACTCCAGGTTTGTCTGGTTAGATCCTCCCCTCGATGCTTTTACATCTTTAAATCAAGCATGCACAACACACTGATGCTTTAAGGTGCTTGAGTTAAGTTGCTCTGCTCTTATATCGCTATAAAAGCATCTTTTTCCAATCTGAAAGGCGCTTTCCTTGGCCGGCGTGACTCGAGCGTCTTAACACTGTTCTAGTGAAGCATCTCCAGCTCTAACAGAATATGTAAATGTAATATGCTCACACCATATTAAGGCTAGATGTCTCTTTGATAGCTTCACCATAGCAACCGGGTAACTTTCACTTGCTGCAACATTATGCTAATGCGGAGGCACTTTCGCTCGGACGGAAAAAAAGCATTATTAGGCTCTCGCAGTCGCCTTGCATGATGATGCGCATGCCAAAGACACGTTCTTTTATTTTGATTCACGGGGTTTGGGAGAAAGTAAGCACTTAGTGCTTCAAAGCAGTCATGAAATAGTCATGAAACTGAGATTACAGCGCTGGAAATGAAGGTGCGCTTGAAAACAGGTGTACAGTACTGTACTGTCTGACAAAATACAACCACACCAAAATACATACGGCTCCCAGCGCGCATACTTACTTAAAATCATATAGTCAATAAACATGATTGAAAATGTCACATTTTGGAGATTATTTAGTCACTATTTTATAATACAGACACACTACTCATTTATTATTACACTGTAAAATAAATGCATTTTTAATAGACAATATTAACTGAATTGACAATTTTAGGTCAAGAATTTCTAAACTTTTTTTAAACATTAAACGTTTTTTAATTGAAATACACATTATTAAACATTCACTTTTCTGAATAATAGTACAGTTCTTTGTGCTATTCTAAACTATTTTAGTTCTTATTTATTTATTTACCTATGTTTATTTGTTGTACCTTTCAAAATGTATCGAGTTCTAAGATTTGGAATTTTGGGATCTAGTTTAAATGATGCACTGAAAAGATCAAAAGAATCATTTGGTTGTTGTCTGATTTTCTGGTCCATTTCGTTTCACTCGCAACTCTAAAAGTTAAAAGTTAGTTTTTTTGTCTTCTTGAGGGGAAGGTCAGTCAATACCATTTTGCGTTTTCAACTCAAAGCACCATCAATAAAGTTCTCAACTAGCTGTAATTTCATATACGAGAGATAAACGGCACTTGAGCACCAATATAAATAACCTCAGGCCTTTCAAGCCTTTCCTCCGTGGCTCTGGCTGAATAAGCATCATTTCTGGCCTCTTTTAATGTCGTGGAATTGGCAAAGTAAATTATAATCGAGTCCGGCGGAGCATGAACGCTTCACTCATGCGATCTGTTGACAATGTGTTATTTGTTCCCCTCCGCTCTTTGTCCCGCGTGGCACGCCGCTCCCTAAATAACCCCAAAAAGTGGCGGATGGAAGGGGAAAGTGATTATTAACTTAATGCAGCAGCTTCTGGGGTGGCGCGATCTTTACACGGTTCAGCGAGTAACGACTTTCGGCCGCCGCGATGAAAACATTCGACTGCTTTCAGAGGCAATTACAGGAGCTCTCAATCACAGCCGGCGCTCTGAATGTCAAGCAAGGACCTCCGTCGCTTCAGCTGCACCAAACGCAGGCCGCTGGCCAATTTCAGCCCCAAAAACATCCTGGAGTGCTCTTGCCGCTCATTTTCTCCGTAGGGATTTCAAAAAGCCTTCGATCGGGAGTCGAGAACCGTGAAACGAAGCAACTGCAACACTTGATCTGAAGCAAAACTCATCTGGAGTTCAGAGAAAGGGATATGTTCATGAGGAAATGAGCTAATGCAATGCTAATTGCACAATCAGATTTAATAAGGGTGCAGTGAATGGGTGCCGTCAGAATCCAAACAGCTGATAAAAACATCACATTATAACGCTTCCTCCAGTGAAAAAGTCCACATCAACCCACATATGTGTTTAGAGCTGTTTCGGACTGGTGCTGGATCTGTGCAGATTTCTCTCCTGATTCAGACCAGAACACTTTTGCACTGGACGAAGCTTTATTATGGACTCGTGATTTAGTTTAAAACATCTTTTCTCTTCTTAAGATGTTAACTGATGGAGTGGAGTGGTATGGATTATCGTGAGGTTTCTATCAACTGTTTGGACTCTCATTCTGACGGCACCCATTCACATGCATTGGAGAGCTATTGATGCTATGCAACATTAATCTAAATTTGATGAAGAAACACACTCATCTACATTGCAGATTGCCTGAAAAAATCTGTTAAGTCAGTATTGTAGTTTGTTTATTTTTCATAAATGCATTTAAATAGATGTGAGCTGATGGAAAAGTGCCTGGTTTGTTTCTTTCACTAAAAGGCAGGAATGGTGTGCAATGTGCATTTGTTGACATGACCTCAAATGCAGCAAGTCAAGATGATCTATTTTTGAAAGAGATGTGGTTTGATTCTGGACTCTGGTTTTTCCTAAAAGCCTCTGAAAATGTCTGAAAACACACTACTTGTGTTTCCAAATCGAACTGTTTGCCCATATATTTTTGAGATTGCTGCTAAGCAGACCAACACCCAACCTGCAGAACCCGACAGAAGGGGAACTTTACGTCTATATATATATATATATATATATATATATATATATATATATATATATATTGGTTAATTTGATCATGATTTCAGCTAGCATACCGGAGAATCGTACTCTTAGCTTCATTTAATTCATTTTGGCAGACTGCAGTTTTCACTTTAGAAATGTATGATTAAAATTCTTGTGGTAACACAAAAAAATGTGAGCTATCTTAAATGAATATACTGTGTTTGAAAAAACAAACATAATCGAAAGCATTTTTGGTTTGTGATTGAATAATTACAAAAATATTTTTTATAATTTTTTTATAATATTTATTTATATAATATTATTATATATAAAATAATATTATTTTTATTACAAAACTATAAAATAAAAATATATGTTCATTGTAAAATAATGAAATAATGTGTGTAATATTTTACAGTAATTTATACAATTTATAATATACTTTTTTCCCAAATGTATTTTTTGTGTGTCATATATTCTAGATTTTATTAGATAGTGATAATGTAAACTTTGTATTACTATTACTTGTAATAGTTTATTTTTTATATAAATTAATAGTTTATAATATTTTTAGAATTAGAAAAGTATAGACAGATAGATAGTATTATTCTAATATATATATATATATATATATATATATATATATATATATATATATATATATATATTATTTACATTATTATTTTAAAATTATTTTGAGTTTTTTTATTATTATTATTCTCTTAAATTATTTTTAAACTGTAGGCCTATTTTAACATTGTGGTAAATATATTTTAATAATAATTATGATTATTTATTATAATCTTTTATGAAACAAAGTGGGCTAAAATAAATAAAGAATAAAACTAAATGCAATTTTAATATATATGTATCTTAATTGTAATTGAATGATGGCAACTAAGACTGAATGAGGCATATTTAACACATTTTATGATTTTTTTAAGGGGGAGTAATTATTTATTTTCATAGTGTGGAAAAGAGCAGCTTGGTGATTTCTCTAAACGTCGTTTTTTTTCACAGATGAGCGTCATGCGAGTTGGAAACGACATCTAATATGGAATATGGTAAATATAGTCCCTCTAGAGTCAGTTTTTATGTGTAATGCAGGGTGTTTGATGGCACTTAGCTGTGTTCAGCAGCTCTTTTATTAGCAGGCAGGAGCTCAGAGATGTTTCTGTGCATCAGGAGTTGTCTGCTGGTGTTAAGAGTCGAACTGACTCACCGCTCTCCAGAACAAAAACAGGACAGTCGAACCGCTTTGGCTCTGATTAACGGCACATTAAGAGTGGGCCGACGGGAAGTGGGCAAACACGTCTTCCCATGAGTTAGCGCTTCTCAAAACCGGAAGATTATTCCGATTCTACCTGTTCCTAATAGTTCCCGACAGTCTGGAAAGTTATTATAAAGCCTAAAATTAATGAGAAAGAAAAGAGACGCTGATTAGAGCGCTGTGTTCCTCTCGGAGAATGGCCTTTTGTTGAGCTCCTGGGTGAGAATTAAGCCCGCTTTTAGACGAACACGGCCTCAGAGTCGTGATTAATGGGCTTGAGATCAACCTGGTGTCACACTGAGATGCACAAACGCAGAACAAGCTTTAACGAACCTGTGAACTCCACGCTAATAAACGAGCTGTGCTCTGAAGGGGATCAAAAAAACACTTTATTATGTTCGGGATTTTCCCGCTTCGTGTTAGTGCTCAATGAAAATGAGATTTTCACTGCTCTCAGATGCTAATATCGAGAGAGGAGGATGGCTGATCACTGATACAGTGCTGATATATGTGCTATAATGCACAAAGAATTGCTGAAATTAAATATTTTAAACATGGTATTTACTCAAAATGCACAAAAATATCATATTAAATAATAAATGCATTGTAATGTAATATGATATTTAACATAATTGTTACTCATAATTCACAAAAATATAATGACAGAAATAAAATTTATAATAAATAAAATAAAAAATAATGTTTGGAAGTGTAAACTTATATTTACTACTGACACATAACAGCAAAAAATATAGAAATATCGGACATAAAACCATTATTTTTTAGTTGGTTAAAATACTAGTGGCCTAAGACTTTTGCACAGTGCTATATTTAAAAAATAAAAAGTACATTTTGCATTAATTCACAAAACATCTGTCTTCTACTGAGAAACTTTACGTCCATTTGTAAAACTTTTGCATTTTTGCAAAATTGTGTTCTACTAAAAAACTTTGGTTCATTCACAAATGTTTGCATTCTACAGAGAAACCTTACATTAAATGACAAAACATTTTGCCTACTAATAAAAAACTTTGCGTTAATTCACAAAACTTCTACTTTGAAACTTTATATTTAATAGCAAAACTTTAGCGTTCTACCAAGAAACTTCACATTTAATCACATAACTTTTGAATTAGACTAAGAAACTGCGTTAATTCACAAAATGTTGCTGTCTACTAAGAAGCTTTGAATTAATTTGCAAAACATTTGAATTCTACCGAGAAACTTTACATTTAATCGCAAACATTTTATGTTCTAACAAGAAACTTTGCGTTCATTCACAAAATATTGTTTTCTACTGAAAACCATTACATTTAATCACAAAACTTCCACTGAGAAACTTTACATTCAGTAGCAAATGTTAGCATTTTAACAAGAAACTTTACATTTAATCGCTTTCTAGCAAAAAACTTTGCGTTATTTCTCAAATTGTTTTATGTTCTACTAAGAAACTTTGTTTTCCTTAAAAAAATTGCATTGTACATCAAAAGAAAATCACAAAAAATAATTGCATTCTGTTAAAAAAATTTGTTCGGTCACAAAATGTTTGCGTTCTACCAAGAAAAACTTGGTAATATATGGTATATGGTAATAATTTTCTATTCCATGTCATATTTTATCTGGCTTGACATTTCTTTCTGTACGGATTTTGGATTTGACTTATACCAATGTAAAATGTAAATAAAACAATTTAAGTGAACTCAGTTGAGATTTGAGCAAACATTTTCAGCAAATAACTTGTCTCAGTCTGTCCTGTAAAAGAAACTGGCCAGTAATGACAACCTTGATTGATGCACAAATTCAAAACATATATTCTGTTGCACACTTATATTAACCAAGTGTTCACTGTGAAGTTCACATGTGGTGTCAGGTGGACTCGCCAGTGCTGTATGTGTTTCCTGTGAAGGTCCAGCCGGGGTAAAGCAATTATTTTTAGAAGGAGAGGTGAAAAAGTGTGTTGCGCTGTGACAGAGGAAGCAGGTTCATGAGCTCTGGATCGACTCACAGTTCCCCGGCGAAGACACTCCTCAGACAGACAGACAGACAGACAGACGGAGTGGGAAGAGCTGGAAAAAGCTGCTCCGATAGTCATGACAGGAAACCAATGACTCACACTTCTCAGTACGTTCGTCTTTCTACAGTTATTTATTTATTTGTTCTCCAGCACAATCACATTCAGCTCGGAAAAGTGAAAACCGGATCTCATTCGACTACAACTGCTTATATATGTGTAGTTTATGCATTCAAATCTAGATCATTCTTAATGAGCATTGTTAGCATTCAATTAGCATAGTACATGCCCAAACCATCGCCCGGTAAACAATTACGCTCATGTATTTGACTTAAATAAGTCTTATGTATCTTAGATATTTGTATAGACTTATATGTATTATAATTTTATTGTTAATAGACTGTATTCCAATTAAAATGTGACTGCTATATACATGTATATACACTCACTGGTAACACAAATTGCTAATAAAACAATGTGCAGTGAATTGTAAAACTGTTTGCGCTACAAACCAGTGTGTTTAATCTGTCAATACATTAAAATGATATGAAATGAAATACCTGTTTGCAATATCAAGCAGCCTAGGGGCTTTTTTCCTGGTTAAGACTAGAAGAGATACAGCAAAAGCAAGTGGGCATGCAAACATTAATATAGCATAATTCTGCTCACATTGTACAACATTACTGTTTTTGCATTATTGTAAGGGGTAGGTTTAGGGTTGGGTGAGGTGTAGACGCTAAAACACAATGTTACAGGTAAAAAACTATGAGCAGATGAGACCGGAAGCCTTGCGCATTTACATTACAAACGGCGTGCCCACTCTTACTGTATATTTAAAAAATGGCGGAAACGTAAAGTCTCGTAAATACATTACAATACAATTACTTGAAGCCAACTTGCATAATTAATTCAACATAAATGCATATTTATTAAACAATTAACAATTAAAAATGCATTTTTTATAAATCTGTCTTTACCTGATATCCACAATGTGTTTGTATCAGAAACTGTCGGTTTTACTGTGCAAACATTTAACCCGAGACCCCGGAGACAGAATATTCAGGCAGAACATAATAAGGAGCGTTTCCAGTCAGGGGAATGGATTAGACCAGATTATTACGCCTTGAAGGTTAGACGCGTACAAAACAAAGAAACTGAGGAGAAGCCGAGACAGGCGGCATTGGTGTGTGTACACATGAAACAGGCTTTTCTCTCATGTGAGCGCGACCTTTTCTTTCTCTGGGCGGGAGGAAGCGCGCGCCACTGCGACACAAGCCTGTCTCTTCAAACAGTGTCATGTGGAAGAACAAAGATGGGTGACAAAGTCATGTAGAGGTTCACAGAGAGGCCATGTGTGAACATACAGTAGATTTATTGAGTCACAGCTGCAGAACCTGCAATTTTATTACTGTGCGTTTACTATATATATATATATATATATATATATATATATATATATATATATATATATATATATATATATATATATGTTAGTGCTGTCAAACGATTAATCGTGATTAATTGCATCCAAAATAAATGTTTACGTAATATATGCATGTTTACTGTCTATGTTTATTTTATATATATATATATATATAGAGAGAGAGAGAGAGAGAGTACATGCACATATATATAATATATACAAAAACTTTTATTTTGGATGTGATTAATCGCGATTAATCGTTTGACAGCACTGATATATTAACATGATATGAATTATTTTTTTAATGCATAAGTGTGTGTCAACTATTGTGTTGAACATCAGTCTTTGAAATATCACAAAATCATGTCTTTTTGAGATAGATGTGAAGATTTGTATGCATAATCCTGATTTCATTATTGCTCTGTTGCTCACCGCTGATATTAATGACAGGCGACTTATTTAAATGCCCTTAAAAACAATTTATCATTCACATTCATGCAAAACAAGAATTCATCAAAACCGAATTAGCATCCGATGTTAGACATTATCGTTTGACTGTGCCAGGCCATGACTAAAGAGAGCCCCCGAGACATGCTTTTAATGCGCGTGTTGAATAATAAAACACATTAAGCGTCTGTTTCGATGTCTACCACAAACATAATAACATCAGCTGTCAAGGTTGCCAGACTTTAAAGAATACAGACAAAAATGGCCAAGCAGACTCGCTATGTTGATAAAGATTTCACGTATCGATCACCAACATACAAAAAACATCAATATTTTTCATAAAGAAGGTGTACCTGAGGAAATTACTCTCATGCCAACCGTCAGAATCTGGGGCTAATGACGTTTAGCGATCAATGCTGTGGAGAGAGACGTAGCATGTTTACTGTATCCATGCTAGCTCTATGTTCAGATTTCTCCTTCATAACTCAACTAAAAACTCTGTAATTTAATTTAAAGTCAAATATTCTGCAGGTTTTTATACTGCAATATCATATGCTATTGGCTAAGTGGCTAACAAAGTAGCGTCCAGTTACTGAACTTTTCAGTGCACAGGTGTGAATTAGCGTAATTGGGAATTTAGTACAGACCTGCGATTATAAAATAAAAAATTCAGTTTGATTGTAAATGCCAGCTGCTGTTCTGCTGAAATAGTAAGTTAGCCTTAGTATTGTGTTAACATTATGCTAACTTTAAAGAATAGAAAGTCTTGGATATTCAAGATCTGTTCAGTTTTTGATACATGTGTAAATTGCATTAGCATAAAAAATATGAAAATAGCATTTTTAGAGCTTTTTCAGGTCTGTAACTGTGATAAAAACAGTTTTTATTTAATTTTATCTGTGCTAGGGCAAAATGGATAAATTTGTGTTGTGTTGCTAACGTGATATGTGGAATTTAAACAATTTTGTCTTACTGCTTTAATACAAGGAATATAGTGGTCAGTGGAAATTTCCAAGATGGCTGCAGAGCGTATTGACTTGTCGTGTTTAAAAAATACCATTACTCAAAACTGCCATAATATGAAATGAACGTTTTATTGAAGGTTTGGTAGAAATATAATCTTAATGCATGTTTTGAAGATTTTGATATTATAAATGCTGTAATACTATTTAGAAAATACCTTTTAGATGGTGTTTTCTAAGATGGCTGCCAAGTGACCTGACGTGAGGTAAATGTCTTAAAGTCTTGGTTATTCAAAAGCTGTCCAGTTAAAACAACCAATTGCGTTAAGTGTACATCAGCAGTGAGCATTTGTAAAAATTTGAAAAATACAATTTTTAGCTCAGTTTCAGACAGAGAATCAAAATGTATTCCTTATTTGAATTATGTTATTGAAACAATATTTACAAACCATTTGTGCAGTTTAGTACTTCATTGGGAATTTCCAAGATGGCCACAAAAAAAACTGACTTGTAAATGTCTTGGAAGTGTTATTTCAAAATGTCATAATTTGACACTTTTTTTTTTTTTTTTTTTTTTAAGGAAGTGTTGGTTATTCAAGAATCGTTAAAACAAACAACTGTGTTGTTTGTTTATATTACCAAGTAGCATTAGCACTACAATATAGCATCGTTAATGGAATTTCAGGTGGATAATCAAAATGCATTGTTGATTTAAATAATCGAATCAAAATAATTCTTTTCATACTTTGTTACTTAGAAAATTGGCGTTCAGTGGGAATTTCCAAGATCGCTGCCGAACAAACTGACTTGTGTATTAAAAATATAATCTAAAAAATGTCACTTTTTAAATTTTTTTTAGTAGTGTTCTGATGATTGAATACATTTATGAAAGTTATAATACTAAATAGAAAATATCTTCCAGATGGCATTTTTCAATGTGACTGCCAAAAAACTGGACTGGTAAGTCTCTTAAAATATCATAAATTCTTGTGTTATTCAAGAGTCGTAATGTGTGTATTTTAGCAGTTAGCATTAGCACCGCAAAACAACATCTGTAGTGTGATTTCAGGTGGAGAATCAAAATGTACCTATTGTTGTTTTGAAATGTGTAATCAAATAATATTTGATTAAAAATAATAATAATAATGTCCCGTGGACATTTCTAAGATGGCCGCTAAATGATCTAGCATGAGGTAAACATCTTAAGACTTAAAAATTTAAAACATCCAGTCATATTATGTGTGTGTTAGCAATTAGCATTAGCACAGACAGAAAATTTCAAGTGGGAAATCAAAATATTTTATAACTTTTTTTATTGTATTGCTAATTTTCTTTCAGTTTTTCACGCACTTGGAAAATAGCATTCAGTGGGCAAATTCCCCAAGTGAATTTACGTTAAAAAAAAAATGCATAAATGAGTGTCCCAAAACATCCCTGGACAAAAATATAACAATTTGACCTTTTTATAAAATTACGCTTGCTAGCATCCTAGCACACAGTGTTTGGGTTAACTGATAAGTCACTGTTCACAGCTAGCCTATCGTTCACAAATGCTAATCACAAGGCAGTGAGTGAACGTAATGTTGTTGTTTCAAACTTTGCCAAAGTTATTTTGTCATTTCTCTGACAGCTCTCCGTTCCCACCGGCGTTTTCTCCTGACAGATCGGCCATGCTTCAAAAACACCTCAGTTTCTCCTCCATAACTCACAGCCAACTGAAGTTAAAAAATAATGCCAGCGCCGCGCTCGCACCCGCAGCTGCAACGTTTTAATAACAGCTAATGCTCTTTCACTCATTCGTCATGTCGCACCTTTCCCGAACACAAGAAAGCCCAAATGACCTGAGGCGAGATCGAAATGTAAGCACAGCATGAAAAATGAAATAATGGCTGAAATGCCGGCGCTCCCGCTGGCTGACAGGTGTTTGTGGAAGTCACATCAGCATCAGACTTCACCTGAGCACCGCTGCCACCCGCCGAGACACACGGGTGACGGGATTTCCCCAAAGAGCTCACGGATGTGTAATCGTTGAGTTGAGTTCATATCTGTTTTTAATAACTAATGATGCGTTATTGCTGCTGGGAATGATTAAAGAAGGAAGCGACAGGAGGGACATTATTAGTAACATCTGTTTGGAGGACAATGCTTGATTCGGTTAAAAATGATTAAGGGTTTGGTGATTTTGCTTAGTCGTAGCCTATTCATGTTCTGTTTACATTTTACATTTTCTGAATTAAAACCATATTTAGAAAGAGATCATACTTTGAACAGCTGAAATTTATTATTTCAATAATATATTTACTATAACGTAGCTTGACATGATCTTTTAATTGTTTTTAATAATTGTTTTTTAATTGTTTAAAGTAGTAGTGAAGCATTTTTTAAAATATTTATAATGTTAAAAAACTATTTATAAATATTTCTATTTATATAATTACTTTATAATAATAAATCAATGAAAAAAAAACAATAATTTAAAAGTAAAACAGTTCTACCTTATCAACTTTTGTAATCATTATCATTAACACTTAATTATATACAATTTTATATATATGTATACATACATATATACTATTTTATATGTATACATACATATATGTATGTATAGGTTTATTATTTAAAAAATACATTGCATTTATATGTATATATATATATATATATATATATATATATGTGTGTGTGTGTGTGTGTGTGTGTGTGTGTGTGTGTGATTTAATTGATTATTTTTAATTTACTTAGAAGTTATTCATTTATTCAATTTAAAGACTATGATTATAGATCTATCTGTAGTTATATAGACACATACAAATATATATAATTATATGAACTTTCAGACGATATATTTGTGTGATATATATAATAAAAAAGAAAGAAACTGTCATGTTGTCTGTCTATCATCTTTTCTCCAGTGATGTGTGATGTGAGGCATTCAGGATAAAGCAGCTTTCTGACTATTACTGTATTATTGTGTGTGTTTAAGCAGCTCTTGACGTGTAATCAGTGCTGATGTCGCGCGCTGATCCCTAAACCACAGGTGAACAGATAACACACCGTCAGCGCTGCTTCAGTTAGCTGGGATTCGTGAAGCTCGTCTGAGTTTGCTGGATTCTCTTCAAATCTATTCCATCTGTCAGCATCTCATCTGCACTAAAGTCCCTTTGGCACTGTAACAAAACAATGACTTCTGTAAAAAATCCACTCCTGTTGCAACCTTAATTAAACATTGTATGCCTGTATAAAGCAGCAGACATGCTTTTATTCAAAACCACTCGAGCATGAAAGCCAGACTGAGAGTCTTTTCTAGAAACACCCCCCCCCCCCCCCCAAAAAAAAGGAAAAAGATGCCTTTTTCTTAGCTGAGGCCTTAATGTTGTTTGTTTAGGACGTGTAGTAGCACGCAGAGCGCTGACAGTCCTCAGGGAACAGCCGTCAGCGCGTGTGAAGAAACTCCTCGCTGCTTTAGCTGTCATCATTTATACAGAGCGATGTGAGCCGTTAGCTTAACAAGCACAGAGTCCAACTATTTTTAGCGCGCTTTCCCGTGCTAACTCATCACAGTGCTGTGTGTCGCTAGGGTGTCGGCGGTACTGAATTTTGGTATTTTAACATGTTGCTATGGAGTTGCTAAGGTGTTACGGTTTATTTATTTATTTTTTTGAGCACATAATGTGGTTGCTAAGATATTCTGAGTGCTTTTACCACATTATGTGGTTGCTTAGCTGTTCAAGGTGGTTTATACCAGTTTATGTGGCTGCTAATGTGTTAAACCGTTGCTAAGGACTTATTAGTGGTTTTAACCTGGTGTTATGTGGTTGCTAAGGAGCTATAACTGTTTTTAAGGTGTTGTTATGTTGTTTTTAATGAGTTGTTAATGGATTTAACCTGTTGCTATTTTGTTTTTAAGATATTAACCTGTTGTTGTGTAGTTGCTAAGTAATTTTAAGCATGTTAACCTGTTGCTATGTAGTTGCTAAGGAGTTATGAATGTTGTAACTTGTTGCTATGTTATTGATAAGGAGTTATGAATGTTTTAACCTGTTGCTATGTTGTTTCTAAGGTGTTAACCTGTTGCTATTTTGTTGCTAAGGAGTTATGAATGCTTTAACCTGTTGCTATGTTGTTTCTAAAATGTTAACCTGGTGCTATGTGGTTGCTAAGGAGCTATAACCGTTTTTGAGATGTTGTTATGTAGTTATTAATGGATTTAACCTGTTGCTATTTTGTTTTTAAGGTATTAACCTGTTGTTGTGTAGCTGCTAAGTAATTATAAGCATGTTAAACTGTTGTTATGTAGTTGCTAAGGAGTTATGAATGTTGTAACTTGTTGCTATGTTGTTGCTAAGGAGTTATGAGTAGTTGTAACCCGTTGCTATGTTGTTTCTAAGGTGTTGACCTGTTGCTATGTTGTTGCCAAGGAGTTATGAATGTTTTAACCTGTTGCTATGTTGTTTCTAAGGTGTTAACCTTGTGCTATGTGTTTGCTAAGGAGCTATAACTGTTTTGAGATGTTTTTATGTACTTTTTAATGAGTTATTAATGGATTCAACCTGGTGCTATTTTGTTTTTAAGGTATTAACCTGTTGTGTAGATGCTAAGTAATTTTAAGCATGTTAACCTGTTGCTATGTAGTTGCTAAGGAGTTCTGAATGTTGTAACTTGTTGCTATGTTGTTGCTAAGGAGTTATGAGTAGTTTTAACCCGTTGCTATGTTGTTTCTAAGGTGTTAAGCAGTTGCTATGTTGTTACTAAGGAGTTATGAATGTTTTAACCGGTTGCTATGTTGTTTCTAAGATGTTAACCTTGTGCTATGTGGTTGCCAAGGAGATATAACCGTTTTTGAGATGTTGTTATGTAGTTTTTAATGAGTTATTAATGGATTTAAACTGGTGCTATTTCGTTTTTAAGGTATTAACCTGTTGTTGTGTAGTTGCTAAGTAATTTTAAGCATGTTAACCTGTTGCTATGTAGTTGCTAAGGAGTTGTGAATGTTTTAACCTGTTGCTATGTTGTTGCTAAGGAGTTATGAGTAGTTTTAATCCGTTGCTATGTTGTTTCAAAGGTGTTAACCTGTTGCTAAGGCGTTATGAATGTTCTAACCTGTTGCTATGTGGTTTCTAATGATTTATGGATGGTTTAAACTTGTTGCTGTGTTGTTTCTAAGATGTTAACCTGTTGCCATGTAGTTGCTAAGGAGATATTCCCACAGCTCTCAGCCCCACCCCACTCGTCACAACTGTACACATGCAGTGTTTTGAGGCTGTATTGTGACGTGGCGGATGATCAGCGTGGGCTCGTCTAATGGACTCCATGAAAGCATCTTTTATTCAGTGTGAAGTTCACGCCTGTGTGCGTTTACCACACAACCGCATCTGAGAGAATAAAGGAGCTCATGAATTTATATAAGACGCTGTTAAAGTCTGGAGAGATCGGACAGAGCAGGACTGAGCTTACCAATTCATCCAGAGCTAGTGAGCTATAAAATGGACTTTCTGAATCCCCATTCTCCTCGTACCTCCAGCTTCGCCCGCGCAATTACAGAGAAAACTCATGCTTTTGAATGTGCTAAACGTTTAGTGATACCTAGAACGAACACTGATGAACTCACTCATGAAACATGATGCAAGTTTCTGACGCTGTATATTATTAGCGATGTTTAGCTAATGTGTCGTCCTGCAGTGTTTGTGACACGATTCCTCAGATCATGTGTGTTTAAGTGATCAGATGCATCATTTTCACCTGCTAAACCAGAAAATAAATGAAACTATATAAATATATATAAATAAACCATTTCTATTGTGATAGTCCCCAGATGGCTTCATCTACGACCCGACGTCTCCAAAAATGCTGGCCTGTCAGATACTGTTCATCGAGCTTGCAGAGACCTTTTAGTACTTTAATTTTTATTAATTAATTCATTTGTTTCTCTCATTGGTTAAACCAATATGCATATTATATTATTATAATATTTAGTACATTTATTATAGACCACAGATGGCTTCATCCTTGACCTGATGTCTCCAGAAAAACTATAATTTATTTAAAAATATATAAATGTAAAATTCATTAATATATATATATATTTCATAATAGTTAAGCAGTTTTTGTAGATTTTTTAACAAATATAGGATATTTATTTTATTCTTTTGGTTAAATCTTTATTGCAGTTTCTTTGGGATTTAATTTCCACTAATATAATATCATTTAGTGATTTTGGACACGCATTATTCTAAACATCTTGCATTGAAGTCATGGTTTGAAATTAAAGTTCAAGTTGCAAGTGCAGTTCAATCAATATTGACCAATGGAGGATCATCATGTCTCTCTGATGAATCAGATCTCGTCGTTTGCCATCCATTAAGATGTTGAGATGAACGCGTGAACACTTCCTCGTGATCTTGGGCGATACTTTGCAGACTATTGATTGGTGTGACCTATTCCTCTGATGGAAATGCAGCACATGCGTCCGGTCGTCATTGATTTGCTGTTCAGGTCAGATGAAGTGTTGGTGTGTAGTCAGTAAAACTGTGCTTGAATCTTCATTTCGCCCTTCTGTGTCTAGATTTCAGCGTTTCTCAGAATAAATAGGTTTATTGGCCTCGTGAGGATTTTTGGCTTTGCAGTGATTTCACTAAATATAAACAGTTTAAGTGGATAAATATAGTTTGTGTGGACGAGTGTGAATGTGGCAGAAAAGACACTGAAGAATTCAGGAAAGTCAGTTGCACAACACAGTTATATTAATAAGTCATTTCTATACCTTTTATTTAGTTAACAGCTAAGCATTTATCACAGATCCTTGACTATTTATTTTTTTGTTTTTTGATTCATTTTAAGCCTTTTGCTGATTATGCACATATCCAGTTTTGTTTTAATTTTAAAGAAATTGTTTTAAATAATTTATTTGTTTATTTAGGTAAAGCCTTTTTTTGTGGAGATTCTGCAGATTTTAAGGAAATGCATTCATTCATTCATTCAGGTTAATACTTTATTGCAGATTAGGATATTTGTTAATTTATTTATTTGTTTATTCAAGTTAAGCATTCATTGCAAGTTTGTTCAAAGAGATTTGCATCCAAATTCAAATTAATATAAAATGTATTAATGTATGTATTCACTTATTAAGGATCACACATTTTTACAGTTTCATTCAGAGTGCAATTATGCCATTTTTTATTTTATTTTATTTTATTTTTGTACTTGATTTTATTCCTTGGAAGATTTTTACCAAAAAAAATGTCCAGTTGCATAAAATAAATAAAAATGTGATTGATTGATTGACTGATTGAAGAAAAAAAGAACCACTTCAGGTTTAACTTCAAATGAATTATGTTTATTTTATTCTATTATAATTTTAGTTTTGATTTTGAGTCTGATTTTAAACCTTTAAAATATAATTTATTTATTTATTTCATAATACTTAAATATTTATTGCCAATTTATTTTGGTCTATAATTGTTTTCGTTTATGCAGATCCATTTGTTTATATCTGCAAACTGATCAGATGGTTTTAGTAATATTTATAGTGCTTCTTCAAGTGTTTTTAATGAAATGCGTAACCATTGTAAGATGAATCGCGTGTTCTTCCATCTGCAGTTTTGATATGTTTCCGTCAGCTTTGATGACGTGACTCTGGATCCCGGCTCCTCCGGTGGTGTCCCATCTCTTGGGAAGCCGTTTCCAGATGGGTGTTTTGGTCCAGATCTCCCCCACCGCAATCAGCTCTGTCATTATGGATTCATCCCCGGCCTCCTCTGCCACTTTCAATTGGCGCCAACATGGCAGCCAAAGAGTAAATCAGGTCTGGTGGTTCACAGACAGAAACCCAGCTACAGCTTGTCTGCTTGAGCGTAACCGCCATGATTTTGGCGGGAAGAGTTCCCGCTCCTTCATCTGATTGATTGAAAACTACTAATTGGCGCTAAATTAGCCTACTGAATCATAGAAACATTGATTCTGTGTTCACTACATGAGCACATGTGACACCAGCTATACTTACCATCATACATACTTACTGAATCGTGTACGTTGACAAGATTCGGCCCACAGTATCACGTCTTACTGCCAGGCGTGAATTAACAATTAACCAACGGTTGTTTCATAGCAACCGACAGTCATTAAGAAGTTCATCATTGGCTGCTATATTCAGCACACTACCCTTGAGGTGGGCGTTCATCCAGCGCAAACATCTCTGATGAAGAGATATGAAAAGATGAAGTAGAAACTAATGTTGGAAGACGTGACAACATCATATAACAGCCAGTCCCAAAAGAGGCTCTCTCTCGTGCTTGGAGGCGGCAGGTTGAGTTTTGCGTGTTTCGGAGCATCTATTATTTTTACCTCCGGCCCAATTAGATGAAGTCAGCAGAGTTTCAAACCTGTAGATTATTACAGGGCAAAACTATGATAATGCAGATCAGAAATACAAGGTTTGTGGTCCTTGCCAGTGTAAAACGTTCCTGAAACGTTGTCAAGTGGTTGCATAAGTGTTCTGAATAGTGGCTAAGATGGTCACGGGTGGTTACATATTGGTCTGAGTCTAAAGATGCCCAGTAATATTCTGTTCTGTGAATTTGGCTTGAATCCCTTCTTTTGTTGAAGCCATTGTTTGTTGTGTTTGTTTGATTTTCATCATAATATGGACATTTTATTCCATCACTGACTTAACTGCCATAATTGTGGCTTCGTATGTCTTTTTATGCGATTTTGTCTTCATCTTATAATTATGTCTTATGTCATAATTGCAATGTTTTATCTCATAATTATGTATTTTTTTCTCATAATGTTGACTTTGTCATAATTGTGACTTAGCTTGTTATCATTTCAATTTCTAGGTGGTTACTCAGTAAGAAGTGATGTACTTGTCTGTAGATATGGCTCAGATCCCTCGTTCTGTGTATGTTGTTTGTTATTTTGCGCAGGATTTATGTTTTATCAAATTTTCTCAAAACCTACAAAATATTGCCTCGGCAAAACTATGAAAAATACAGAGTTCTGGCATGAAACTCTAGATGGCGCAGTCCAATAGGTCTAACCCAATCTGACCTAATGACATCATCACATGGCACAGCTGATTGGTTCCCTCCTGTATCAGTAGCCAATGAGTGCGCTTCTTAGCATTCAAATATATGACTAGTGCTCTCCACTTCCCCAGCTCCACCTGTATAGGTCTCAGTGGTAGAGCATTATGTTAATCGCGCAAAAGGTTGTGGGTTTGATTCCCAGGGAACACACATACTGGTAAAAAATAAATAAACTCTATAGCCTGAATGCAGTGTCATGGATGCTATATGAGGGTTATTTTATGCATGTTATATTTGCAGCAGAGGTTTCTATGTGGTTCCTTATTGGCCTGAATCTAAAGAGGCTCTGTAATATCTTTCGATATGGCTCAAATTCCTCCTCCTGTGCCTGTTGTTTGTTATTTTCGCCCGTTTAATCATCCATGGGTGAAGAATTGTGTGTGTTTGATCACTTAGAGTTTTAAACTTATGAAACCTATTGCAGTGGCAAAACCTTTAAGATGCAAATGCAAAATTCAAGATTTATGCTCGCTAAAAATCACAGCTGTGATGCCAGAGGTTTATCAAACGTTGTTAAATAGTTGCATAAGTGTTCTCAATAATTGCTAAGACATTTCCGTGTGGTTTCCTGAGTTTAAAGGGGCTCTGTGATATACTTTTCTGTAGATATGGCTCAATTTCCTTCTTTCCATTCACATTGTTTGTTATTTATCGTCCACGGTAAAGATTTGCGTTAGTTCGCTCCATTAAAGTTTTAAACCTACAAAACACTGAATAGATTAAAGATTTATGTGTTTTGCAAGAACAAAACTTGCTGTCATGATGCTAGTGGTTTACAAACCGTTGCCAAATGGTTGAAAAAGGGTTGTGAATGGTTGTTAGTGTGATGCTATTTGTAGAGTAGTTTTAGTTTTTTTTTTCTCAAACGTGTAAAGCCAAAAAAAAAAAAAACGACAAAAAGATAATAATGAACATTGGGTACTTAAATTTCACACTGCCTTTTTAAAAGAACAACATGTTTTGTTTGACAAAATATGCTGTAAACTGGCTGAAAACATATAATTGGTACTTAAAACTCACATTTAGCTCTTAAAAGAGTACAGGATGTTTGATATAAGTGGATTCAAACCCGGATCTCTCACACCATTATAAGTTAATAACTCAGAAGTTATACTTCAAAGTTAGTATTAGTGAACATCAAAAAATGTAGCTAGCAAGCTTTAAAAGTGTTTTAACCTTCATCTATTCTACTTCAGAGTTAATGGAGCTGATTATACATGGAGAGATATCTGCCGCATTGGGTGAGGTATTTATAGTATTTGTGTGGCTGTGGGGATGGAGTTTTTTTTTAACTGTTGTGCATAAGATTGCAAGCCATCCGCCGACAGAAGGAAGTGCCTCCGTTTTCTGTCAGAGTTTAGCACCCTCGCCTACTTATGCCATCCGTTAGACAGTTGCCATAGATATCCCATAATGCCACTGGCGCAGCAATGCAGAGAAGTTAAGAGATGATAGGAAGCTTGGTCTGTCTATTAGCCCATGAATCTGCTTTGGTGTTAACAAACGGTTACATTCATGGAGGCCCATTTCCGCTGCATAAGAAAAGAAATCATAAGTTGGCAAGTCAAAATTATAAAATGAAAAGTAGAAATGATGTGACTTTAAAATGTGAAATTGGCATACCAAGTCAAAATTATGACATAAAAAGTCATAATAACATAATAGAAATCTGATAATAAGTTTTTTTTTCGGGCTTATTTTATCATAAAATCAATTAGTATGTCATCATTTTGCCTATTAAAGTCATTTCTTTGTCATAATTGTGGCTTAGTATGTCATAATTTGGACTTTATCTCATAATTATGACTTACTGTGTCATAATTTCAATGTTTTATCTCATAATTATGCATTTTAAACTTTTTTTAAATTTTGACTTTATCTAAAGAATAAGACGTTTCATCTCATAATTTCGAATTTGTCATAATTTTGGCTATGTTATAATTTCGATTTATGTCAATTTTGATATAAATCATACTTTATCTGCCATAACTTCAAATTTTAACTTAAAATGACTTAATTATGAGATTTAAGCCAATTTCTAAGTCAGAATTTTAAAGTTTTATCTCATAATTATGATTTTTTTTTTAAATCTCTTAATTATGATTAGGCCTTTATGTCATAATTTCAACTCGTAATAATTTTGACTTTTGATGTCGTAATTTCGATTTTTTTCATACTTAGTGTGTGATAATTTCAACTTCATAATTATGACATTTAAGCCAACTCTTTACATTTTTATCTCATAATTATCTCACAATGTCAACTTCGTCATATTTGGTGCTTAGTATGTCATAATTAAGACTTTTTTCTTACGTGGTGGAAGGATGCTTTCTAACAAGGAACTGCTTGTTTTAATCTTTTATTCCTGTCCCCTCAAACTCCCCGAACATTTACAGTTAACTCAGAGTGACGACTCTACAAACCGTAGCCGCTTTGTGACAGATCAGTCAAAAGGAAGGACAAGAGATGAAGTTGTAAGGAGAGGGAAAAGCCTTCAGGGGATCCCTTTCAAAAGTGTAAATGAATCATGAAATCAGCCTAAAACGGAAGAGCGTGTTGTGTAACAGTTGGCAGGTTTTTTGTGACTGCTGTGGAGGATTCGAACTCCACGAAGATGTTTCTGGTTGCCAACGCGTTCTGGTGCCGACTGGCCTCCGCTCAGGCTAAGTTTGGCTCTTACGCCAAAGACGATCAGCATGTGCGGCAGCCCACACGTGTGACATAGGTACACAGTATGTTTCAACCATACTGAGAATATGCATGGAAGTTACTGAAAACTTTGTGACTCGTCCAGGCCCGTCTTCCTTTACTAGCTCCAGACTGAATCCAGTCATGAAACAGTGCGTCCTCGGCCATCTGAAGCCCCTCAGCCATAAAACCTTATCAAATTAGTAAAAGATGGCTTTTAATAAATCTTTTTATATGGCTTTTAATAAAAAATACTTTAAATTGGTGCTACATGACTAGAGAAAATAGACAAAGGGTCATGTTTCACCCTAATAACGAAAAAAACAAAAACAAAAATGACATATAGTGTGCTATTAAATATATATATATATATATATATATATATATATATATATATATATATATATATATATATTTACTATTAATTTGAAGCATTTAAATTAAAGTAGCATTTTTATATTCCTTTTATATTATAATCTGGATTTTTTTAGTTTATTTTAGACTTAATTTATGTTGTTTTTTTCATTATTATTCAAATAAATTGCATTATTTATTGTTAAATAATTATATCATTATTTGAAATGATTTTTATTACTGCATTAAAATTAATAATATGATTTACTGCAGCATTTTTAGCATTAAAAACAGCATTTTAAGTCCATTTACATTATAATTCTATTTTTTATAATCAAACCTCATTCTCATTAATTATTATTTATTTTTATTTTTTTGCTAATTATTTTTAAAATAGCATTTTAAAACTGCCTGTGCTGATTCTAATAACAATAATAATAATAATAATAATAATAATGTATTAATGTAGTAACAGTACTTACATGAAATCTACAGTTAAATCTATCATCATCAGTTTTGTTTACAATCAGTTGATATGATTTACTGTAGCATTACATTCCCTTTACATTATAATTCTGCTTTTATTACTTTAATTAAACAAATCTCAATCTCATTACTGTGATGTAAAAAAAGTACATTTTAATTGTTTTTTAAATTATATTAATATTATTTAAATCGTATAAACTATTAACTATATTTTATTTTAATTAAAAATAATTAATTTTGTTACTGTACTTATAAACATTTTGTTTTATTTCATTGTATTAATGTATTAATAATTATCCAAAGACAATGCTTTTTGAGAATAATTACATTTACAAACAAGAAAATAATAATAATAAAAAAATTTAATTAAATTTTATGAAAATTGGAGACATCTCCAAATCCACGTTTCATCCTTTCAGGTGATTTTAAAGAGAGGCGTGGCTTCAGCCAGCGCGTTACGGAATAGGGCGGAGCCAACACGGGGGCGGAGTCCGAGCAAGAGAGAGAGAGAAAGGGAGAGCGAGCGAGAGAGCGCGGTGGGTGGGCGTGTCCATGACGTCACCCTCGAGCTCTCCTCAGCGCGCACGGCTGTGGTTTCTCCGGAGCGGAGCTTGAAGTCAGACGCGCCGAGCGAGACGCAGCGCTATCCGGGGGATTTAAACCGCTACTCGCCGCCGTCCGTCCGTCCGCGCCCGGAGCTCTCTCTCTCTCTCTCTCTCTCTCTCTCTCTCTATCGCCTTGGATCTGCTCTCTCCTTGGATTATTACCGTTCTTTATTCCCCGGCGCGGCGCGCAGGAAGATGTAAGGAGGTTTTGCGCGTGCAGAATCACGGAGAACACAGGAACGCGCTCGTTTAAAACAAGGTAAGAGCAGTCAATCACTTTATTCTAATGTCCGGAACGGGTGGGGATAAAAGATGCACTCTGCGTCTGAAGACCTGCACGCGCTCTGGGAAGGTGGTGCCCTGCGCGCACTTTGCGCCCCACACGCGTTTTGCGCATTAGGAATCAACTCGTTTTTGACGCGTTTCAATACTTTCCAGCCGCTTTTCGCGTTTTTATCCACCGGCTTCACCCGTGGGACAGTCATCCCGCCCAGATCCCCGCTCGTGTAAAGTGAGAGCTGATGCCACCGCGCGCGCTGTGCCAGCCTCGCGTATCGGATTTCACGCGCGTTTCTAATGAAAGTCTGCTTATGCATCTGATTCGCACTCGCAAACTGATGCCGGTCGGCTCTGATCTTCCGAGATCCAGTGCAGGAATATCCATCCACCTGCTGGAAACAAGCGAGCAGCGCTCAATCACAGCAGACTCGCTTATTAAAATCAACATGTAGTCTGGAGAGCTACAGCGTGCATCCCGAAACTGAGAAAACTGCGCCTACGATTGACTGATCAACATCACTTATTTTACAAACCAAATGCATGCTCCAAAACGGGTGCTTTCTTTAGAAATGCATGTTTTTTTCATGCACTTCGAATATCTTAATGCACTGATTGGCATGTTAATTAATGCATTGGGCTTTATTGTGCATGCACTGGATATTGGAACTGACAGACATTGATGGGAACACAGAGTATGGGTTCTAACTTCTTGAATATGTGATATATGTGTATGAATCAGTGTGAGACGGGAGTTCAGGGTGTTTTTGCACAGTAATGGACATGCTGTGCTCCTCAGTGCATCCTGTGCTGGATTTGCATGAAACGAGGCTTGACACTGGAGTAATTCAAAGCCACGCCCTCTTTATGGATTTACATCAAAACCTTATGACGGATTGGAATAAATTAGGATGATTGTTTCACGGTTTTGATTCATGAGTGTGTGTCCTCGATGTCTCTCAAGAGGGTTTTTGACAGATTTTGCCCATTTCTATTGCTACAAACTCACTCTCACTGGTCAAAGATCGTCTTGTACGTGAATCAGAATTCTTCAAAAAGGAGGATCTTGTCAGATTTGATTGGCTCAGACTATGATAAATGTGCATCTAAATGTCCTCGAGGTCTCCAAATGGAGGTTTTTGGCTCATTTCTACCTTGTCCTGTGCATGTGTACTAACTCACGCTAGTCAAAAATCATCAATTTTAATAAATCTGCATGGCGTCAGTGTCCCAAAATGGAGTTTCTGACAGATTTTTATTGGAGTAAATCTGACGTCATTCACAAACTAGTCAAAAAATCATCTCTGTTTTAATAAATATGTATTTAGACATCACAAAACCAATGTTTTTCTTCTCTCCTGATTTTGTTGGCTCAATCTAAAAGTCAAAAATCATCTTAATTCTCATAAATATATATTCGAAGGTCCTCAAAGTCCCAAAAAAGGAGGTTTTGTCAGATTACATTGACGAATTACCGCTTACTAACGAGGAAACATTTACTGTTTTGATAAATGTACGTCTAAATGGCTTTCTTGTCTCAAAAGGTGGAGGTTTCTGTTGCTTTTATTTAGTTTTTTGCTCAAATTATCAAAAAATAATCTCTGTTTTAAGAAATGTATATTTAAATGTCTCCAAATGAAGGTTTTTTGTTTGGATTACATTAAAATTACTCTCTATTTTAATGAACTCATATCCAAATGGCTTCTATTTCTCAAAATGGAGATTTCTTTCAGACTTTATTGGCTCAGATTATCCAAAATCATCTGTTTTTATAAATGCTTTTCTAGATTATTGTAATCATTAGTGTTCCTGTGGCTCAGTGGTAGAGCATTGTGCTGTAGGTCATGGGTTCAATTCCCTGTGAGCACACGTACTGGTAAAATAATGTGTAGCCTTAATGCACCGTGAGTCACTTTGGATAAAAGCCTCTAAATCATGAGTTAAAGTAAATGGCCTTGCTGTCTCCAAAATGGTAAATTAGTCCTCAGAAATATGTATTTGCTCACCGACACTAGTCCTAAACCTCTCTGTTTTAAGGAGCGTGTCCAAATGGAGGTTTTGTTGGCTCAGACTCTCTCTGAAGGCGTCCCGCTGTATCTGGATTGGGCTGATGAAGCGAGCTCAGCGTCTCAGGGTGCGGGTGGGTGCCGGCGGAGAATGGAGAAGTGGGATTGGTCTCTTGAGCTGCGTCTGGTTCTCCCGGCAGTGAAGTGGGATAAGTGGCTGTCATTCCTCATGTATGAAAGCGCTCGTCGTTGCTGCATGAATGGACATTGTGTTATTTACGCAGCGAGTCCCGCGGGCCGCGATCGCTCTAGTGCGCTGACGGATTGATCAGGCCACTTATATCTACAGCAGCCTCCGCTAGCACTGATATCTCACACTTACACGTTAACTACACTTGTTAGGGCGCTAAACCTAGACTGCTGACGCAACCAGACTGACTGGAACGAGTAATTATCACAAACATTTGGATTTTACTAGAGAAGATATATATAATCAAATAAAACTACATTTTATGTATATCTATTAGAATTATATTTATTTTTCTGTAAGTTCATATACATAAAACAAGGCTGTAAATGGCGTATTGTAAGCTACTCTGCTCATATTGTATTACATTTGTTTCTTTAAATTTTACATTTGTCCTTCAGTTTTTCATTATTACTTTTTTTTTAACCTTTATATTTTTATATGTATATTTTTTGTGGTACGTAAAACAAGGCTGTAAATTCCACCCATAGATTTGACAGATTATACATTTCTGTGATTTTAAGAAAACTGATTAAAATGAAGATTATCTTTTAATATTATTTTGCTAAAAAAGTAAGCGGAAGGAGCATTTATTTATTTAATGATGATTATTTTCCCTCAAAATTATTGTTTTACAAGAAAATCTGAAAATCCATCCATCCCTCTCTCTCTCTCTCTCTCTCTATCCATCCATCCATCCATCTCTCTATCTCCATCCATCTATACATCCCTCTCTCCCTCCCTCTCTCTCTCTCTCCATCCATCCATCCCTCTCTCTCTCTCTCTATCTATCCATCCATCCCTCCCTCCCTCTCTCTCTCCATCCATCTCTCCCTCCCTATCCATCCATCCATCCATCCCTCTCTCTATCTCTCTCTCTCTCTCTCTCTCCATCCATCCCTCCCTATCCATCCATCACTCTCCCTCTCTCTATCCATCCATCCATCCCTCTCTCTCTCTCTATATATATGTATCTATCCATCCATCCATCCCTCTCTCTCTCTCTCTATCTATCCATCCATCCATCCATCCCTCTCTCTATCTCTCTCTCTCCATCCATCCCTCCCTATCCATCCATCACTCTCCCTCTCTCTATCCATCCATCCATCCATCCCTCTCTCTCTCTATATATATATGTATCTATCCATCCATCCATCCCTCTCTCTATCTCTCTCTTTCTATCCCTCCCTCCCTCCCTCTCTCTCCATCCATCCCTCCCTATCCATCCATCACTCTCTCTCTCTATCCATCCATCCATCCATTCCTCTCTCTCTCTATCCATCATCCATCCAGCCCTCTCTCTCTCTCTCTATCTATCCATCCATCCCCCTCCCTCTCTCTCTCTATCCATCCATCCCTCTCTCTCTCTCTCTCTATCCATCCATCCATAATCCATCCACCCCCCCCTCTCTCTCTCTATCTATCCATCCATCCCTCTCCCTCTCTCCCTCTCTCATCCATCCCCCTCCCTCTCTCCATCCCTCCCTCTCTCTCTCTCCATCCATTCCCTCCCTCCCTATCCATCCATCCATCCCTCTCTCTCTCTCTCTCTCTCTCTCTCTATCCATCCATCCATCCATCCCTCTCTCTCTATCCATCATCCATCTACCCCCCTTTTTTTCTCTCTCTCTGTCTATCCATCAATCCCCCTCCCTCTCTCCCTCTCTCCATCCATCCCTCCCTCCCTCCCTCTCTCTCCATCCATTCCCTCCCTCCCTATTCATCCATCCATCCCTCTCTCTCTCTCTATCCATCCATCCATCCATCCATCCCTCTCTCTCTCTCTATCCATCCATCCATAATCCATCCACCCCCCCCTCTCTCTCTCTATCTATCCATCCCTCCCTCCCTCTCTCTCCATCCATTCCCTCCCTCCCTATCCATCCATCCATCCATCCCTCTCTCTCTCTCTCTCTCTCTATCCATCCATCCATCCATCCATCCATCCATCCCTCTCTCTCTATCCATCATCCATCCCCCCCCCCCCCTCTGTCTATCCATCAATCCCCCTCCCTCTCTCCATCCATCCCTCCCTCCCTCCCTCTCTCTCCATTCATCCATCCCTCCCTCCCTCTCTATCCATCCATTCCCTCCCTCCCTCCCTCTCTCTCCATCCATTCCCTCCCTCCCTATCCATCCTTCCATCCATCCATCCCTCTTATTTGTATTTTTTAATTATAAAGTAATTATTTTTTTTATCAATAAACATTTAATTTAATATTTGTATATGTTATTGATTATTGATTATTATTATTATCACATTAACTTATTAGGGCCATATATTTATATTTATGTTATATATTCTTATTTTCCCTTTCAACTTGTGTATCGATTTACCTAGTTAACGTTTTGTGTATAATTATGCTAGCATTTGCTAGCCTACCATATATTTAGCAAATAAACACCTGACAATTAAAGTTTTGACTTTATGAGTGTATTTATGCCCATGTGTGATGATAAAAGAGCCTGTTGTGATTTCATTTACAATCGAAACTCCATGAATGATTAATTCCTCAACGAAACACTACAGTATTTATATTTATGATCTGTAAATTAGCTGAAATAAAAAACACATATTCAATTTAAACTGCATTCCAGTCAACAAAATCAAAGCTTTATTGGCATATCGAGCGTTTACAGTAGGCTATTATTTACAAAAATGTATTCATTTATTGATGATAAACTTCTGTTGAATGCTGACTATTGCATGTAATACAGTCTGGTAGCCAATTATTTAATTTTTAATTAATATATTACTGAATAAACATCTGATGATCCCATGTTGCTCTGTTCATGCAGGTTTGTTTACACTTTAAACTGGTGGCATGAGAACATAAGAAGTGGTGGCCACGACATACTGTAGTAATACGACGTTTCCACGAGTTATTATGACGTGGCGACTACAAAACTAAGTGAAGCGACCTTGTCCCCTCCGGGGCACCATACCACCTCTCTCTGGTATCCCAGCAGCCCTCGTTGTGTCGTGACGGATCGCGTGTCGCAGAGGAGCCCGAAGTGCTGGAGATGATGAGGATGAGCGCTTTTCATGAGCTCTGTAAGAGCCGCACTTTCCTGCTCCAATCCCTGACAGAACCGGCTGTAAAATACACACTTAATGACCAGGCAGAGAGGATTATGGGCCGTGAAACGATACACACGCATCCACACGTGTGTGTGTTAACCCACACGCGGCTCGTTTTGTCAGGCGTAGCTATGCTAAATAATAGCATCCATGTGTTAGCACACAGCGGTATGTTTTTATGTGCTCTTCAGGCCTCAAAATGTTGTATTTTCAATGTTTTACTTCCATTTAGCTAGTATTTGTACTCACTGTGTATTTTCACACATGTTAGCTTAGCATTGTGCGGAAACAGGACTCCATTGAAAGCAACTGATTTTAGTCATTTTTCTCAAAGACTTCCACATCAGGTTGATTGGTAATAGACAGAATATTTAATATATTTGGTTAGCTATATGATAACTAGTTTGCTAGTTGTAATTAAAAGGCAGAACTTGGACTGTATTGATGACAGTGTGCAAACTTGTCAATTAATGTTTTCTGACTGTGATGCTAAAGAATTAATTTACCATTACAATTGTTTTCCCACAAATTATTTTAGAAAAAACCTACAATTTGTATACTTTGGAAACATTTATTTTTATTATTGTTATTTAACATTAGTTTGTATTTTAATTGTATACTTTAGGAACAAGAGATCAATATTTAATTTTAATTTATCTTTTATGCAGTTTTACGCAATTTTATTTAATTTATATTTTTAATTTATCATGATTTTATTCTATTTTTATGTGCCTTAGAAACAATATTATCTTATTTTTTATACAATTAGAGATTCTAAAACATTTTATGTACATATTTTGTTCATTTTATTATATTATTTTATATTTATATACTTTTGAAACAAAATGTCTAGATTTTTTATTTTAGTTTTTATACATTTAGACAATATAAATATAAAAAATATTTTATTTATATTTTATTAGTATTTTTTATATTTATACCTTTTACATTTTATTTGTTGTTTAATATTGTACTTTTGAAATAAGAATTATTTTAGAAATAGAAATAGAAATATTTTTATACAAGTAGAGGATCTAAATTATTATTATTATTCATAGATTTATGTTTTTTTTTAAATGAGATTTTACATTTTATTTAAAACTTTTTAAAATGCAATTAGATGATCTTTAATTATATTTTGGTTTCATTTTATATTAATTTATATAATTTGTGTGTATTATTATTATATAATATTTTTATTTTATTTTCAGTGTTTCAGCTGCCTATGTAGGCTAGGTTTTGTAACACAGCTAGTGTTCACTGTCCTTACTCCCTACAAGATGCAAATGCTTGCTTTGCTTGTTCGCTTTAAGTGTTTGAGAAGTTCTCTCGTTGAAGTATACTGGCGTAAGATCAGAGCGCGTTTATCAATTTTACAGCAGCCGCAGTATGTGACTATATGTTTGCTTGCAGTCTATTTGCAGAGGATGCTTTTACATTAGTACAAGCTGACAGTAGCCCACACTTGGACCTCCTGCTTGCTCGTAGCAGAACTGAGCATTTCCAGGAAAGCTTCAGCCTTTATGTGTTGGAGCTCGACACTTTAATGGGTTTGATGTGTACCTGCGCTCGCACCGCTGCACATAAAAGAGTGATGGGCCGCGGTGTCAGACGAGATGGAGAAAGAGTGTTGGGAATCTGGGAATGAAACAGCTTCAGGTGGATCCCGGTTCATCCGTAGTGTGAGGGTCAACGAGACGAGTAATCATCCTGGTGAAGTGCGTCAGCGGTTATTGAGCTGGTGTGTTGAGGGGGTGGGGCTCGGTTGGGAATCGAGTAAAGATTTGCATATTTTTAATAAGTATGTCCTTCGCTGGTGGTGCTTTAAAAAGTGTATGTAAATATATGTCTTGGGGGCGGAGTCAATAATATGAGGACTTCATGATGTCATCAGAAACGGAAGGTCATTTAAGAGGCGGCGGATTTTGTGTGTGTGGAATTTCAAATAGAATGTGGAATATGTGCTATTTAACAGAATAAAACGATTTACGCACTAATATTAAATGTGCATATTGTAAAGGATGGATATGTATATGGCAGGTGGTTTGTGGGGTGGAGTTAAATAAACGAGGACTTGATGATGTCATCAGAAAAGGAAATTTGTTTTAGAATTTTTTTTTCTTCTTTTTTTTATGAATGGCAAACATTGTTTAAACCATTTAAAGAAGCATGTGGCACGTGTACTATTTCACAATATACAATGATTAATGTACTAATATTAATTTTGCATACTGTAAAGTATTGGTTGTATGCAAATTCAGATTCCGGAAACAATGTTTGCAAACCCATCTTGCTTTGTAAAATGTAAAGTAAAATTATGTGTATTCATGCAACAGGATCTTCTAGATTTTGCAGTTCATTGGATGGTGAAAAGTGTGTGCAAAGTGTATGTCACATGGTTTGAGGGGGCGGGGTTAAAACGAGGGCTTGATGATGTCATCAGAAATGGAATGTTGTTTTGGAGGCGGGAAAAGCTGCATTTCAAAGAAAGGCAAACAGTTTGTTTTGTTTTGTACTGTTAAAAATAGTATGTTGGAAAATTGCTATTTTACAGCATACAATCATTGATGCGCTAATATAAATTTTACAAACTGTAAAGTATTGATAGTATGTGAATTCAGATTCCCTGATGTCCGCAACCCATTTTTCTTCGTAAAAGAGGATCTTCAGTGAGAAGAAGATTCTCAATTTTGTCTATTTGCATTTGATTGGATGGTGGAAAGCATATGTAAAGTATATGGCAGGTGGCTTTAGGGGCGGGGTTAAAAATATATACCGGAAAGTATGTAGATTCCTTAATGTTCTCAACCCATTTAACTTTGTAAAATAGCAGGAGATTTTTGTGAAAAATGATCTTCAGTGACAAAAATACTTGACTTTGTGTATCCGCTGTTGATTGGATGGGGCGAAAGTGTATGTAAAGTTTATGGCCGGTTGTTCAGAGGGCGGAGTTAAAAAAAGAAGTCTTGATGATGTCATCATAAAAGGAAACTCGTTTCAGAGGTGGAAAAAGTTGGTATTATTTAATAAGGTCATATGTGTACTGTTTTACCATGCACAACAATTTATGCACAAATATTAATTTTGCATACTGAAAAGTTGGTGTACTACGCAAATTCAGGTTCCTAAAAAAAACATTTATGATTTATATTGATTTATTTTCATGAAACAGGAACTTCAATGAGAAAAAGTACTTGGTGGTGGAGTAAAAAAAAAAAATACCAGGGCTTGATGATGTCATCAGAAAAGCAAAGTCGTTTTAGAGATGGAAATAGCTGCATTTTAATGAAAGGACGATAACGTACAGTAGGTAGACAACCAGAATGGGTAATACCGCCGCGTGTAGCAGGGACTTGCCGTTTTGAGTTTAACTTCTGTAAAAGTTACTATTTTGATAAATGTTACATCTTCCCATACAAAGCATTGAAAGATCAGCATACAAGGATCACACGTTTATTTTTGTGTATGTGTTTTCCAGCACTAAAACGAACATTAAGTGTTGTTTTGACAGCGTTCGAAGAGCGTATGTTACTGAAAGGCCGTGGGCAATAGCGATGCCAGCCAGGCATCTGCGTTTAATGTGTTTGGGTCTCAGTTGGACACTGGGTCAGTAGGAGACGGATAGACGGATGATACGGAGCGACCCGCGTTCGCTAAGTGCTCGGTGTAAACCTCAAAGGTCACCTCGACATTTCAGCGCTGAGATCATCCTCCCGTCGAGGTCTCCTGAGGTTAATGCATCTGGACAAACAGAGGAACACCGTGTTCGTTTGTTCTCCACCGTTGTCGTCTGCAGTTTTCGTCTGCTGACATAATATCCATGAATGATTCATTGGCGCTCATGTATAATTGAATGAAAGCAGACAGAATGGACTCCGGCAGATTCATGCACTCTTTACATCTTTATTGGTCTGCTGTGGGATAATCCGATCAGATGCCATATGGGATGCGGTGGGACAATGATGAAGGCTTAGGTGTCTCACTCCTTTAAAGCATTACAGGCACAAATCCCAAGTTTTTGTTGTGGGAGATATTAGATAAAGTATTATCTAACATAAGACTAACCTAGCGTGAGAAGCAGCTTGTTTCTGGGCTGTCCCACCTCATAGGTTCCTTCAATTGAATTGATCTTCAACTCAATGTATTAAAAATTTTATGTATATGATTATTTATATATAAAGTAAAACAATTTTTTTTAAATATTAATTTATTTTATATTGATTAAATAAAAACATGTTATATAAAATATGTATTCAATATTTAATACATTCATAAATATGTAATATATTTAAAAAATCTGAAATTACAGTTTTGATGAAAATAGAAAAATTGTTTTAATAAATAAAATTATATATAAAACATTTTATATAGTTAAAATAAAAACATTAAAATATGTATCTATTAAATATTTAATACATTATTAAATATAATAAATATTTTATATATGTAGGAATTGCAAATACATTTTAATTACAGTAAAAATATAAAAGTAGTTTTAGATCTATATATAGAAAATTATTTATATACATATTATAGATTTCATTTGAAAAATAATATATACATTGAATATAAATTCAATCATTTAAACATCTATGTCTTAAATACATGCAAATCTAAAACATTATTTACTAAATATTTAATATATTGCTAAATAAATATAATTAATATATAGTAAAATAATATTAGTAATACATTTATAGAATACATACAATTACATTTGTATACATCTTAACGAAAAATATAAAAATAATACTTCTATAGTTATTCATATACATAAATTAATACCAATATTGTAGTCTTTTATTTATATATATCTATATATATATAGATATATATATGTGTGTGTGTGTATATATAAAATTTGAATATCGTATATAATTTTATATAATTTATTATACATTGTATACAAGTAATAAAAACTATATTAAGTAAATGTATAAAATTTGTACTATTTAACATTTTTAGTTTCATGACAAACATGACAAATGACATGATTAATAATTTAGTATTAATATTATTTTAATTTGTGTTTATAATTATTTTTATAGAAACACTTGGATATATATATATCTTTTATATATGTATGAATAAAATCCTAACAGTTGAAAGCGTTGACCTCTCTGACCTCCTGATGTTGTCTGTCCTCATTCGTGAAGCTCAAGCACCTCCTGTCACTCGTTTCATAAGAGCTTCAGATGTCAGGAGACGCGGTGGATGACAGGTGGGACGCACATCAGCTGTTATTGATCAGGGAGATTCATCTTCCCATAATGCTTCACACTGACGTCTCCGCTTCCTTCCAATCCCCGTCTGAGTCTGATCTCCAGACGTCTGTGTTCACAGACAGATGTTTAACACAGCGCTCAGCACGCGCTCAGGGTTCGACCGCCAGACGAAATTAAAATGTTAAGAGGATGAATTTCATGAAAACAGTTCCAAATCATATCTATTTAATGTAGAAATACCACATTTATCTGTTGGTTTGTTTGTTTACTTATTTATACTTTTTCATTTTTTTCTTTTTTCACATATTTATTTATATTTATTATTTTCTATGATTTTATTTATTTCTTTTATTTCATTTTACTGTTTAATTATTTTTGTAAAATGTATTTTATTATTTAATTGATTATTGCAAAATTTTCCCATTTTCTAAATTGTCATTGAAATACAGAAGAAATGCATAATGTGAAAAAAAATTAATTAATAAATTAATTTTAAAAAAGCATTTGCTTAATATATTATTTAATAAACTAATGTAATATAGGTCTATATTAGTTTTTCATTTTTTTTTCATATTTGAGATTTTATTTCTTATAAATTTTTATAATTTATTTGTATATTATTTATTATTTACTGTACTTACTGTTGATGCATAATATGATGAATTTGTAATATTTGTTATTTTGTTTATATCTGATTTTGTGTGTGTGTGTGTGTGTGTAGACATTTAGAATTTGTATTTATTGAGTGATGATAAAGAATGTTTGTATTCTTTTGTGTTTGTCATGAAATATGATCCGTACATGTTTTTCACAGGTTTCTAGATTAACCCTTGATTCTTCCTCTGTTTCTGTTACCTCAGTTTGTGCTGTAACCCTGTTTTCTCCTTTAGCTCCTAATGAGTCAGCTCTGAGTCACAGATAAAGCACTAATAGAGACGCTTTCATTTCCTCAGACATCATTGATTATGTGACTGTATTGATTATCTTTCCTCTGGTTTCATTAACAAATGAATGCGAGTACAAAACCAACTCTGGATTCTCTTAAAAACCCCTAGACCAACTGGAAGCGTAAAAAGCAGTCATTTTGAAGTGAAGTGTGGAGGTTATCCGCAGGTTAAAAGTGCTGGTTTCACTGGGGAATGTGTTTCGGGAGGAATGTGAGGAATTCGGCCGCTGGTTCAGGTTTCAGTGTTTGTGAGAGGGATTTGGGAAAGGGCCAGATGAGAGTCAACGGCACACTCGTAAACCTCCCTGAAGAAATCACATATTTCACAACACTTACAGTTTCAAGGATATTATGCATTGTGTATTTGTTAATAAAGAAAATAAAACCTTTATTAATTGGTTTATCTGTATTAAACCGTGTATTTTTCACCGATAGCATGTTTTTGGCAGTACAGTAATGATATGTATTATGTTAATGAGCTGTGAGTTTCAGGTCGATCGAGTGCAGAGTCATGTAAAATCTGGTTTTGTTTGATATGATCCCATTAATGAATGAGATTTGATGAATTACAGTGGGCTAAACAAAGCCTTCAGCAGTTTAGTCGATGTGACTGTCTCAGGATGTTGAGACGATCAGATCCAGTCAAGCTAATGCGTTTGGTGGCAGAGAGGAAGTGACAAAGACACGCTGCTTGATTGCTAGCGGCTAAGTGCTGCGTGCTTCACTCCAGAGGAAACGCTGCTGTTTAATTCATGCGCTGATGCTACATTTTTGATTTTGTTAAGCAGAGCGTTCCAGCAAACGTTCATTCATCTTATTGTATGTGATTTAGCTGATTAAATTCAGCTCTACATGATGAACTTGAATGATTTTTATTTTTATTCATTGTTTTTTCTTTTTTAAATTAGTGCTGTAGGAGCCATATATTAACCTTAGTTTTACTAAGTTTGTTGACGTATTTGCGTGAACGAACAACACCAAGTTACCTTAAAGTGTATCGTATTGAATGTTTTTATAACGTTTCTTTTCTGCCTAAAGTCTGTTATTGTTTCATGAACCTGTTTTTAGCCATTTTTAGCATTATTTTCTCGCTGTCTAGCGCGACAGACGTCATGACTGACGCTGTAGATGTTTAATTACTCAGTGAATCCATTTCATCTGTTTTGTGCCACAGCTTCAGAGGGCGGATATAAACTTTGCACCTCCAGTCTTCTTTGGCGTATGGTTTCCTCTCATGACTTCCTCTCTTCTTCTCTTTCACCTTTCATCTATTTGCAGATCTCTCTAGAGTTTGATTCTCTTTCAGGGCTCACTGGCTTGTCATCTCCCTCGCTGGAGTTCAGAAACCTTCTGGAACCTTCCTTTTTAACAAGTCCCCATCAAAAACCGGGGAAATTGGATGGTGCAATGAATCCGAAAGCGTTCTAGCGATTCCTCAGCTTCAGAAGCCTCGCAGATGCGAAACCTAAATTATGCAGTAGATGATCGCAGGTGTATTTCAGTCTGAAGTGTTTGTTTGACGGTCCCTGATTAACAACTGGCCCGGTTTGTCTGTTCTGTTCTCCCGCTGAGCGTTCCTCTGTAGGCTGGATCTCATTCCTGTTCCCTGCTTTCACTGTTTTTATCCTCAGTTCTGGAGAGCAATTACCAACATCAGAAACCCTGCTGAATATTCATGAGGCCCCACTGTATTACACAAGAGTGCCGAGAAATACGCAGAGTAGTTCTGTGGCTACTGCACAGGTTTAAATAAATCTCCAACCTTAAGTTTGTTACAGTTTTGGTGCTTTTGGGGGACTTTGGACTTGGGCAACCTAGCAACACCACAGTAACAACATAGCAACTCATCAAACATCTAGCAACACCTTAGTAACAGTATAGAAACACTTCAAACACCTAGCAAAACCCTAGTAACAGCACATAAACTCTTTAAACACCTAGTAACACCCTAGTAACAGCACATAAACTCTTTAAACACCTAGCAACACCCTAGTAACAGCACAAATACTCTTTCAACACCTAGCAACACTCTAGTAACAACACAGAAACTCTTTAAACACCTAGCAACACCCTAGTAACAGCATAGAAACTCTTTCAACACCTAGCAACACTCTAGTAATAGCACAGAAACTCTTTAAACACCTAGCAACACCCTAGTAACAGCACATATACTCTTTCAACACCTAGCAACACTCTAGTAACAACACAGAAACTTTTTAAACACCTAGCAACACCTTAGTAACAGCACATAAACTCTTTAAACACCTAGCAACACCCTAGTAACAGCACATAAACACTTTCAACACCTAGCAACACTAGTAATAGCACAGAGGCTCTTTAAACACCTAGCAACACGCTAGTAACAACACAGAAACTCTTTAAACACCTAGCAACAACCTAGTAACAGCACATACACTCTTTAAACACCTAGCAACACTCTAGTAACAACACAGAAACTCTTGAAATACCTAGCAACACCCTAGTAACAGCACATAAACTCTTTAAACACCTAGCAACACCCTAGTAACAGCACATAAACTCTTTAAACACCTAGCAACACTCTAGTAACAACACAGAAACTCTTTAAATACCTAGCAACACCTTAGTAAAAGAACATAAACTCTTTAAACACCTAGCAACACCTTAGTAACAGCACAGAAACTCTTTCAACACCTAGCAACAACCTAGTAACAGCATATAAACTCTTCAAACCCTAGAAACACCCTACCTAGCAACACTCTAGTAACAGCACAGAAACTCTTCCTACACCTAGCAACACCTTGGTAAATTACAGAAATTCTTCAAAACCTAGCAACAGCTTAGTAACAAACACATAGCATAGCAACTCTAAGAGCATCTACGGAACCACTTAGCAACATAAATTCTAGTTTTGCTTTAATCATATTACAATAATGAGCCACTAAACAGCTCAATGTCAGGGTCACAAGGCAATTGTGACATTTCTGTCAAATCACAGAGGTTTCTCCGATGTGGAGATGTTGTTGTTTGTGTAAAGCAGGTGTTCGTCAGCAGCTCTGTGGTCACAGTAAATCAGCAGTCCTGTTATCGTGAGCCGTATATCTGCATATTGTCATGAGACGCCGCCCGTGGCGCTAGTCTGACAGCGTAATGGATGAGATGTTGTGATACGCTTTTATTTGTGCTGCTCCGAGCCTTGACTCCATACTCACTGTGTCTCTTCTCGTTTGACAAATTTGTCCTAATTTACGGTTGTTTATAAAAGCCGCAAGGCAATCCATTCTGAGCTCCCCCATCAAACAACCGGCTGTACATCAAACCCACTCCAGCGGCTTTAGCTGCTTTTAGTGTCTTCAAGCTGATCTGCCATCTCTCATGGCCCGGGAGCTTTCTAGAAGATTCCCTCAAGGTCACTGTGACCACCTGGAGGAACATTACCTTGCTCTTTCAAAGCTCAGGACACTACATTCTCATCAGGCACCATGCAACAAGTAATTTGTCTGTTGCAAAATGTACAAATCAAAACCCATCAGAACATAATTGATGTTAGTTTATAGCTGTTATTTCTTTTTTAAATTTATTTATATAGTTTTAATAATTGATGTGGCTTTTACTCCTTGTTGCAAAGAAAAATCAACATTAAATCTTTTTTAAATGTTAAATGATTTAATTGATGAATTCATTTGAAGATTACATTTAAATACATTTTTATTTTACAATTATTTTATTTTTCATTTATTAAAATAGTATGTTTATCAATAATTGCATATTTTAAAAAATATATCTGTAAAACCCTTTAATTAAAAAACATTGGAAATACAAAACCACACGAAGGAAATTTACTTGCGAGTGCTGACTTTAATACATTTGATATTTCTCAGTAGATTTGTCTCAGACGTTTCTCCAAAAACTCGTAGAGGCAGAAATTAGTCAATTGAAATGTTTGAGTACTTTTGATTGCAGACTATTTGTTGTATAGCTGAACACTTTGTTGACGTCTCTTCTGAGATACTGATGAGATATGTGCGAGATTACTGGGGTCTTTTTTTTCTCAGGGGAGCCATCTAAGCAGGAGACACACATTTCAATTAGCTCTCTATTTAATTTCTTTGCTGTATAGTAGAAACAATCTCATTTATGTTTTTGTTTTCTTTTCCACAGACGTGCAGCTTGCGTCTGTCCTTCACTTGACCGTTCGTGTACTGTATGCAAGCGCTGCAGTTAGTCGAGTGTTGGGTTGGTCACTGTGTCGATGATCTTTGGTGTAGATCAATAATTCCATTCATGGGGCACAAGCACAAGTGCAGGGTAAAGTGCTTTTCTGATTGCTGCTGTATGACGCTCGTATCGATTCTGGGCCGGGATGTTTTAGCCACTATGATCAGAAAGAATTGCAGATTGTTCCATTTCCCTGCGAGTAATCCAAATATATTCAATTACGTCTGTGGCCTAAACATATTCTGCAGATATTATTAAATAGACAGGAATAAGTTACAAGACAAACTTCTTACCCTGATGTCAAAGCTCAGCTTGTCCATCTAATGCATTTTAAAACGGTATATTTGACAACAGAAATACATATTTTTTTACACTAATTCACTGTATCCAAGTGGCCTTTTACAATAGTTGCATGTGAAAGTAGCAAACCATAAGATTTTTTAAATAAACGCATTCACATCATTACTTAACTTGTTATAAAAACAGGTTCAGCCTGGTCTAATTTTCTAGTTTTAGAGGGGTTTTGGGGAGGTCAGGTTGGCAGACCAGTTGTCTGGCCAACTTAACAGCAGCTAACAAGACTGGGAGACCATTTAGAGCAGCATAAAATGGTTTTCTGGTCTTTCACTCTGGTCTGATTTGCTAGTCTTATGTGGCTTTTGGAGCAGTTTGACTGCAAGAACATGTAGACCAGTCTAAACTGGTTAGTTGACTGTTGATGCTGTTCTGATTTGCTAGTTTTAGAGGTATTTTGCAGCAATCAGGCTGGGAGACCATTTAGACCCACCTAAATTGGTTTGCTGGTCCTTCAGTCTGGTCTGTTTTGGTAATATTATAGATCTTTTGGAGTGATCAGGCAGAGAGACCATCTAGACCAGCCGAAACTGGTTTGATGGTCCTTTTGCATGGTCTGATTTGTTAGTTTTAGCAGGGTTTTGGAGCGACCAGGCTGGGGGACCATGTAGACTAGCCTAAACGGGTTTGCTGTTCCTTCAATTCTGGTCTGATTTTGTTAGAGTGTTTTTGGAGTGATCAGGCTAGGAGACCATCTAGATGAACTGCTTTGCTGGTCCTTCAGCCTGGTTAAATTTTCATGCTACTTTTAGAAGTGTAACAAGACTTGGGGTCCATCTAGACCATCTTTAAATTGGCTAAGATCAGCTGAATAGTTTAGGCTGGCTTAAGATTTTTTTTTTAACAAGGATAAAAGGCAAAGAATGCAAGAAAAAAGATGCGCCATCTTATAGTACCATTGGTAGGGGACATTTTAAAAGTCATATGAATTGGCCCAGAGTCCACACACGCTTCAGGTTACACCCCCTCCCTTGTTTTAGACCAAGGTCATTGGGGGTTTAATGCTGCTGTGAAATATGCAGGTGGTGACATTGTTACCCTTGTTGTGACAGGTTTCAGGTGCACACAACGGCGCCATCCATCAGTCAGAGCGATGGATTGGACTCAACGGTGGAGTCTCTAGACGCCCACCAAACCCCCAGTAAGACGCCCCAAGCTAATCCCAAACCTTCACAAGCAAAGCAAGCAGTGGTACTACGGTGCAATAAATCTTCCTCACCTTCCTCTTATCGAAGCTCGCTGTGGTCAGTGTAATTCCTGCGGTCTTAAAGGCCGATTGCACTTTTCTCTTCGTTGTGTTCCAAATGCAATGACGCCTCGAGGGGATTCTTAATTCAAGCCCCATTGATTTGCGGTCATAGATGTGCATTAGTGTGAAGGTGAATGAAAACAGTTCCTGGTTCCTGAAGAAAAAAATCTGAACAGGGATAAGGTTTACTCACTAAACTGAGCACCGGTGTTCTGAAAAGTAGCAAATTGCCCTGATTATAGTTACGAACAAGCACGGGCGCTAATGAAAGATCACACAGTACACTTTGGGATGCTTCCATATGTTGAAGTTCCTCATCAGTGGATTTCACAGGAACACAGCTGGAGCACAAGCTCAGGGATGGTGCAGTCGCATCTATTCCCCAAGTAAAAGCGACGTGAAGTAATTACACTGTGGGTCATCCTCTAATTAACAAGCTCAAACAACATAATCAGTCATCGTGAAAAGAAGAACAACCTCTTGAAATTAACAGGGAGTCGGAAGCGTCGAGTTGATGCATTGTTTGTTTGAAATAACAACTATCGGTAACTCCATCTAGGTCTGTTTCCTGTTCTTGACCTCTTGTTGTGACCTTTATGGATTTGACTGACAAAACCAATGAGGAGGTTTTAGTCTATTAGAGGCTTGGTCCAGGTTTTCTGGTGCACAATGCGGGCACTTTCGCTGCAACTACAAAACACTCTACTGCTTTGACAGGGTGATGTTTGGTCTTTAAGAAGTGACCAGACACAGGGTCATACATCATGTTGCATTTTCACTCGTTCTCTGTGTTGTACAATTGCAGGGTTTGATGGATAGCAGCCCTCCTGGCACTCTTAAGAGAGAGAGAGAGTGAGAAAGTCTCAGCTATTGACAGTCTGTGCCTGTGAGGAAAAAGCTCATTCTTCTCTTTCGGTGTAGTTTGGAGCAGTACATCTTCTGGATGTCTTCAGGCTATATTCGAGTGTGTTTTTCACAGGGAGGTCTATAATACCTGGAGAAAGCTGTCTGTTAGCATTCCCACTCATTCAGTGGTGCAAGATGTACACAATCTGACTATCCGGGATGCAACAGACAGGGTTCACTTTTAAGATCTGCCACTGGTGATACATCTACTATAATATGATGAAGATTTATGTCGATGTTCCTTGCAGGAAATGTAATTATTTAGAATGCTCGGTTACTTTTGAACAGTTGTTGATGGAGAAAGATGCTTTATGGAACCAGATGGTGTAGTTGGAGAATATTCCAAGATGGTCCACGCTAACCAGTCCATATTACTTACCCTATTACGTTACTATAAGTAGGGCTGTGCAAAAAATGTAATTTTTTCATGCACATCTGGGGTGCGTTTCCCAAAAGCATAGTTGCTAACCTGTTAGCAACTTAGTTGGTTGACAATCGGAAATTGTACGGCAACCAAAAAGTTGCTAACTGCTTTTTGGGAAATGCTCCCCTGGTCAGTAAAGCCGCTCCTGTGATAAATAGTAAATCTCCAGCACATACTTTCAGATCAGTGTTGCTCAGTCCCCAATTATCCCAATTTTCCTACTTTAACACTGTTGCCACAGATTGTTTTTCATGTCCACGGGTTGAAGCGCCCCCAATAACGCAATATTTACCCCCATGAACACAATTTTTAAAAAACTGTATGCAAACATGTATACTACTGAGCATAATGCAATTTTTAGCTAAATTGGCTTCTAAATTATAACATTTCTATTTGTTGAAATGTATTTATTTAGACAGAGGCGGTCATAACTTTATTTAAACATACATTACACAATTAAGACATCACTAACAGGTAAAGTAAAATATAATGAGTATGTAGTCTAATATTTCGCAAATTTTCTACTCTACACTTAAATTCGCTGCTAACTAACGAGCTGTGGACACTTCATTTTTTTTGCTTGTGGACTTGCCTGAAGGTAAATTAAATTCTATGTGCCATTTTGTTTTCAAGCTGTTTTATTGACGTCTTTCCACAATTGAAACACAGATTGAGGGATTAAATGAGGCATGAGATGTTCATACATGATTATTTCATGTTAAAACTAGTAGTAAAGAGGAAGGAATGATCACGTTGATGTTTAAACTGAGGCATTTATACAGCAATCTGTCACAACATATCAAAGAGCATTAAAACGGCATTTATTGTTTAAATATCCTGACAACTATTTTATTAAAATAAAAATATCAAACTGGAAGTTTCCAATGGACTTCCACTTGTGCCGTGGTTAAAACAATGCTTTATTTGTTTGATATAACGCTAAATACTATATCTTTACGAATATGTGTACTGTTATACGTCTTAATAGGACTAATTAGCTAAAATAAGCACAACAAAAATGGCAATTAACTAAATTTATCTGCATTTTTTAAGTAACATTAGTCACGTGTGGGTTTTCAAAACCATAACATACACAGATATTAGCATTTTTTATATCTTCTATGTAGTTAGCAGATTTTTGCAGTAGCTTATAGTGTAGCTAATAACTTTTCTAAAAGGCTAGCCTGACTGTAAATTATGAGTATGAAGAGAAGTCTCTGCAAGCTGCAGTTTCAAAGGAGCCTTCTGTTAGCTAATGGAAAGGGGTCGGGAGCATTATTTTCCCCTTTTCTGCCGTGTTTTGATGGATTCGAGGTGTTATGTTGGATGTGAGGGGCCAGAACATTCTGCCTAGCCTCACCTGATCACAGCACGTCATCATGAGAGCGAGAAAGATGATTTGATAAAGATAAAGAAGGTGCTATGGCGAAGTGCCTAGCATTAGCTTATATTTTGCACTTAGCCTGTGGTGTATGGTTGAAGGAATCATGTTGAAAAGCCATAATTATGTTTTCAAAGTCTTTGTTTGACATTACTTCAGTGTTCGGGAGCAGGACTAGCTAAATAAAAAAAAGTCACGCAGCTAATATCGAGTTCACACTGCATGTTTTTCAAAGCAGACAACTCTGTCTGGTTCGTAAACTACAGCCAAATGCACACGAGAAGTTTGCAGTTTGGGAAAAATTGTGTATACACAAATCTAATTTTATCTACTTCTTGTTAGCTCATTATACAGCTGACGACTTTCACGCGAACTGCTGTTGCTAACTTTTTGTTACCTTGTGTAACTAGCATTATTTCTAATGACAATTAGATGATTTTTGTAGTTTAGCTTGTAGTATAGCTAACAATGTTTTTCCCCTTAAACTCCATAATTTTGAATAGCATAGAGCTAGCTTGATTTTAATTGGCTTTTGTTGTAGTTAACTACTTCCCTTTTGCATCTAATTACATCTTTAATAGCTAATAAAGACTGGTTAGCAGGTTAGCTTGTTAAGCTAATTATTTCACATTTTAATTTTTTTTCTTTCTTAAATTACAGTTTCCGATTGCAAATAGTTAGCTCTTTTGTTAGCTTGTAGTTAGCACCTAACTAAATTTTCTTTCTAATAGCGTATTTACCAGATTTTTGTTAGCATGAAGTTTAGGTACTTCACCTTTTCAGGTGGTTTTACACTTGCATTGCTATATGTATGTTTTTAGCATATAGCTAGCTGATTTTAATGCAGTTAACTACTTACCTTAAGTAGCTAATAGCAAATACTTAAATTGTTAATTAAGTTGTTAGCTTGTTGTTTAACATACTTTTCCCCCCCTTTTATTATTTTCCTCTTAAATAATGTTTTTATATACTTAGCTGCTTTTGTTAGCTTGTAGTTTAGCTAACAATAGCACAGTTAGCATTTATTTTAGCTTGTAGTTTATTTTTCCTACATTTTTACAAAAAGCATATATTTAGCTGCTTTTGTTAGCTTGTGTAGCTAAACTACTTCTCCATTCCAAGCTGTTTTCCCCCTTAAATATCATTCTTTTCTAATAGCTACAAATAGCTAGTGTTTTGTCTGTAAAAGCAGAGTAGCTTAAGAGCAGTTTCAATGTTGGCAAGCGAGTCTCACTTCCCAAACACTGCATTAGTTCCACATCTTTGTAATCCACTGAATTCCCAGAGAAGGTTGAGCGGTTCGGATGTTTTGAGTTCGCTCTGTTAGAGAGTTCATTACATATTCCACTGAAAATCCAGTGGCTTTTGGGAGCACTGGCTAAACATCTAAGATGTGCTGCTCACGAAGGAGGGATATTCCTCACGCTGGCGACCCGAGTCGAGAGAGAGAACGCGAGACCCTGAGTTGACCTTTCCTCAGATAATTTCCAGCGACTCGACTCCTTGTTGTCTGCTAATTAATAATTCAGAAGACAGCATCAACACAGTCCCTGTTCATAGTGCAAAACATTTCTTAAGATGAGCCTTTGGGCATCTTGGCCTCTGCCTTCTTGTCTGTCCCCTGTTTGTTTAAAAACACATTTTTGAGAAATCTGCCTAGTGTAGTGGAAATGTAGTGGACTGAATGTATACAGTCTACATAGGCTGAACTTTTATGTATATATATATATATATATATATATATAGAAAGATACATTTTCTGTCATCATTCTGTAATTTTTTTTACAAAGTGCATAAATATATATAAGCATAAAAATACCACAACCTTCAAGTATTATTAATAAGTAAACTGATTTTTTTTATTTTATTTTAAATTGCATTTTATTTTTATATTTTTAAATTTAACATTTTTAATGTTTTAATTACATTTTTACTGTAGAAATTCCTGTTTACTGTTATTTTATTTAAAAACTTTTAATATATATCCATTAGAAATATATATATTTTTGTAATATTTGGATCAATTGCATCCGTTCTATGTATCGTTTTACCAAAAAGTGCAGCTTAAACATTCTTCAAAATATCTTATTTTGGTAAAGTCATATGGGCTTAAAACTTGTGGAGTGTGTAAATATGAACAGAAATGTTATTTTCAGGACGATCAAAGTGTATTTGATGTTAATTTGGATAAAAAAAATCCACTAAATAACTGCTATTTAATAAAAAACAAAGAAAAATGTGCTATAAAAAAGATTTTTAAAAGATAATAGGAGTATTTATTTATTTTTTACAAGAAAATGCTATTCAGGTCTTTCTAACTCAACATTTCATGTTTAATTCAAAACACTAAAACATGTCTTTGTAAGCGTAGATGAAATTTTATAGAGAAGCCTATTTACTCATTATTTTACTCCTGCGTTGACATTTTTGTGCTAAATTTAATGTTCCGTATTTTTTAAAAAGCACAGCTCTCATCAAGGTCACAATCTGTTTCTCCCGTGAATGCCGTCTATATTAAACCATGAACCTTGGCGTTTTAAAGAGACTGACCTGACGATAACAAGCTAAAAGAGGCAGAGAAAAACCACAGCTAGCCGCTTGAGAAGGAGGTGAAGGCGGTTTTCGACGCTCTCATTAAGCGAGCGAGGGCGGGATGAGAGGTCATGACCTCTATTGTGTCTCCATATTGACAGAATGTAATTCACCGGCGTGAGCTGATACACATTCCTCCGTGTCACCAGAGCCGCTCCGAAGCCCAGCGCTGATGGCTTTCCTCAGAGAAAACACACCAGATGGATGCTTTTTGTCAAGGGCTTGCTGTTAGAGGACATTTTTTAAGAGGGTCCACAGAGATGGAGCACAGTATTATGTTGACAAAAGACGTTTAAACGCCAAAACTGAGGTAAACAGGATGTGTTTTTGATGTAAATCTTGAATTAAACTCAATTTTGAGGTAGAAACCCTTTGTTTTAGTAAATATAAATAATTTAGCAGATTGGTATTGTTCAAATTAATGTAAATAACCCTGAAATTGATTATTTACACACTCCATGTGGTTTTTGAAACCCATTTGATTAACTTTCTTCCGTAAAGCACAAAACGAGAGGTTTTGAAGAATGTTCAAGCTGCTCTTTTCCGTAAAATTAAGATATGAAGTGTTGTTTTTTGGAAAAAAAATATTAAAATTCAAAGAATTTTTGCTTAAAACAATAAAATATATCTTCTAATGTGGTCATAATACTGTTTGAATTAAAGTTTATTTTTCTAATCACTGGAAGATATTGTTTTTGTTTTAATCATAAGCTTAATTTTTTAATTTATTCAGAAAACAGCTCTTCATGTTTTTATCGGCGAGTGACACATTTAAATTTTGAAGCAAAAGGACTAAAGAAGTATTTTCTTGTGAAACCCACTCCATTGATATCGGTTTCATTTATAGCTTAAAAAAACCTTTTTACTGTGCATTTTTTTTTCCGGTTTAATAGTCAATTAGCATATTTGTTTTTGTCCAAATTAACATCTAATACACTACGATCACCATGAAAATAAGATTTATGTCATCATTCATATACCATGTGGTTTTGAATGTTGAATTTCTGTTAAATGCAAAATTAGATGTTTTGAAGAATGTTCCAGCTGCTCTTTTCGGTAAAATGAAGATATTTACATTTATTCTCTGGAAAATGTCAGAAAAATGTAGTTTTTATTTTTAATTTTTATAAAGTAATAATGGTTACTAAAGTAATAATATATATTTTTTTTAAATTCAGAAATATAATATTTTAATTCAGAAAACAAGATTTAATATCTGAATATGCAAGTAACGCATTTTAATTTTGAAGTAAATAGACTATAAATTATATTTTATTGCTGTTTCTTGCCGCATGAAGTCTTTTTTTTTTACCTTAAGTGCCCTGTGTTTGTCACAGGGAACCGTGGGATTCATAACCCTCAGTTGAGGGTTCATATAACTTACATTTTCATTGATTGTTTTATTGGTTTTTCTGTGGCATTGTGACTGAGATCGGCTGCTTTAGCTCATTTTCATTTGCTTGTTTCAGAAAGTGACTGTTAATCAATCAGCTGGGAATGAGGATGCCCGGTTCTTACTCAAGAGCGTGTTACAAATAGCAACATTTGAGGGTGTTTATCATGAAAAATAAGGTCTGATATTCAGATTTCACCTTGAGTAATGATAGTTTACATGATAGTTTTATCATAAAAATAGAATAGAATGTTATATTCGAGATTCTATAAAGTAAGAATTAGCTTTGTTCCAAATGGAATACTGCATGCTACAAAGTGTCCACTAAATATTGCCTTCTAATTAAAAAGCTGACTTTTATTAATTAATTATTTTTTAAATATATATATTTTTGTGAGCTTTTAGCAGTCTATTAAAATACTTAAAATTTTGTTTCTAAGTAAAATTTTCTTATTTGATTTGATTAGATTTTTTTATAACAAAAACATTATTTAATGTATTATAAACATTTACATTAATTATAATTGTAAATAATTTGTTAAATATTACTGTATAGTGACTGGCAATGCCTTATCTTTTTTTTTTTAAATAAATAATGACGCAGTTCAAATAACATTTAAATATTATTTGATGAAAATAAACACTTATTTTAATTTTTTTTAATTTCAGAATTGTTTAAGAAAATATATCTTGAATTAAGTCCTACCACATTTGTGACCTCCTTTTTTTTTAAGCATTAAACTATTGAAATTAATTTTATTAATAGTAAATCACAGTATAGTATACATACTTTGTGTGTATATCTGTTCAAATATTTATTTTTTATCAATTATTTTAATTGATTCTAATTAAATTTACATAGTTTAATTATTATTATTTTATTTTTTTCTGGAAAAAAATATATTACAAAAATTATATTAATTAATTATTACTTATATCAATTATTAATTTAATTATATAATTTTAAAAATATATATATTTTAAAACCCTTTATCTTTCATTTCACTTAAGAATCAATCTTACATAAGTCAACATATCCCGAATTAAGACTTTTTCTTGTTTTAAGTATAGATTTCCCTGTTTTTTTTACTAAACAATGCACATGTACTGCAAAAAATGGTAAAAGTAGAAGTACCTAGATAATGCTTTCGCATCGTCGGGAGATTGGCTGTTTAATTTGGTTAATTTGAGCGCCTCAGATGCTGTTTGTAGTTGTAATTTAGCCGTAAATGAGTTCACAGAAGCTTCAAGGTCGGCTTGTTTGCACGCGTCGCTTCATCTCGTCTGATTCTTCTTTGTTGTAATGGCGTTATCCAAAGTTATTTACAGTTGTGTGTTTTAATGAACGAGGCGTCCGGGAGCCTCTGCGTGAGATTGAGACAAATGTTTGTGTGTCGGCGCAAGCACTCGGCTGATTAACTCGCGCGGGACGCCGTTTTATCTGCCGCACCGTTTGATGTATGACATCTTTTTAAGACGCGGTCGAACGCAATCACAGGCTCTTTCATTGCTCGGGCCCTTCGTCTCAGCAGATTGCCTCCGCGTCCCCAGGGACCGGGTCCCGTGTGTGTGTGTGTGTGTGTGTGTGTTACAGGGTCAAATATCCCCAAAAACACACGGTTTACAAAGAAAACATCACAAAAGGAAGGAAAAATCAATTTTGGCCACACAGGAGGCCCTTTTGTTCGATCTTTATCTGAAATTCTGTGTCGTTTCTTGTCAATATGAATCACTTCAGCATCATTTATTTGTTAGATGTCGTGTTTCGGTTCATATAAACTCTGTTTCAGCATCGCTCTTTGAGTTTTGTGTTGTGGTTTAAGTGCATTTCTCGCTGGAGTTGTTCGTTTCACGTGTCCAGATTTCCAATGAAGCCCTGCTTGTCTTTCCTTTAGCCACGTCACTGCTAGCATGCAGTCAATTCTCATTTACACATCAACCTCATCATACACTAGATACAGTAATAAACCAATGGTTCTTATTTAAACTAAATCATTACATTTTCTTATATATATCGCAATTTAGTGAACATAGATTTTTTTTTTTTTAATACTACAGTAGCTTGAGTGTTTTTTGCTGTTGTTTTGTGTAATATATTTATATATTATTATTATTTAAATATAATATATACAATTATTTTTCATTATCTCATTATTTATAGAAAATACTGATAAATACTGATAATTTAATTTATTGAAAAATGTAATATTAAATATTTTATTATATTTTATTGTATTATACAGTATAATAGTACATTATATTGTACATTTAAAAAATTTGTACTTTTTATTTGTGTCTATCTAATTTTATAATCTTGCTAAAATGGGCTTATTAGTAAAATATATTAATATTATAATAAATTAAAAGGAATATTAAGAAAAAGTATATATTTATGTAAATATAAATATCCAAGATTTTTATATATATTTTTTTAATGATTTTAATCATCTTTTTTGCTGTCATAATGTTTCCCAAATTGACTCGTTTTATTGTTTCTTTAAAAATGAATCAATGAAAAAACATAATATTAATAAAAATATAATACTTTTTAAATAACTAAACGTTATTTGAAATCTTTTGTGATAAGTTTGTCATTGTGAACCAGTGGGTGTTATAAGGCCATCACAGGTGTGTTTTGTGATCTTTAGGCTAGTGTCCTGTAGCAGGACGTCTTGTAGCATCACAGGATGATTTGTGTTGTAGATCACATCTGTGTGGCGTCTCCATGCTCTCCTGCTTCCCTGATTGACAGTAATTATATGAGGAACGGCTGATTTCTCCATAAGAGACCCTCAGTGGTGTCCGTTACAGTCAGCGATCCGTTCCAGCGAAGCTCCTCATGTTCTTCTGAACGCTAATGTGCAGCCTTTGCTCTTCATTATGCTGCATTAGCTCAGGAAACGCTTCCTGTGCTTGTCAGGAAATAAAAAGCTAGAGAAATATGGCATTGTCAATATGGCATCATTTCTGGTTCGATTGCGTCATTCGCGGCGTTTATTGCTTCATTAAAGACTTCTTGTTAAAGTGTGGTTTTGTGTCTTGATGCTTTATGCATTAAATCGGTGTTTGAGATGTTGTGATTCATGCAGATTCCGGGCTTATAATCATCTTGTTGAAGGATATAATTGAGAAAAAGCTATTATTGCCTGGATTCAGAGTTTAGCTAGTTAGCGTAGCATCGTTAGCTTTAGTTTTACGCCATTTTCAGATCGACACCTACTACATTAATACCTGATCAAAAGTAGGTTTTTGTGATAGTGTGATATCTTGTTGTAGCTGATCAAAATGTCTTTAGCAGTTAGCATTGCTATGCTAGGAGGCTAAGCTGTTGGCTCGGTAACTAAAGACTAAATGAAAAAACAAAGGTGAAATGTTTAATTTGATCGCTTTAGCTTCTGCAATGTAATGTGTCATTAAAAACATACTAGTTAACGTTTACTTGATTAAGAATAGATACAATCTTAGGTAATATATATATATATATAAAATTTATATTTTTAAATTAGGCATTGAATAAAGTACCTATAGAAAGCTGTTTTAGCCAATCGATTGGCTTTATTGAGGAAGAAGGATTAGATTTTAAATGGAATTGCAAGCATTTTTCTCCTCCGTTAATCTGCATTGTGTTTTCATAAAAACATCAAGTGAAGATGTCCTTGCCAATCCACATGCTAACAGGAAACGCTTTTTTAATATAGCCGTATATCGTCAATATTTCGACATATTATAGTAGTTGTTAATGGTAGTTCTGAAGTCTTTTTAAAGTATGAAATAGACTTTGAAATATGTATCATGTGTGCTGTGTTTGATGCCAAATTTAAGGAGGTTTTGGCACTTGCTATGTTATTGGTACATTAGCCAGTTAGCATCGTCAAGATGTCATTTATGTTAGCAGCGCTAGAGTTGCTAGTCACATGACATTTAGCGTCATCTAATTCACATCCACAACATTAGCTAAGCTAACATTAGCTAAGTCGCTGTTGATCCTCATTGAGTTTGCTTGTAAACTTCTGCGTGCTAACAGGAAGTTACTCTTTGAATTAGCAGTATATCGCTAGTATTGTGCCATATTATAGTAGATGTTTTTCCGGTGTCTGCTTTTGTTTCGAAAGCTCTCAAAGTGACTTTAATTTCTCCTGTCTGCTGTTTTTGACATCAAGGCTCATGAGGGAAGTGAATGGGACTTGCTAAATTAGCCAGTTAGCATTATCCATACTTCGTTGATACTAGCAGCTTTAGAGTTGCTAGTCACATGACATTTAGTTTTAGTAGATTTACATCCACAATGTTAGCTTTCTCCAGGCCCTGTTGATTTCCATTGCGTTTGTTTGCGTTGGTTCGTATACGTCAAGTGAAGCTGCTCTCTCCGATCTGCGCGCTAACAGGAAACGACTTTAGCTCTGGCCGTGGGAATTAAACTTGCCCTTGAAAAAAACCCTATCACAGACTGACAGTACCGTCTCCTCCACATCCGCATCGCTTCTCGGAGAGAGGTGAACGAGTTAGCATGCTAGTAGCGGTTGGATGCCAGTTTTCCAAGGCTAAAGCGCATGTTCGTTTGACCCCGACCGGCCTGGTTTCCCGGCGGTGACTGCATCCATCCATTATGATGTTGTCGCTGAGGGCAAGGTCCTGCCCTGTTGAACGCTGGAGCAGGGGCCGCGCTAATGCCCTCCCGGGGCCGATAATAGAAGAATAATCCTCTTATCCATGCCTGAGGCCGTCTGTAGGAGCAGGACATCTCCTTCAGGGAGCGCCGACACCCCGCACTTGACGCCAAGCTGCCAAACCCCTATTTATTGTGTTAGCTGAGAGATGAGAAGCTGCTAGCATCCATTTAGCTATCTGAATTTCTGATGAGTGCTCTCGATGTATCAGAGCTGGTTTCTGTAAAAAGGGCCGATTGTGTTGTAATGAATGGGCTTGTGGTGACGCTAACAGCGTAGATGAAGTTCGCTGTGTGGGTTTTATGCTAATGGAGGCTTTTATATACGCTAGTTCACAGATTGGTGCTTATTCAGATCCAGATTCATTTAAAAAAGCCACCGAGGAATGATTTTCAGGACATTCTGCTTGCATTAGCGGTCCTTAGATGTTGTGAGCTTGCTGATTGAATGAAATGTGATGAGAGAAAAAGACTGGGCGTTGTTAAGTGAGGATTTGGAAAAATTTGTCATGTCATGACACGTTGCAAATAAATTAACCGTTTTTTTTATTATTAATCAAGTAAAAAGTTAATTTTATTGATTTAATAATTTTTATATTTATTTTATAATAAAATTTATTATATTAAATATATTATATTTAATATATTTCATTATATATATATTTTTATATAATTTACGAGTGAATTAAATAAAATAATAAAACTGCCTCAAATCAGTCTTGAATGAAGTCTAATTAAATACTACTATTTCATAACTGATTAATAGATAAATGTTAACATTAAAATAAAATTTTTAATAAAAAGTGAGTATATTTATTCAACATTTTTAAATTAACTTTTATTAATAAAAAGTAAAAATGTAATTGTTTTTATATTATATATTTAACGTTAATTATTAGTAATTATTTTTTTTTACATATGAAAAAGGCTTTTAAAATAAAATTGTACATAATATTATTACAATTAACGTTTTGATAAAAAATTATTCTAATATAAAAAGTAAATTTTAATATTTAATAGTTATTTTTAATCTAAAATATTCTTTAAATTAAAATTTAATTAAACATTAATTGTTAATAAAATAAACAATTATGATGTTTCATTACATTTAATTTTTTAAGAATATTTTATAATTGTAAATATTACAATTTATTATTATACAAAAATAATTTTACATATTTTAATATAAAAGTATTATTTGTTTATAAATTATGCTAAACAAGATTTTTTTTTGTCTACTACAGTATATGTATAATTGTGCTGGAGTGCTATTTCAAAATGACTTCATTTCTGTAATCGTTTGTAATTCCCATCCTCATCCATAATACTATCATCAGACAGTTTTGTCCAGCAGAAAGTACAGCGTGTTTCAGAAGTGCAGGTCAGAAACGGAGACGGCTGGCGTCAGGAGAGTGAGGCTCTTAGCGGTGATGCTAGTCGCTACGCTACAATACAGGACACAGCAGGGAAAGTGAGGATCAATTCCCATAAAAGCCTGGTTTTACATGTTGGCTGTACTCGCTTTAAATCAGCCAGAAATTGAATTTGGATGAATTGCTTCCTGGTTATGGTGATGTTTGCTGTTACCTCGCTCACACGTTTTAAGTGGTTTTTCCCTCCACTTTCTTTCGCGCCGTTTAAGTGCATGTTGAGAGTAAACAGTGATGGATACAAATCTTCAAATGGGATTTTGGGAAGGTGGAGGAAACCGAAGCAGAAGTGAGAGAAAGTGCAATTTCAATTATATTATTTAGATAATAATATTTATATAAATTTTTTTATCATAATGATTACATTAATGGTAATATTTTACATATTTTTTAAATAATATTCTTATTTGAAAAATCTAATTAAAGAACCAAATAATAATAAGGATTTAAATAAAAATAAGCTAAAAGGCATTTTCATTTAATCTTTAAGAAAAATAAAATAATCAAATAATTATACAATAATAATAATAATTTTATAATAATAATAATGTATTTTTTGTTTTTTATTTAGTAAAATAATGATAATAATACATGTACAATGATCACCAGATAGCATTAACGTACGGTTCAATTTTTTATTTTATTTTTCTGTTTGACACTAGATGTCTTTGGGGGGGGGGGGGGGGGGGGGGTTTGGTCCAGATTAACCTATCTACTGTACTTCAATGAAGAAACAGCCTTGAATATTGAAAAGGGTGTTATTTTTGCCTGCGTTCAGATTAACATTAGCATCAGAATGATGGTCTTTCTGAGACAAAACGCCACACCAGTGTCATCATTATTAGCGGGAGACTCGTCATTTGGAAGATGTTTATAAGACTAATTTTGAAAAACTTGAAGATTGATTATGTAATGAAAGATGAGGACCAGATTAAATTATATTAATAAATAAATCAGATATACCCTATCTGTGTCCTCATGTTAAAACTCAAGAATAAGTTTAGACTCTTATGCTATCAGTTTATGTGTACTCAAGGCTTGTATATTTATATGCAATAATTTAATGTTAATATTAATAACTTTTTAATATAAAACTTTTTTATAGGTTTTACATTTCATATTTAATTGGAAAATTAATCATTTTAATTATTAAGACGCATTTAAAAATGTATGTTATAGTTAGTTTCATAATCGTAATATTTTTTTATATTCTTTAAACATAAAAATATTAAATGTTAAAATGTATTTTTATTATAAGATGTTTTATATAGTTTTCACATTTTTGTATATAGTGAATTTAATTTAATTTAATTTTTATATTTAACAATTGTACCATTTGAAAAAAAATGTTTTTAAAGTAATTAAAAAATTTGCATAATTTTAAAATAAAATGTTATGTATAGATTTAAAATGTTACATTTAATTTGAATTTAATATAGCAAGTTACATTTAATCATATTAACATTAAAAAAGTGAAAATAAAGTGAGAAATAAAAACAAATAACAATAATAATACAAAATATTTACTTTTAATGTTCTTTATATATTTTGTATATATATTATACTAAACAAAACAAATTGCATTTTCCAAATTTGGTACAGTTATAGTTAAAATCCCATGAATATAATGATGATTTTCAAATGTTTTCATTCAGTTTCAGTACGTATTTTCCATTATTACATTTTATTTCCATGTCAACAATAAAATATGGCAACAAATCACTGAAAAAATAGTCATCATAGTGTGATTTGAGCTTGTATAAACTGTATTTATAAAAGAGATTTTTTGCTGGTTGCTGAAAGCTGATTGGCTGTCATAACAGGTGGGCGGGACTTCTCTCATTGGTCTGATGGACTGATGATGGTTTGTCTGTTTGTCCTGAACATTCCCTCACTTTTTAGGACTATTTTTTTAAATGGTTACATTATTTTCCTGACAATTAAAAAAAATGATGTTTGATGATGTTTTATTAACATATTTTATTAATAATAATAATACTAAATGTTTTTTTCATATTCAGTTATATTATTATATGCAATTTTGTTATTTATTTTGGTTTAAAAAACATACCGTTTTTTTAGGGGTCTTGTATTGTGTTGTTATTTTTATGACAACTAAGTACATTTTCTCTTTCAGACTGGTTCTTTGTAATTGGTCAAACACGATCAAAGAGCAAATGCTTGGCGTTCACATTTGGAACTGAAACGCAGTCCTCTTCAGGCCGTCCTACCTTGGGAGCAGGCTCTTTCTAAATAAGTAATGGCTCTATTTGTTTGCTGTCGCAGCGGTGTATGTTCATAATAGAGGCTGAGAGGAATCTGGCAATAAAGCGCTGGTGTATAAATCAATTAGAGCTGAGGTAGATTCATATCTGGTGTCTGAGGCTGGAGTAACTCTCGCCATTACTCACAGCCGCTGATTACATCCGGCCTTCAGAGCCGCTTACTCTGGGCACCTTCGCTAAATGCCTCCAAGTTTCATTTCCACAGGAACAAAGATCACATCTGAGGAGGATCACGTGCCGCTAATTTATTTAAGGAGCTCGACGGGGTTTGCTGCTGGACGTCCTGAGTGATTGGGTGATTGAGCTGATCGAGATCTAGATCAGTGGTTCTCAACTGGTTTCACTTTACGATCCAGATTGGACGCCAAGTGGTCCAACAGAACCAGAAAACATCCATATATTTATTTATATATTGTTTTAATTTTAATAATTTAGTACACCAAGGTTTTTTTTATATTTTTAGTTTTAATTTCAATTTTAATCTTTTAGTACTTTTGTTGATCTCTTGCCATTTTAATAAATTTTTTTATGTCTATTTTATTTTTACATTTTAGATATTTTAGTACAAGTTTTTTTATTTATATTTCTTAATATTTAGATATTTTTACAGATTTTAATTTTAAACAGTTTTTGCCATTTTAATGTCCTTTTATTAACTTATATTGTAGTTTAAATTATTGTATTAAATTAAGTTTTTACATTTTATATATATTTTTATTTTACAATTAAATACTGAAAGACACAAATTTTGTCCAAACTGATTCTCTCTAGAATGAGTTTTACATTTTTTAAACAAATTTTTCTTCTTTCTTTCTTTTTTATTTGTTTGACAGGTTGACATTTCCATGACATTTTAACCACATTTTCTCTGGCTATTTTTTATTTTCAGATAGATTTCATTACTGTAATGTAAAGAAAATATATATATATATTTGCATAGTAAAGTTGCACTTTATGATAGTATTAATTGTATAAAATACACTGTTAAAATACATTGTTACAAGAAGGAGAATGACACCTTGTTTTAAAATGTATGGGAAAGCAAACCGTTTATAAAGTAGCCTAAACTGCAATCAAAACTAATTTTAACCTGTAATCAAAACTCAAATAAGTTTTGAGTTTGGTTGGACACGCTACTTTGTGGTCATTAAACTATACAGGGGTGCGTTTCCCAAAACCATAGTTGCTAACCTGTTAGCAATGGGAAATTGAATTGCAACCAACAAAGTAACTAAATTAGTTTGCAACTATGGTGTGGGGGAAACGCACCCCAGGAAGGTTACTCCTTTCTTTGAACGCCATTTATATTATTTTATGATTTTATCAGTTAGCGGTATATTCTCACAGCTTTCGGCGTAGTTTTCCCTCCCGTTTCCCTCAGAAAACAGCAGGGATTGAGTCCTGACCTGTTAGCTGTGATCAATCTGTGAACTTCCTGACCCAATAAATGTATTTCTGAAAATGGCAGACGGGTTTATCTTCGCACCCCGTTCTCTTTCGCCGTGTTATTTGCCTCTACAATCTCCTCCGAGTGATCTCATATAGTGTCGCGCCCCGAGAGCGGGAAAAGAGCGCGCCAGAATGTCAACGGCATCGCGCAGGTTTAAACGACCGCGGGCTTTTCATTTGGATAAAAGCCTCCAGATCCCATTCAAACGCTCCCTCTTCCGCAGATAATGCACATGTTGTCTCTGCAATCATCATTATCTCGCCGTGGCTCTCGCGGGCGGGTTATTTACAGGGGTTTTGATCCGCAGTAATGTTTTAAATTCGCCATCAAAGCCGCTATTTATCCGCGGACGGCGGCATCATACGGCTCGTTTCTAATGAGGTTGGATTAGCGTGGATGATCCGGCTCTGGTCCGGCGTTCCCGAGGTCAAAGGCAGCCTGGAATCCCGCGCCACAAATCCGCCAGCGAGTAGATCGAGTCATAATAATAAACTAAATGACCCCCACCGCTCGAGCAGGATAAACACAGATTATGTGTGTCATGTATATTCATAAGAAACCTCTGATTAATTTAATGCTGGCTTGTTGATAATGCGGATTTATAAACTCCCTTAAAGTGCAGTTTTTTTCCATCAGTCTCTTATTATTTGTCCATTAATATATCCAGTGTCCAAAATTAAATTGTATTTTCATCGTTTTTGCATAATTTTTTCAAAAATACACTGGACTGGAAATTACACCATCACAATTACAGATAAAACATTTTGGGAAGCATTTGATGTCTGTGTACATGCATTACCATTATTATTATTGTTAAAAATATTAATTATTTAAAATAGTATGAATATTAAAATATAATTTAAAATATTAAAAAATATTTCTATCATTAACTGTTTAATTAAAATAATAATTATTTCAAAATGTAAAAAAAAAAAAATTAAAATGTAGATTCTTCTTCTTATAATTATTATTATTGTGATATTTTCCCTAACAAGCACATTTTACCCACAAATTCTATTTAATAATAATAATAACAATAATATAAAAAATATATATTTTAAACTGTTATGCAGTAATGATACAATATCCTGTTAAGACAAAATGTTCAATTTTAAATTTTTATAAAATGTACAAGATTTATAAATTTACTTTACAATTTTTTTTATTGTTCAGTTAGTTAAAAATTTGGGAGTAATTTTTACTGTATCTCGTTTTATGTAACATTTTTGAAAGAAATGGCTTAATTGCATTTTTGTATCCTAAAAATGAGATATGAGATAGAAATATGATAAGAAAACCAAGAAAAATATAAGCAAATATCGCATTTTAAAGTCACAGTACATAATTTTTTTTTTTTTTTTATTGTGTGTATGAACTTAATAAATTTTTTTTTACGTACTGTGACTTTAAAACGCGATATTTGCGTATATTTCTTTCTTGGTTTTCTTAACGTATTTCCATCTTATATCTCATTTTAAGCTCTTCTGAAGCAGTTGTTTCATTGGCAAACAAGAACAGTAACTTTTGATATATTTTTATTGGTGGCAAAATTGTTTGTTGTTGTCTAAATGACGTCACAACAGCAGAAAATATTACATAAACATTACATAAATCATTTTCACACCATAAATATTTACTTTTTTCAATGAAATTTGTTACTTTTACAAAAAAACAAAAAACAGAATACCAACTCACAAAACAAACAAACACCCATATAGTATGAAATTTTCCAGGTTTTCCAGGTTCTCCGGACATGAGCGATTAGGCGTTGGCCGTAAACAGGTGTGGAGCGACTGGTTTATCGTTATTAATCCTTTGTGTCCATTCCTCCAGCTGCGATGCATCTGCGGCCGAGAGCTCTTCCCAATGTCACCATGTCAGCCAAGGGCAATGAGATTACTCTGATTAAAAAACTCACAATAATTAATTTTTTTAGGGATTCCAGCTTTTGAGAGCTGGGTAATGAGGCGGATCATGAGGATGCGCTTAAGATCTGCTCATTTGGATGGCAGTCATTGAGCTACAGCTGTCTGATTCAGCCGTCCAGATCAACAACAACAAGAACTGACAGGCCGAGCCGTAATTATTATTTTGCAGTTATAGAAAAGCTGGCTGTTTTTAATGGAGAGCAGTGGCACTTATCTGGCCAGAACAGGGCCGCTAATAAAACTCAAGTCGAGATGGAGAGATTTATTCCTGGAGAAAACAAGAGTGCTTGAAATGAAGGAGCGAATCCGACTAATGTTGCTGTATTTACACGCTAAAGATCATCAGAATTAGTAATGTTATATTTTACTTATTTGTAGTATATCATTACATTTATATATACATGAAGAGTTTATTTGCAACAACAGATAACTCTTATCTAACTCGTTTTGTTTCATTGTCAAAAATTCTAGTTTTTTTATTATGTAATCGTGTTTTTATTGTGTTAGCTGTAATTTTGTTATTTTTTTAACCAAATCAAAAAAAAAACTGCAGTTGGCTGAGATTCATTGGAATAAACAATGAAAAAACACAATGAAGTTATCCGTTTTTGCAAATTCAAAAACTTTTCATATATATGTGTAATTGAGATCAAATCAAGATCTGTGACGTCTGTCTTCAGATTTTGGTTTTTCTTGGCGAATATGAGCAGGTTGTGAGATGACTGTGGTATATGGAGGAACACAGATGTCTTCTTGAATGTCGTTGCTGTATTTGAGGAGCAGTTTTTGAGGATTTCTCCTGTTCTTCAGCAGGAGCTCCAGTATCCGGATGACAGCGTCAGGCAAACGTTCCCAGGAGTGCCGATGAAAACACACGAGCCATAAGTTTTCCTGACTTTGGAGCGAGGATCTATTTATCCGGTAACTGAATCAATTTGCTCTTCATTGTGCTGTGACCTCTGGGGCTTCGGCTCGATGCGGTCGCCACAACACTCCCAAAGTCACCCACACACTTACTGCAGATCTGCTTTCACATCCATCTGAGCCGCTTCACTGCTGAAAACACACATTTACACACTCTGACTTCTGTTAGCATTTCTCCTCATGCCTCTATACATGATGCATAATAATAATAATAACAATAATTATATCAATAACCATTTTTTTATTTAATAAACAGTTAACTGTCATTAATATTATATAAACTATTATTATTATTATTATGCATTGAAATTACAATTGCTTTTAAACAATTAAGCACATTTTACACACAAATTATCTTTACATTAATGCAACAATAAAAAGAGTCTCATTCTTGTAGCCGTAATACAGTAATGAAAAATAATCATGTCTAGATACAACTTAAATTGAATTTACAAAATTCTATTTTCAAAAGATTCTAGTTACATTCTTTATTAAATAATATATATTTTTTAATAAATTAGAATTCGAGGGTAAAATATTTAATTATAAATGAAAATATGCGTTGCGATGCAAACTTTTATTATTTATTTTTTATTTGTATACAAAAATGTATATATTATTTTAGACTTGAAATCATTATTCAACAATTATTGAATTTATTATTAATAAACTATTAATGTAAATATTTCTTTATTTTTATTGTCTTGTATTAGCTTATAATCATTGTTTGTATTATGAATTATAGTTTTTTATAATGCATTTTTTATTATAAATTTTTATTGTTGATTTGTAAAAAAAATAAATAATAATGTTTACAAACATTGATTAAAAACATGTGCATTGATTCATAAATTAATAAATGACATATTTAGTGGAAAATTACAAATTAACAAAATTTATGTAATTTTTATTTTATTTTATTGTTAAATTGACCTATGCATGTGTAGACTTTTCAATTCATATTTATTCTATTATTATTGTTGTTGTTGTTATTATTAATAATAATAATAATTATTATTATTGTAATTAGGTCTATATATATTATATACTATAATATATATATTAATCCTCCTGAAGAAAAGTAAAATGGGTGCAGGATGTGTTCCTCACTCTTTTCCCATCACGCATGTTCTTCTGAAAGCATGTGCCGTGCTCTTCCTGCGCTCCAAAGAAGCCTCTTGCACACTGTTTTTCATCACGCTTCCACCATCTCCCGATTTACCCTGCACCATGATGCTCAGCCATCTGTCGCGCAGTGACCATTTCCCATGCCAGAGTTTTAGAGGGGCCCCGAGAAAACCGGCCACATTTAGACTCTTATTAGCGCGCCCTCAAGTGCGCGACACATTGCGGTACATTACAGCCCCTCATACGGCCCACCGTCCTCTCCTTACACAGAAGCTAATGTACTGTCACGTCCCCCCAGCAGGCTAGCGTTAGCGTTAGCTCACAGCTATGCTACATTCAGCCTGATTGATGAAGCGTCTGAGGGAGGGGGTGTCTGCTGCGAGGGAGCGCGTGTGCGCCGAATAAATCTCGTAAATTAAACAAATTCCCAGAACGGGGCACTGTCTTGTTTTGGCAGCCGAAGCTGAGAGGGTGCTGTGCGGCCCACCCTCCCTGCCCCGAGGCCTTGTGGGACCTCTTGCGACACTCAGCGGTTATGATTGGGTAGTCTCGAATTAAAGCATCCCGTCAGGACGAGGAATCATGTCCGCCTGCTGGCTGGCTGGCTGCTTGTTGTGGAAACCACGTCCCGAAGGAGGCTGAGGCTCATCTATGGGCCGGGAGAGAGGGAGAATGAGCTGAGAGATAAAGGACACAAAACTAGCTAGAGCTCGTTTCTGACAGCGCTACACGAGCGTGAAAGTCATGCATTTGCAATGAATTGAGGAGCTTAGAAGTTCATTGGACAATTTTGAAGTGAGGGCACTTGGTTTTGAGTATTTATGTAATGCTTCTGAAATCATAATATGACAAAGATATGCATTGTAGCATGCAACAGGATTTCAGGTTTACTGTTAGTGTTGCTGTTTACTTTTACGTTAGCGATTAATTAGCCGAGATATAAATTTGTTGGACATTTTGAAAGTGGGGACTTTTGTTATTTTGTTTTTGCATTTTGAAATGAGTCTGCAATCCATGACATGACATATTATGACATAATATTCATAATTATACTGTAACATGACCTCAAAGTTGCATTGCTCTCGCATTAGCGATAAATTAGCAAAAGTAAAAAGTTTGTTTAAAAAGCCACGACAGTTGACTTTGTGTGTTTTTATGTTGCAAAATATGTGTGAAAATCATAATACAACACAATTATGATTAGTAGCATGCATAATTTTAATTTAATTTAATTTAATAATGTCACAAGAAGTGTGCATTGTTTTGTAACAGGAGTGCAAAGATTCATCACTGTTATACTTGCGACAGATTATAGAAAGTGTCATTTTGATATTCATTTTAAGACATTGGAGATTCGATTTTGTGTTTGTGCTTTCTAAAATGAGTTTGCAATTCATAATACGACATAAGGTTGCATTGTAGCCCAACAGGAACTCAAAATTTTGTTACTGTTGTGTTTGCGATAAACTACTAAAATCGGCATTTAGCTGAACTTTTTAAAACATTGGACAGTTGATATTGTGTTCATTTGCATTCGAAAATGTTTTGCAATTCATAACACAACACAAGTATGAATTGTAGCGCAGTAAGAGGTCAAGTTCCTGTTGCTGATGTGTGTGCGCTAAACTAGTGAAAATGGCAATTGGTTAAACATTTAAAGAGCAAGGGCACTTGATTATGTGTTTTTGTGTGCTGAAAAGAGTCTTCAATTTATAATACGATAAAAGTATGCATTGTATTATAACTAGAACTCAAAGTTGCTGATGAATTTGCGATAAACTAGCGAAAAAGGGGACGAAGCGACGATGCTTGTGTGCATGTTCTGTAATGTGTCTGCTATTCATTATATTGCACAGTTATGCATTGCATCACCACATGAGCTCAAAGTCGTGGTACTGTTGTGTTTGCAATAAAAGGTGGCATTTCAGTTACAAAGCAGTGATGCTTAATTGTGTGTTTGTTTTGCATTCAAAATGTGTCTGCAATTCATAATACATCACAATTATGCATGTGTGTTTGTTTTGCGTAAATGTGTCTGCACAAGTATGCATTGTAGCGCAACAGGAGCTCAAAGTCTAAATTAGCAAAATTAGCAAAATTATTCATTAACCTTTTTTTTTGTGTGTGATTTTGCCTGAAGTATGCATTGAAAAGCAACCAGATCTGAGAGTTTCTTTACTGTTGTTAGCGATAAGCTAGCAAAAAAATGTCATTGAATGTTTTAGAAGCAAGGATGTGTGTTTTTGTGTTCATAATGCGTCACAAATATGCATTGTCGCACAACAACATTTCTAAACGTTTGAAGCTTGATTTTGTGTTGCATTATAAAAAAAAGTGCATGACACAAAATAATTATGAATTGCATGGTCAAAGTCTTGTTATTGTGTTTGCAATAAACCAGCAAAAGTTAGATTTCATTGCGCATTTTAAAACATTCAGTGATTCATTTTGTATTTTGATATGATGCTAGTATGTAGTGTAACACAACAGGAGTCCTTTCATTGTTGTGTTTGCGATAAAGTCGCGAACTTTTTTTATTGAACATTTTTAAAAGCAAGAACATTTGATTTGATGTTTTTTTGTATTCCAGAAAGTGTTTGCAACACAACAGGGACTCAACGTCATGTTAACGTTTATGATAACTAGTGATATTTCGATGATCTTCTTGTCCTCATTACACGTGATCACAACTGAAAACACTGCTGGAAATGTTGAAAGCAGTGTATCGATGCTCTTGTGTTGACTAGCAGACGGTCACTCGTGCGGCTTCAGAAAGCTGCAGTCTTTGCTCTGAACTCAGGAGGCAGAGGTTCATTTGACAGTCCTTTTCATAATCTTTCTTTCTTTCTTTCTCCTCTTTGCTCAAGGTCCTACCGAGGCAGCTGAAGAAAACGCCACTAACAAAAGCCGAAGAATGAAGCAGAAGGAATATTAAAAACAGCAGAGAGGTAAAAACCATCATGAGATAAAACACTATTTAACCCTATTCACTTTCTGTGAAAAAGTTTTAATTCATGGTCTGAGTATAATACATTTGTATAATACATATATATTATATTTGTCAAATTTGTGTGATTTAATATTTAACTTAATTTTAATGAATTGGCAAACATAAAAATCTATTGTTTAATATTAATTTTTCTTTTTTTTTAAAATAATAATTAAAACATGAAGAAAATATGCCATTAAACAAATATTTAAAACATACCGTCTTTATGTTGTTTCTACTTTCATTTAAGGATTGAATGCGAAAATATTGCAATAAAAAAAAAGTATAATAATTTTAATTTTAGGTGGAATTAATCGTAATTAATCGTGTGATTAATCGTGATTAATCGATTTACAGTGTATATGTATATGTGTGTGTATATATATATATATATATATATATATATATATATATATATATATATATATATATATATATATATATATATATATATATATATATATATAGTTTTATATATAGTTTTATATATATAATTCCTCTGTGTAAAAAACTGATATCAGTACAGGCTTAATGTGTGTATTCATGTGCTTTTATGTGATATAATGCACTTTTATTCACTCTTTGAGGCCAAAGTGTTTTATTTGGATTGATTTGGTTCAGAAAGGCAGTTTTTTTGGCGTCTGTGCCACACATTAGAGGTGAAGTGTTAATTTTGAGTTGTTTCAGCTCTTCAGTGATCTGTTTTTAACAGCAGTACTCGAGTGTGTCCTTGTTGTTTGCTCTCATTGACTGGAGTTCAGTCTGGAGTCTGCGGCGTCTTACAGGCCAAACGCTCGCCGCCGGTTTCTTTCCGTCGAGTGGAGAGCAGAGCAGGTCGACGCATGCAGACTCGTATCCGCAGGCTGTTTGAGACGCTGAGAGGTGAGACACGGCAGTGAAGCTCATTTCTGCTCTCCCTCGCGCTGGGAAACAGCGACGTGTGAATCTGTACGGATGCCACAGATCATTGAACTTGAAAAACGCTCGTTTCTCTAATATGTTGTTCTCTTTCGGACGAAATTGCAGTTAAATAAAGCTATTAATCTTTACGCCGCTTTCGCATTACCTCTATGGCTTCGGCCTTGTCCTGCAACTTTAATGAAACACTGCAGTAAATCATCATGAAATAAATGTACATTTAATTATTGCATAAAAACATTTGTTACTAGTTTTCGAAAATAAAAAAATATCAAATTATTTAATTTCAGCTAGTGGCCAAAACTAGTTTTTTTTTCCTTTTTTTATTTACTCGCTGTATTAAAATAATTAAAAATACAAATGAAACTATGTAGACGAACTAAAATTTCAATAAAAATAAATGTTTTTTAAAAATAAATATAAAATGATAACAAAAATGAAAAATACAAATTCAAAATATTGATCAAAACTATATGGAAATATTTTAAAATTCTAATAAAACATAAAAAAAATTTACAGAACATAAAAAGCAAACAATATAAAAAGTACATACTAAGAAAAACTACATTTGAAAAAACTAATATAATAATAATAATAAACAGGAAAAAATTATACATGTAATAGAATTATAAATAACGAATTATAACTAATAGTAAAATAACGTTTTGTATAATTTCCTGGTGTTTGCGAATCAAAGCCACATATCTTCTCGCGTCTTCAGCTAATATCTTTCAGACAGAGCACCTGTCGTGTTCATGAAGTGGATCGTTTTGTATTCATGTGATGTCTATAATCAGTCTTTCTCGCCGTTATTGTCACATACGCCTTTCTGTTTGTGCGTTTGCTTGTGTTCAAGCCCTTAATCAAATCTAAGCTATAATATATCAAAATCAAATGATATCTGTGACGTTGTGTAATCTAGACACAATACTCGTTCTTCCCGTGGTCCTCTGGTTCTGTGAAGTGAAGTTCTGATCATATCCGGACTGCAGGCTCTGATCCGGCTCTGAATGCTGCAGATCTGCTCTGTCAGACCGAGTTAGAGACGCTCGAGGGCCCAGTGCATTGTGGGCAAATCCTCTTGTGTCCAGGACGGGTCTGTGCAGGCGTGGGATCCGCAGACACACGGGCCTGTTTGCTTTGACCCGCCATTGTGTTAGCCCACAGGACTTTAGTCCTAAACACACCCACACAGATTATTAGCTTAAAATGACATTATTTTATTAAAAATAATTATTAATTTAGTGAATATTGTGCAAAATATTCATTGATTATTTTGACTAGGTTTTTTATTTACTTTTAACTCTGTATGCAATACACATATATTTTTCTTGTATTATTATTAATAAGAACAATAATAACAAATATTTAATACACATTTGATATAATTGTGCACTAATACATTTGTATATAATATCAATAATATTAATAATAATAATATTTATTATGACTATTGTTATAATAATATTATCTATAATAATAATAAATATATATTATGATAAATATGAAGATAAAATAATAATAATATTAGTAGTATTATTAATACAATAATAATAATAGGAATAATAATGAATATTATATTACATTATATTGTTTTGATGTGGCTTTTGTAAAAATATATATGCTATTAATGAGTGAATATAAATATTAATAGATTTAATAAAATAATAATAATATGTATTATTATTATTATTATTAAATGTATCACTAACTTATAAATATCTGTATATATATATATATATATATATATATATATATATATATATATATATATATATATATATATATATATATATATATATATATATACTTTTTATGATCTGTTTTTATTTTACATTCATGCATTGGCAGACACTTTTATATAAAAAGACAACTTGAATTGCATTCATTTTATTTCCTTGTTTTTAACAATATATTTCAGCCTGTATTAAACATTACAAATCTATTTTGCCCCAGTGGCTGTTTGGTTGAAAGTCCTGTACACATATATATTAAACATCAGTTGTATCGCCCAGGCTTATGTGTCTCTAAGAGAGCGAGTTAGTAGCTGCCTCTCTTTATATGCTGAGTGTTTGTAGGAGATGAATCTGGTGATATAGATGGTGTGAGTGTGTGTGTGTGTGTGTGTGTGTGTCAGGCTGGAGCAGATATGTGCTGATGAGTTCCTGGCGGTGCAGGCGGTGTGTTTGCACTGCAGTGCTGCGGTGTAGCGGCCCTCTGACCTGCTGGGTAAACAACCAGAGAGTCTCTGACTCCAAATAAGGCCAGCAGATCCACGGCACAGAGCGGCGGCAGCCTGCCATCCTCCACACACACACACACACACACACACATGTCTCCTGAGCTCCCCTTTCTTTCCGTTACAGTTTTTTTCTGCAGCCCGCCTGCTCTCCTTGCATGGTTTATGAAATGAAAATCCTGTCATCATTAATTCACCCTCACGTCACTCCAAACCCTATGAATTCTTTCTTCTGGAAAACACAAAATGAGATATTTGGCAGAATGTTCATGCTGCTCATTTCCAAAAAATTTTTTTTTTTAATAGAGACCAGTTCCGTCAAATTTCAGACAGGACCATAAGAATGAAACGTAAGTGAGTTTGAGATGTAGTCCACATGAGATATGCTCTAAATTTCTGATGTCATATGAATTGTATTTTAGCAATTTGCCATCTGTGCACATTCAAATCTTGAAACAGGAACATTTTACACCAGCAGTGACATCAGTAATAGTTGATTACACCAAGGTCAGGGTAACAAATGTAAACTAAAACTACTGAACATTTATGTTAGTTGAAATAAAAGAAATTGTAATTTTTAGATGAAAAACGTCAAAAAAGCAATTCAATTTTTTATTTAGTTTAATAAAAAAAATTATAAAAATAAAAATGAATGCAATCTACAAAAACTAGTGAAATTTACAAAAGCAGACACAATAACTAAACAAATATAGAAATAAAAGCCATTTAAATAATACAAAAATAACCATGAATTACACTAATTTGAATGTAAGTGACATTTGAGAACTGATACAGTATATTATTATAATAACTGATAGTATTTTAATGATAAGTCATACAATATTCTAATAATAATTTATTTTGGTCTGTCCCTAAGCTTTTGTATAATGGTTGAAAGCTGGGAATATGGTGCAAATTATGTATATATTAATTTAATATTTCATTTTTCCTTTCTGAAGATAAATACAGTTTAGAGCAGTCACTCGATGGTTGTTTTTGTGTGGAAAAGAGGGAAAAAAATCTGCTCTAAATCTTCTTTTGTGTTCCTTGGAAGATAGAAACCCGTCTGGCTTTGAAACGATGTGAGGGTGAGTGTATTTTTAGGTAAACTATTTCCAAATTCATTCTCCTCCTCTACCTGACATTCCCTTTCTTTCAGTCTCTTTGGCACCGTCTGAAACACATTGCCTCTGTGCTTCTGCACCTCATAAGATGCATGTTGTTTGGTTTTTTTGCTTTTAGTTCTGATAAATGCTTTTGCCTTTTCATCCTTTAAGAGTCCTTCTGCTGTTATCCTGCAGAGAAACAGACCGCAGGCATCCCTGAGTGTCGTATTTCACATTGTAGACACGCCCACTTGTTCCACTGACCGTTTACTACAGAAAGCACAGTACATTTCTATCCATATTAGCATTTGAACCTGCTTTCCCTCTGGTCCTGTGAGGGAGGAATGACCTCACCCTTGCATCGTTTGAAAAACAGTCATATTCTCTTTCATTCAAAAGCGACAAGACGGTCACGTTTAATATTTATGATAGCGAACACGAATGACCTCTCCTTTCACTATGAATATATAGAACCCTTTGTGTGTGTGTGTGTGTGTGTGTGTGTGTGTGAGGACTGTCTGTAATGAATTCATAATCTCTGCAGTGGGTCTTTGTAGATTCCTATCAGGCAGCAGATAAGACAGCACAGTTGCACTCTAATAGCTGTCAGTCTGCTTTCCTTCCTGACTATGGATCAGTTCACTTTCAGTAGACAAATACACACACACACACACACACACACACACACACACACACGAGATGGGCTATGTATTCAGAGGCATGTTCTCCACATAGTGGATCTAAAGATAAAAGCTTCTGCATTTTCTGTCGATGGAGAGACTGCATTTCTGTAGTGTGTTGAAAGAAGGTCCCCCAAGGCTCTGTACGAGGCCCCTTACAATTGATGCGTTTTCCCCCCAAAACTCGACGAGCATCAGCCCCCATCGTTTTTTTCTCACTGTCAAACACACCCAAAGTTTTGAAAGCACCTCAGAAAGGCAAAGTTTTTTTTCTGGTAAGTAGCTTCAAAGTTGCCTCAGAAAAACAACCATTAAATACAGTGCAATCTTTTGTGCCCTGAAGCTACTCATGCTAGCTATTAAAAATGATTGTGACACTAAGCAGTGCTTTGTGAGTTAATGTTGTTTATTTATTAGCTCCACATATGTTTAACTGAATTAAGCTTTGTGTAATGATTTGCTTGTTATTTGAAAGGTTATCTTCTAAAAAAAGTTCATATTATAGTTATAATAAAGCTATTTTTTGCAGGTCCTTAGTTCTAATGCGCCAAGTTTTGACCTAATTATATATCTGACCACGTATTGGATTTAAAGAGTGGTCAGCTCCATGATAACAACACAAATGTATTATATAGTTCTACATAGACATTTCTAAACCCAACACACTAAAAAAATGCAGACGAACACACTTCCAGAATACAATGCTCATTATGGTCTTATGGATCGGGCATGTCGAGTGGTAAGTAATCTTTATCATTTCCCCCAGCATCCTCAAATGGCTCTTTAGCCCGGCTGAAATTTACCATGCTAAGCTCTCTGCCACCAGGAGAACGTGGGACACGCTATAGCGCTCAATTTATAAGCCTGATTAAACTAGGCAAGCGTGAGGAAGAAACATGAGGCAAATCAACATAAAAACACAGCGATGCTTTTCGCGACATTCCCGCTGATTGGGCCTCGGCCCTTTATGAGGGTAGAGATCACAGTGGCCCTTAAATAAAGAGAAAAATGTGTGTAAACAATACTCCAGGGTGTCTCTGTAGTGTATGAGTTATTGCACTAGGCCTTTGTTCATTGTTTGGGGCTGTAATAGGTGTATGACTTTGAAATACAGTGTGTCAACACAATATGTATTGTGATACTTTTATTATTCGTTCATCATTTATTGTCATTAATAAAACCGAGGCTGACTCCGATAAACAAACAACTAATGATGTATTTTTCAGTAAGATTCAGTCAAATGCATTTAGGAGCTGTAAGCTGCATTTGATATTCATATGGATTTCAGTACACTGTACATACATAACAATACCCTTTGTTTTGTTTTTTTCGACATTTCTGAGTTTTCCTTAAATTATTAAATTATCTGTTCCTTACAGACTGTGATTTTTTTTTAATTATTGTTATCAAGTACCAAGTAATAATGTAAAATCAGTCTGGCATTATCACAAAATAAATAATTAAATGCAAAAAAATATTAAATTAAATAAATATAAATTAAATATGCACGCTTGTAAAATAATTTGGCTAAATGAATCTGTACAGGGGCAGTTTATTCCCTCTCGCGTCTTATTATTTTGGAGGTGGGATGGTTTTAGTGAGGGGGTTTCAAATGTCAGAGCAGCTTATCTGTGCGCGCTCATTCACTACGGATTGGTGACGTGAGCGCGCAGAGGCCTCCCCCAGCCTGCTTCACTGGTGTTGGGGAGGGTGCGCGGGAGAAAAGGGGGGGGCTAAAGAAAGCCCTACCAAACTGCCCCTACCCCCAGTCGATGTCCGAGACCTGAAAGAAAAGAATCCGATCCAGCTCTGGGACGCGGAGGCTCGACTATCGACCGACTTTTAAAGCACGTTTTGAAGCGCGTCCGTGGAGTCTCGTGCGCTCTTGGAGAGTTTACGCACGGACGCCGTCGACATGGCGCGGAGAACGGTTTTCTCCCGTTGAAAACTTCGCGTATCCAAGGAGTTATTTGGATTTTTCCTCCTGTTTTACATGGATGCAACACAGGACGCTTTAAGAGGAACTATATGGTCGTACCGCATCTGCATCGATCCGAAATAAAGTTACTTGGACACTACTGTAAGCAAACGTTTTCTTTTTTTTTTTTTAAATGGCCAATTTAAACCTAAAATAATTAATGCAGACTTTAAACTTTTTTATACAATTTATGTTCTTTAACTATAATTATTCAGAGGTTTTATTGGTAAAATTAGTTGATTTCATTGTATCACATTGTGTCTATCGAAATGTTTTTGTTCGTTATGTGATTTTTTTTTGGCGACAGAAGTTGTAGTAATTAAGTCTAACGGTTTTGATACGGATTGAGTTGTATTCCTCATGTTCTACTTGGGGTTTTTTGTCACACTTTCATTAGCGCACAAACTTTTCATATGAATACGATTGTTGACACAATTTTCATAGAGGACGTTTGAAATGTAGCATCTCTTCTGTTTTGTGTTCCCTATGACACACAGTTTAAAAATACGATTTGTTTTATTGTATTTTTGGGGGTTGGTTTGAAGCATGATCCCAATGAGGAGTTGAAGCATTTTTTGAAAAGTGTATGCTTGCTTTGTGGTACAGTAGAGGGTTAATGCTTTGTTAATATCTATATATATTAATAATAATAAATGGGATTTTGGTTGAGTTACTGGAATGCAGTGTGAGTTTCAAAAGAAATCAAGGTTTATTTTGTAAAATGGCTACTGATGTTTTTCAAGGTTTCGAAGACAAAGACAATAAAGTCAAACCATGATAATGAGGAAAATTGGAAAGTAACTTTCTGGAGGTTTAAAATAATGGTCTCATTGACATTTTCTGCTAATGCTGAGTTTATAGAGTAGACTAAAAAAAACATATTACACATTTTTGCATTATGGTTTTGAATAGAAAGTGTGAAAAAGTAATTACTGTAGAGAATATTGATTCTATTCACCAAGTGTCTTTCTAGCCAAGTTATTATATTAAGGATTTTCTTCCTTCTTTTCTGGCAGATACATGCTTTTCTATGACTTATGCTTTCTTTCAGCTAAGTTGTGCCATGGCCTGCTGAATAGAGCAGTTTACTTTCATTTGAAAGTATATGTGTTCATATAGTAAAGGTTTGAGCGAGACTGAAGCAGGAAAGCGTAATGCAGGTATCGCCTTGATTCGTTTAGTCACAGATCATGCAGGGGTCATTAATCACATTAATGTGACTTCAGGGGCCCCGTATCAGAATGAGTCCAGACTAAAGTGATCTGGTTCTACTTTTAAGAAAATGTTGGCTGAATAGTTCGCTTTGATCTCCAAGAAATTTAGATTTAGACATTGTTGACATCTCATCTAATAAGTCTGATGGCAAAGATCTACTCTAGGAGCTATTCGAAAAGGACAGCCATCATTAATCCTTTCATGAAATATGTACATGCTTTTTAAGCATTAATGGCTAAAAAGTGTTTGTTATTTCAGTCTTTATTCTGTGTTGCAACTTGCAAACTCACAAGTTTGCTTTAGTTTCTAAATGCCACTATAATTGGACGATTTATCATAGGTGATCACTGTCAGATCTGTAGAGATGCTAAGACAAATGCGTAGGAATGTAGCCAAACAGAAGCCGTTAGCCGTGACTGCGGTCTATAGACCTGTAGTTTCGCTCATTTTTCTTATGCAGGCTAAGCAATAACAAACAAGAAATCAATGAAGTCAGGTGGTGTCAGAATGAAGGAATTTTTTCAACTTCGTTTGCTGAACTAACTTTGATTTCCCGCGTGCACTCCGTGTCACCTCTGGACGAAAAGTTAATTGGATTGAGCTGAGGATATGAGTTCTGGTGAAATGTCTTTTGTAAGGTGTCTTCCCCAAGGTTTTGAAATTTCATTTCTGCGAAGTTATTCCTTCTGGTGTCGTTTTTGTGTTTTCCGACACTTATCGCTGTAACCTTTTTTTCCCCCATTTTAAATAGGGATCAAAGGACAATGCCTCAGAGAGACTCTGGCCACGTAATGCCAAAATAAATATTCTCCCGACTTCAGAGAGAAGAGAAGGGCAGCGCTCTTGCAGTTGCTTGCGATACAGATTTAGCCCTCTTGTTTGTGTGAGCTAGAGTAGCTAATGATCACTCTAAATATAAAGTGTGCCATGCTTTAATGAGCAGCATCTCAGATTTAGTTTTCTTTCAACATTGGAGATCTTACAGCACTTGCTAAAGTACCATTTTATTGAATTATGTTCCACACAGCCTTGTATTCAAAGGCGCCATGGATAGATTTAGCGCAGGAAATGCTAATGGAGAGGCAGAAATATCAAAACAACAATTATACAAAAAGCTCCCTCTCACGGTGGTTATTGTAACCCGTGTGCGCCAATGTGATCGTAGTCGTAGATAAAATTAGGTGAGTTTGTGTAACAGGGAGAGAAGTGCAATTATCAGCTTTGGTTTTGAATGGCAGATGCAGCAGTGGCGGTAATGGCAGCTGCGCTGGAGCTCCTCGCATTATCAGCAGAAAAGGGAGGGGAAGAGAGATGTTCACCAGAGCCTAAGCTCTGCCAACTAATTGTGTTTATTCCTCTTAATTTGTCCCGAGTGCTAAATCGGTGCTCTTCAGCTCATGGTGGGTGCAATTTGTCTGGTGGTTATAAAAGAACGAGTGCACTGTCTTTGAAACGAACTCTTCTGGTCTTAATGTGAACGTCACATGCATCCACATGCACATCCATGCAGAAGGAGCCGAGGCCTTTCTGTTCAACCACAGTTGTTGCCTAACACTATGACCCAAGGGACAACCGGTCAGTCTGGAAGAATTATCAAGCAATTGTTCGGACGAGTTCCCGAGTAAATCGCTACATTGTCCATGACAAGCCTTGTTGAAGATGAGGAATAGCCTCTGCTGGTAAATTCATATTAACTCTCCGGCCTATGTTGCCCATTCTGTCCAACAGGTTAGTAGCAAATCCGAGATAAGACGGCAAGCAAACCCACCCCTGCTGACGGGATTGATCCATCTCGTTCAAAGTTTAATTTCATCTCACGCTTGGCCAGTTGCCTACGTGACGCTGCAGGACTGATCATCCGGTCTCTGGGCTCTCAGTACTGTGGCGGTGCTGATAAAGCCAAAAGCTACTACCTTCTCCCCACGCTCCCTAAGCTTAAAGCCCTCGCTGCAAGACTGGATTTCAAACCAATGATATGCTCCGCTTGCTCTGATTCCACTGTGATAATGTGTTCATTACGGTAGGAGGGCGTTGTATCCACCATACACCCACCACCCAACCTCTAACCCCTCCCACTGGCCTCGATGTGTTTGGCTGTTTTATTGGGGGCACTTGTTGTTTACCCCCACCATGGTGATTTTTTGCTTTCTGCTTTTCAAGTATACTGACCAGCTGGCACTCCAGGTTGACGGGCGTACTGCCCAGCTTGGGACATTTAGACAATACAGATCTGTCATAAACACACCCCACCTTGGCTTCAATCTGAGTTATGACCCCTCTGAGAGTTGTGGAGACCCGTCCCCATCCTGTTCTCCATGGTTGGAGGTCAAGATGCCATCTGTGATTGGTCTACTTATTCCCCACTTGGGCTCGATAGTTAACAGACCCCAATGAACCAGATTAAAGGGTTGGATCTTTGTTTGATGGACTTGGAGTGGGTTTGACCTTTCTCTGGGGCAACTCCAATTAGACTCCTTCAAAATACCTTCAAGGCATTAAGTGGAACCAAAACAATAAAGCCCATGAATCGAAGGGAGATTTATCTTGAATATCTTAGATATCCCACTTTCCAAAAGTCATGGCACTAGTTTAGTGATGTGTGCTGGTTTAAGATGGTTATCAGGGGTCTTGCTTGATGAAGCATAGGAATTTGTTTGGGCAAAGACAGGATGCTGGTTCGGTAAGTTTTGTTTGGAACCAAGTAGAGTTGAAGGGGTTTATAGTGACCCTATAGAAACCTCAGGGCCCAGTTAAGGGGACAGTTTTCAGGATTAGGGGCTTTTTCATGTGCTAAAAGCTGCTAATCCGCCGGCCTTTGTGTGGGAGCAGAAAGCTCGGGCAAGATGGGAAAGCCATGGCTTTTTCAGAGCCCGGCCTTTTGTTGTCATTTCACCGAAATCAGGGGACATCTGTTAGGATCGGGGGTAGATTCCCAGCTGATGGTGGGGAACGGGGGAAGGACAAGATACGTTGGTGGGGGTGGGATTGCTTGAGGGCTGATGGATGTGTGTAATTGTTTGTAATGCAAGCATGAAAACATGGGCCTCTGGGAGCCAGAGCCATATTTGTGTGGACAGAGGGGCCTTGTAGTTCTGAAACGGTCAGTCAAGGGTATGTTGGGTTAAACACGAGTAAATACCTGCCTGTCAATGCAAACCATGCTCCCTTAATTAGGAATGACAAAATGGTTTGACAGCAGAGAAACGGGGAGCGCAATAGCCTCTGACTAGCACAAATGTCAACATGTGATTAAGCTCTGTTGGAAACTCATTACATTCCTGAAACGCGGATCTGTTTTTCAATAAAAATCACATCTCTTTTTGTTCTAGTCAGTGCTGAATTAGCGTGAGTGATCTCACTCAAGTACGTTTTTTTTCCAGTTGCATATGTGCATTATGAGTGCATCAAATTCAAACACTTCTAAAAGGTGAGCTTTACGAAAATGCATTGCATTTCACCAAAAAAAAAGAAAAATAAAGCAAAATATTTTGCATAAAGAAATTGAAGTTTGATCATTTAAATGACAGTTATGCATATTGCCAACTAAATTCCTGTTACTATATAAGAAAATGTGTTCATCTTGAGAGTGATTATTGTTGTTTCGATATTTCAGTTAATATTTTTTAATTAGAATTTGTTATTTATTTACCATGACGTATAATGTCATCTTGGCAACTAGATTAAATAAATGAATACATTTTATTTTAAATATTTTATTTGGTTTTAGTTCATGCTTATTTTAGTTAATGTTTATCAGTAATAATTTTTTAAAAATGATTTTAGATTCATTTAATATCAATAACCCTGATGAGAATGTAGGCAAATGTTCTTAACTGCCATAAAATATTGCAAATAAATATTTCAATAAATAAAGAATATAAGCAAAATATGTCTACAGTATATAATGTTTTTGGACTGGTTTTGTGAGATTCACAAAATAAATATCCTTCTTCTCGAAGTGAAAGTCTGTGGTTATTAACCGTTTCAAGTAAGTATGATTTTAGATTTAGTTTAAAGCACAGAAGGTTAAAGGTGGAAACACATTAGATTCACTCCCGCGTGGCATTTCAGTTTCAAGCCTGTGTAATTACAGCTGTATTGTTTTCCTTGAGTGAACAAGGATGTGTTCAACACAACTGAGCCAGGGATGCTATGGATTCTGCGTCAACGGGGCGTACAAGAGCGAGTGCGAGGGAGTTCACTCGCTCCGTCTCTTCAAGCGAGAGGGAAAGATGATTGGTTACACGCACAACATCCCCCAACCCTGACATTTTGACGTCTAAATGCTAGGCCTGCAGGACGCCAGCTGATAATATCATTAAATACAGCACCTGACGATGTTTATTCTATGTTTATGTGTTAAGGATGTAAAATCTCTTATCACGATTATACACATAAATCACTTCACCACAACAAATACAGTGACTTGTTGTTTGCATAATCACTAAAACAATAACATTACCAATTTTAAATGACAACGGCTTAATAGCATGTTGAGATATGTAATGTAAATGTTCAAATAAAGCTTTCATAAAAAGGTGAACCTCACATTTCAGCTTGGGATCTGCTTTTATTAACTTCATTATGTCCTCCGTATGCGTCCTTGTTTCGTTTTATCTGGCCATTGGGGATGGGATGTGGCCGAATGAATGAATGGAGAGATAAATTGCGTGTTATCTTCCTCCTGTGTGACTGGGGAGGTGATAATGTGGACAAACAGAGGGGTGTAGTCGACGAAACACACCGGAGATGAATTCTGGATAAAATGTGCTAACTAGAAGCACGGCTCTTCCACTTCTCTAGTGTCTCTCGCTTTGGGGAAATCGTGAGAGATTACGTCCGTCTGGAGATTTTGTGGAGGATGTTTTCACGGTGGTGGTTTGGGGACGTGTAAGATTCAGGAAGTGTTGGTTATTAAAGGAAACGAAGTTGACTTAATACATTTTCCTTCACTAATAAAAATAAAAGTTCAAAAGGAGCTTTCGTAGTGAAGCCGTAGAACAGATCTTAAGGGAAAAAATCTTTATGTGAAGAGTATTTATTAATCTAAACAATTAGTTTTTCAGTTATAAAGGACCTTGGGACGGTTTCATGGACATTTACGGTTGTTCATTGAAACATTGATGCTAATAAAGAAATATAATAATTTTGACATCACTTCACAGTATTGATTAATTTGTTAATATTTATGAATAAGCGTTAATTAGTTATTAATTAATTAAATGTTGTATTTATTAACATTAGTCATTTCAGTGTGACTTGGCATGAACAATGTACAAATGAGTTATTTACTAACATTCACAATGATTATTAATTGTGTATTAAATAATACATTAAATAATATTAACAAATGAGATCTTATTGTAAAGTTTAATTGTACAATTATGTATTTTTTAAAAATATATTTTTAAAATAAAAAAGTACAAATTTTTGTGTGTATTTAAATATATATATATATATATGTGTGTGTGTGTGTGTGTGTGTGTATATAACGTAAAATAAAATTGAAAAAAATCATTAATCTTTATATTTTTTCAAATTAAAAAATGTATATTCTAATTCAGCACATTTATCATATAATAAATGAGAATTATTTATATTATTTACATTTTCAATCACAATTGTTGTTTTTTTTTGGACTTTTAGTTTTTTTATTAAGCAGTTAACCATTTGTATTTGAAAATAAATAAATAAATAATCTAACAAACATTTTATTTAGTCTATATAGTGTGAACACAATAAATCTTTTTTTTTTGTAATTAATTTTAATTATTTAATATCATTTTTTGTATAAGATTTCAGATTTTTTTTATTGATAAATCTTTTGATGATAAATGATAAATCTTAATCGTTTGTTCTTATTTTTAAATAAATACCTAAAATGGAATATGAAGTATTTTCTTTCAAAAATTGCTAGTAAATTTGAAGAGTAATTACAAAGAAATGTCAAGCAATGCATTGAATTAAACAGCAAATGTTGAAGTGGAAAAATGCACTGCAATAAAAAACTTACACAAAATATTTTAATGTATGTTTAACATGATTCATTGTTAGTATAGGCAAGTTTTGATTCAACTTGCTAATGTCACTTTACAAAAGTTGCAAATTAGCGTTACCAATGCAATTTTTGTGTCTTTCATCTGCCTCTTTACCTTGAGCATGAAATGCGTTCATTGCACAAACTCCATTAGCATCTGAACCTTTAATATGCAGACGAGCTCATAAGCTAAGAGGCCTGTACGCTGTAAACCAATGCACTCTTGTTCTCCAAAGAGTCGGCGGAGAGACATGCTAGTCATTCGTAGCAGAGGCCAGTCTTGTTTGAGTTTAGCGCAACGGATTTTGAAAGTGATGGATGGCTGTCGTTCCCTTTGTTTATCTCTGCAGATATCTGAATCCTAAATCACATGAAGTATCTGAGCTGAATGTATATATCGAGCTGAATGTATTTAGCTGAGACCCGAAGGTCAAGCTAACACATTCACGTGTGTGTGAGTTTGGTGCTGTGATTCAATTACTAGCTGTTTTCTGAAGGGATTTATGTGGCTAATATAGGCAGTCATATTGTCTTTTGAGTCTTTTGATGGGAATATTACTTTCATGGATCAACTAAATCACAGCCTGTAGTTTTTGTAGCATTTATATCTATCAATGTAGATGGGAGCCTCATGCATCCATTGCTGTGGCTTTGTGTTTTGTAGCCCCGCCCACTGTGGAATCTGATTGGTCCAAAATCCTGCTACTTATAAAATATTAAAACATCACATTTTCTGATTGGTTGTGATCATGTCTCTAATCATGCATAATTTTTATTATAATTATAATAATTTTTTTGTTTGATTTTGTTTTTAATCTTGCCGGCGTCTGACAAATTTGTTACAAATCAGAAACAATCTTTTTTTTTCACATTTTTTTATTTATATTTTTGTATCTACATTTTCTATAATTGTGTAAGATGTGAACAATAAATTGTACACTTAGAATATATATTTTAAAAACGAAGTAATTTTTTTATGTATTTAGTTTTTAAAATATATGTTCTAAGTGTATCATTTTTTGTTCCTATCTTAAATAAATCAACATAGATTGATTAATACCTTGGATTTAGTTTGTACTATATATATATATATATATGTTTAAAAGTGCACTCAGTTCCAGTGTTTTCTTCCAGAAGCGGTTCTCGACTCCTGAACCCGGTGTTGTTTTGGGTGTGTTTTCCTGGTGAACCCGTTTAATGATGAATGCAATGCCTCCTGACAGGAGCTTTGAACACAAGACGAGCAAAATCAGCAAGGAATCAGAGAGCGTTTGTGTCCGACGAGCATCCTTCGAAAAATAGCATATCGATTTCTGCACACGTGCCAAACATGTATCAGATCTAAACACACACACACACTCGACAGGACGCATGCGGCTCCTCCAGATCACACACACTCTTTCACTTCAGTAATAAGATGCAGGAGCTTCAGAAGGCGCGGATGGGTGTTCATAGACTCGCTGTGAGCTCAATGTTGGAGGAGCGTGCTGCATTTCAGAGGTCATGGCCTCGGGAAGGCCTGTGTTTTCACTGTCCACACAGGCAGCTAACTACTGAGATCAAATCTTTTATTAAGACTGAGCCGAACCGAACTTATAGTCTTTTCAGTGCTCATATTTATAATCAACTTATCTTCACTGTTGCTTCATCAGTCATTTTGTTTTTGATTTGTATTTATTTTTTGGTTCTTTCCACAAAGGGCATGTCAAACTTTATATATATAAAACACTTTAATAAAATACATTATTAATAGTACTTTATTGACTTGTAAATATTTATTATCAATATCTAAAAGGAATACATTTATTATAAATATTTAAATAAATAACATTAACAATTAAAACTAATTTAATAAAATCAATACTATTAATCATATTATAATAATTTATTATTCATATTTAAATTTAATTAATCATTTAAAATGTATTGGGTTTAAATCTAATAATAATTAATACATTAGTTACGTATACAGTTGCTTTTTTTATGAATTATTTGTACAAAAAAAAAAAACTATATCTTTTTTTTTTTCTTGCGATAACTGAAAGGTTGAGCTGGACAAATGCAATTTCTGCAAAGATTTGAATAAAAAAATGATGCGTCCAAATGATGTCACAATTGCTTTTAATAGTTCCCACTGGATTTGTGCCCTATTTGTGTGAGGAGCCAGCAATAATCTATGCGTCTCAATATTTAAGGGCTGATTCAGGTGTATTAGGACGATGTGAAAGAGAGAGTGCACATGGTCTTGCTCGACATGCTTTGCGCAGACTCTAAGATGATGAAATGATCTGTTTGCGTGTGTGCGTGTTGTTGTTCATGCGTGTGCATGTGTGTCGGCGTAGGCAACAGCGTGTGAGCTGGCGGGGAGTTCCGGTCTGTGTGGAATGAGGAGGCGAGCGTGTGACTGTATGTGATGCACTCATATCCGCCCAAAAGAACAAAAGCAAATGCAGAAAAACACATAACGAGTGAAAATAGAAATCACAGTGCCTTAAGAATACAAGCAGCCACCGAATATGTGAAGATAGATTTAAAGAAAGGTGGAGCCAGGCACTAAATGGACGATGGCGTCTGGGTCTTGCTTGTGCCAGACAGCTGATTTTGGCAGTTTAATTAATCCTAGCACTCTGCTAATGTGTGTCCCTACGTTTAGCGCCAATAAATGCATTCACTTCAGTTAGGGTCGCACCGATCACCCTTATTCGTTTAACTAAAAATGTTAGCTCTACCAAAACAACAAGATCATGATGTCTTGTGACTCAAACACAGGGGCTTTGATAGCTCAGATGGTGGCATGATTGTAATTTGCTAAAGCTAATAGCATTAACATGAGTGTAGTAAACATCATCTCGGAATGAGGACACAGCAAAGGTTCGTGGGGCTTTTTCAGACTCCAAACAAGGAAGTGTCCCAAGTATGTTTCATGTTGTTCTGATGCTTTAATGTGGCTTCTTTCCATACAAGCATCTGAGGCCAGCATTTGATGTCCGTTGCCATGTTGTGCGAAGCTCCATGTGGGATATCTGAAGCTTCATGCCAGAAAGTTTTAACATCTCGGGGAAGCAGCATGGTGACTTCCTAAACGTCTATGTGGGCGAAGTGAAAATTTGGGGATCATTGCACACAGCTGGTAAAAGTCAAACAAGCCAGTTTTTTTCTGGAAAAAGTGAATTTTTGAGCTCAACTTATTATTATGGTTGAGAAAAGTGTGAGTTTTGGAGAGATCCAAGATCGATAGTAAAAAAAAAACAATGATTAGCATAGGTGTCCCACAGGGTTCTGTCCTCTGTCTTATTGTGTTTCACTTCAAATTATATTATAGTGTCTTCTAAAAGTCAAGCACTGATATTTTATTTATCTTTGCTCTGAAGTGAAATACTCCTCCAATATGTGTTCACTAAAAACATCCAGCATAACAATAATAATTGTTCGTATGATGGAGCTGCTCAAGAAGGGCTATTGATTTTCCTCCACTCTCTTCGGCTTGTTTTTCTTTATTTTGCCTTTGGATTCCAGCTCAGTGCGGTCGGCTCTTGCACAACCCGTTGTGAGGTTTCCTCCTGCTTCTTGGATGCTGTTCAAGCTGGAAAATAGTAACACGAGTGAAATTCGATTACGGCGACAAATATGATGCTCATTTAAAAGGCATGAAAGTAGCTATCATCAATGTATTGCTTTGTCCTAGAAGGGGTTGCGCCTTTTAGAGATATGAGCCTCCATTGTTGAGAAGGGTGCTGCTGGCATAAACACACATACACACACGCTTGTCGCACACGCATGGTTTCACGCTTGTATCTTCATTTATAACCAGTGCCTTATTTTCCAGATTATTTTTTTTGTGTGTGAGATTAGAACTGAGCCATTTTTGCTTGTTTTTTTGTGCAGTTTGCAGTTAAATGCAATGACAAAATAAAGCATGTTAACACAGTTCCAGAAATAATACAATATAATTATAGAGAGCATTTCAACACAATACTAATTTGGTTTTAATTTCCCATTCGCTTTGTCATATCATAAATAGGAGATACTCAAGTACTATAGAAACATTAGCTGAGCTCCCACACATGTTTTTTTAGAAAATGATGGGCCATTATTCGAATCATAAACCAACAGATATGTCCACCCTGTCATGGACATATATATTACTGTTGAATACATTTTTATTGCAAAATTAAGATGCAAATTATATTTTCTGAAAGGTATGATGTCCCTTTCCTAAACAGGGCTATGTAATTTTATGATTTGACAATATTCTGCTATCATTCATTTTTAATGAGCAGTGCATGGGACAAAATAACATGCATCCTCTTATGCAAAAAAAAAAAAAAAAAAAAGCCATGTAATGCTTTTGTTATGAATCTAAAACTTATCCTAATATAACACACCCTTTCATAGTCATTTTTATGTTATCATGGCAAATTAGTTATTTATGTACAGAACACCAAAAGGCACCCTATATTGGCCCTAACATAACCCAATGTGTGAACAATCACTCTATTATTTTTATTATACAGCACTTTTTGTTGTTTCATTTTATTTTTTATTTTTATTTTATGTGTCTGAATAATACTGGAAGATTGAACTCATTTTATATTTTTTTCAAGTCTGTCCGGCATCAGAATTGCAGTTAGGAGCTTAATTCGGGTTTCTAGAAGATAAATATCAAAGACGGCTGACATTTGCCCTCTTAAATTCAGTTAGCAATGAGCAACAGCACGGATAAGCCCAGCAGCTCAATATTACTCTCTTCAGTGAATGTGATCCCAATCACTTAGCTTTTAAAATCATCAGAACATAGACACATTTTCTGGATTACTGCAAATTTAGAACTTATTATCAGAGGCATGCAAAGCAAATGTGAAATTGAAAAGTGCTAAATCCAACTATTATAGCAGGGTTCAAACCTTTGGTTAGTCCATGTATTCCTAGCATTTTGGTCTGTGGTGGTTCTGTGGAAAGTATAGGTTCAGTTTAAGCCTGGTGCTTGTTTTGTTCCTCTTCCCTGGTGGATCTTTCCTGTAGTGTACTTTCACTAATGGCAAAAGTTCAGAAATCTTTTGTCTTCTCAACAGACAAGTCAAGGTACATGGAAGTCAAGTGTGTCATGGAAATAGCTAAAGTGCCTCATGCATATTTCATTTAGATGGGTGTCTGAAATGCAGTTTGTGTGTGTGTGTGTGTGTGTGTGAGTAAGGGTTCGACCGGCTCCAGTATAGATCTCTGTCGTGGTCTCCTCTGCGGATACTGTTTCTCTATAGACAGGCAAAGATTCACTGCAGCTCAGCTGACAGGAGGGGCGTAATGCTTACACATGCATCCAGTTACCCACACAAATAACCACCTGAATTGATGCTAGTTCAAAAAGTGGCGCATTTGTGGTGGTTAATTTAGATGATAACTTACTTTAAAACCCCTCTTTAGTTGTCATCAACCCTTTCCCCATCACCCTCTGGCTCTATTCTGTAATGTTAACAACGTTTTTCAAAATCTATTCCCAACTGATAAAATCATGTCCGCCCTACATTTTCTTTGTTAAATGTCTAGTTCAGTTCAGAAACACGTTCTGTCAAGTTGAAGGGGTTTCAAATATTGACAGTATCTTGGAGAGTTAGTACACCATTTTTTGGGTTCACTCAGATTGTATTGGTGATACCGGGCTGTCTTAGCAAACTTGTTTACTAGCCTCCCATGTATTTGTCTCAAAACATAACCCTTTTCAGCTTCTTGTACCCCAACAAGACAATTCCCAGCTAATGTTTGTTGAGCCAGAGCCCAAGATCCAATGTTTACACAATGTTCAATTGTACCATGGGGTCATTAATCAGTCCGGGCGCTAGCTGCCTCAGAGTTATTTTTATCTCCCAGCAGGCTCTAGAGTTCTTTCAGGGCAACCCTGCTTTTTATTCTAGACGCCCCTCCGGCACTACTGCCAACTTTACCGCCAGCCCTGTCTATAAATACGTTCACCTCTTCTTGGAGGCTTTGAAATCCCTACTCATGCTTCATATACCCCCTTCAACTTCAGAGTCCAACGGCAGACAGGAAGTCATGTGGCCCCTTCTCTTTCCAGAGTTGTTCGGGTCACAGGGAATGTAAGGATTATTCCCATGATGGACAGTTAAAAAAGCAATTGCCAAGTTGGCGATGAGGGTAGGGTCATAAGCAGCCCTTCGGCATGGATTTTTTTCCTCCAGTTGCCATGGAGAGCGCCAACTCATCTGACCTTTGACCGAGCTCTTGACTGAAACCAGACTGCGAGTCTGAACATGTGGGAGGAGTTTCAGTGAGTTTCTAAATTCTATTAGAAACACCATTCCAGTCATAACTCTCCTGTATGAAGGTGCTGCAAATTATAGAAAATATTCCCCAGAATAGCTAAAACCACTCCCATCCCTGTATTTTTTTTCTACTTCCACCCCATCAGCTCAGTGTCAAACCAAGTTCTCCACAGTTACGGGGCTAAAAGTGAGTTTTCCCAGTCCCTCTATTTTTAGCCTTTCGCCTCGGGTGGAGATGAAACGGGAGCTGAAGGAATAGGAGGAATTTGGGTTTTTCAAGAGGCCATCATTTCATTTTTTTTCTCTCCCATAAACTGCCAATACATTCCTATTGTTTTCATTTTAGCCACTGCTAAAACGGCCAATTCCTTTGACCAGGGAATTCCCAGAATAAGGCAACTGCTTTCTCCCTGTGGCATGCACGGTCCAGCTGGAGTGGAGTCTACCTTTTTTTTTGCTAACTGTTGTGAATTCCCATAGAGCCTTGGGGTCACATCAGGCTAGACAGTTCTGTCAAGGGTCATATCTTGTGTAGTTGCAAGTTAAACACTTGTGTGGCATTCTTCAAAATACAAAGTTGCCCATTCTACATTGAAGTCTCTGTACCTTGTAGCTGTTCATAAACAGCCATGTTTTGTATGTATTAATTTAGTTTTTATCAATCAATGTTGTCTCGAGTCCCGGGGAGATCCTATCCACCACTCCTGTCTGCGCTGAATGCGAAGTGAGCTACTTGACTTGCAAATGGATGCAAACGTGAGTGGCATATCACGCTTGGGTAACTGAAGAAGGATCAGTGACTCTTCCCATAGGCAAAGATTTATCGGCGTCTCCCGCCTCTCCAGGGGACAAGCCAGCCTTTCCCCTCTCGTTCCTTCTGTGTGTGTAACCTGCAAACTCCCACCTCAGGATTTAATGGTACTTCCGGGAGACTTGCCATTCATGGTACAGCGACTGCTACACTGCTCTCAACAGCAGCCTTAATTGCTTTCAGCACGGTGGCCATTTAGTTAAAACAAGCTTGCTGTCAGCCAACATCCGAGTACATTCGACCCTGAAACATCTCATGCAGGCTAATCTCCGCCACCGCATTGCCACCTTCTCAAACCCACAGTAAAATCCCAAGCAAGGCGCCTTAGATTAACTTTTAGGCCCAGGGAGCCGATGATGAAATAACTGTGTTAAGCTAGCGTGAAACTTCCAGACCAAGACTCCCTGCCTCGGCAACACGCTCTAGCTTAAACGGCCCCCTGCAGCTCGGACCGTCTGTTTGACATTGATACTTCTCAGTACATAATTGATATTCACCTGTCTCCTCGTAGATGAGGGTTAGATTAAGGTTAAAACTGGGGGGGGGGGGGGGGGGGGGTTTCGAAATGCCATCCTTAGGTTTATTGGCAGAAGGTTGAAATGGCAAATCAGCTGAGATTGTCGGCGTAATGAATTCATTGCTAGCCGTAAAACCTCTGCCCATACATTACCCTGCTCTTTAAAGGTTAGCGTACGCCCTCGTTCCAAGGGTAGAGAACCACTGCTAAGTGCGCCACGCACGTAATGTTGCCATTGCTGTAGCGTGCTCCAACTAGCCTGATTGTCCCCATCATATTGTGTTTATGAAACAATATTTCTCTCACAGTGGTGGCCGATTAGCTAACTAATTGTTAGCGGCGTAAAGGGAGGCCAGGCTCAGACGTTGGCATGCGGAGAGCTGCGCATAACAGTTCCACTCCCACACTCTCATTAAAATACCATTCAGAGACGGGTTATTTATTTTAGTTGTGGAATGCTGGGAAGGGGGCTGCCTAGCACTGGAAAGGTAGTTTATGTCATCCGAATGGACAGCTGACTGAGGTTATTCCACGTTGACAGGATCTGGTTTTCGTGAAGCTTACGATAATTATCCCCGCTGCAAGCTAATGAGAGTGGAGAGTAAACAAAAACATAATGCGTTGTCATTCATGTGAGGATGCTAATCTTTGCTAAGTCTTTCTTTTTCTTGTTTGTAACAGAAGCTGGTAGCCGTATGCAAATTGTGAAGGTTTCAGGGGGTTCGAGTTTTCTAACACAGTGCAGTGTTTAGCGCAAAATTTTTAGCTAAATTTTATGCAGGTTTTCAGCTTAGTTTAAGGTTGTTTTTGGTTTTGTTTTTACCGCAGTTTAGCTCAGTTTGCCAATTATCTGAAATACTTAAATGTAGCTTGTTTGTGCTACATTTCCAACTTCATAATAGTAATAATGACATCACTTGTCATATTTTGTTAGTGTAAATGAAAACGGCTTGAGCTTTGTACTGTTGCTCCCCCATCAGGAAAATAGGATTTATTTTATGCTAGCTTTTATTTAGGAGCAAATAAAACTGTTGTAGCTACTGAAATTGAAAAAAAAATGTGTATGTGTAGGATTATGACGTTTTTAGACTGACATTTTGTTTTGATGTTTTCGCAGAGGGTTTACAAAAGATTCAATTCTTGGATGTTTTCCCTTGCTGTTTCCTTTTCTTTTTTGACAGAAAATAGGTTTCGTGAAACATGCACCTTTTTGTCGGTTTCCTTCAACAACCCATCAAGCCTCTTTTGTGTGGCCGCAAGCCTTCTGTTTGTTTATGTGTGCTTATAACATATTGTGTCTCTGCGACTGCCTTTCAATCGTGTGTGAGACTGAGAGCCCCCCAATTACCGAATGAAGATTGTTTTCTCTAGCCAAGTGGTGGCTGAGTGAGAAATCTAGAGAGAAAACGATGGATGAGGAATGAGAGGGAGAGTGAGTGGGAGAATGTCAGAAAGTCAGGGCAGATGGACAAAAGGCCCAGTGTTATCAGCCCCAGTGCATCAACCCCCAGAATGCCACAGCTGGTTCACATTTCCACGGGGAGCGATGGCGACCGGCTGCACTCCTCTCTTACTGACCCCATCCTTTTCTCTCACACACATACTAAATCTGGCCCTTAGCACACACTCACTGAGCTACGCTGCACCACAGACCCTCACTGTGTTTTGGAATGAAATACTAGTTTACTCCTTACTACAAATTATGCAGTATGTTCAAAATTTAATTCCAGCTTATTACTTATTGAAAAGTGTGCAGTATATACTGTATGCTGCATACTAGCTTTTAAAAATTGTAAGTTTAGAATGGAATACTAGCTTACTCCTTACTACAAAATACACCGTATATACAGCATACTAGTTTTTAAAAAACAACATATTCAAAATGGAATTCATGCAAATTCCTTACTGAAAATTATGCAGTACTAGTTTTTAAAAAAACGGAATGTTCAAAATGGAAGTCTAGCTTCCTGCTTACTAATAATTGTGCAATAATATATAACGCATATTCGTTTTTAAAACTGCTTGTTTGAAATCAAATCGTGAAACATATACTACATACTGCATACTAGTTTTTAAAACTGCATGTTCAGAATGGAATATTAGCTTACGCTTTACTAAAAGTTGTGCAGTATATAGTGTACAGTCTTCAAAAACAAGTTCAGAATGGAATTCTATCTTATTCCTTGCTGATAATTTTACTAATTGGTAATTACTAGCTTAATCTTTACTGAAAAATGGTGCAGTATATACTGTATACTGCATGTAAGCTTTTAAAAAAGTGCACATTTGGAATGGAATACCGTACAAAATTATATTTTCAAGGATATATTGTATTCTGCACTTTATTTTTAATATTCTGTGTTCTAGTATGCCACATTGTCTTTAGCAAGTGGGATCTAGAAATCATCCTTTACACAAAAACCCCAAAAATATTTCTAGAGATTTCTCTGCAGTATGCAAACTAAACAGTGCATTTTCCTCAGTAATTCTGTGTTCTAGTAGCTTCAAAGTTAAATTGAGCTTCAAATAGAACTTCATTTTTGAGATCTAACAGCATGCTGTGACAGTTTATTGGGCAAAATTAAAAGAAACGTTGAGTTTATTGGCTGTGCAATATATGAATGTTGTTTTCTCCAGTGTTTTTGTTGTGGCGGTTCACATTCTTGCTTCTAAATTGACTTGAGCACACAGAAACTACCCTTAATATGGCCCGTTTGGGTGTAACCTCTGTATTTCAAGTATATTTGTTCTAGTCCATCATTTTTATGTGACTCCAGACAGATCTGTTTTCATCCCGATCCACCATGTAGTCCCTGCATGTGTGTAAGCCACCCCCCATACGTGTGCTTCTGGGGAATATGTTGCTCTAGTAAACAGGGCTCCCTGCACAGTTTCTCTCATGTGTGTTCCATACATGAGCTTATTCAATCCCACTCTGTAATCCCTACTGCCTGGCTGTTTGGCCCCTCGGGCCTTGTTACCATTCACACTTGCTTAATCAAGCTCTTGCTCGCACAAGACTGCACAATTCTTATTGCCCCCGCTTGATCAGAGAGGGAGAGAGAGAGGGAATGTTTTCCATACAACACTTGCGTGTCTTTGACAAGTGCATGTTTAAATATATATAGATATAGATTGCACATTTCGTAACTGATCTCAAAAATCCCAAATCCCAAATTTGGGTAATTTTTGTCTTTTAATATGAATTTTTGTCACAATTTTCACATTTTGCAAGCATAAACCTAACTTAATTTTAGATTTACTATTTTTAAACAGCCATTGGCGCTGGATTTTTCATTTTTTCAGGTGTTGTTGCTGTTATAAAACATCAGGCCTTTGTTAGATTTGGTCTGCTGAGCCTGTCTGGATCCCACATTTTCACCATGGGAATATGCTCAAGGTTGCTAGGCTTGGGAGAAAGCATCTCCCCTAGCAAGGTATGGGGTGGAAAGTTTCTCTTGGACACGATATGATTTCTAAAGCACTCTGGAAACTCAACAATGCAGAGGTTTGCCAAGAAAATACATTTTGGGAGAGGCTTCTGCTTCTATTTTTGACAGAACTGGACAGCGGTAACAATACCCGGCTTGATATTCTGCATAAACATGAGCGTTTCAGAGTGAAACACAATCGCACATTCTCTCGTTCTTCCCAAACATGCAGGCAGGCAGCTCTTCCCTTGAGATGGCAGATCCGAGCAAGCCATATGGAGCAGGCCGCATCTTGCTGAGCTCGCCTGACGACAGCCGAACAGCTTGGGCTGTACTGGAATGACAGCCTTCAGTTCTTTTACCAGGTTTTCCGAAACCTGCTTCTTTTGCTCTCTCCCACCCTCTTAATTTTTCACTGTACTCTTCCCCCTCTTCATGATCAAACAGATGGAATGAGGGACTAGCATCACATGTTTAGCAAGCAAGCACACTTATCCGCTGACAGCTCCATCCTGGCTCATTCAAGCGCCTCCCTAAATGATGCCACATAACCACCCTTAGCTGTCATCCCAGAGTGCACTTGAGGGCCTAGAGCTCACACACCTCAGAGGAATAGATGATGGTGATAGTAATAACTCAAGGGTGTACCACTTGAACAGAAACGTCCCCTTTTGAGGGAGCCAAAATGATAACTATGGCAACGTAAAGTTCTGTTTGTTTTTTTAAATTCATTCCCTTCTAGCACAGTTGGTGGTTCACCACTTGATATGTTCAGCTCTTCTTTGGCACCTCCTCCTACCCGTTTCTTCGTAATCAGCAGACGTGCCCACCAGGTGGCTGGACCGGAGAGACCAGGAGAAAAGAGCGTCACAGCTTCTTAATTTAAAGTATTCAAATTCCCCACGAGTGATTTTGATTAAGTCGGCCCACACATTCCCGTTCACACTCAGCGGGTACTAACGAGACTTGGGCGGTGAGAAGGAGAAGGAGAAGGGGGGCTTCCTAGTCTGTAATGAACAGAACTGCTCTCTGCTTCCTTGTGCACACAAAGAAACTCTAGCCCAGAGTATCGATGTTAGGTTTGAGAATAAAGTAGCTGTATCTAAGATAAGAATTAGAGTCTATTTGTCTGCATCTGATTATGGATCTCATGAGAGCTTTGAGTGTTCCTTGGCTAATAGCAGGATTTCTAACAAGTCATCGAACCTATAGTATTGAATTAGCTTTTCCAGAATTCCACGTTGTGGGTCAGCGCTGCCAATTGTTACAGTAATGAAAAATTGATTGTTTTATAATCAGCCTGACTTGCTTGCGGGAAAATGTTCCTCTGTCAATTCCGTCTGCCCGGTCAACCAATCACGGAGATCGATTCATCGGATTGACCCAATTGTGCTCTCTCTCTCACTCTCTGTCCTTCCCTGAACAAGGACAGATTTACTCATCTCATTTCCGCTCCCTTATTTAGGCCCGTTGTTCCATGAATGCGAGTCAATTGAGCATTGTTGATGGAGAGATTCTGCGAAAGGACAGAGCGAGGCTTCTGGTGTAACGCTGTCGTCCTCTTACCTGTTCGTTCTGCCGACGTTTGTCATTTCTTTGACCGCTCGGACCCTCTGGACGAGCTGGAGGCCGTGGGGTGGCTGATGCACCACAGCTAAGTCGAAGTATTGTCTCGCAGCTCAGAGGGCCTGTCAGATCTCTTTAGAGATAAAGAAACGAAGGCGCCTCTTGCTCTCACGCTGACTACACCTCACACCGTGCAGCTCTGACTTCACGCCTGATACAGTGTTGAAAAGGGCCAGTTTCCTGACACGAATGAAGCCCCCACAGGGTTGTTCACGGCACGCAATGCTGCCATCTTTTAATGCTGCTGTTCGTATTGCGTGCACACGTAGGAGTTGAATGCATTTGTTTTTGATGGTATTGCAATACTATTGCCAACAAGTGTGGTTACAAACAAGGAGCACAAGAATGCTGCATGGCTAAAAAAGAGCTTTAACCAGCTGCTTGACCTCTCACCTTTGATCCCTCCTGCAAGTCTTCAGTTGTCTGGAGAGGTAATAAGAACTTATTTTGGGTGGCCAGGGAAGGATTTGTTGGGCATTGGTCAGGGCGTATTCTGATGCAACACAGCATCAGCGCTGAGCCTCAAAGAACACTGCTTGTCCTTCATGAGGTCAAACTCCAACAATAACCCAGTGTTTCGGTGCCTGTTTATGAGTGGTACATTCATATGCGGACAGTGTAGTCTCTGTTTCCTCAGCGGCTTGTTCAGGGACTCATCAGAATATCTAGCTGCCCAAGTTGAGGCTAACAACCCCCCTACCCCATTCCTACAGAGCATGTGGGGTCACCTCACCTCGGATTCTACAATCTCGCCCTTATGCAGCCCAGTCAGTGAGATTGGGAAAGCACAACTGTGGGAGAGCTCCCGGAACTCTATTTGCCTTTCCTCCTTGCAGCTTTTATAATGGCCGTAAAAAGTGGCCAGTTGTTATTTTCGAGCTGGGATGGAGGGAGGTGACAGACAGGAGACTCAAACCCAAACCTGGCCATCTGTTTTCTGTCTTCAACACGTCTCTCTCTCTCATTCTCTGGATTCAGCAGGCTGAGGGGAGGGAACTGCATCTACTCAGCCCAGTCATGAACCCAGGGACACTTACCTCACTCGCACACATTCACGTCTGCCTCACTGTGCTTTCTCCTGAGGCTCCAGTCGCGGTCAGAATGAGATTATACACTTCTGCACCCACTCACCACAGCGCTGTCATGTAATTACAGTGGTGAGGAGTCAACATGCTTGAGCAAAATGGTTTTATTATGGTGAGTAAAGGGGCGAAAAAATCTGAATTCCCCATTTGTTGAAACAGCCACTATTACTGCAGCGCTCTTCAAATTCGGTGCAGGCCCTGTCGAGTGGAGCATGTATAAACAAGGTGACGAATTGACCCTGGGGTTGTTAATTAGCACTATGAAGTTATTTCAGTTAATGGTTCTGGGGGGTGCTGGCGTCCTTGAGGAAAGAGCTCTTAATCTGAACCGCTCCACTTGTGTAGTTCAGGTGCAAATGCCTCTCAGCACAGAGGAGGATATGCTAGTGCACTTAGGTTCAACAAAACTACCTGTGTTTCATTTACTGCCCAAATACCAGAATGCATTGTATCCCACCGTCAGTATAAGACAGGAGCTTGCATTCATGTTGGGATTCTTTGCTTCCTGCCATGAGACCAGGATGTTGTCTGCAGTGTAGAGCACTAACATCCTGCCTGCGGCAGTGTGGTTACACCTAGCCTAAATGGATGTGCAGTGCTGGAATGCTAATGCAGTCCATCCACCCCGCCTCAGGCTGCGCTGCCAATAAAAGTGAGTGGCAGCGTAATTGTCCACCTTTGAAAGGAACCGTCCCATCCTCCGGAGCAGCTGCCGAATCATAGGTTGCCAGCTTCCCAAATAACAATTTATTTACCTTGATTTGAATGATTGCATGCTGCAATCGCGTAGCAACTATGTAGAGGTGCTACTTACCCAGCTAAGAAAACTATTCCAATTTCCAAGGGGCACCTATGCTTAATGTAATTGTATTCCTTTCTGGGGTCCGGAATATAAATGTGTGCCGATATTTGAGGGTGGCCCTCGAAAAGCTCTTAGTTGGGTCTCTTAGTTGGGAAGGCATTGCATGTAGAAGGCTTGGCGTCATTCTTCTTTTAAGGACTAATGCAGATCGCAGTCAGGCCAAATTTGTAGATAAATTGGCTTTTGTGAATAGTACAGTCGAGCATGTCAAAAACTCAATGACCTGTCTTTTAGACAACATGTCCTACACTGAAAATATCCAACTGCTTTTCCATTTTAGCTAACCAACACTTTTGGAAAATAATTGTCTTTACTAGTGCTGTGTTGACATTTCTGCAGCTCAACTAGCAGAGCATTAGCAATACCAAGACCATTGGTTTGATTCCCAGGGAATCCAATTTATACTATATTTACACTTTATACTTTGCTAGTCGGTTGAAGCTAGTAGTGGGGAATAGGGACATTCTCATTATAGATTATTTTATTGGATAAAAATGTAGGTTGGACTGTGATGTGAATATCTTCTAAAGGTTTTTCTCATCCCTGTTCAGGCGTGTGGTAGCACATAGATGTTAGCCTCAAAGCTAACGGATATGAGCTAAAAGCCTCCAAGCTTTATGTGAGTAGCGTGTTTGACTGCATTGCAGCACGTCTGTTCCTCTCACAGAAGTGAAAGGACTCTTGGATTTATCTCCCTGAGAGCGCAAAGGTCAAACGTGCCACCTGGTTTTCTCAGAATGACATATCAGCGTGAAGCAGCGCTCACTTTGTTCTGACGCGTACACACACAACCGTTCTGGTTGTACTCAAGACTCAGAATTATGTAACGGCTGTTTAGAGAGGATTTAGGAGAAAGACGTTTTCTTGGCAAAAGCCCTCTGCCTGCTTCTCTTGCCTCTCTCCTCTCTGCCACTGTTCTGCATCTTAAGTGGAGACAGGCACTGTGTTATTTTTCATCAAACATTTCATCTGGGCTCCACGGCACATCTGCAGCGCAGGGAAAGGCTGTAGATCATCTCGCTGCCATTGTAAACAAACACTTAGGCAGGAGGCTTTGGTCACAGAAGACATTGCTGTCTTCTCGCTGTGTCTCTGTGGATTGCAGCCATGATGGCGATGGCAGGTGTGTGCCTTCAAATGAGAAGCAAGCACCTGATAATGCTGTGATTGTTATGCATCTGCGTGGCGCATTAGAGGGAGAGGATAGAACTGGGGAAAGATATTTACATAACGCTTCCACAAATGCATGCAAATGCATATGATTATTCAACATTGGCTGTATTTGATGCTCTGTATTTAATGTTAAAGTATTTAGTATATTTGTAGTAATTTTTATTTATTTTAATAACAATTTAACATAAAATATGTTTTTTTTTTTGTGAAATTTAAATTGTACTAGTGATTCTTTAGGACAGAAAGCACGGAGAGTAATTGGTAAAGTTATCATTAAATGCTTCCAGTGAGGTAAGGAGGTAGGATGTACCATCAGATCAGTATTGTTTTTGTGTCACATGTACAGCAACTCTCTGAGTTCTTGTTATTGTATTTCAGTGGGTTTTTTTGTGTACTTGTTAGAAACGATACAAACTTGGATTTACCATTGCCTTTAAATGTCAGCTGTACTGTCAGAACTGCAGTGGAAATGGTAGCTGAATTGTGAAAGCACCTCAGGCTGAATTTGCCGTAGGGACGAATGCTGACCTCTCTTTGTGCACTATTAAAAATGGCAGCTTGGACAGCAAAGAAAGACAAACACGCACTCTAACCACCTGGACTACACAGGCAAATCTGGTGCTGACATCAAATCCAGATGTGTGTGTGTGTGTGTGTGTGTGTTCGAGCTCTCTCACTTTACGGCCGCGGACAGACACATAAGTGTGTGTGACCGCAGGAGAAGTGTGTGTCCTTGATAATTGGACTGAATCAAGAGCCATTCACAAGGGCCCCTGTTGCCTGTAGCATACGGAGGGAATGGCGCCATTACGAGGGGCTCTTTAAGGGATATTACATTCGCTCGTAAATAGAAATGGCCACGGCATTGTTTTATGAGACCCCTCTGAGGTCCTTTGTCTTGAATCTGGTTTTAAACCATCTCATTATAGTGCATGTATCTAATCAGAGGGCCCAGCTAAAAATCTGGATCCCGTGTTCTTTCCCACTAATTTTTGGCGGCAGGATTGTGCATAATGACACGCTACTCACTTCACAGCGTGCATCATCTGTTTATCTAATTTAGAAGTCTAATTAGCATTCATGTGATACTGATAAATCTTCCTTTTTAGCATTGGGATGTTAGCAGCCCTGCTAGCATGCTATCACCTACAATATCTTGAGTCAGAGGTGACTATAGGGGTTAAGAGAGCGTTGCGGACAAGTTGTAGCACGATGTCTTTGCGATCACGGCCGATTGCGCGGTTATCAGTGGTTTGATCTCTATATTGAGGAACGCTCTCTGGGGGGCTTAATTGGGAGTTTTAATTGGACGTTCGCCATGCTTTCTTCCCTCACACAGACTCACTGGGGACTCCGATCTGGCTTCCTCCTCTGATTATCCAGCTTTAAAAATCTCTCTCTCACACACACTATCGTCCTCCCAGTTGTTATGCAGCTGCATCTGTTTCTGCATGGTAGTTTCTTCATTGGCATGCGCTGCAAGCAGATTTTTGCGTTCTTGCATCAATCTGGTTGCACAAATCGGGACGGACTGCTTCATGTACTGTATGCACAAAACTCTTTCTGTTTTCGTATCATCACTCACATTAATGCAAGTGCATTAAATGCAGCATGCGCTTTCTGCAGCCACAGTTTGTACTTGGTTGTTCCATATGTTTACAACTCTTCTTCAGCATTCATTTAGAAGAAGATTGTTATTTCTGTTCACGCACTACAATTCAGTTGTGTCTTGCCCCATTTTAACACTCCTATTATTCCTGCGACTGCAGGGCATGCATCTTTTCGTGCGCCCCAGTTTGAAATGCCAGATCTTTCAATCTTTCACTCTCTGTTCTGTCTGTCGTCATATCTCTCCATTTCAGTGGCGAATCTGACATGTTAGCCTTATTAATTCATGGAAACGTGCAGGATTGGGAAGCCAGCCAGCTCTGATTGCATCTGGCTGCTGGTGCTCTCCATTAAAAAGAAAAAACACACTCGTATGGCATATAGCCATTGGCTGGAGGTAGCAAGAAAGATAGGAGATAGGAAGACCTGGAAAGATAAAAGACCTGGGCATGCATAAATGCACGTCTCGCGAGCCGCTCGACTGACTGTCAGTGGTTCAATGCTGGTATCCACAGGCATGGCGTATCCTTGGCTCATAATGGCTTGTTTAAAATAGCTTGGGTTATTTGGAGTTTTTGAGGTATGGGGTTTCGCACCAAAACTGTTTGTATGTACAGAGTGTGGCATGATTTTGCATCAGCATCAAATGCAAGCAACACATTGTTAAGAATGGCATGCCAAACCGCAATGGCATGATGCATAAGTTGTTGCGTAGTGGCTGTGCATGTAGTGTCGCTCCCGAACAAGTCCATAACATTCACTTCTCTGTACAGCTCAATTATTTATTCACAAAGGTCCTTGTGCATATTGCATGACAGTGCAGTTGAAATGTGCTTAATTACCCAGCCTTTTGGGGCAAGCCAAAGTGAGGAACATGAAGTGAAACATCTATATTCTGATGTCAGTTGGGTTCAGCAACTTTTGCACCAAAACTTTTTTGCATTCATGAAATTGAATTGTTTCACCCCAAGCGTGTTTCAAATTTACTGCCTTTGATGAATGCATTGTTGGTCTGCGTTTCGTTGTAGCACACTGTTGCAATGAAACTTCAGACATCATGAACGGGAGCTGCATTTGGAATCTGATTTGGACAGCCAGTGTAGGGGTGCGTCGTAAATCAGGGCGGACGTATTCCTCCTCTTTGTCTGGGCATGCCGTGCCTGCTTTGGCCCTCTGTTTGTGGCGCTCCAGAGCCGAATCCCTCGACTGACGTTTTCAATTGTTTATGTGAGGCAGCATTTCAAGTGTCGCCATGCAGGTTGACAGGAAACCCCAAGCTGACAAGCCAGCTGTCGCTAGGTCCTCACTTGCGCATTATGACTTCCAGGCTCTCTGGAAACAGAACACACCACACTAGAGGAGCACAAACAGCGATGCAGACTGACACGCCGTGTGTGTGTGTGATGGCTGTGTTAGTGTGTTGATCGCAGCAGAAGGACACTAGACGTATTATGAAAGTTTGAAGGGTTTCACGTGCCCTCCGAGGAGGAGAAGAATAGTGGACTGTTGCAGTGCATTATGTCGACACCCACAGTCATATAGATATCTTGGCTTCTTGGTGACATTTGATGGTTTAGTTTCAGCGTCGATGACTTCTCTATTTTTTTGTAGAATTTTTTATACAAATATTTGATTGCGCTTGAAGCTAGAACATTTTTTTTATTTCTTCTAGAAAATGAAAAGTATTGTTCCCCGTGGCATGAATTTAAAAAAAAAAAGTGCCATCTTGGACTGCAGCTATTTTGAAGCCCCTTACTGAGTCACAGAGGCCTGGAGGTTCATCAACAGATGCCGCAGTCACTCTTTACAGAGTCCCAGTGCTTCATGTCAACATCTCTTTCATTCTCGACGTGATCGAGCGCTTCCGAAAGCAGCTACACGTGTTCGTGCATCTCTTGCCATCTTGCCATCTGATGTTCTTGCCATCTTTAATTAAATGGTGTACAAGCACGTTCGCCGGGTTTCCGCCTCGCATGTGTGAGAAACACAGCAACCCGCGAGTCGACTCCCAAGGCAGAAAGCAGTGACGGGGGGATTAATAGCAATTTGGCTAAAACAAAGAGACGCGTCTGAAATATTGATGAGTGTCTTGGTAATTACAAGATGGGCGGATAAGTAAATAATGACAAGATCCAGTGATAAAGTCTGACTAATTATGAGTTGTGTGAAACTGTAATTGGGAGTCTGAGGGAGTATGAACAGGCTCAAACTGAGCATTCTGCTAAAGCCTGTGAATGTACTTGATGGTTGACTGGTGAAACAATGTTAACATTTCTGTGTTTTTCTTGTCTGTGTCCGTGAGTGTCCTTACTCATCAGCATTCTCCTGTTATCTTTCCTCCAGAGTACCAAACGTCAAGCGTGCCGACCCTTCGTCTCCAGCCTGTGGGGCCGTGGCTCTCTAGCCAGGTCAGAGGTCATCTGCGACATGATGCCAGCCAGCCACCTGCCTATCCTGCTCTCCCTGAGTGCCCTGCTGCTGTCTCCGCTGCTCACCGGCTCCTTGGCCTTATGTAAGAGCAAACTAAGATAAAACTTGAGTTTAAGTCTCAAGTGTTTTAGAACTCTTGAATAGAACTTTGTTTTCTTCTAGAATTAAGAGTTAGAGCCATGCTAATGTTAAGACCTTTGAACTAATATTGGCTGATTTAGTGTTGAGGGTGGCCATTTTTGGGTCAGCGCGATGTATTGTCATTGCTGGCCCAATAATGGCCAAATCATGCTTAAAGGTGGCCATTTTGGGTCAACACAATGTATTATCATTGCTGGCACAATAATGGCCAAATTAGTGGTTAAAGGTGGCCGTTTTGGGACAACACATCGTATTATCATTGCTGGCCCAATAATGGCCAAATCAGTGGTTAAAGGTGGGCGTTTTGGGTCAACACATCGTATTATCATTGCTGGCCCAATAATGGCCAAATCAGTGGTTAAAGGTGGCCGTTTTGGGTCAACACATCGTATTATCATTGCAAACCCAATATTGGCCATTGCATTTTGCATTGGTATATCTGTGTAAATTGTTTAGAACAAAACATTTTTAAATTAAGACTAAAATCAAGATTTACTTACCATCTACAGTAATTTATAGGAAATTCAATGACAGTTTTTTAATGTCTTGTTGTTGTGTTGATATTTTTATTGGTAATTGAATTAGTGATTAACATGATTAAATGTGTATTTTTAGGTCAATTGAACTGAAACTAAGCTAATTACACAGGACTTGTTTGATCTAATTGATCAGCTAGTCATCCAGGCAAGCCACCGACTAGTAGGTTTCATAATCATCAGAAACAAATCTCTGTGGGTTTAAGGATCTCCCCGTACACGTTGAGACGTGAAGCGCGAGATCACGGTTTATCCGATTATTCCGTCTCTTTTCCGCGTGTATATCTCTTCATCAGACGGATCGGGGCCTGCGCTGTCTTTTAATTTCCAAGGCTCGAAGTCAGGATTTGTTCTGCACCATTTCTACCCTAAGATGGGTTTAGAGACGCATTAGGGAAACAAAACAAAGAGTCAAGTGAAGTAAAGAGAGGCGAGTGCGAGATGAAAGCGGAGGTAAAGCCTCCCCCTACTGCTTTCAAGCCTAAAATAGGTGTAATTCAAGCGCTGCCTGAGAGATAACGTGAGAATGGGCCGCTGTCAGATATGCCACGTCTTTGTGTGCCCAACATTGTTCTGTCCTGCTGTATGTTGGTTTTGAAAGGCAGCCCAGAAGCAAATGCATTTCTGACGCAATGAGGGTGATCAAAATTATTACTAGTCATGGGTTGCTCGAACGTCTACTGTATGACTTACGTTTTATTCAGGCTTATGCTTATAATGGCACATTTACTTCAGATGCATTCAACGGAATGGATTTTCTCCAAAATATGTTAGTATGTTAAGTTTGCAAATGCAAAAATGGCACAAAACTTTGTATTTATGTATTTTAGCATGCAACAAAACACAACCGAGCTATAAGCAATTGCCCCGTTTCTCAAATTCTTTTTAAGAAACCGAGTTCGTTGATTAAGAAATTTAGGTATTTTGTCTAAATTTCTTTCTGCTTTACTTAACGTTAGTGATAGTTTACGATGGTCTACCAATTCACTAGCCGTTCAATAACCTTCTAGTCGATTAAGGAGTTTTTCATTTTCATATACTTGCATCCACTTTTTTGTGTTCATATACTTGTGTAAAATATGTTTCTAGCCTTTTGTTTGACTAATTTTAAGACTAAGACTAAACATTAGCGATGATTCCCGATAGCTGACTAATTGACTGTTCTTCCAATAACATTCCAGTCGATTAAGAAATTAGCAGACTTTTTCGCATTCATATACTTTCGTCCAGAATGAGTCTATTTTTTTTGCGTTTGTATTCTTGCGTCCCAAAAAAAGTACTATTTTGTGAGTTCATATACTTCCATCCAAAATTTGGCGTTTTGTTGCTTTCGTATGTTCTGTCCCCTAAAAAATCTGGTTATTTTTTGCATTCATGAACTTTCATTCAAAATTGGACATTTTTCATGTTTGTTTTCTTCAAATGCGTTCATATACATAATTTAAAAAATTAGCTGTGCTTTGCATTTGTATATTTGTTTCTCATCGATTTCTTTAAAAAGAAATTATAATTATCATACATTTTTCATTTAAATTTTCCCAAAACAGCTATACAAATAAAGTGGATCAATATAGAAATATTTGAGTTCACATTGAGATCTCTGATAAATCTGGGCATGGTTTGAGACGACGTTATTGTTGTATATTTATGCTCAATATAATCTAGGAAAAACAATTGAGACAATAACAAGATTACAATTGTGCTTTTATTTTTTTATGCACCGCCTATGACTGTAGGATATATAGTTTCTCACTATCAGTCCATCTCTGTTTTCATACCGTGACTCCCTCAGAATTGCTCTGTGTGTTTGTGTCTTCAGATGTTTACTAGTCAGTGCACATCGTCCCCGAGCTCTAATCACTCCATCCCCCCCCAAACCCCTGGCCACCTAAACCCTCTGCACGGCGCCGTCTGATTGGCTGCGATGTCGTCCGCTGTACTCTCACAGGCTCGGATCGCTAATTACTGTCTCGTCAGGTTGTCCTACAGCACAGCCAGCTGAACGGGGGACATTTCGTTGTTGTTCTTGTGTCATTTTCAGTGTTGAAGAAGCTTTGAAAGTAATTTGGAAAGCTTTGCTGTGAATTATAAAACGTTATGCTCATATTTTGAGAAAATAAAGAGTTAGCATTTAGATGTCAAATGATAAAAGCTACTGAAAGTTAAAATAAAAGTAACAGATCAGTTTAAATTAACTGTTTTAGTTGTTGACTTTTAATGCTTATGCTTTGTATGAGAGCTTGGAAACAGTCAAATAAATCTTGTTGGAAATGTGTTAGCAGTAAAAGTTAGCAGTTAGCAACAGCTGCACTTAAAGTTACCAATAAAAATAAGTTTATTTGTCTGTTTAAAATAAGTTTTAGCTAATAAATATTAGATTCTTTGTATGAGTGTTTGGGATCAGTCAAACTACTTTTTTTGGGAAAGGAGTTAGCACTAGCATTTGGATACAGTTGCACTGGACATAAAAGTAGCTTATTTTAACGGATCCTTTCAAATGAACAGTTTTAGCTATTCACTATTAGACCTCTCAATATTTGTGAGTTTAGAAACAATCAAGCTACTTTTTTGGCAAAGAAGTTATCAGAAGTTAATGCTAAGTGTTAGCTTAGCATTAATTGACAGCTACACTTGAGTAAACAAATATATATATTTTTTTGTTCACTGATGTAAACTTTTTCTTAATGCAATTTTAGAAAAGTACTATAATCGTATCGGCTGGCATGGTGCTAAAGCTATGTGTGCAATACAACAGGACCCAAAAAAACACTGCTACTAATTGGAAACCGTTGCCTGTTTCTAGTAAAGCTAGTAGCATCACATGGATGAATCAATGATCACATTCGATTTTCTTTTCTCAGAAGTGCGCATCCAGTTGTGGATGTAAGTTGGGTTGTGATCTGTTTCTAGTGCACTTTAAATGGTTTTTGTTCTTACCAACACCTGTTTTAAAGGCACAGCTCGGCCCACACACGCCGCCCAGGTGGATTTGTGGTTGTTGTGCCGTACAGCTGCGCTGCACACGGTCCTTTACTTAGACACACACACACACACACACACACGAAGCGAGTGGATGTCACCTCTGCGAGAGGTTGCCAACTGCATGATGTCATCCTCACGCCCCCCTCCCTCTCGCTCGCTCATGCTCTCATAAATCAACATGTGGAGGAGACGTTTTTAATCAAAAAGAAAAAAGGACTGTGAATAAATCTGGCCTGTGGTAATAAAGCTGGGGGCTTGTTTGTGTGTGTATGTGTGTGTGTGTGTGTGTGTGCAGAAAGTCCAGCAGCTTTACATTTACATGATTAGCTTCTGAGTGTGCGCGCACACACACACACACACACACACACACAGTCTCCATCCTCACTTTAGCACTTTAGGCATCAGATGAATACATACTAGCATTAGATCTGGTTTAGCTTGGTGTGTGCTTATGTATGTGTACTAAATGTATGTGTGTGTGTGTGTGTGTGTGTGTGTGTGTCTATATCTATATATATATATATATATATATATATATATATATTGTGACGAGTCAGCTGCCTCCTCCCTGATTATCACCGGCACCCCGTCCTAAATCGCCGCCCTTCACCAGGCTCCCGACTGGAGTGGGTGTGTGTGAGAGGAGGGGCGCTGGACGAGTCAGGGCTGGCGGCGTGTGATGGGGCACACCTGAAGGAAGTGGAGCCTCATTACCGCCGCTGTTTAAAAGCCCAACGCGCCTCTCCTCAGGAGACCGGTCTCTTCCCCGTGCATGCACACTGGTGTCCTCGTGGGTCCAGGAAGGGTGCGTTGAGGGACTTCCGCGCCACCAAGACGTGAGCTGCCGGACCCGCGATCCGGATGGGAACCGCACCCGTATACACGGCCGACGGGCCAGGATGCCGGGCCGTCCATCCCCTACCAGCGCCGCGGCCAACGAGAGAGACGCGGCCGGTAGGAGAAGCCGCTGCCCCTCGCGCCCCGGACCAAGGAGGGGAGCGCGTGCGGCCGCCGGACTCCGCCCCTTGCCTGGACCCTTCCTCGATGAACACTGCCCGACCTACACAAATCCCGCAGCACAACGAGGACACCAGATTCCCTGTTATTTTGGACACTTTCCCCCTTTGGCCACTTTTATTCCCTTTGTTTTATGATTTCTGTTAATAAAAGCCTCTCCGAGGCCTGACGCCACGCCCACTGTGTCTGTCTTGTGCTCTTCCCGTGACAATATATATATATATAGTGTGTGTGTGCATATGTATGTGTTACTGTATGTTACTTTTTGTAATAAATAAAATAAAAACTAAACATACATTTGTGCGTATGTATATATGTATGGATATAATATATATATATACACATTTATAGATGTGTAAACATTACAATTATTTTATTAATTTGTTTTATAATTCATTTTATTACATGCAATTTAATATCCAATATGTTCATATTTTCTGTGTATGTTTGTAAATGTTATTTTAATATATAAATAATTTGCTTTATTATACAGAACATAATATATAGTAAAATACTATTTAGTCGAATACATAAATACATTTTTGACTAAAAGACAAATGCATATAATTGTATAGTGACCAAAAAATATATATATATATATTAGTTTTTATAGCTAAAATGGATGCTTTTATAATTTAACTTCCCAATATTTGTGTTTAAAATAACCGTTTATAACAGTAAGCGTTTAGATTTGTCTTCAGAATAACAAGACTTTTGACCAGAAATGTTTTCTATGATCATGCAAAAAAATAATTTCAGTCTAGTGTCTATACTTTTTTATATATTGGCATTATTTCAACCACACACTCTATAATTCATATCCTTCAATCTGGGATGAGGTGTTAGATGAGGGTCCGTTTTCCCACAATCCTCCACACAAGCTCTAAAAACAGTTCATTTATTAGCTTCGGTGTGCCTCTGTCTGGCCACCAAACACCCAATCAGTACCTCTCTACCCCCCTGTGCAAACCTCCAGACACCCCGTCCAGCGCCGTGCTGACCGGACCAAAATATCCTGTCGAAACTGTACACCACAACCTGCACAGTGCCCACAATGCCCCATAAAACCACTGTTGTGTTTCTACAGCCTCCTTAAGTGTCCGCGTGCCAGCTCCTCTCCGCTTTGACTCGGACAGAAACTGATACGAGCGATTTCTATAATTTATTTCTCCTTTGAAGCTTCCAAGTGAGAGATCTCAGGCCCCTAAGGGAGAGAAACCCCCACTTGGTCTTGTCTTTTTAAAGGTATCAGCTAAAAGGCCTGAATGTCCCTCATTACCTGCCTCGCTCCGTGCTGCAGTTTAACCTCCCTGACGCAGCTCGATTGCCAGAGTAAATCTCTGATGCTCTGATGTTCATGGCTCCGGGCGGCATCCGTCTTCAGACCACGCACAGGCTTTTTGGGATGCTTGTTAAAGGGCTAGTCTAAATCCCTTCACGCTCGTGATCTTCTGTTGTTGAGCACTAAAAGAGAGAGTTCGATAAATGTTCACGCTGCTCCTTTCCAGAGAGCTGTGACTAGAGCATGTCAAGGTCAAGAAATGACAAAAAGCACCAGGAAAACGCACACATTTTACAACAAATAAAATCATAATTAAAAACAGTGATCCGTTAAGTTTCTTAAGTACAGAAAAAGATTTAAGTTTCTTCCAGTTTCTCACGCAAATATATATCTTTTTCGTAAAGCATCAAAAGAGACATTTCTACAAATGTTCATGTTGCTCCTTTCCAAGAATTGTGAGTCAAGGTCAAGAATCAACAAAAATACACTAGAAAACTTGTCCATATGATTCGAGCCATGTCTTTGCATGTACGGAAATAATGTAGAAATTTCTTGCTTTATTTTTGCAAATAGCGCCGAAATTAAAAACATCTGTGATTTCAAGTTTCTTGCATCTCGAGTTAAAAATGTAAAAGTACAAATATATATTTATATATAATAATAAACAAGACTTGCAATCCTTGTATGGACTAAAGTTAGGGCACTTTTTTGGGATCATGACAGCCCCTGATCACTATATGCTTTAATTATATGGATAAGAGCAGCCTAAACATTCGTCAAAATATCTTCTTTTATGTTTACAATAAGTCAAACGTGTTCAGAACAACACGAGTGTGAGCACATAACAGTATCTTCATCTCTGTGAAGTCCTCCAGTAGTTAATTTGACCAGCAGATGGCACCTCGTGGGTCACCTCCACACACACACACACACACACACACACACACACACAGATTAATCATGAAGCAGATTAGCAGGCTCGGATTTACTGAATGTCAAAAATGATTATTGCACATCACCTTTATGATCCCACGTCACCGGCTGAGTCCTTCACTCAAGTCCCATCAGCCCTTGCACCGATAGATTAAAAACACGCTTTCTTTTTTGACTCCAAAATCAGTTTGCGAGCAAATTGGAAAACCGTATGAGAAGGAGCTAATAGTTTTCAGATACCCGAGTGGGCTTTGATTACATGTATTACATGTGCTGAAGCGAAGAGTTGATGATTTTGTTTGTTTATTTGATCCAGTGACGCTCGGTTTAGTTTGTTTATTGTTCTCATTTGCATAATTGATGTCACGGCTACAATTAAAAGCGGTCAGCCGTTGAATTCAAGCCTGAGTGACATAATGATGTTGTCTTTTTTCTCAGCTAGCGACATGTTTCAACCGTAGCGAGGTGTTTATTCACTGTCATTTGGGCTTTTTCCTCTTCAGGTCCATCTTGTTCAGTTTTCTCGTGATCTAATCTTTGTAAATGACTCATTTGAGGTTCTCATGGCCCACGCCGTCCGCTCTGAGGACGTTAACCCTTGAGCGATCGCAGGTGTGCGTTTTTAGGAGGCCTGTCAACAAGTAGCAATCACCCGAGGACTCTGTAAATCACATGAGATCGTGGCAATTTCCTCCTCGTCTCCGAGGCCCGGCCGTTGTAAAATTGGCCTTATTGTTCAACTTAATTTCCTCAAACTCTCGGCAGACTTTGACTTGCTCACCCCGCACCTGCTAGAGATTTTCTTATCCAGAAACAAGCGGCTCATTGGGGTCAGCTCGGAGTATCATAATCAGTGTGATTGTAGTAATGCGGCAGGAGGATTATAAGCACAGTGGCTTCCTGTTGTGGATAGCTTGCATACATAAGAGTATATTTAGGAGCTTTTATCCTAAAATGATAAATTATAAGATGATAAGTAATTATTTTATTGTTGTAGTTTTATAAATAATTAACCAATAGATTTTTTGTTTTCTGAGACAGTTTTGATATTTACTCTGCACGTAAACTTAAATTTTAATTAACTCAATTATAAGAAATTAGTACATTTACATTTATTCATTTAGCAGATGCTTTTATCCAAAATGACTTACAATTGGGGAAATTTATAATTATAATATTACTACTACCACTACTTTACATTTTTATTTATAAAAAAAAAAAAAAAAAAAAAAAGTTAAAATAAGTGACGATTTTCATTTAAAAAAAATATATATTTTTATTATAAAAATTTCATTTATTTATTTAAAAAATTAAGGAGAAAACTCTGAAAAGTCTAATGTTTTAATTTGCCATCCACTTAATTATCATTATTGTCTAGGAAAAATGTAGATGTTGAAGAGAGATTATTTTTATTCTGATAAACTGACAATAATATGATAAAAAATGATAATAAAAATGATTATTATTAAAAACAAAATTCCCTCAAATATAAATGTAGTTAATATTAATCACATTCAAATATTTATTTGTTATTTTTTTGCTGATTAAATTGTAATAAGTTAATGATAATAGTGATTTTTAACATGTGTGTGTGTGTGTCTGTGTTTACTTATATATATATATATAAACAAATGACCTCATTCAGCCTATGAGAAGCAAATGAGATGTTATTTAGGCTTTATGTAATTAAATATTTATTTGTTTACTTATTTTCAATCCTGTAAAATCATCATATCATAGACACAGATGTGTTTGTCCTGCTCTGTAATATAAGATCTAAGTGACCCTCTTAGCGCTGATGATGACCTCGCGAAAACATCTGCACAAAAACCACACATGACCTTTACCGCCATCTGTTTAGAAATCTCTTCTGAGTCCGTTTAGTTGCTCACAGATGCTCCACAACTGTATTTTTGAGTTACGATTTGCATTACCCAATATAACTAGATATATAAATGTTTTCCTGTCCTTTTATCGTTCCTGCTCGCAGCGGTTGATTGTGATAGCCATGTTGGTTTCATGTGGCCAGAGAGAGGGAAAAAGTCCAATTGGGAGGATGAAAAGCGGTCGGCCGAGGCCCGCAGAGACCAGTCGAGCACACGGCCACAAATCTCTGTGTTCAAGCAGCCGAAGCTAAACCCTGAGACTCAATCCTTTTCCTCTGGCCTCGGTCCCACACGCACGACTTTCTCTTCTGCTTTTACTTGATTTGTCTACACAAGTGTGCATCAGTTAATTCTTAGGGTGCTTCCACGCTAGCACTTTTGGAGTTCAGTTCGTTTGGATGATGTGAAGCTGTTCATGTGAACGCAATCGTACCAAATCACAACGTTAACCGCTACTAATGACGTATTATTTGATAAAACTTTCCTGACGAGTGTGACTGACCTGCTGCAGAGCTGTATATCTGATTTCTGTTTGCCTTCAGTGTTCTTTAGATCATTTACAGTACATTCGTAAGACAGACACAAATGGCGTTATGTACCGAAGCTTTGTAAACAAAATGAACAGTTCAAAAATGTAAATATATAAAAGTGCAGAGAGCAATGTTATGCATCTGCTGCGTTCTCCTGTGCCGTCATTACTAAATAACAGGGTAAAAATCTGCTGGCTTGATGACGCAAGTGAACCGTGATTCGTTCCCAAATAAAATAATATGAATGCTGTCCATTGGGGGCAGGAGAAGGGGATCAATCCTAAATATCCAACACAGATAGATCTCTAACTGCTGCAATAGCAAAAAAAAACGAATGTTCGTAAATAATAAATTTAGTTCACAATAAAGTTATATTCAGTTTCTTGCACAGACTGATCGCTTCGCTTCATAAGACCTTAATATATCATCCGCAGCCATGGGATTTCATTTTGTGTTTTCTGTATACACTTTATATACATTTCATAAAAACAGGTAGCCATTTACTTCCATTATATGAATCACGGTATAAATTAAATTAAATTAAATTAAATTAAATTAAAAATTAAATTAAAATTACATTTAAAATAAAAATTAACATTAAATTAAAAATTAAATTAAAAATTAAATTAAATTAAATTAAATTAAATTAAATTAAATTAAATTCATTTAGCATACGATTTTATCCAAAGCGACTTACAGTGCATTCAGGCTATCAATTTTTATCTATCATGGGAATCAAACCCCCAAACTTGTGCTTGTTAAGGCAATGCTCTACCACTTGAGCTACAGTAACACTGTAATACCGTATAATCACGGTATAATTGTATAATCACGTTTTCAACTAAAAATCTTCTTTACTGTATAACAATGATCTTCTATGGCCTGAGGGTGAGTAAATGAACAGAACATAATTTTTGTGTAACCTACCCTTCAACATGTCCCTGTTTTGTCGTTTTGAGGTTGGTGTAAATATGAAGATGATGGTAAAGACCTCATTGGCGTATAACCTTGGTCTTGTTATCTTAAGAGCAGGTGCTTGACTCGTATGTAGATATTAGTTTAGAGCATAAACGTTGCAGATTGTTTACCTGAACATGTTGCACACATTGATTTCTCAAATTACAGCCACTCAGGACATTATCCAGCACCGGGATCCCCCGTAATTGGCTCTTTCAGAGCGAAAGTGCGCGTGATACCGAAATATTCCTCTTTACCCTTTCAGATAAGCCTCAATCAGTGGTTGAAAGGTGGATATTTTAAAACAAGATGGGCGACAAGTGATGCTCTCACCCCTTTCCTAAACGCCGCTGATGGGCTGCCATGTTTTGCGCCTACATTTTTTCTAATTCCCAGCATAATGGAGCTCTTTCTTTTTTTAAATATAAGCCCCGAAAGGTTTTTTTTTCCTCCGTTGATTATGGTCTTAGTCATCTAACCGCGTCTGTCACCCCGAGCCTCCTATTATAGGAGTCTCTCCAAATGAAGGCGACAGAAACATGTTATTGGAAGCGTTTCGAAAGTCCTGCAGCTGTGAGAAAAACAGTCTAAAAAAGAATAATGCATGTGGACAAAGACAAGGATGTTTTCCCTTCAGTTATGAAACATATCTGCCATAAGATGAATATTAATAATATATGTGTATATATAGTAGTAGTATTGTTTATTTTTATGTTTTGGTAGATATTAACATCTATACTCTTTACTCTACAAATGGGAAGAAATAGTTAAAACTGCACACAATCTTGCTGCTCAAGCTTGATATGAACAGATATATATATATATATATAAATGCCACTTTTGTAAGCGGGCATCAGTTATTGCTTTATTGTACCATATGCATGTACTCTCCATTTGTTCGACCCATCTGTGCATGTTTGTGCCGTCAAGAAGATGAAAAGCGAGTTCATTTGGTTTTGTTTCTCCTTCATAGGATCGTGTGTACTGTAAACACCTGCAGAAATGAGTGTCGGTGAGTGGAAAGGTTAATAGCGCGAGTGATCCTCTTCGTGTCGTGAAGTAGCGCGGCTCATCAGAGCTTCTCTGTTACACTCGCGAGCTCTCGTCAGACGCGGCTGTCAGAAAATCCATATACAGGCGCACTGCAGGCCGTTGCGTGTGGCCGCTGACGGTCACGGGTGAAGCCAAGATACGCCGCCGGCGCGAATGTGTGACCTCGGGATACACTACAGGGGTTTAACTATAACCTTGGTCCATCACTCACAGTAGGTTTGTCTGTCCTTCGTCTTGAAGTCGATCTGGAACCCTTCACATTTGAGCTCTACTCAACTCTCGTCAAATATATAAGTTATTTGTCATTGCACAACTACTATATATATATATTTTTTTTTTTTTTTTGCAATGTCAGTGTCTGTCTCCTACAGAAGGACATGCTGAAAATCTCACCGGAGCTGTTCCACCGGGCTCACGGTTCAAAGAGCCATGGTGTTTTTGATGTCTTGTTTTTGCTCTACCGAACAATTATGACTCATACTGACTAAAGTGGCGAACCTATGTGCGTCTGTGTTCAGAAATGACTTCAGAATGAAGCCGAAAGTCCTCGGGCTTCATCTTCTCCGCTCTCTGGAACTTCGCTTCAAGTGTGTTTATCCGCACCCGGAGATTCAGGGGCTCGCCTGCTTGCCCACGGGCAGTTAATAATTAATTTGCCGTGCTTGCCTGACCGTTTGATCATCTCCTCATATCTGTGCACTTTCTGGATTTTAGCGTGTTCCCCCTAGAGAGCCTCCTCTCATGTCTTGTTGTGTCAAGCTTGACCTACTGCCCCGCGGAGAGAAAAAGCGAGCACCAGCGGAGGCCCGCCGAGAAGAGTCGAGGTAGACAGCATGATAATTTGATGAGCCGAGAACAAACTGTGCTGGGTTCTGAGAGAGAGAGAGAGAGAGAGAAAAAAAACTATTTCTTATTTTCCAAAACTAGCGTAATCCACAAAGAACAAGCAGTAACGGTAGAAAAAGAAGATGACAGCCCCTGCTCTCCTGAAGCTGGAATAGCTTTGTCACGATCTTTCGTCAGCGACTGTCAATCCTGCGTGTCGTTAGCTTACAGCCGGCATGTCTCACGGGAAATGTCCGTAGGGTTTTGGATGCTTCACCTGACATGGGACTTTCAAATCAAGGCAGAGTAGCAGGTACTTTATTATTCATTGGCCAATAAATTATGCAGGGTGGCGCCAGCGTGCACGTTGTCTGTGGTGTAATTACCGTCATGCTGAAAAACAGCCACTTTCCATTTGCGCCAACGCACGACGGCCCCTGTTTCTTGTCAACATCACTATTGTAGCAGAACGGGTCACTAGCCCACTCCAGTCGTAGTCCACTCACTCGCTATTTTATGGTCGAATGCGCTGCGAGTAACTGTTAAATTGCGTGTGTGTGTGTGGGTGTGTGTTCAATCACTTGGTAATTGAATTTAATTGATTTGCTGTTACAGTGGCCTTGTGATGAATTGGGTTAGCTTCACTTTACCTGCACTCACTGTTCACTATAGCTTGCTAGCAGCATGCTACTCTATTTCTGCAGTATATAGTGAACATTTTATGTCTACGTTGAATGTATGATATGCTATATTCATCAAAATGTGCCAAAAACACAGCAAGAGGCTATTTTCCCACAATGCAGTGTGTTTAACTTGACTTTGCATTTCCAGTCTTAACAGGAAGTGATATCAGCTGTCATTATCTCTTTCTTGACTCTTTTGACCAGACTGTAAGAATGTAAGGCGTTTTGGTGCCAAAACGGCTAAATGCTAATCGTAAATGTTCTTTTTCTTTAGCTCCTCCCAGGTTCACAAAAGTTCCTGTCGACATGATCGGCGTCTCCGGAGGTGTCGTATCCTTCGTATGCCAAGCCACAGGTGACCCCAAGCCAAGAGTAACCTGGAATAAGAAAGGAAAGAGGGTGAACTCCCAACGCATCGAGGTGAGACTTGGCACGCTAGCACGTATTCAATAGATCAGTTGAATAATCAGCTGTTTTTGTGGTATTTCTAACAAAATGCCATCTAGAATTGTTTTTTGGTTCAATCTCAAGTGTTTAGCTAGCTTCTGTGGGTTTTAGCCTGTGTCTTATATTACTTTCTTGTTTATTGTGTCCTTTTGTCATAACACAGCTGGCAGCTGTAGTGTTGATCAATGTTTAGTGTATCTTAATTAAGACCAGCTCCGCATTTAACCACGCTGTCACTGTTCAACAAAGATGAAAAACTTCCCTCAAAAAAAAAAAAAAAATATCAACACAAAAACACGTTGGTGGATCCGATTCATTCGTTGCGCGAACCCAAGAGTACGTTCAAATTAGCATCTTGGTTGCATTTAAAAGTCATTTCGTGAGGGGTTTGAATTAATTTGTTTCCCCTGAAGGCTTCGCTTTGATATTGATCTGCACACACTTAGGACAGTGTGCCGTCACTGGGCTGCTTCTCATTATCGTAGCCTTGAAAACTCACCCCCCATTAAAACGAAAGAGAGTTTTGCCACTGGCTTACAAAGAGCCTCGTTCCTCTTTGTCATTCCCTATTGATTCTGTGACTGTTTCGCTACAATAACATCAAATGCGAAAGCACCGCAGGAGCCTAATTAACTCTCTTGCATAAATTGAGCTCACAGCAACTTCTAGAAATTGCAGGATATTTCGCCGCCTTAAAAAATGGGAGCTCAACTATTTTTTTTAACCCCAAATTAATTGATGTAAACATGAGAAGGGTTAGGGTTAAGGGTCAAAAGTTGGGGATGCCGGTTGATCAATCAAAACTTTGCAGCAAGGAAGTTACAGGTCATTTACCAAAACCGTTCCCCCTTGAGCAAATAGGAATTAAGTGCCTTGTTCTTGAGACATTTGGGATGGGTAACTCTTAATACCAGGATTGAATTCACAGGCCAGATCTTTAACTACCAGGCCATTGTGTTAATGACATTTTACCATTTCAGTGTAATATAGCGTTTCTCTTTCCTCTTACACAGACAATAGAGTTTGACGAAGGTGCGGGGGCCGTGCTAAGGATCCAGCCCCTCCGGGCGCCTCGAGACGAGAACATCTATGAGTGTGTGGCGGAGAACAGCGAAGGCGAAATCAGTGTCCAAGCTAAGCTGTCAATCATTAGAGGTAAGACTGAAGTCAAATGGGTCAACCAACCCTTAAAGTCAGTGGTTTCAAATCCTGCCCATAGAGGGCCACTGTCCTGTAAAGTTCATCAGCCTAGAAGTTTCTACACTGCTACTAAATTGGTACCTTTTAAACAGGTACACCCTTTTACCTTACTTACCCCCCCAAAAGGTGCATATTAGAACCTTAAACCTACAGTTCCCGAGACAAACCTCCCAGAATGTTTTAGATAGGTACCCATTCAAACCGATGAGCTGAGTCAGATGTTTCAATTAGTGAGGGAGGTGGGTCCCCAAGACTGGAGTTGAGAATCACTGCCCTACAGGACCATTTGAGCAAACCCTTGAAGAAACTGTCCAGCGCTCTCTGGTTAACTTGAATGTGTCCCAATCTTACCGTGACAGAAACTCTAAATCGGTCCTAGCCAATTGCAGAACCTCTGTCATCCTCAGCATCAAGTTATCCATTTGTTCCCCCGTGCGTTGAGGTCTAGCCATCTGCCTTGTCAATGCCGAGCACTGGAGCAGGCAGCTTGCAGGCTTCTTCCTGGGCCCCAACCCAAACTGAGGGTTTTTGTAGGCAGCCCAGTTTTACATGAAAATCCTGGCTTTGGCAAGACCCATGCGGCTCAGGAAGGAACACAGGCGGTAGCACTATGGGGGAAAAAAAAACGGCTGCTCCCCCCTTTCGCTCTCTCATCCCCATCTGCTGTGGGCCCGCATTTACATCGAACCTTATCAGAAGAGCAAGCCCAGCACACACACGTACAAAGAATTGCACATGTGTCTGCACGCTCCCAGAGGAGAGCGCCTCTGCTCCAGAACTTGTGCGTGGACATCAATCAAACTCAATTAAACTGTCCACCATTGCAGCTGCAATTTGTGGTCTCACTGGGCTCTTCTTTCATTTTGTCCCTGGCCGGGCTCTGAAGCCGGTGACTTCATTAAGTACCCAGTCACCTTGCCGTCTTCAGGGTGTGTCTGCCCGCCGGAGGCAGTGAAAACACAGGAAGGCTTTGTTGTAAATCTCCCGGTGCTTTTTCCAGGGGCTTAGGTTTGTTTTTAGCTGCCTTCTGGCTGCCCACAAGAACAGTGAGCAGAATGCTTAAGATGTGCCATCTGCTTTTGCACCATGTCGCAGAGTCCTCTGAGAGTCCTTGGAGGAGTCTCGGAGAAAACCGAGGCGAAGACACCTGCAGCCATCGCTGCTGCTTCTCCTCTGTGCCACTACGGGCGCCCAACCCTCGTTCCCCTCCTCCAGCTTTCTTCTCGTGTAGCCTCGCTGTTTTTCTTTTCATTCTGACCCTGGCTTTCAGCCCTTCTTGGCAGTCTTGTCCACCAGCGACCCAGAGCTAGCACTTCACAGAATCCAACACCAACAACAGCCCAGGTTTCGCCATCTGCTCGCTCCCTGCAAGGTGTTAGACGCTCGCACGCTTCTTTACACATTCAGGTGTGTCTGGCCTTAGCTTGCCCCTGGACGTGCTGTGAGAGCGCTGGGTTTAGAGTGCTGGCCAACAGAAGATCAGAGCGGGAACGCTGGACCACACAGCCACTGGTTTGGCATCATGCAACCCCAAATCCGAAGGTGTCAGACCACCTTCCCAAAACATTAGCTCTTTTCCAATACCTTCTGTTTTTTAGACAACGTCATAGGCTAACTCCAGATGCTAAGGCTTTTGTAAAGGTTGCCTAGTTTTAGCTGTATTTTGTGGATAAGACGATCACAGAATGCATTGCAGCAGGCTCAGTGGACAAAGTAATGGATCGATATGCTAGGTTTAGATATACAAGTGCATTATTTTACCTGCTATGTTTTTTGTAGATATTTTTAAGAATGTTATATTGTTAGCTTAGCAACATGTTGGTGAAAAACTTGCGTAATCTGTTGTAGATTGATAAAATTATGACAAATATTTAGGTTTAAGGCTACAAGTGCACTATGTAAGCTAATATTTGTGTGTTTTATGTATTTTGTTAGCGTTAGCTTAGCTTAGTTAGCAGAAAACTGGTGCCATTTCTTTGTGGATGGATAAAATTAATGCAAAGCATTAAGTTTTAGGGTAACGAGTGTGGTATTTTTGACATTATTGTGTATGCTATGCGTTGAGATGCGTATTAGAGTGTTGTGATGTTAGCTTAGCAACATGCTAGCGGGAAACTCTTTAGTCATCGTTTGTGGATAGAAAATCGATGCAAAGCAGCTAGGCCTATGGTTAGAAGTGCATTCTTTTACCTCATAATTATGTGTGCTATGTATTTTGATAATTATTAGTGTGTTGTGCTCATCTTCGTAGCATGCTAATGGAAGCTCAGTTGTAGTCAATTTGGGGCTGGGAGCTGCATTTGAGTTGCTCCCTATGAAGAACGTCCCAAATCAGTGCTTTATTAGAAGGTAGAAGCCTAAGTAGACAGTATTCTTATCTCTTCGTCAGTTTGCCTTGCTTTCTTCACCTCTTCTAATCTCATCCTTCGCTTCCAGAGTTGGCGCTGTGACCCTTCCTCCTTCAAACTCTGTGCGCAGGAACTCGTTAGCACTGCCGAGTGCCAGAGAGGATGATCTCACCGCAGCTCATGCCGTTTGATCAGACGCGTTTAATTGGCTGCTACCCTGCAGGACGAGCCGCGTTTGTTCAGCCGCTCCTCGCACGGTTTTAATTGGACTGTTCTGACCCCGGCGCTCGCCGCCGAACCCCTTTTATTAGCCATTTTTTTTAATCACAGCTTTGGCTCTGCCATTTCTAAATTCACCCCTGTCTCGTTTATCCCACTCAAGCTCAGTTTGAGGAATCTTAATGTCACTTTTCTCTCTCGGCGTCTGGTTTGAAGTGTCGCTGCTTCTGATCAGATACACTCAGCACTTTGTGGATCCATGCAGCCGAGCTGGATTCATGACTCCTCTATTCTGAAGAAATCTCACCGTCTCGCACGTTTCTGTGGCTCACAGATTTGATACGGGCTGCTGTGCAGAAACCAGCTCAGTCTGTACCATCGTCTCTGATCCTCAGAGTAATCTTGCTGTCCATCTCTGTTCCTTTCCCTACAGCTCTCTCTTCCTTTCTGCAAGTCTCTCCCCCTCTCTTCGCCTTTTCCACTGACATTTAATATAACATAATATAATAATAATAATAATTTAACATAATATAATAATAATAATAATAATAATATAATTTAGAATAAGTGTAATTAATGTATTAAGTAATGAACTAATGTATGTGTGTAGAGACAATTTAAAAATATTCTAATTTTTTTTTTTTTTATGGAATATATAATATTAATAATAATAATAATAATAACGTAAAATTATACATTAATTTAATAGTAAATAATTAAAATTTTCCTTTTCCACTGACATTTTATAATAAAAATGATGATAATGATAATAATAATACTACATACAATGATGTAGTTAATAATTCATTTAATTCATGTATTAATTACATTTCAGTTTGAATTAATGTAATAATCATAATAATATACACATAATTCATTTATTTATAGTAATTAATATTATAATAATAATTAATAAAAATGTAAGTAATACATAGCAATAACAATAATAGTTTAAAATTATTTAATACATTAATTTTATTACGCTAAATTAAATTATTATAACAAATAAAGTACATTTATTCGCATGATTTTAATTTTATGTTAATACAATTATAATATTCAATTAAATTTTTTGAAATAAAAATCATAAATAATTTGCACTATACAATAAGCAACCCTCTATGGACACTTTGGCAAGTAAATTTTTTAGTTTACTTGCAATACTTATAAGATAGCAATACTACTACGAATTCTACTACTAATAACAATATAAAATGCGATAACGATTAATGAGCTGCTAGAGTCATGAATATTAATCACGTTGTCTGTGTTCGCTCAAACTGATTTGTTGAATTCGAAACAGGGACGATAATAGGCCAGCCAATGAGATTGCAGTTTGTGCATTAGCTCCGCCCACTAACGGAAAACCTGACAGTTCTTAAAAGCTGAAGACTTCCAAAGGAACTCTGTTATTTGAAAAGAAAATACAACAAAAGATATACTTTTTTTTTTTTTTTTTTCAATTGAATCTTATTGTAAAATTCAATGCAACTTCCGATTGTCGTGTCAAAAGCAGCTTGAAATGGTATAAAGATGCCGAATCAGTATACTTCAGAAATGTAATTATAGTTTTTAAACTCGTAAGACTCGTTACCATTGTATTTGTTGTCCGGTTATGAAAGGTGTCTCTCCACACACCTGATAAACCACAGCATTGGATGCCGGGCCCCAGGGGATTATGGGTGTTAGCTTCAGTGTGCTCTTAAAGCCCTGCCAAGAGTGATTTGGAGTAAAAGAGCACAGCTGATTAGCGTCCCCGCTGCGTCCAGCAGGGGAAAGTCACCGGAGGCCACATCTTTCTTCAGTGTGTGTCTGTCACTGAGACGCCCAGAGTATGAGCCAGAGCTGAGCCTGCTGTTCTAGTGTCCGGTGTGTGTAAGGTCCGGCGAACACCGGTCGTCTATTGATCCTCCTCTCTGAATAATCTCTCTGTCTATGGCTGATCCGCGTTCACTCAATATGAGCCGGTAATTAGCACTGACCCGTGTTAGCAGAGCACACAGAGTCCAGTTACACAAGTGACTGACCGCTAGCACTGTGGCGCGACTGGGTTCTGGAGCTGATCTTTTTTTTTTTTACAGTATTTGTGTAATATGTATATTGTGCTTTTATGTTGTTGTAGTAACATGTTAACTTAAAACATGAATGTTTTGTGAAAGTATGTTATAATCAATCTCTAACTATTTTTTGTTAAACATATTATATTATATTATATTATATTGTAGTATATTATTTAGCCTAGATTTTTTTAATTACTTACACAATATATTTCTTGTTTTTAATATATAAAATTAGTGTTTTATTTTATTTATTAGTTGTGCTATTTTTATGGTATTTTAGTGTTAAAAATTGAAATAAATATTGACATAATTTTGCACATTTTTGTTGTCTCATCACATACCATATTGTTAGGATGAAGAGGACTTAAATTAATTTAATTTATTAAATTAGTGTTTTATTTTATTTATCCATTAACAGTTTTTTTAAATACATTTATTTAAATTTAATTAATTAATTTATTAGTTATGACATTTTTTTGGCATTTTATTCATGGTAAAATTGACTAAATATTTTGTTGTCACATCACATACCGTATTGTTAGGATGAAGAGGACTAAATACTGCATTAATTTACATTTTACTGTAAAAATGAATGTATGTGACATTGAAATGTTTACTTATATCAGTTTAATATTTGTCATCTAAATTGTAATTGTAATTTAAAATAAATATTTCAGTAAAATAAGTTTCCATCAAAAAAAGATAATGGTAAATGGACAAAATATTGACGTTTTATATGTGCAATTTTTTTATTTTTTAAAAGTTTTCATAATGTTGCACGTTATTTTATCTAAACTGTAAAACTTCAGTTGTCTAAAAAAAATGTAGTCAAGGCAAAATGAGCTAAAATGTATGAATGTTTCATGAAGATTACATTTAAGGGAAACTTTCCCACTCCTATTGGATTTTATCCTAAATTATTTTTAAAGTAGTATCCCAATGGCTGTTTACTGCATGACAGTGAGAAGCGCTTGGACTCGAGTCTTTTCTCTCTCAGTTGTGTTGTACTGAAGATCAGACGGATGACAGTGATTGGATTAGATGTGTGTTACTCGTGCACAGCTGTATTATGACTCTCCTTCTCTCATGAACAAAAGTGATTCCCATCCACGCGCTTAGCTGCTCCCCGGTGTATAATGCTCTTGTTTAGCAGTGTTAAGATCTGACAAATGCATGAACTTTCTCACCAGTTTATTCACGCGATCCATTATCGGTTTTCGGTGAAAACGCGAGACTGTCGTTTAGTATATACCCTCTTTTTATAAAGCCTTCCTGCTTTGGCACTAGATCTTGCACCGTTCCTGTTTTCCGCCGCTAATGATGACACACTGCGCACTTCCTGTTTAATGCTATTTTTTAAATATCAAATAAAAATGTCAAATGTTTGTACGTTTTTTATTTAATCTCAAATTATTTTTGAATTTGTTCACTGCACATGTATTTGATCATTTTTATTTAATTCGTTTTTTTCAGTTAAATATATTTAGAATTGTTATTTATTCATTAATTTACTACTCATTCATTCACTAGTGATGTATGCATCTATTTATTCATGATGAACATGAAGATATATTGTAAATGTGCTTAATGTATGTTTAAAAATTTTAGAAAATTTCAAGCATATTTATTTTTAAGAAAGATATATCCATTTTAAAGGTACACACTTTTTACATATGCATGAAAAACATGTATGGTAAAAAAAAATACATAAACATTTAATTAATTAATGAATGTATTATAAACATATAGGAAATATGTTATAAACTTTTAGGGAAATTATTTAAAATTTACATATCTATCTATCTATTTGAAACTATTTGAAACTATCTGAAGTTACATATTTATTTATTTATACACATTTAGAAGTTTCCCGTGTATGTGTTTCTTATTTATATTTTGGTACGTGGCATCTCTTTGTGAAGCTCTGGGACTCGATCTGGCTCTGTTCTCGTCGTCGACTCCTGCTAACGATGACAAGCGTCTCACTTCCTGTTTGTTGCGCGGAGATAATTGACAGTGGTAGAAAAGCTCGAGCTTCTCCGCGCGGCTCTGAGATCACGGCGGCGTTTGATCCTCGCCGCTGCTGTCAGTCTGACGGCTGCGCGACTCGCGATTGTTTACGACGCTGATGAGGTCTCTTCAGGAGCACCTCGAGGAACCTCGTCGCTTCACCCGGGGTTTTCAGGACGATACGGAAAGAGGAAGCTGGAGTTTACTCTGCTTTGATCCTGTGAACCTGTAGAGTCACAATCAGGCCTGATTGACCACGGGGAGCGACGGGACGCAGAAGAGCACCAGACGCTCGTCTCTGGAGCACAAACGTTCAGTAATACCTCCTCGAGAACGACTCTTCGTCCTGAGAGAGATGATGGAGCGTCGATGAGGTTGGTTTGTGTCCTTCAGAGACGGAAATAATCATGTTCCTCTCAATTTCTGCTTTAGGAGATCTAGTTGTTCTCCTGTTTTGTGTTTTGTTTTGCTGTAATGTGTCTATTTAGCAATTTTTTATTCTGTTTTATTTAAAATAAGAGTTTTTTTAAGCTGTACATTTAAAGCAATGAACTTAATTTATCTATTTTTAAGCACATTTTTATAAATATGTTAGAAGTGCATGTAGGAAGAAAAAAATCATTTAGAATTTATGAATAAATTTACTTATTTAAAAATATATTTCATTTATTTTAATAAGAGTGCATTTTTCATTGAAAGTTACATTTGTATATTGTACATTTGTAAATTAATGTACTATTTTTGTATTAAAATTGTTTTTTACTTACATTTAAGGTACCTTTTAAAATAGGCTTTATTGTGCATGTTGAAAAAACATTTCGAATTTAAAAAAAATAATAATAAAAGAGAGATTTGTATGTTAACTGCTTTTTAAAATATTAACTTTTTATAATTTAGTATTATAATATGAATAATAACCATGATAATTTATTAGCTAACTGCTGAAGAAAAACATAAAACGCCTGTTTAATCGTAGAATATTAATTAGCTAAAGAAATGAGCTTTTTTGTCTTTTATTAATGATATAATGATGCCTTTAGTCTTGATCAGCCCTCAGTATTTGGGCTCTGTTTGTCGTTCTGCTCCTCTCTCTTCCTGTAGTGCAGCATGTGAATGTTCTCCGGCCGATGTCTGACTCGATTACTGATCTCTCCTCTGGCAGCAGCAGCTGTTAATATTTAAAGAAGAGCGCGTCTGAAAGGGCATCTCTCAGCGTTCACCGAGCCGAACCAGCATCTGCTGCATCTTAAACTTCACGCCGCGCTCCGAAGCCGTCACACAAATCTTCCTCTTCCTCTTCCTCTCTGGTGTCTGTCTGGCTCTTTGTTTGGAGTTTCACTTCCTCCAGTCCCGGCGTCTCCCGAGCTGCGTTTGCAATTAAGTGCAATAATAAAAATGGCTCCATTGAGGCGTTTTTCCATTTGCCCTCCACAGAAAAGCCTCCAGTCGAGCCTTTTAGTCTGTGGATGCTGTAATTAGATGCTCGGCTAAAAGCGCACAGAATACAAATGTTTGTGCAGAGCTTCTGCGATGCTACACTGGGTCGTCTCGTATTTACAATTATACAGCAAGTATTTCCCATCTGTATTTCTGTGGAGCATTTTCCTTTCTCTGAGTTTGTCTGAGTTTGTTTATCACAAATTCAGAGCCTAAAAACAATAGTTTGCTTTTAAGTTCAAAATTTAATTAATTTATTTATTATTTACTAATCTATTTATTTGGAAAGAAGATTTTTTTTTTGTTAATGTTTAATTTACATGTAGAAAAAACATCTAGAATTCAAAAATAATTGTTACTTTTTAATTTATTAAGTACTTTTATTTAAATTTTTAATATTTAGTGCAAATTCAGAACTATGGCTTGTTTTAAATTCTAAATTACATTTATTTATTTAGGAATGTGCATACATATTTTTATTTATTTATTCATCTTTTTATTTATTTTAAACGGTCAACACCTTTTTTTGCAAATATTTAATTTAGAAAAACATTTGAAATAAAAAAAAAAATATATATTTTTTTTAATTAAAAATATCTTTTTTTATATAATTATATATTTTTTTAAAAAGTATGTTTTTTTTATAATATGCTCAATGTACAATAATATATTAACATTTATAGTTATTTTTAAAAAATTATGTACTTTATAAAGTATTTTTAAATGTATTTATCTAGCGTACATATTTTTGTAAATGTGATTTATGTACATGTAGAAAAAAATTTATGTAACAATAATCATTATTTTCTTTACTTACTGTAAAAAACAAATGTTTTCGTATATGTGATTAATGTAGGTATATATATTTTTTTAAATGTATATTAATAAATGACTGCAAAGTGTTTTTTAAAGAATGCTGCATTATTCTGAGATTACTGAATTATATAATGTAATTGTGTTTTAAAAGTAAACTATTAAGTGATACCTATTTCCTGAGTTCATTAAACATAAAATTTGGCCTTCGTTTTAGTATGATACATCATATTTGGGCTTATTATTAGTTTGTTACATGCTATTTAGTCATATATTAGTATTGTCTATGACAATCGGCTTATGTTTGGTGTTTTGTGTGATGATATTTGAGGTTTTATTTAGTATTTTATATGATTTTTTGGTTTCTTTTGTATGAAACATGATGTTTGCCCTTATTTTTAGTATTATACATCATAATTGTCATGATTCTGCCTTCATGTCCCGACTTTTCTCTAGTCTTGAGGCAGGATCATGACAGACCCGTGTTTTGTGTACAAGCACATGGCCTTGTCTTTGGGCCACGTGCTTGTGTTGTCTCATTCCCTTGCCCCGCCCCCCTTGTTATCCTAGTCTTGTTGTGATTGCCGTATCTGTGCCACCTGTCGTGTCTTAATTGTTCCCCTATTTAGATCTCCTAGTGTGCTCTGTCTTTCGTCGGTTCATTGTTCTACTTATGTGTTCCTACATGTCATTCTCCTGAGATACCTTGTCCTAGAAACCCCTCGAAGAAGTCTTTGTCTTGCAGTGAGTGTTTGTTAGTATTTAGTGTTCAGAGTCTTTGTTTACCTTGTTTATTGTGTTTTGTAGAATTCTTTTAGTGTTCACCCTAGCCCTTGTTTTCCCCCTCGTGGGTTTTGTTTTTCCCCTTTTTGTATAATAAATCTTGTGTTCAGTACATCCTGTCTGCATCTGAGTTCGTCCCAAACCCATCCTCACAACAGAATGAACCGACCAAATAGGAACTCAGCAGACAGGATGTCCCCCACTCCTCAATCCCAATTGGAGTTCCGCCAACAGTGTTGGATGTCGTCCCCCGCCGAGAAGAAAAGGGTTGCCCTGCCATACTCGCCTGAGAACGAGTGGGTTCTCTACAATTATGCCCGGCTGTGGGAGAAGTTCTCCCAGGAGGCGCCGCAGGGTACCTCCCAGAGGTCCCCACCTACCCAGCTGCCGGCGATCCCGGAGGGTCGTGTCCTGGCCGTGGCAACCCTGGGGGATCAGTTACGTCCCTCCCAAGATCCTGAGGTACCTCCCACTACCTTAAGTCTCCCCAACAAGCGAGGGAGACGGCTTTCATGGGAGTCAGCTTCAGAGTCTTCGGCGTCCGAGGCTGCCCTGCCCGAGACCAAACTCCCCCAACCCGCCTCTGACCCAGCTGTAGCCTCTGCACCGCGCCCGAGGAGGAAGAGGAGGAAGAAGGGGCCTGCCGGTCCTGTGACCCTGTCTCCTCCCGTGCCAGCAGCGGAGAGAGCTGGCGTGCCCGAGCCAGCAGCGGAGAGAGCTGGCGTGCCCGAGCCAGCAGCGGAGAGAGCTGGCGTGCCCGAGCCAGCAGCGGAGAGAGCTGGCGTGCCCGAGCCAGCAGCGGAGAGAGCTGGCGTGCCCGAGCCAGCAGCGGAGAGAGCTGGCGTGCCCGAGCCAGCAGCGGAGAGAGCTGGCGTGCCCGAGCCAGCAGCGGTGAGCGTGCCCGAGCCAGCAGCGGTGAGCGCTGGCGTGCCCGTGCCAGCAGCGGTGAGCGCTGGCGTGCCCGAGCCAGCAGCGGAGAGCGCTGGCGTGCCCGAGCCAGCAGCGGAGAGCGTGCCCGAGCCAGCAGCGGTGACTGTGCCCGAGCCAGCAGCGGTGAGCGCTGGCGTGCCCGGGCCGGCAAGGATGAGAACTGTCACTAAGTCAGCAGTCACGAGGGCGGAGGAGAGAGCCGCGGCCGACTCTGCAGCCAAGGCTTTACTACAATCTGTCTCATCTCGCAAGGAGATGCCCATTGTAATAGCTGTAAAGTCTTTTTCTGATTATTTGTCCCGTCTTGTTCAGATTTTAGAAGTCCCCGTCAGTCCTGTCTCGTCCCCGGACCCTGTCCCCAGAAATCCCGAGTGTCCTGTCGTTGCCTCCCCGTGTCCCGTAGATGTCGTCTCCCCGTGTCCCGTAGATGTCGTCTCCCCGTGTCCCGTAGATGTTGTCCCCCCGTGTCCAGTAGATGTTGTCCCCCCGTGTCCAGTAGATGTTGTCCCCCCGTGTCCAGTAGATGTTGTCCCCCCGCGTCCCGTGTCTGCTCCTGTCATGTCCCCTGTCAGTTGTCCCGAGACCCCTCCCCGTCCCTCACCACCCAGACCTGCCCGTACCCCCCGTCGTCAGCCTTCGTCCTGTCCTCCTAAGATTCCTACCCCACCCACCCACCCTGGTCTGTCCCCCATGAACTTTGTGGTCCCGCCCCCTCCCCTTCCCTGTTTGTTTTTTTTGATTTGTCACCCTAACCCCGTCATTGTCTATTCATGTTTGCCTTTGTTATTATTTGTCATGTCTTGTTGGTTTTTGTCTCTGTCCCAGTCAGTCTTGTCCCGCGTTTGATGTTCCCTTGGGGAGCGTCTGGAAGCCGCTCCTTAAGGGAGGGGTTCTGTCATGATTCTGCCTTCATGTCCCGACTTTTCTCTAGTCTTGAGGCAGGATCATGACAGACCCGTGTTTTGTGTACAAGCACATGGCCTTGTCTTTGGGCCACGTGCTTGTGTTGTCTCATTCCCTTGCCCCGCCCCCCTTGTTATCCTAGTCTTGTTGTGATTGCCGTATCTGTGCCACCTGTCGTGTCTTAATTGTTCCCCTATTTAGATCTCCTAGTGTGCTCTGTCTTTCGTCGGTTCATTGTTCTACTTATGTGTTCCTACATGTCATTCTCCTGAGATACCTTGTCCTAGAAACCCCTCGAAGAAGTCTTTGTCTTGCAGTGAGTGTTTGTTAGTATTTAGTGTTCAGAGTCTTTGTTTACCTTGTTTATTGTGTTTTGTAGAATTCTTTTAGTGTTCACCCTAGCCCTTGTTTTCCCCCTCGTGGGTTTTGTTTTTCCCCTTTTTGTATAATAAATCTTGTGTTCAGTACATCCTGTCTGCATCTGAGTTCGTCCCAAACCCATCCTCACAACAATAATATACTTATATTTATTATTTTATATTGTATATTATACTACATTATTATATTCTGTTTGGGGTTTACTTTTAATATTATATGTGATATTTGGGCTTATATTTAGTATTTTAGTAGGTTTGTGTTTTATATTATAAATAAATGATTTGCTCTACTTTTAGTATCATACATTATACTTCAGCTTAGATTTAGTATTGTATGAGATATCTGGGCTTATTTAGTATTATGAATGCAATTTTGGTTCATTTTTAATATTATACATTACATGTGGCCTTATTTTCAAATCTATAACATGATACATAATATTTTACTTATACATGCCATTTTATTTTAGTATTATTTTTTCATAATTTTAGTATTATTAATGACACTTGTATTCGTTTTTTAAATGACATGTAGTATTATTTTCTTATTTAATATTATACGTGACATTTAGACTTCTATTTGATTTTATAAGCGGTAAAGTCATGCGTTTGTGGTGTCAGTCTTTATATTTGATGCCTTTAGTAAAACACAAACACACCAGCAGTAGCTGTGAATCTGTTGAGGCGGTAATTAAGACTGGGGTTGTGAATTACTATAATGTGTGTGAAATCTTCAGATTTACCAATGCTGGTGGAAATCAACAGTCAACCCCACGCTTTAGGATTTGTAATGCTAATGTGGTCAATGCTAACTGCTGAGAGGCTTTGCCACCAAACCGTGACTTGATATGTTTTGGGAATATTTGAAATCACTGTATGAACATATACGTTAAAAGATCATATATATACATTTATTTTATATTCAATATGTCAGAATGATTTTCTCCAATGAAATGCCCAAGGCCTTACACTCTTCATAGCTGCTCTAGTTTAAGAGACTTCTTGAAATTGGGATGGTCAGAGATGGCGTCCTTGATCCCGTAGTGAACTTGAGGCATACCAATTGTTGTGTAGCAGTAGACACGGTGCCGAGCGCAGAAGCTGGGCTGTGATAGTGTATCTAGAGAGGCAGAAATGGGATTCACGCTCCTTAATGGAGCATTATGTGTTTCCGCCTCCACCCTGCAGCCCTCTCTTTCTCTCTCCGCGCCCGGGCCATTATTGGTTTCCCTGCGCTCGTGTCCCTGTCTCCTGTGCAGCAGCCCATGCTGACGCCGCACTGTTTTTTTATTTTTTGACGTGACAGGCCAGTCGAACCCAAAGCACCGTGACCAGTGACTCTCCCAGACTTAATCAAGTGCGTGCGCAAACTTCCATCCGCGCACTTCATGTTCTGCAAATTGGGCTGTTTTTTGGAGCACAGGAAATTAAATTGACCGCCTCTCCAATCCCAACAGCTGGGGCGACAGATTAGTTAAATGTCATCTCAGTTCTGCGTTTGAAAAGCGCGTCGTCTTCTTCCCGCGGTGTGGTTTGTAACCCATTTTTTGGCTGCCCAGCCCTCGCCGAGTTCTGGGTAATATTATTGTGCTTCTAAAGCCATCTCCGGCTGTGACGAGAGCTAATCAGTTAACCTGATTAAGGAACTGATGAAATTAAATCATTTCTGTAAGTGAAAATAACAAAATAGCCAATACATGGGAGGATAGGTCTGCGGAATTTGATGCCGCCCCTGAGACCTTTATCAGCAGGAAAGTGTTTGCTGGAGAGCCCTTTTTAAAAAGGCATGCTTATCAAAGAACGCTTTATGTAATTATGAAATGTGTCTCTGGTTGATAAAGCTGTTAACAAGAATGCCACGGTCCCGGCAGAAGGCGGCACTTCTGTGTATATTACCGATTTATTTTGATGTGCAAGCTGCAATAGCCATTTTACTTTTAATCTGTGATATGAAATATTTAACCTGCAAGGGCAATAAGCTTCAGAGATCATCATACAACTCGTTTGCTTATGGACACCCAGTCTTAGGAGTGTACATAATGATCTGTCTTTCATTTGTCACAACGGTTGTATTCGAAGAGAAAAACCAACAGCTGTATATATATATATATTGCGTATTTATTTTGGTGTACTTTTAATCTGCACAGATAACGAGCTTCAGAGATCATCATAAATCAGTCTAAACTCATTTGCTTATTACTATGGATGCCCATCTGCAAATCCGACTGACCGCTCAGGTTAAGAGGCTTTGCACCTGTCACTTGCGTAATGCCATTAAATCACAAGCTACAATTAAACGCAATTATAGATAATAACAGAAAGCGTAAAAGCCAGTGTCAAAGCTAACGGATTGAGGGTTTGGGGACGACTCCAGTGCCCTGTTGATTCGGTGAAAACGCAGCTGTTGGCTAAAGTGGTCGACACACTCGGCCCGCTACGCTGATCATCATAACAGCATCATTATCATCGCGCCTTAACAGCCTCTTAGTCAGGCCGGGGGCGGCCTTCAGAGCCGCCCAAATATAAACCCAGCACGAGGCCTGTAATTGCATTCCAGTTCTTATTTTAATGAATCATGGGGTATAATTAGCCCTCTGCAAAGTGCAGAACAAAAACACCTCAGCTACTATCCAGCACCTGAAATGCATGGGGGGAATATATTTCTGCATTTCTATCTTATGGGCATCTGTGTGAAAGCCTTTCAGTTGTTTTTCTGGGTAAAGCATGCGAGGCTAGTGCTAGAGAGGTATAGCGAGAACCTCAGCGCTCAAGCCTATTAGTGAATCGACTGGTTGGGACGATATCACAAAGATGTTGTGGAGACAATAGCCATCTAATCCTGTGATCCGATTGGTGGGGAATGCTGGAATTGTAACTCCAGGGCTTTTTCACCATCAATGCAAGCCAGGCAGGACAGGGCTAAGGGCTCTTGGTGCGGATATGCCTGATTTCCTTCATTTTTTACCAGAGCAACTGACCCTGAACCAATTTGTGTGTTGGAAGAGTACATCTGCAAGGCAAATTCTATTTCTAGCCCTTCTCCATTACTATTAGCCGAAGAGGACATCTTTAGTTTGGAGTGCTTGCGGTGAGCCTCTCCTAGTGGATGATTCTAGGTCAGCTGTTGCATCCCGGTGACAATATAGACACTCTGTCCATTTGCATTCGATTGCCTGCAGTTGTTAATGCCATATATAAGCAGTGCTAGCACCATCACACTGGCTTTATTTCCAGCTCCCGTCTCGACCTCTCTCACTATAATGTAATTTACATTGCTTTGACGTTTCTCTCAGTGACACTGTTCACTGCTCTCACTCGCCCACCACCAGTCCAAACTCCCCAGCACTTGCTGCCTTTAATTAAGCTCAAATCAAATTACTCATCTTGTGTTAAAGGCTTAATGTGTGTGCTTTGCAGAAATCCTATTCTAGTGTCACGGCATGGATAATCCGTCCGTGAATCACAATTACAGTAAGCACAGAGTGTTGCTCAACCAAAATGCTGATTTTGGAAGGACGAGTACCTGTGTGCTATCCTTTCCCCCAAGCTGGAACTTTTAAACATCCCATCTCCGCTGGTTTATAATCGATAGGAAGCTAAAATGCTTCCCCAGCCAACACTGAATAATTAAACATGGAAATGAAAGGTCACTGCACAAAACATTGGCTCAAATCCTTTCTTTTGGTGTCAAGGCCTGTGTAAAACAACAGTTTCCGGTGCTAGGCGCACTACTTGGGTTTCTTGTAATGTCATGAGCCTTGGCACACCTTTGTGACACTCAGAGGGTTCGAAGGACGTGACCTTCACACTTAGTGCCCAACCCGTGCCCACTGGCACAGTCTACGGTGTCTGATTTTCTCTGCCAGCGTGTGAGTCACATCAGGTCAAAGCAGTGAGAGGTTTTCACTCCGCCTTATCCATCATTGTCTTTACAGCAGATCCATTGAAGAGCGTGAAGGCTTATGTTGGCCTACAACAGCAGGCATCAGCCACACTGGATTCTGTTGAAGAGCAAGAGGGCTGAATTGTCAAAATCTATTGTGTGTTTGTGTGTCAGCTGTCTCTTCGAATTGACTCAGTGCCGTAAACAACTATGGAGGAACCGGGGGTGAAATGTCACCACTGCTTGCCCCGATTAAACGGCTCTGTCGCTAGCAATGTAGACTCGGATCTGTAGGACTCGAATGATATGTATGACGATGTGAGCAACAGCTCAGTGTGCGCTTTGCTATGATAATGTTTGATTATCCCTTAGCAAGTCGCCCTTAGGGTCCCTGAAGGGAAACAGGTCCTAGCCAAACCCGACATGGCTACTTGCTCATTCCAGGCCAAGTTGGTTAGTCCAGAAACTTGCTTCTCAGCAACTTTTGAGTAGGTTATCAGCATCCGAATATCCAGTGCTCGCTTTTTAACTTCTATATGTTCACCCCAACAAAGTTAGTTCTTCCAGAAACTTGCTTCGTAGCAACTTCCGAGTAGTTTATTGCCATCTAAATATCCACTGCTTGTCTTCATATCAGGGGTCTCCAAACATGGTGGTTCAGAGTTTAGCGCCAGCCCTAATTAAACACACCCAAACCCGCCAATCAAGGTCTTACCTGGGCATGCTAGAACTTTTAAGCAGGTGTGTTGAGCCAAGTTGGAGCTAAACTCTTCAGGACACCAGCCCTATAGCAAACACCTGCTCTATATGTCCACCCCAACAGGCCAAGTTGCTTATTCTAGGCCAAGTTGGGTTCTTCCAGAATCTTGTTTGGTAGGAGTTTTCAAGTAGATAACTGGTAGCTAATGGTCCACTGTTTGTCTCTGAACTCAATGTTTTCTCCTACAGAGGACCTACTTCCTGCTGGCTTCCCCAACATCGACATGGGCCCACAGCTGAAGGTGGTGGAGCGCACACGCACGGCTACCATGCTTTGCGCCGCGAGCGGTAACCCTGATCCGGAAATCACCTGGTTCAAAGACTTCCTTCCCATCGACCCCAGCACAAGTAACGGACGACTCAAACAGCTCAGATCGGGTAAGACGAACGAATGCCCTTTATGCCCTATTGCTAATGTCCTTCTGCTTCTGTATCAGTGATTGAAGGTACCCTGTGCTCTTCCCAAACAACCACCCACAGAGTTAGCGCTATAAGTTGCTATGGAAGCTGAAATGGAAAGATAATGACTTTTAATGAACTGTGTCAGAAGAGCTTAGTCCAGATTTCGTGGCAAGCGTATGATTAATGTCTGGTTTAGGCTAATGAAACTTTATCGAAAGACCCAGTAAAACAGTCTAATTATATATCTCATTAAGTCTAGCGCTCCAGTCGCCCCGGGGCCACCGTTGTGGGTCAGTGATTCGTCAGCAACAGAGAAAAGAAAAATCTATCGGGTTGCATTTGTTTTGGAGCTGTTGATGTAAATCAGTATGGGCAGCTGATACTCGGCTGGCAACCCTTGACCTGTACTTGCTTACCCAGAGTTTCCCTGTTCCCATATTTTTTTTAAATAAAGTTTCAGATTCAATCACAAAGTGGTTTGGCGGTGAGCGGCTACATCTGCTCTTGCTTATGCTAGACTTGAGTGCTTTGTTTTGCACCGTGTTAATGGACGACCCAGACTCGCCGAGGGGGTATCACAGACCTCTGTGATGCCATTGGCAGTGGTACAGGAACACAAATGCCTTTGACTTCTCTAGTCGAGGACAAGAAGCCAGATTACTGTGCAGCGTGTTGGGCCTTGCCCAAACAGTCAATCCTTTTAGCTTCCATTAGCGATGTCACTTGCTGCAAGGTTAGCGTTCATAGCTCATTTAGCAAGCTAATTTCTCTGCCCTGCTGACAGACGTACAGATTAATCGGACAAATTTAAGAGACTTTGGGAATGTGTATTTGCGAGAATGCTCATGTTAGCCTACAGTGTGACGAAGCAGCGCTAACAGTTTAGCGTCCTGTACTCCCTCTGTCTGTGTTTTTGTCACTGTGTGAGTGGGTCATACATGTTGTTGCTGTGCCTCGCTCTCCGTCGTCTTGTTTGTGACGTCTCTGTCTCTGTTTCAACTAAAGCAGGGTTCTTGCGGCATTTCCGCATTCACACGCAGTCCCTTGATAATTAACGTATTACTAATTAGACAAACTAAATTCAGTATGCACAGCGTGTACAAACGAGCTATAATCATGGTCTTAATTCAATTTGTGTGCTAGTGAGTTATCTAAATGCCTTTAGTAGTATTTGTTTGGTGAGTCTAATTGGTAATTAAATATGCCAACATTTTCCAAATCTCTCAAGATGTTAATGAATTTCTTAAGGCGGTATTTTTTTTTTCCAAGGGCAATTAGTTTGACTTTTCACACACTCTATATAAAACGTAACCTTGATTCTAACTAAACATAGCATATTAGTATTAATCAATGTGATAAAACAAGTTTCCAAACTCTTAATACTCACAAAACTTGTCAAGAACACGTTTAGGTAGTATTTCACTACAGAGAAGCAAATTAAAATAAGAGGTATGTCTTAAATTATATATTACTTATTACTTGTTTATAAATATTACGTATTTATTTATGATTGAAGTATATATTTACTGTTCTTGCACTGATCTTTAATTTCCGCTTTTTTTAATTAAATGTTTTATTTTTAATTATTTCAATTAATTATCTTAAATTAATCAAACTGATCACTGTATTATTAAGTTATTAACCATTGTAAAATTATTATAAACTAAGAGTTTCTCATTGATAATGAGATTTTGGAGACGGAGTGGCGTTAAATTCCCTCCATATTCAGATTGTTTTTTTTAGATATTTGCAGATGTAGACGCCTGGAAATGTTCTTGAGCGGTTTTGTGAGATATAATCTCATAATCTAGTCTCTAATATCATTAAAGTGCTCCTAAACCGGCTCCGAGTCTGTGTGTAACATGTCGTCCTCTGAAGGGGTCTCCGCACTAAACTCTCTTGATTTCAGGGTGCGCGACTGCTGTGAAGCCCACCCTAAAGTGTGCTGTTTTGTTCTTCCTTTCTGCCTCTTTTTCTGTGCGTTATCATTTCCAGAAGCGATTGGTAAGTGTCTCAGCGAGCGCGCAAGCTTCCTCGTGTCCCTGAAGCAGATGGCATTTTAACTTGGTTTTAAAATGCATGTCCTCCCATCTCCTTTCCCTTGAACGTCTGTCTGTTCCCTCCGTATCTCTTTCTCTTCTCCTTGCCCACTAACATGAAACGATTCCCTGTTTCTCTCGAGCTTTAGAGGATGACACACTGCAGAAAGCGCTTGTGTGCGTGTGGATTTACTAGTGCTCTCTGTTCACATGCAGCTCTCCAGAGCATCCACTACGATTCAGATGCTTATAAAACAAAAGAAGAACAGATTAGGGTTTCAGAAGCTCCAGCCTGGCGTTGTAATGGACTTCTGTGGTGCCCCCGAGATTGAACTCCACAGGGCAGCTTCAAACGCCTCGAAACGATCCCAGCCGAGGAAGAAGGGTCTTATCAAGACAAACCAATCTCCTGGCCACCACAGAAGTCCATTAGATGGAGAAAATCCCACTCAAAAAACATGATTTCTTTACATCTTGGATGAGTATGTTATCTGTCAGTTTTTGTTCTGGAAGAGAACTACTCCTTTAATTATAAGGCTATAATTCTGTTTATGTACAAAAATTATACAAGTATTCTTTTAAATATATTAAATACATAATGATAGTAATAAAAATTATTACTGTTCAGATATTTATGGAATATATTTAAAATAAAAGTTGTACAATTTTTACATAAACAGATTTTACATAAGTATTTGAACAACAACAATAATAATAATAATAATAATAATACTTTTTATGATTTAATATATTTAAATAATAGTTGTTTTATTTTGTTATTAATAGATTTTAATAATATTAATATATTAATATGTATATATATATATATATATATATATATATATATATATATATATATATATATATATATATATATATTAATATGTATATATATATATATATATATATATATATATATATATATATATATATTTATATATATACATACTATACTATAATATATTAATATTATAAATATATTATATAAATATATATTAATAATTTAATTAAAGTATATGAGTCTATTTGGGAATTTTTTTGCTAATTACTATTATTTTAATAATTGTTTAATAATTATTTATAATCTCATCTTATTGTGCTAATTATTGTTAGAAAACACATTGTAGAGACTTTTACATGTTTAAACGTAACATATTTAATTACACATTTAAAGTGATAATTTGAATGATAATAATAACAATATTATTATTATTATTATTATTTTGTGTGTGTAATTATATTTGGCACTATTAACCAATATTATTTTAAGTACATTTAAGTATATATGTGTGTTAAATATATTTGTCTAAATATTTCTGCTAATTAATATTATTCATAATAATTATTGAATTATTATTATTTACAATGTAATATTAATTTGCTAATTAATATCTTCATAAAAACGCTATAGTTGCCTGTATGTATTTTAAAAATATATATATATAAATTACAATTTCTATAAATTTTCTGAATGTTTTCTTTTATTTGAATATACCATGGTTCACATGTTTAACAGGGTTTTGAACCTCAGCTCAGACTAGCTGAAGTGTGTTTTTGTTCATGGAGGAGGTCGAAGTGTTGACGGATGTTTCTGGAGGGATTTACAATGATGATAAAAAGGCCTGTAGCTGAACCTCCTGCGTTCCTGTGTGTACCTCCGTCCCGAACAGAAACTGATCTCTTGAGTTTCCAAACCTGGGGCCCAGAGACATTCATCAAGATCTTTTGAATAAGACAAACATCTCTGTTCTGACGCATTGATCTACTGCTGTAGGTTAAAATATATATAATAATAATAGTTCAGAGAGAGACTAATGCACAGCTTCAAATTATTTGATTTAAAAGACTAAATAATATTAGAATATTCATACAAAATTATAAACACTTTATATACATTTATTTAATAAATGGCTATGTTATATATTATATTCAGATATCAAATGTACTTTAAAATTAACTATTATTATTTTTATTGGATTTGATAAATATGAAATATTTGATTTTAATGTTATAATAAATTATCATTTTGATTTTCTCATAAGCAAACATTATTGTGAAATTGTTAAATTCATATATGGTTAATATTAATCGTATTAATCAGTAATTATGTATTGTAAGTATAGATATAAATGTGAATATTTTGAATACTTTTTATTAAAATAATTGTATAATTTTTTAAATGTTTAATATAAATGTATATATTAAAAAAATTGTGTATTATGAACATTTTAGTCCTATTATTATTTTATATTATTATTTTATATTTTAATATTATTATTATTATACAAATCATTAATTATATATTTTAAATATAGGCATAAATTGGAATATTTAATTTACTAAAAGACACTTATATCATTATATTATTGATATATTATTATTTAATTTAAATGTTTTTTTTTATCGAGTTGTAGATGTTGTGGATTTTAGACTTTGCTTTGCTTTCTAAAGCACATGTAGACAGTCGCATCTCATCGGTCAGTGATGGGACATCAGTGCCTCGTCCAGCCTTTTTTAAGGTCACTGACTCGCTCCTTATAAAGGACAACAGTCTGGGAGCTTCTTGAGGCAGTCTCCACTTGATTTGAGACGTCTGTGTGTTTGTGAACCTTTAACCTTTAACCTTTAACCTCACCTAACCAGTTCTTTCCGAAGCTAACCGTGACTTTGTCTCTAGCTGGAGCTAATTCTGCTGCCCTGATACTAACGCTCCCGATCCCTCCTCAACTCCTAAAATATACATAAACGACTCTAAACCAGGAATATTCTGCCTGCTTGTGGACGCCCCGTCGACGTGTAGCGTCAATTATTCAGCGCGATGAGGCTCGTCAGGATAAATACTGGATCAATCCTCTTATTTACACTCGCTTTATTGTGTTTGGTAAGTCAAGGCACAGTGTTATCCCAATAATTATTTTAATTCAGTTTAAATTGTTTTTCTTTACCGTACAGCCGAGCCAAACGAAATTCAAGCAATAACATAAAAATAAAACAAATAAATATTCGTAAATATTATTATAGCAATTAATTATGTGCTATATGAATTCATTGATTCTAATTATTTTAATTATCAGTTATTTTAAATTATTAACTAATTAATTAATAGTATATAATTTGCGCAGTCATATGAATTAAAAAATACAACTTAAGAATATTAAAACTTATCATTATTTATTTAAAATGAAATATTCCGTTATAGCATTTATGAAAAAAGTATTATTCGTAATATAGAATGTTGATTTATAGAATATAGTTGTTGGCGTGAAAACTCTCTTATTTTCACTGTTATTGTATTTTGTTCATCAAGGCACAGAATTATTCTAAAAGTGATTGGTCAAACAGGGACACTGTGTAAACGTACGCTTGAGGAGTTCATATGAAGCAGGCAAAATATCCTTGACGCTCAGAGATGACCTTCACGCCGCTGCTGGACACAGAGCTCAGCGCGAGAACGGCTCCAGCGCCAGAGATAGTGAGGAAATACAGTTTACTCAGGAACAGATCGCTACTAGATTCACTGCCTTCACTTGTCCAGTAGTTCAGGCTCACCTTTACTGGACAGCTCAATGGGGTTTTCTTGTAGAATCAAATATAAAAATGTCATTAATAAAAATAAAACATTGTTTAAAAATGTGATATATAAATACATTTATTTAAATTACATTTTACATATTATTTTTAGAATATAAAATGTTATCTTTATTTATTATTATAAAGTAATTCATTGTTAAATTGTTATATTTTATGTCATTTTTATATTAAACCTTTTATATCATTGTATATTATATTTACTTTAAATATTATGAATTTATAGATTTGTATATATAGTTTATGAAGGAACATGTATATTTATTATTACATCTTTTTCTATGCTGTGCAGCCTCGGCAATAAATGTAATATTATTTTTTGCATTTATTTATATTAATATTTATAGTTTATTAACTTTTTACATTTATAAATATATTAAATATATATGTATAAATAAATATATACATGTATTTTCAATATTTATAAATACATTTAAATATTTATAAATAAATGTATTATCATAAAATTATATTCAACTACCTAATTAAAAAAATATATTAATTAGATTTCTTTAGCATAATTAACCTACTGTACATATTATATTTTTATCATTTTACATTTTATATTATTTTTTACAATTATTTATAGTAATATTCATAACGTATCAATTTATTTTATTTATAAATAATGAACTGCCTTTAAATATTTATAAAGAAATTATTATTTTTATAATACAATTATAATTATTTTAAACTACCTCATTTAAAAAAACAAATTAATTCATTCATTAATTAAAATTATTTTCTTTAGCATAATTAACCTTTATATTATCTTTTTTATCATTTTACATTTTTTTATTATTTTTTACAATTATTTATAGTAATATTCTTAACGTATCAATTAAATTTTTTATAAATAATTAACTGCCTTTAAATATTTATAAATTAATTATTATTATTATTATTCAATTATAATTATCGTCAACTACTTTCATGTTTTAAATAAATAAATACAATGATTTTCTTTAGCGTTATTAGCATGTTACAGCCTGATCAGGTTGTTTGTAAGCGTTGTAAGCGTTTAGGGAGTGTAAACAGGAGAAGAAAGAAAGATGAAGCTCACGTCCAGCACTGGAAGGTCTTTAACTTCTACTAAATCTGTGGTGATGATGACCTTAAACTAAACTAAACTAACCAGTACATCAGGAGACTCATAACCTGGCCTGAAATTAACCCTCAACTAAACTGATGTGTGTTTCGTTTTGTGTCTTTTTCCAGAGAGTACTCCCATCCGAGGTAAGACATCACTATAAACACAACTAACCTTAAGCTAACCGCTAACTCCAGAGCAGCTCAGACGGGACCGGCTCTTCTTCCAGCCTTCATTCTGTGTCTGTGTCTCTGTGTGTGTGTGTGTGTTTGTGTCTGTGTGTGTGTTTAATGTTAGTGTTGGGAGTTAGACAGGTGTCGGGTTGCTGTTTACCTTCGTCTGTGACATTTGCGCTCAGCTACACGGTTCACGCTAATGACGACGCTGCTTTCCTCTCAGTCCTGCTCTCATCTCCAATGCTAACGCTACACAGACGATAGCAATAGCTAGTCAAATTCAGCTACTCTTTCTAGCTCAGATGTGTGGTTTGGAGGTGATATCAGGACTGATGTCTAGATCCATGTTCATGTCATTATATCTGAAGACTATCTGATGTTTCTAACTTCAATAAACTGCCTTTTTTCACAGCGAGCAGGTAGGTACACATCAAACATTTGATTTTACATTAATGTTGTGGGTGAACAAAGGGTTAACGGCTACACTTCAAATGTTAATTTTCTTAACCATTTTTTCACTACGGCCTTTTTCTTTGTTCAGATGTTGGTCAATTTTGTATGTTTACTGGTGCCTGCATTGATTGAGATGTTCACATTCACCTAAATAAGTTGATTTAGTTTGCGATATCATAAATATATATACATATATTTTTTTTTTTATATTTATATTACACTTTTATATTTTTTACATTTTCAGTATGTTATATTATCAATCAGAGTAGTATTAGTACAGTAGCTAGAAAAGTTTCCAGCCTGAAAGCTTAGATTACGCACACCAACGTGAATATTTATAAAGCAAAAACGCAGCGCATTAATCATATTGCTGCTCGCTAACTGAACGCGACTTATAACGCAACATTTGCATAATGGGATTAGTGATCCAAGACCGAGATCTCGCCCAGGGCGGCTTTTGCAAACTGTGGCTTAGTCTGTGCTAAACACTTACGCCGCGCTAAATTACAGCACGCTCGCTCTGATTGGTTAGCGACTCGGTCGCGAGTTTGCATGTGCGTAAACATTATGTATTTAACTCATGCGGGGTTTGGTCTGCTTGAGTTTTGACCTGTACACCACTAAATGACAGTCAGCGCGGGCCGTTCTATGTGTGCATGCGTCATTGACGTTTTATGCTAGCGCTACAAGCCAAACAGATGGAAGCTGACAACAATTGCATTACGAATCGCTCCCGTGATGATGCTCTCGCAGTAAATGACCTTGGTGTGTGTCAGTCCACAAACACTCGAGTCCTGCAGTCATTGCAGACCAATTTTTTGCACTTTTTTCACATTCCCTTTTTGCATATATTTAGAGGTTTGTTTGACATAGAATATGAATGAGAAATATGGGAGAAGAACCGTTTAAAATAAAAAAGTTAATGAAAACTACACATTATACACAATATGCTGCCGGCTTTAGTTTAAAAAGTACAATATAAAGTAAAAATCTGTAGTAAAATTAAAAAGTCATTAGTCACACTGTAAAAATAGAGGGTCAACTAAAAGTGCGGGATGCATTGTATCATCCATTGTACTGTGCAAAACTAGCAGCCATCTTGATATTCTAAGCATGCAAAAAAAGTATGCATAGTAAATTCTCCCAGCAGCCCAAGTCTTCACCTTTCTCTCCTAATCAGTTCTATCCATTCAAGAAAAAGAATATGGTTGATTCTACGAACAAATCAATCGTGCCCTGGCATCGCCCACTAACTGAATCACCCAAATGAGACTGTAGGTGCTGGAAACCATTGTGTCTGTGTGTTGAAGATGGTCAGCTTCCTTTTGGTTGAGAGCTGTTACCGTGCCTAATCAAGTATGCTGAGAGCGGTCACGTGCACACGGGCTCTAATAGACAGCTGCATGGTAGCGCTGGTCACGGTTCATGGCTCCCTACGCCTCCACACCTGGCTGCCACGCTCCACGCCCCAGCAGAGCTGCCTTCTGACACGGCCTCCACTTAACAGACAGCCCAACCTGTTTTCCCCCATGATCCGGGATCAGAGGGATGACGGGAGATGACAAGACTTCATCTCCCGAGGCCATCGCTAAAGCCCGAACCGGTCACAGGTCAGCGGTTACCCCGTGTCCGTCAGTCAAGAGCGCGCACCAACTCCGGCTATTCGTGACAAAAACATTTAATAGCCAGTTTAAAAGACATGGGTCACATTGACACCGAAGCAGTGGAGCTTTCCGCAATCCGTGACTAGTTGGATTTGCCAGCAGAGGTCTTGGGGTCAGATTTAACTAAACAGGGCAAATTAATGCGAGAGCGCAACTCCAAAACAGCGGTGCCTCCTCCAAGCAACAACGATTGCAGCCATTTCAAGCGCAAAATAGTTTAAGACATGCTTTTTGGCCATTAAAAGATTTGTTCACTTTCAAATTAAATTTTCTTGATAATTTACTCACTCTTGATGTCATCCAAGATGTTTATGTCATTCTTTCTTCAGTCGAAAAGAAATGAAGGTTTTTGATGAAAACATTCCAGGATTATTCTCCTTATAGTGGACTCTATGTCTACCAAACAGTTCAAGGTCAAAATTACAGTTTCTGTGCAGCTTCAAAGGGCTCTACACAATACCAGACGAGGAAAAAGGTTCTTATCCAGCGAAACGATCTGTCATTTTCCAAAAAAAAAAAATGTATATGCTTTATAAACACATGCTTGCCTTGCACTGTTCTGCGATGCGCATTGATGACTTCACGTAATACTTAGTCATGTTGAAGTACTGAATTAAAAAATGGTGAAGGAGGACGGTTTAAAAGTTGCTGTATGTTCAGTGAGACATAAATTTTTTTTGTAAATGCCATTTAACTTAGTCTTTGCATGTTCGAGTCTGTACTTCATACCACACATGACCTTTTCAACGTGATTACGTATTACGTGAAGTCATGGAAGTACATCGGAGAGCAGTGCAATGCAAACATTTTTTTTAAGATGGAATTGACAATTGTTTTGCTGGATAAGACCTTTATTCCTTGTCTGGTATTGTGTAGAGCCCTTTGAAGCTGCACTGAAACTGTAATTTTGACCTTCAACCATTTGGCAGCCATTGAAGTCCACTATAAAGAGAATAATCCTGGAATGTTTTCATCAAAATCCTTACTTTCGTTTCAACTGAAGAAAGAAAGACATGAACATCTTGGATGACATGGGGGTGAGAAAATTATAAGGAAATTTTTATTTGAAAGTATTAATTTGAAAATCCTTCAAATAATGGTGCGAATACAAGTAATTTATACCAATAACAATAAATCACGTTGCAAGATTCATATGAAAACTCTTCTCCCATTCATTTTGTGTTTGAAAGGGAAACTCCTACAAATATATATTCACTAAATAACCACGCCTTTTCAGTGCTAATTCGTCAATGCACATCTCTTTTAAGGCCAAAAGACTGTTTGCACTGGTGCAAGCTGATAGTAAACTGGCCCTAGGTCATCAGAAATCTGTAGCTTGAGAGATTTCCATGAAAACAGAATGGCTGTCAGTCACCAGGACCTTACACATCCTTTTTTGATTATGCCAAGTTGGCTCCACCAACAAACTCCACCAAATTGTGTAGATTTCCTCCCTCCCTAAATTGGCTTACACATAGTACACTCAGAAGGCATTTGAATCCGCTAATGTATTCGCTATTGTTCAGCTTCAGATAATAGTTCATAGCTCAAGGGCTCATGTCAGCTAGCTGCTTGCGTCTTGGCACGGATATTCAGAAAGTGATTTCTGCTTGCCTTTTATCATAAAGGGTATTGTTCGGCGTTATGACTCTTTGAGCTTGACACTACAGGTTAAAGTAAGATAACAGCTTGTTTTGTCGCTAGCGATGCCACTCACAAAAGGCTACACCAGCAGTCCCAAAGACACAACGGACAGGATGAAGAATAGAAATTCAAAATGTAATTGTACATTATAGATAATAATTGAAAACCTTATTTTTTTAGATTTGAGAGAAAAGTGAGAGAGGTCAAAGATGTTTTCTGACAACATAGTCAGCGAATGATTTTGTTTATGCTGTTGTTGTTGTTGCTGTTAAATGCCCTTCTTGCTTGGTGAGCTAGGGACTATTTGGGAGAAAAGCAAAAAACGGGATGCCAATATAGGCTAGGAGAGTAAAGGTATGCAGAAACCTTAATAATGTTTAAGCTAACTTTTCTTCTCTGTACCACTGAACAGTAAAGACAAAGAGATTGATAGATTTGAGAAAGACTAGGAACACTGTAATTCCCTTCCCAGATTATAGATTCTCAGTGAGCTTATCCGAACCAAAGTGGAAACGTGAATGGGGGGGGGCTCAGCTGGAAATATGTAATGAAGTCTGTGGGGAATCGTCAATCGGCTGAATAGCAAGCAGGAGAACCCAAAATAGTCCTGTTCAGGCAGGAAGGAGCTCTGAGAAAATTTGCTTGCTTTGGAGCCGCTGGGAATTAATTTGTATTTAATGAATTTGAATATGCTAGGTTCCTTGCTAAGATTTCCTCAATGACATTACTCAATCATTAGCTAACGGTTCATAGAAAAGGGCATCACAACCAAAGCCAAAGACGGGGAGAACTCAGAGCTCCTCTGAGAGCTCGGTGCACCACTGTGGCATGGTTTATTTATCAGCCCCTGCTCCAATAACATTCAAATTCGTGCCTGTTTTCTGCAGTCAGAAGCTCTAGAATCGACTAAGGAAGGAGGCCGAATGCCTGGTGGAGATTTTCACCGGATTTTTCTGGCGTCACGTAGCACAGTTTGTGCGCGAGCGGTTCCCGTTCAGCTGCGCACCTGAGGAGACTTTCGAATGCTCTCCAAGCCCACCTGCTGTCGCCTGGCCGCCCGCTGTGCCAATGTGCACATCAAACGATCCGTGTACGAGTGCACACACTCTAGAAACCACCTTCCATTTCTGTCTCTCCCTGCCACGCCTCTAAACTCCCTGATCCCATCATGCTGTTGATCCGCCGCGAGCAGGTGTGAGTCATCCACCCAGAAGCCAGAATCTGGTTGGCACACAGAATGTTCCACAGGATGCAGACTGTGCGCTTAAACCGCAGCGTGAGTCCCTGCTGTTGATGTCCCGCCGCCGCATGTGGCGGTAGTCGAAGGTTGATGTCTTCGTTCAGCCAGAATGAATGTCTCTCCAGGAGAGAGGGCCGTATTGACGCTACCTGTCGAAATGCAGTGGTGGAGTACTGAAAGACAGATAAAGAAAAGTTGAGGTGGGGCGGCTTAGTGGGTAAAGCCCCACTGGTAATGGAACGGTTGTTGGATACAGAAACTTAGCATTCTTGGTCACCTCAGTTGCAGTTGCTCAGGTGGAACATTTAGGCCTCAATTCTGCTGCTTTTGCTTCAAGGGAACTCTATAGTCGCAATGCATCACGGAAAATATGGAAAAGAAGGTGTAATACCGTAAGGAGCCCTCAAAACAATTGATCACATATAGTATAACATAATGAGAATGTTGCTTGCCTGAAATGTTTTCACAGGCAGTTAAAATACCTCTTATGAAGTTTGAACTATAAGGCTTGGGTTTAGTGATTTAGACTCAGAAAATGAGTCCCTGTTGGTAACTGTAGCCTTATAGTTTGCAAAAAACACACTTCCCCATCTGCGGCATTCAAAAGTACAGCAACAAATACAGTAGCGCCTAACTTACTAAAACTGCAATGAGCCACATGTAGTATATAAAACAAACAAATGATCACATGTAGTATAATAAAATGTTGCTTGCAAAAAATGTTTTAGTTTTAGTTGTTTATCCTCAAAAATGTGCCACTGTTGGTAACTACAGCATTTTGGTGGCAATACTTGACAGTATTACGATTGAGACGGGGTACCAGAACTACAACTGATAAAATGTTGGCTGTAGCATGATACTATGATATTTCTTCAAAAGTAGATTGTGGAGACAGTTTTATCATCCAAGATCAAAAACCATCATATCGCACACCCCTACATTGAACCCAACCCCTTCTTCAAACCTTATGACCCCTATAACCCCTATAGCCTTTATCCTTAGCCCTTAAGTAAGACCTTTAGAAAGTTTTGAAAGATCTCAAACTTCTCAAACTGCATGTGTTTTGGAATACAGGGCAATCAATGACCTTGGTTACGACCCAACCCTGGGGCATAATATGGAGGAATATCTAGTGTTTATCATGCACTGCAAATAGCCGTTCTCAGTTCTGTGGTATGCACTGACATGAGTATTATTACTGCTCTTGGGGGACCAAAAGAAATAATTCATGCCATGGGATTTAAGTGTTGTGCTACACTTCAGCCCTGTGCAGCACATTTCGACATGAACTAATGGATGTTCAGCTCACAGCTCACTCTTGACCCTCACCAACTTTCCCCCCTTTGAGACTGACAGTGGTTTATCATATTCGACTCCAGACTCTGATACTTCCCTGCGCGCTGATTGATGCGATCCAGCACTCCTGCGAACACCATAACATCGCTGCTAGTTCTTTTCCGTTCGCGTTTGACTGGATGTATTCAGACATATTTAGATCAGTTTAATTTTTCTTGCCTTGAGTGTGGAACTGCTCAGATTCAACACAGTGAGTTAGTGTTAAAAGACAAAGTTGGCTTTCAAATGGGAAAGGCCTTTGAGCAATTTATGAGGAATACGATGCTGCACCAAACATACAAAAAATAAAATGGTTTCTGACAGCCTTGTTACTTTCCAACCACTAATAGTTTGCTGTCTTCTCCCTCTCTCTCTGTCTTTCATCCCTTTCTTTGGGGTGTTTTTTTTCCTCCCAGGTGCTCTGCAGATAGAAAACACTGAGGAAACCGACCAGGGGAAGTACGAGTGTGTGGCGTCTAACGTGGAAGGCGTCCGATACTCTTCCCCTGCCAACCTGTATGTGCGAGGTAGGGAGCAACCTGGCTTCGGAGACCATCGAAAACAACCAATTAGAGATGCGCGACTGGTCACATGACCTGTTGTATATTAACCAATAGAGTCTTTACACTAAAGCACATATTGCATATAATAAAATATGCTCATTTTCAATACTTACTGGGTAGTTTTCAGTCTTCTCTTTGACGAGCGGAGCAATGGGTCGTACAGGTATGTTGTATAATCAAGTTTTTTAGGTTGAAGAGGATAATGGTAAGTCTTGATTTTGATTGGCCAATGCTATAAACCAATCAAAATGCTAATCTTATTCCCTCCAAAAAGGAAAAAAGGTAAATTGTTGCGAGGTGAACAATATGCATGTTGCTTATCACAAGTGTATACCTTCAAAATGTAACATGCTAACAAGTAATTGCTAAACCTGTCTTGGTTCAGTGATTATTATTATAATGGAACGACTGTTTTAAGGCAGTGCATTAGCACAGACGACTCTCGATGCTAACCTTAAGAGGAGTTGAATCTCCAGGTTGATGATTTTAATCAATCTTGGCAGATGCATTTTGCGCATGTATTATTTATTTAATGCATATTTAAAAAGACAGTGCATGGGATGGGTTTACCCGCTGTGTACCAAATAACTTTGTTCCGGATAAATTATTCACCGGCCATTATAAAATGGGTCAGAGAGTTGTCTTTTCATTATTATAGTTATTATTGTTCTCCAACTAGAAAAGATGCAGACGCTCCATTTCAAAACGACAGATACAGTTTTAATTAAATTTATGTCATTTACTCCCATTAATCCAAACCAGTCTGATTTTTGTTCTTCAGTAGAATGCAAATTATGAGATTTCAACCTTAGACTTTATTTACTTTCATTGAATGGACAAAAAAATATCTTCTTTTGTGTTTTAAAGAGGTACAAATAAGGTTGAGTAAATGACAGAATTATCATTTTGAGGGAAATTATCCGTTTATTAATTAATTTACAAATTATAAATGCATAGTGATTATCATAAATGATTGACTGTTGGTGTGTTTTATCAGTTACCACCAGTTATTTAAAGATATAAACCACAAGAGGCCTTACTTTTACAGTGACATTACCATAGTAAGGGTATTTTAGGCACATTATGCCTTATACCGTGGTAAAGTCAGGGTAAAACTACGACCTCAAGTGGATTATCACTATTTTACTCAGTTCTGAAGTATTTTAGTCATACAACTTTAAGAGACTTTAGATGTTCAGTTGCATTTGATCTGATGTCTGGTGACATTTCAGTAATTGGCCGACTGGAGATTTCTGAAATCCATTCAAATTACCACAGCGATAATTAATTCAACATAGGTATGCTAATGTCTCACTGATTATGCGCATACTGCATTAAGTATCCCGTGTCCTTTGGTTTTGTTTTCAAAGCTTAATCATTGGGTACAATCAAATGTTTTCTGTTCTAGAGTTAACGGCACTTGAAATTAGCAGCTACGATGGAGGAAACCGCTCAGCCGTTTATACGAGCGAAACTGCATTTACATGTCGCATAATAGCGCGACGCCTTTAGAATCGGTTGTCTTGATTGTAGCTGCTAACTTTAATGCTAATTATGTGGGGTTTTATTTGTATGGTCGGTTTGATTTGGTTTGCACTTTGGGTTGTTTCATTGATTTCTGTTTTTGTGTCTTTGTTTTGTTTCTGTAATTAAAGCCGCAGTGGCAGCTCTTCAGGCGGCTAAAGACCTTGTAATTTTGCATTGTTATAACATGCTTGAATAGACGCCAGTGGCTGAACGCAACCACTGGGGTGAATCAAACTGTTTGGGTCAAAGCAGGTTAACGTGGCAGACATGTCGCGTGTCACGCAATAAATAATCAGGCGACATCAGTCAGAGAAATGTAGCAGCTAAAAGCCTTGAGGTGGCCTTTTTTACTCTCTCTGTGTTTCCCCTATTTTTCTCTTCTCCTCATGTCATTGTGTTCTGCATCAACCCCTTTACATCCCTCAGAGCTTCGAGAAGGTTGGTGTGTTTTTTCTTTTTTCACTTTTTTTAACCCACATTAAAAAACGCAAAATCAACATGTATTAAAACCTTAACCTTGACTGATCTATTGGAAGGATCATTGGCGATTCGGAGTTTAAAATTAAGCTGATAAATAACTTTTAAATTCTGAGAGATTTGATTTAATTGCATAAACTAGTACTAACTAACCCGCTAATTCGGGTTCGTTTTTCTTTTTATGTTTAAGTTTGCATTGTGGGGCCTTTTCTCTTTTGCATCCTTCAGTATTGCTTTTGCCCAAAGAAAATGCTTATGCTGTCATGGATATCTCGCATTTGAAAGTATACCACAGCCTGATGCATGATGGGAGAATGTAACTGCGCTTGCATGCCTCGAGACGTAATTCCTTTGGCTGTCGTGTTTTGTTGCATTCCTGTGTTCTTGTGAGGTTTATTATTTTCTTTGTTTTTTCCAAAACGAGAATTCAAGCCTTTGTTGGCTACTTATTCAGTCCATTCCCTGTGTTGTGGTGTTCTTGTGATGTGCACCCTTAGTTTTGTTCATTTTCGACTCCCTTTGCGTTCTAGTTTCTGGTTTGTTAGATGTGGTTTGTGTTTCTGTGCTCTGTCGTCTCTTGTAAACTCTTACTGCAGACAGTTTTCCCGCCATCTTCTCAATTACAAAGCCGTTCTTCCACACGAAAGCTTGCAAATTCCCTTCTGCTAATTCGTTTTTGTGCCATGTGGATCATTGGCAGATATAATGATCTCCGCACTTCATGTGGCCCCCCAGAAAACAGGCTTTATTCCAGAGCCGCAACAAGCTAGCGATATTTCCTTGTGATGACTGACTGCCTCTTGCCCTTTCGCAGTCTGCAGGCTCAATCAAATTAGGATTTATCATCCGCTCGAATCCTGGTTGCCAGTGTACATCTGAAGTGGTTTTTATATCACTGAGACATACTGTATTAAAACCCCCAAATTGGACCAGAACAAAAAGCAGGTGCTTTGTTAATCCTTCGCTAATGCAAAGTTTCATATGCATATCGAAGTCCCGTCTGCCTTTTGGCTTAAGGTAATTTAGCTTTACAAGTTGGTTGCATGCAGAGCTTTAGGAACCACTACAATATTTACCATTTTTATGGTCGTCCACACACTTTTGAGGAGATTTTCCGAAACTTTGTCTTGTTTTAGAAGCGAAAATATCAAAATTTACCTTTAAATAAATTATAATTTACTTGAGAGCCAAAAGTGTGTACATTAAAATTCTGTATTAGTTAAAATTGGGAAAAAAAATCTTATTCAGTTGGCATTTTTTAAGCAAAAAAAATTAATAATATCTTCAAGTTTACATTGAACTCTTTTAATTTAAGTTAAATGTACATTTTAAATGAAATTGAAATATCATAGTTTTTTTTTTTGTGCCTTTTTTTACCCCATTAAAACAAAAATGTAATCTTATTAGTTTAATATTGTCTTAAAGTTTAATTTAACTCATTTTTAAATGTAAATGTTAAGTTTAAATTGCAAATACTTATATTATATTAATATAATATAATATAACTTAATATTAACATCTACATTGTCCATTCTTTAGTCATTGCAATTATAATTTTTTTTGCTGTATAATGATAAATCAGCCGGAAAGCTTGCATTTAATCTGATAAATTTGTCTAATTGTGCGGATAGCTCATCGCTCTCCCCAGTGTAGTGATGGTTCAGATGGCCGTTTGTCTGTCTGTCAGGGATAATGGCATAGAATAAGAGTCTCTACTTCTCTTTGCTAATGCTAACGTGTGCCGACTGTCTCGTGATGTCTGAGACTAAATGGCTGTCTGAATTATTCAGTTTTTACAGACACTGTGTTGTTGGGAGGGGGGCGACGCCACATGAATTGAGGCTATAAATAATGAAGTGCGCTTTGCCGCTACTCTGTCTCTTAGGGTCTGGCATTTATTGACAGAGCTTTATTTTTCATATCCGGCTGTTCCCACTGTGATATCTGTGCCCCATTTACCCTGATAGCTTGTTACTGCTGCCTAGCATGTAGATAGTGTAACAGACTGAGCATATTAGCGTTCCCTAGATGCACACTAGCAATAACAAAAATACATTTTAAACATTAAAGAAATGCTAGTGGATAGCATACTGTAGCTTGAAAATGAGACCAGTGGAAATGTTTAATTTAAAGAGTGTGTTGGCCACTAGAATTGCATGTTTAAAAAAAAAAGCTAATGTGCTGCAAAAAAAAAATATATATATAAATTTTGCCATTTACAGCGTTCAATGGCGAGCCACTCTTTTCAAATATCCTCAGTATTTTTTTGACTAGATCTTCTTGTTAGCCGTCTACCCCAGGCGTTTAAGCTAATTGCCTCCGTATGGCAAAATTCCCCCTCTGAGCCTTAACTTATCTAGTTCTCTTCTATTTCGTGTGAAAAATTAATAACAGAAATTATGATTCTTCTTGTTCCAATGAAGTCGATAATCTTTCATTGTTGCCGCCTGACAATGAAGCTCTTAACCGTTCCGCCATTCAACTCCACAAAATGCCAAAATGTTAAAGATACAAGATCCCAGAATATTTTCAGGGCAATATTAATAGCAATTAGCCCCCGAGACGAGGAAACAAGACCTCAAAGATCCACTCTGAGATGCTGGAAAACTGAGCTGTACCGAATGCCATGCTAAATGCTATGAGTATGTTCAGTGTATGCGCATGGAGATGCATGTGAACCCCACTGCCACCACTTTGGGATGTTTTGCATGTCCTTGCATGCTGTGTTGGTATTCAAATAGAAATGCAAGCTAGATCACACCCTCTACTTGTGGAAATGAAGGCTAACTTTGATCGGTAAAAATGTCATAAAGGGACAGGTTTTGGTGCAAAATCTAAAATGCAGTTCAGTCTGAGGATTTAGCTGAACACTTCTCATGCATTGACCAGACAATCAGGAGGTAGTGTTTTACAAATGCACCAATTTTCATTACTAGAACTGGTCCGAAACCCAACTGAGGCTGCTTTGCATTGCAGTGGCGGAGGTGTGTGTGTGTTAATACAGGGAACCCCTGCCGTTTGCATGCAAATGGCCTCGCTACCTTCAAGTGAAATGTATTATTGTGGGTTTTGGACATCAAACAGGGTGTAATCTCAGCTTCAAGGTGACATTAAAGGCTGCGCACTATTTCAGCTTCCCTTCCTACCTTCATTTTGGGGCTGGACAGACTGTCTCAAAATGGCCGCTAATGTCCACCTTAGATTCTTCCTAGTCAGGAAGCATAAGGAGTGAGGCACTCTTTGGCCTTTTGATTTTGTCTTTCTCTGTGCGTTGTAAGACCTCATGAGTTGTTTTTTTCTCCACATTGGGCTTGAAATGGGATTTCGTCTCTGGACCTCAAAGAGATTGTTCTCGGCCTGCTTGATTTCTGGTCATAGTGAATGAGGAGCAGGTCCATCCAATTGGACTGTTATGTATATTTCTCCAAATATCACAGCGGAGAGCAACATCAAACATCAGGAATTTAGCTATAGGACCATGTGTCAGGACATAGATAGAGCCCAGGATGGCTTCATGCGATGGCATTTCAAAGGCCGATCCATCGATAGCGACAGCCGTAAATGTCGACATGCATCTGAAAACATTAGACCTGCTTATGATTCCCCCGTTTGCCACAGTTTATTTGAGCGTGATGCTTTGTTCCCTGTGACTCTGAAGTTGCCAGGCTCCTCGCGGTCTTTTCAAATGGTTTTTCCGTTTAGAAAATGACCCAATTCAGTCTGACTTTTGATTAGAATCGGGAATGTTCAAGTGTAGATTGAGCATGTAACAATAGAATGAATAATTCCCTGAATTTGACCTTAGGAAAACAAGCTGCAGTTTTTAGCCTCTTTAGACTTGGTTTAAGAATGGCCAAATGTTGCATCGCCCATTTTTAGGCCCACACGCAATTTGTGTCAGCGCAACTCATATAGTATGTGTGTTTATTTAGCATTTTGGCTTATTTAAAATGTTTTTATATTTTACTATATTTATTTTCCTAAAATCAGTGCAGGAAATTCTTAAACATCAGCAAATTGCATCTGGGCCTCTCCATCATTAATCCACACTAGAAGAATCACGCTCGTCTTGTCACTATCACATTGCACTGTGTTCTGTCATTGTTAAAACACACTTGCATTGCTATTATCTGTGTGTGCTGTGTCGAATTCACCAACTTCGACAGTTCAGTTGTGTTGGTCCCTAAAATGTTGCACTTGGGGAGGGTTGCATGCCTCAAATATGTGTTGACTAGCTGTAGGCCTGGTTGATAGTGTGGTGCCATTCCGTTGACGCCATTCCTGCAATCACTGTCATGCATGCACATTGTGATATGTGGGCTGCCCTTTCAACAACATTTGTTCAATATGCATTTATATGGGGGTGGGGGTCGTTTCAGTGTGTCATTGTTTATTTTAATGTTGTTTTTGTTTTCTAAACAAATTAAGAATATTTTTCCTGAATTAGAGGAGTGATCCAGGTTCAGTGCAAATGTTGCTCTGTTGCATTTGTGGTGTGATGTTGATTACCAAAGAAAACAATTTAGGAAAAAAGGATTACATTTCAGTTACACGATTAAGGTGCGTTTTTTAAATAATAATAAAAAATAAAAAATTTAATTAGAAAAAAAAATGTTTTTTATAGAAGTTATCATGCCTCAAAATGCTATGGACAGAGCTTCACTTCAATTGAACCTGGAAATTTCCTAGAAATATATTACTATTTTAACTAAACTAAAAAAAAAAAAAAAAACAATCAGTAACAAAATTGATACATTTATTATAAAATGCATATAATTTAAAAAACTTTTAAATATTATTATAAATGTATAAATAAATAACAAAGTTAACTTGATCTTGTTTAATTCATGATTATGAAATGGATTGAGTTAGAATGTGTTTTTCACTCACTGGACAAGAACCGAGATCACACTGGCTCTCTGAAACTGTGAATGTATTCATGTTTAATTAGAGTAGAGCCTGTTAACTTGACTAACTATAACCGTATTTCTAAATTTTAAAGTTCTTAGTAATATTTATTTTCCAAAAGTTTTTTACAATTCTAAATGTTCTAAACATTCAAACTAGATTTAAACCCACTGAACTTTAAATGGTGTTTACAAAATCAGGACTTTATGCTCTTTGGCTGCTGTTGTCCGAGGCGATGGTGAGAGTTTAATCGTGTATTTCAAGCCCCATTGTGTGAGAAGTCAAACCAACATGCTTTTATACCAGTTGGCCCAGAGTTACAGTCTCCTCTTTGCCCCAGTTCCCACCTCTCACTCCCTGTGTTATTTCCCTTCTGTCTCTGTCCCAAATGTACGTCCACCATGTAGTCTTTCCCGTCTGTCTGGTTCCCGTCTGCTGTCTTGCAGCCTAGGTCTTGTTCTGCTTGTGCCCAATCTCTACCTGTTGTTCCTGTCCTCGTTGTGTCTTTGTGGGGTTGTAAATTTGGTTTAAAGTTTGGTTTTTTTTTTTTTTGAGCTAGCCCCAACACCCATTTCTGTCCCTCTGTCTTTCCTTTCTCCTCTTGCCAAATGTAAATGAGGCATGACCCCCTCACCACTCGCCATCTTAGTACACACCTAGCACCACCCTACTTCTTAATTCATTGTCATTTTACATCCACTGACATCAATAAGGCAGTTGCCTTGAAGATTCTTGGGGGACCAAACTACAAAGTTTGGTGCAATACTAAATTTTACATGTAACATCAGTATTCTAATTATAAATGTGCTGTTCCAAAACCTTGCAAGATTACCTAGATGTATATATGTACACCTAACACTCAGTGTTTCATAAGCAACTTTATATTGATTTCTAACATAGTTATATGAGAATTGCTATGAGCATGTATCCTTGTGGTAAAAAGTCAATCCCAAAATCCACACAAAAGGTCAAGTTTATGGAATAATTTAATTTAAGATATTTCAGTCTAACTAAAAATGTATTGCTTTACCCAATAATTGTGGCAGACTGTATCGGAAACAGTTGTGAGTTGGGTATTTAGAATATTTGTTGAAAGTTGCCTTAGAAGGTATCTGCCTAGGCAGCTTGCTAGGTTTTGGAACAGATTCTGTATTTTATAGTCTTATATGTTTCCATTTGTTCTTGACTTTGTAACGAGTCGTGTCAAAATAGCAAGGTTACCAAGAATGAACAAGCCAGACAGGCTATTAAAAAAGCCTGTTGTACAACCTGGCCAACTCCATATCTGCCATAACTCATATCGAACCCTTTCCCCCAACAGATCCTTCATCTTTTCTCTCGTGTGTAGGTTTGGCATCTCGGTAGTTGAGGTGCATAGCTGTCATCATTGTAGACCAGCATCTGTATCATTTTCTTTCTTTTTATTGTTTTATTGATGTGTGTGTGATAGTTAGTTGAGTTGAACCAACAGCTAATTATTGACTGAATCCAGAACGTCCGCTGTAACTTTTGTGTTACGTCTAGCCAAGACCGCAATGTGACAATACTATCCTGTCACATTACGTCATATTGGCTGGAGACCATAAAAAAAGCCTTTCTCTGCAATAAAGTGGGTTTCCCCTTCGTTCCTTTTCCCAACCCTTCCCTTTCTTCCTCTTTCTGGCTCTTTTGCGCGTTCTTTTCTCTTATATTTCTCTTTTTTTCCTCTCCAGTTGTCTTTTGTCTGGGCATGCTAGCGACCCTTCAGTTATATTCCTCTATGCATTTTATCTCAGATTCTTCTCTCTGGTTTTCTTGTTCCCATTTACTCTTTGGTTGACCTCTACCTATTTCTGCATGATGTCTGTGAAAATGACAGCTGCATCTATCAATGGAAACGTGTCAGATCTTAAAAAGGCTTTGTCCAATTGATCTACTCTCAACCACAAAAATCTGATTAAGGTTTCTCATCTTTAGTCCCTCTTGGAGGGAATCACATTACTAGTGCATGTACGTACCAATGTGTACATACATATGTAAGGTTTCCTTAGCATGGGCAGATAAAAAAAAATATCAAAAAAAGTTTTGTTGTTCACACTATTTTATGCATAGTAAAAAAAACTACTTTCTAACAGTAATTCATGCTTTTCATTTTCACTGTAGTTATAAGCCACATAGAGATCTCATTTTAAAGATGAGAAACTCATAATAGATTTTTGTGAAAATTTAATTGTGCTGTGATGGGTCAAATATTGGTCAATGGAACCTTGTTGCAATGAACTTGTTGCTTTAATGTCAATCTATATTGTTGGTGAAGTTTTGTTAATTAAGTTACTTTATCATTATTTTAATTTGTATAAACCCAAATGTTTGTGAAGTTTTAGTCTCATTCTTTTTTAATAATATGTTGTTCTCTCTGTAGACAACATCTTGTAGGTTCTAAAGAAAGGCTCATTTTCATCGGCGTGTCATTACCTTTCTCTTTCTCTTTTTCTTGTTGCCATTCCTCCGCCCTTTGCAGTTCGTCGTGTGCCCCCGCGTTTCTCCATCACGCCCCCCACTACCCAAGAGATCATGCCGGGCGGTAGTGTCAACATCACGTGCGTCGCCGTCGGCTCACCCATGCCCTATGTCAAGTGGATGCTTAACTCTGAGGACCTGACACCGGAGGATGAGATGCCAGTTGGCAGGAACGTTCTAGAGTTAAACAGCGTCCGTGAGTCGGCCAACTACACCTGCGTGGCCATGAGCAGCCTGGGCATCATCGAGGCTAATTCCCAGATCATTGTCAAGTGTAAGATTTCATTGAGTCCTACAAGGTCACTCGAAGGATCTCTGGTCAAAAGAAATTAAAACTAAGCCAAAGCAAGTATTTCAGATAGTGTTTAGTCCGAGTATTGAATCTTTAAGTCTATGGTATTTTCTTATCCCCCACTTACAGCCTTGCCGAAACCTCCAGGTACTCCTGTCGTAACCGAAACTACCGCCACCAGTATCACCATCACCTGGGACAGTGGCAACCCTGAGCCCGTCTCCCATTACATCATACAGTATCGCGCCAAATCTCCCGAAAGCAAGTTCGAGACCGTGGACTCCATCACCACCACCCGCTACAGCATCGGTGGACTTTCTCCAAACACTGATTATGAGATCCGGGTGTCAGCCTTCAACACCATTGGCCAGGGCCCGCCCAGCGAACCAGTTGAGGCTAGGACTGGGGAGCAGGCTCCCGCCAGCCCACCGCGCAATATCCAGGCCCGTATCATCTCCCAGAACACCATGATGGTGCGCTGGGATGAACCTGAGGAGCCCAATGGACAGATCAAGGGTTATCGGGTCTACTACACAATGGATCCATCTCAGCCCATGAGCATGTGGCACATCCACAACGTACAGGACAGTGTGATCACCACCATTCAAAGTCTGGTGGCCTCAGAGACCTACACCATCAGAGTGCTGGCCTTCACGTCCGTAGGAGATGGACCCTTCTCGGATCCCATTCATGTTAAAGTGCTTCAAGGAGGTTAGTTTGTCTTGTTGTTTTTTTTTGTTTTTTTAGTCAATCTCAAAAGGCCATTGCGCCAACAGTTTGTCAATTTTAACGAGTCTATTTTCAGTGTTGGGTAACTGAAAGATGTAGAATGGTGGGTTTCGCAACTGAAGAATGTTTGTTGCAAATATTGGGTGAAGCAAATTGAATTTAGAGATTGGTAAAGTCTGTTTTTTTTTGTGTGTTTTATGGCCTAACAATGTAGCAAGATGAGCTTAGTGATTGTAAAATATCTGTTGTCACTGTTTTTTGAATGCTAATGATGTACCAAGCTAAGTTTCGCAATTGGAAATGTACATTGTTATTGGTTGAGCTAATGGTGTAGGAAGGTGAGTTTTCAAATTTCTACTGCTATTATTTAGCAATTGACAAATGTCTGTTGTCAGTGTTTGGTTGGCCAACAATGTACAAAGGTGAGTTTGGAAATGTCCATTTTTATTGTTGTTGAGTCAAAAACACAGCAAGATGAGGTTAATTATTGATTATGAGTTGGCGAGATCAAATGAGTAATTGTAAATTTCAGGTTTAAAAAATTGTAAGTACACTACTTTAACCTGCTAATCAGAGTATTTCCAACCACATTCACAAATTTTACAGTTGTAAATCTCTTTGTTTATAAAATTTCTTGTCTATTAAACTGACAACACTGGCTCCATTTGTAGTCCCTGGACAGCCGACTAACTTCCAGGTTGGTGAGGTGTCAGACACGAGCGTTGAGCTAACATGGGAACCGGCCTTTGAAAAAGAGGGAATCATCAGTTACGAACTACATTACAAAGAGGGCGGGCAGGAATCTCAGGTGCCTTCTTTACAAAAGACCTTCTCAAAAACATTGCCAGGACCACTGTTGCACATGTCATTAGCAGTAACATTATTATTTTCCACCAAACAGGTAAAGAAAACATTCGGCCCAGCCTCTTCCTATGTGGTGGAGGGTCTGCGTGCAAATACAGAGTACTACTTCTCTCTGGCTGCTATCTCCAACAAAGGCATTGGGGCCTTCACCAACGAAATATCCCAAAGGACATCCCAAGCCAGTATGTAGTCCATTTCCTTTCCTAAGGACCCGAATCTGAAGTGGTGGTGGTGGGGTGGGGGGGTCTAATATTGTATTTTGATTGAGAAAAGCCAAGACATAATGGCTATTTTGAGCTTTCAATGGGGTCGGGATACAACAACACTGTTTGAAAGGGCCACTGTAACCTTCACCCTCGTTTCCCAATCCAGGGATATTGTTTATCGACTCTGGAAATGTCAAGAGTAAATGATTGTCTGGTCCCTGGTTTATGACAGGTGCTCTGCTTTGGGTTTTCTGGCAGTGGTTCTTTGTGTTGTGCTTGTTTACGCATCTAAATTGCACAAAACAGCATCACCTTCAAGCCAGAAGGGGTTTTTCTACATCCAGGTAGCAAAGGTGATGTTGCTTTGATCAGAATGTTTTCCAAATGACTTGGCAAAGCTTTTGAAAAATGTCTTTCTGGACATGTTCAGAACTTGTTTTTAATAAGACGATAAAAGCGAACAGACCAAATTTGTGTAAATTTGGTTGTGAAAACATTCTTATGTAAATCACTGCAAACGCATCAGAGTTTATGTAAGAATGGTTGTACGTGCGATTTGCGAGCCCTCTTACTTTGATGTTTTAAATATAATTTTATTAAAAAGCGTCTAAATGTTAGAGCCCAAACTTTTCAATGACCTGTGTTTAGTTTAATGGATTCCTCGCCCCTTGGATTGTGTCGCATGCACACTTCGTTTTCTTCTTTGTTTGGTTATTCTTTCATCTGGGTCTCTGTATGTCACAGTTATGTACTTCAGAGATTTCCTACATGTGAAACAAACAAATCAATGTGGGTTGATTGATCTGCAGCAAGCGTGCCATTCGGCTCCCCTGCGCGCTCCCTTCTTTCTTTCTGTGTTCGTATTTCTTTTTCATGTGTCAACAGCAAATGCACTTTTTTCCTCCCATGTGACTGAAGCGCACAAAATATTATTGACTCTGGGGTCTGCCATGGCTTTCCACCACATCTAGTCCCTCACTGTGTATTACTGAAAACAGCGCAGTCAGTGGCCACTGGAGCCTGCAGGTAGTCAGCATTTACACTGGGAGACTGGCTGAATTATTCAAGCCTCCGGCCCAAAAATACATCCTCGCTGAGTCGCATCATGATTCAGTGCATGAAATCATCAGTGCTTGTGGGGAACCTTGCAGCTGGCATGAGCCCTGTGCTAAAAAACTGCAGTCACTTGTCTTCGGCTTGTACAAGCAAAAGGGTCCAGAAGTCTGAGGGCATGGGTGAATATGCGTCTACTTTTATTGTCTTTTATACTCTTTTATACCAAGCTAAGATATATTTTAGTTGTATTTCTCTGAGTGATTAAAATTATTACTTTTTTGGGGGGCACAGAACACTTTCAGTTTCAGAGTAAATTAATTATGGGTAACAAATGCACTTGTGAATATGGCATTTCTACAATTCCACATGATGCTAGCTAGCTTCCAAGAAAAAATAAACAAAGAAAAATGATGTTCACCTTCAAAATGATCACTATAATTGTGCTTAGATTAGTTTCTATGCTTTTATGGGTTGTAGTGTAAAGCTTAAAGTTAAAACTCAACATGAACTGGCATTCAGAAAACATTCTACCTCTGTAATCTGGCATGTTTCTTAGTGAAATAGGATATTGGAGGACTCATTTTTTCAATCAGGAACTTAGAGGTTCCTTTTCTAAATTGGATTCTTCAGACTTGGATACACTTACAGTGAGAGGAAGATGCCAGAAAGCCATGGCAGCAGACGTGGACCATTTTAACTCATCTTCTGTTTCTACCTGTGCAGCTTGTTGGTGCAGAATGGGTGGGATGGGATGGGATTGGGTTGGTTGAGTGAGTGCTGGGATGCAGTGAACCTGCTGCATTGACACACAACGTTACACCTGGGCGTGAGAGAGCGAGCACTGAATGCATGTATTTCCTCCAATTCCCCTCGGGGGGCGCTCTGTTAATGCATCCTTTGACTTCTGGCATGTCTTACGCTGTGTGTGTCCCCTTCTGTTCCATCACTGTATGTCTGTCCTGCTGTTGGTGTTCTGAAACAATGCAGTGCTCTTTCTACCTCCCTTTTGTTTTCTAGCTCTTCTGTTTCACTCTGTCTCCTGACATGAAACTAAAGCTCACCTGCTCCGGCTTGACGTCACCTGGTTTTAATTTATTTCCGTTCAGTACACAGTCCAGTCAACTTTATTTCCTTTTGGTTTGGTTTTACTCAGACACACTTGAGGAGACAGCTTTCAGCATTCTTTACTTTTTTTTTGCTCTTGCTATCAGGGTTAAATTTACTGTGACAAGCTCGACATGCAGCAGCAGTACTTAGCATTGCCAAAGCAAATCCATTAAACTAAAGGTGAGAGTAAGTATCCCGGTGGGATGGCCGTAGGCTTCTTGCTTGAGTTACGGGACTCCACTTTGTCCCGCAGGGTCTCACACAGATGGGAGACTTGTTTCACTACATCTGCCGACGTCTTCCCAAGAGCCTAAACTAAAGTAGTGCAGATTTACCCATAACAAGGTCAGGGAGGCGACAACCTTGGACAGTTAGAAGCAATTTAGCACAAACGCCCCACAACCTAACACAAAAACAAACATTACAGTGTGGATTCCCGTGAGGTAAGTGACCGCCATTCAGTGGAAAGCCCAGTCTGCCACCAAACGTTTCAGAAGTCGCGCAACTTGACAGTCATATATATGTAGGCGTATAGTGACCTTTAGATGCAGAACTGTCATATACACCAGCGAAATTGGTCCGCATCCCTTTACAACTGTGCACAAGCTGAAAAGAGTACCATGTCTTCACCAAGAGTTACCAAGACACTAATTAGCCAGATGGATTACCTCTTCATAATATGTTTTGAACCACACCAAGTGGCAGACTGGACTTCCTCGTGAAGGCGCAAAAGAAAAGTGTATCGTGTCTGTTTCTTTTTTGGTACAGTGCTGTTCAGTTGATGCCCAGTCAGGTCACTGTTTGTGGGTCAGCCCACAGTTATGAGCCCCTGCAATGGTCCAGCAGAGAGTACTCACCTCACCCTCCATATCCCCCAACTCTTTGGAGGATATGTCCAAATTTCGAGGGTTAGTGGAGATAGACACTCCTGCTTCGACCAAGTGGGTGCCAGTGGGAAGTGCGCTTAAAGAGTCAATGGCTATTCAGTGATGCTAAGGTTTCAAAACATGGTCATAGAGGGTCCACAAACTGGGGGCAAGGGTTTCTGCACCAATCTTAGTCATGGGTTTAGTGCAAGAACATCTTTGAGGTCCACAAGTAGATGAAGTCCAGTAAGTTGCCAGCGAACAGCTTTTTAGCCAAGCAAATTTCTAATTACCATTATTTTTCACCAATCATTTGGTTTATTTGAAGCAGCACCACAATCTGGATAAAGTCAATAATTGTAAAAAGTAAAAATCAGTGGTTGACTCTTAATTTGAAGAGTGATTTCATTTGGAGGTCCACAGTCTTATCAATTGATGGCTACACTGATAGAAGCTAGGTAAACTAACTCCAACCTTTTTATCCAAACAAATCTGAGTTTTTCACCTCCCAATTGTCAGTGCTACCATTTGGCATGGATCTGAATGATTAAGTCATAAATTCTAAGAATACGACTTTCAAATTTTGGCGTTGAGGCACAACTCTGTTTTCTCAGGTAGTTCAGGTAGTTCTGCAACCCTCAGATACAAAACTTTCTTGCCACACTCAAACCAGATTGATTTATGAGAACTAAATGCAAATACTCTACAAGAGAGGAAGTTCATTTTCAGAATATATCTTCAAACAGAAGGTGAAAGTCCAATAAAACGTTAATCCAATAAGTCCATTTGGTGAATAAACAAGGCTCTGAATAATGTCACTCACTGAACTCAGGGACGCCTGCGATGAAAGCTGGTTGGTGACAGGACAAATCTGTAAATCATTTCTCAAACAAAAGCAGAAGTGGGCTGCTGATGTTTTGAATTGGGGAGGGTTATATAACATGGGTATGAATGGCTGGGTGTTAGCGAGGTGCTAGCACCCTGATCTCAATCTTGTGGACCCTCAGGCTAGTGTAAAGAGTGAATAGTGCAGACTGATGAAAGCACTGGGAAAGCTCTCTCCATCTGACCAAAAAAAACAAAAAAAAACATCCAGACATTTACATTATTGAACTAAACCAATGGAGTAGGCTAAATGAATGTGAATAGTTTGTATTGGATGAGCTTGGCAGTAGAGGGAGAGGGCCGAACCCAACTGACTCTGGGGAAACATAGCCTCCCTGGAATCAGGTGCTTGTGGTAAGAAAGTCTTTAAAAGTTAGTGTTTGAAGATGTCAGGTACGTATAATGTGCAGGAAAATGCTTTGTGTTTTTTGGTTTTGTTTTGGTTTTTTGCCGTTTTTAATGGTCTTACTTTCTGTTCGAAGCTTGGTGGCTTTCCATGATTCTTCTGAGTTGACATTTCGGGTCCTAACATTTTCTTTCCAGCCATTATTTTGCAGAAAGTTTTCCTCATTTTCCTGTAATCCGTTTTGAATGATTTTGTTTTGCTTTCCAACGATGGTGCTCATCCATTTGAATTTCAGTCACAAATATGTTTTATCCCCGTCTGTCTGTTTCCCACTCATTCATTTGTGTTACTTATGGCTTCAGGGATCAGCGAGACAGAGTAACTTTTAATGCTCGATTTTACAATGGAGATAAATGTTACGGCACTTTAAATGGTATAATGCATTCATATGCACAAGCATTTAGTGAGCAGAGACCCTGTGCATTTCAAACAAGACTTTTATATTGATTTAGAACTGCACAGGCATTGTTATTTCTGATATGTGCGAGGGAAAGTACCTAAAAAAAAAATACTGCAATGAATGGCCTTCATTCAAATGCAAATAATGTGATCTGTTTTTCCCTCATGGTGGAAATATATCCCGAGAGCCCAGAGTATTTACTGTGAAAGATGGGCAAAACCTTTGTCTTGTGTACAGCCGCTCATAGTTAAACTGCTGTATCTTACGCCCAACATATGTGGTGTTACTTCTAGATCTGTGACACAGAAATCAAGCCAAACCTTCATGCTTCATATTTCTGCATGCATACCAAACACCCTGACCCCTTCAAAACCAAGCTCTTCTGTTTGCATTTGCCCTTTGTGTTTGTTTTCCTAGTTTGTTTTTTCTTATGTTTCAGTATGTCTCTGCTTGTTTTTTTCAGTTGGTTTTTCCCTTTTATCATTTTCTTTTTCTCTTTCCCATCTTTTCGTTCTTTGTTTTCCACCCCCTCCCCTTCCCCTTTCCCAAACCTGAGCAGAGCCCTCCGCTCCCCCTCAAGACATTAAGTGCTCCAGCTTCAGCTCCACCACCCTGATGGTAAGTTGGCTCCCTCCGCCGGCCAAGAGCCAGAACGGGGCACTAGCCGGGTACATAGTGCGCTACGCAGTGGTGGGGGCCGGGGCCGAGGTCAACACGGAGCCCGTGGAGGAGCCAGCGGTGTCCCCCAGCTCCAATCAGATCCAGCTGCAGCGGCTGGAGAAATGGACCATGTACAGAGTCACCGTGGCGGCCTCCACCAGCGTGGGTCCGGGCCCCGAGAGCGAGCCGCTGCTGTGCCGCACAGACGAGGATGGTAATTTAAATGAGTCTTTTGATTGTTTTCTAGCTGAAATAACTAAAAGTTTGCTAGAAGAGACATTTAATTGACAAACAACACTGTATAAGATACCAATATTTGTTTTGATAGATTGAATCTAATTACTTTTTTTAAGTAAGTTTCAAGTCTACACTGGAAAAAAATTAACTAAGAAATGGCTAAGTCACTAAGAAATAGGTAGTAAATTTTTTATTTCACTAAAAGACTGTATCTACTTTCCAACAGCCACCATATTTGGTCTTATAATTTCCCCCATTCATTTTCCAGTGACCTTATTTGGTCTCTGACCAAGTTTGGTGGCTGACCAAGTTTAGAGAGAAAATAAATCCAAGATGGTGGATGAGGCGAGAGAAATGTTGATTATATGTCCATGTTGACAGCTTACTCTTTTCGGGACAAGATCTATTGACTAGCATTATGTGACAGAGGAAACATTGACTTAGCATCATTTTCATCCATCACTTCTCTCTGTAAAGCACTCGGACAGTTTATGAGCACTGAAATAAATCCAGCTAGAGTAAGAAATTGTGTCGGACATTCCCCGGTGACAGCAGTCTTTCTCCATGACTGACAGCGCTATAGTTCAAGATACAAGCTAGTAATCAATACGGAGCACAGCCTTTCATTGGCGCTTTGGGCCGCCCAAGGATAGATGGTTTTGACAGGCCGGTCAACCACTGTTGGCGGGTCAGGAGTGAGGGAACGCTACCCCAATACCTCTGCTGGGAAATCTTGTTTGACCAACCCAAAACATGGAGATATTTGAGTAGCGATGCGTTATGACAGTCACATCCTTGGAGACTTGTACTGTTATAGCATCTAATACGGAATAGTCAGGCCCCAATATACAGTTTATGACAGCGTCTCTTATTGACCATCCAAGAAATCAGTCTCCTCCTTACAGCAGTACTGAATGACCTGAGGCATTAAACATCAAGGCCTCGTATAAAAGGATTTTCATTAGCTCGCAGGTAAAAAACTCACAAATTGATCAGTGCTCAGATAAGAAAGATAGTGAAATGGAAGGGGATGAAATGGTTGCTCGGGTATATGGGGGTGTGATATTACACTTGATTAAATGTCCCTGAAGATGGATGCTTAATCAGTAGCCTGGTTTTCACATAATTGAATGTATGTACTAGCTGAGACGCAGGGGCTTAAGTTTCTTTTCAGACATACAGAGTGGTGTATCGAACGTTCTTAAGGTGCTCAGTAAGGATTGGTACATTACACTATTTTTAGATCACACAGAGATGTCTGTCCTTACTGAATCAGACGTAATTAAAGAACATTTTGTTTATATGAGACTGAAACTGAGGTCTGTAACATATTTCATGTAGATCCTGCAATGTTGAGGTTTTTAATAGCTAATAAATGTCAGGGAAGCCATGTTTACTAGTGGGTATAAGTGGATACTAGTGGAGGGTATAATATCACTGGAACCATGCTTGCTAGCTATGTATAAATTGGAGGATTGGTAAAAGTAATGTGCTTTCTTCAAGTCCAAGGGATTCAGAGTCTCATCAGGGTTGAAATTAATTTTTAATTTTGTTAAATAGTGTGTAAAAGAGTGGTTATCACGAAAATGGATGGACACGCACAGATATAAGCATTCATATTGAAGTTCAAGTTTCATTTTTATAATGAACTGAGGTGTGTAAAATGTTCAATGTAGTTTTTAACATTTTCATGCTTTTAAAGCCACAAAATATCTGGAAAGTCATGTTTAGAGTATGTTATCTCAGGAACTATGATTTCTAGGTATGCATAAATTGGTAGATTGGTAGAAAATTTAGTTTTCTTCAAATTCATGTGGTTCAGAGTCTCATGAGGGTTGAAATATTTGTGTAACTGACCTTCAAATTTGATAAATAGTGAAAAAATTATAGACAATCGAGTGGTAATCGCATAGTAAGTCATAAAGAACATGGATGCCTAAAAACATCTGGAAAGTCAGGTTTAGGTGTGGTGATTGCTAGCTATTGGGGGTGGAACGGTACACAGATGTTTGGTACGTACCTCTCTTCAGGGGTACAATACAATATCGATGCAACAAGAAAAAAAAACCAATCTACTATGCTCGGTTTCTTTTCATTTATTTTGAACAGACAGTAATACAATTTACTATATTTTCCACCTAGATGTGAAGATACTAAATATTGTTACATTGTTATATAAAATCTTCAGTAGGCCTAAATGTATACATATTTTGAATAAATTCTTGAAATATATTTGATTTAGTTCTCAGGTAAACAAGGGGGAAAAACAGGGCGACACACAATGTAGCATATATATGCTGAGTTTCAGTTCATTTTTATGACAGGCTTAATTTGTTCACAGAAAGGAATCTCAAATGGCAGAAAGTGACATCCTATTTGTTTTCTTTTTTCACAAAAGCACAATGTTTTGTTTTCAGTGTGAGTGTACACAAATAAAAGCAGAGCTTTAAACAGTGATGCATTATTAATAAGACAATAAGTGTTTAAAGTTGACTCTGCTGGTATAAGAAAGCAGTTGAAGTGATCGTGCCAGTGCACGCACAAACACACACAAAACACATCAGTTCCAGCTCTGCTAACTTGACAGCGCAGTTGGTACTTTATCAAAATAAAATACAGTGAACCAAACATAATCGCACCCTCCTCTGTGTCACCATTGGAACTGAAGTACACAGCCTATAATTTACATAATAAATAGTTTCGCATTCAGATAGGTTACATCGCAAATATGGAAATATTATGGAATATTTGGATTTATGCTGAATGAGAGAGGTAGGATACACGGCACAAAGCTCCATTTCACAAACAGTTGAGCGCCAAGCCTTTAAAGTATACTCCATTGTCAGTCTGTGTGAGACACATTCAGAGTCAGCACATGGTCACTGTCTAGTGGGCTTTGTTTTCAAGTGCGCAACTCATGGCATTCACTGTTCTTCTGCTGGTGGTCTGTTATCAAACAGGATCGCATTACTAAGAATGCCCCCTTCTGGATTGGGGGTGAATTGGCTGTTTTCATTGAGAGGCCTCATGCAACCGAACCGAGATGCCCGTACCATGATGGTTTGACACGAATACATGTATCGTTCCACCCCTACTAGCTATGTATAAATTGGTGGATGGGTAGAAAGATTGAATCCCTTCATGTCCAACTGGTTCAGAGACTTATCAGGATAAAAATATTTTTAAAACAGACCTCTAAAATTGGTAAAAAAGTGAAACATTTCTAGAAGAGTGGGTTTTAATTTTGCTCATTAAAAACTAAAGATACTGCTCAATGTGTTTTGATTGTGAAACATAAGCTTTAATTGACTTCTCATGTCCCATTCATGATGAAAATGCTAATGCAGTCATCACTTCAACCATTACTCAAACTCATAGCGTGTCATCTTTTCCCATGGCAGTTCCCGGGGCCCCTCCTCGACGTGTGGAGGTCGAGGTGCTGAACTCCACCGCCATCAAGGTAATGTGGCGCTCCCTATTGCCAGGGAAGCAGCACGGGCAGATCCGAGGATACCAGGTGCACTACGTCCGTGTGGAGAACGGTGAATCCCGCGGCCTGCCCCTCATAAAGGACGTCATGCTCGCCGATGCACAGGTATGTTAACGCAACGACGCCACTGTTTCTGAAACAAAAAGGTTGTTGTCTATGATTTTTCTTGCTATATGTCCTTTTTAACTGACATCATCAAGGGTGCGCAGACAATTGGTTAAGGTCTATTTTTAGGACACTGTTGCAGCAAATGCGAATGAACATACTCATGGCCACTGCAACAAATGTATGAAAATCCTTTCACAAATAATTTAATCTGTGAAGTTCTTTTATAGCCTCTAGAATGCTTTCCACAAGCAGTCCAAAACATCTTATCAGCCATTAGAATTGCACGGTTTCGTCAAACCTCTAATAAGTTTAACCTCTAAGGCTCTAGTGTCACAGATAAAGTCAACAAAAGCTGATTATGTCTGCCGTATTGAGCGCCCCGAGAGCTCCACAGAAACATGAGGCACTTGAGCACTGCGGTCACAATTCAGACTTGATTTAAAAGCACAAGCAGCAAAAAAAAGAGAAAAGGAAAGAAGAAGAAGCAAGCGAGAGCCTCTGGCTGCAACCTAAAATTATAATACAAGCTTCTGTCATGAAAACAGCAGTGAAATTACAGATAGCATGCGCCTTATTCTTCTCATAGCTGCAAATATTACAGCTTTGAACAAACCGTGACGAAAGCGTTTGAATTCATCACATTTATGTTTAAGACAGAATCATTTACAGTTGTCATCTGCGTGGGAATCGGTTCATATTGTATCTATATCTGGGTCACGATACAATAATATCGATTCTGTTCTGTACAAAAGGTGTTTTTTTTATTATTATTGGTTTTAATCTGTGTAAATAACACAAACATGTATGTAATAATAAAACTATGAAATATTCAAGTGAACATTTTTGCCGTTGAGGTGAGTTGTCCCAAAACTTTCGAAGACATCAAACTAATTTAGCTTTGCATAAGACTTGAAGCATTTCTTAGAAGAATAGCTGATGTGATCTGATATTAAATTCCAAAACAGGCTTTTTATACTCTTACTTAATGAACTGGTGAAGAAAAAACGGCAGGAATGACGTGCTCCGATAGTAGCGGCCACTCAATTTCCTGCCTCGTCTTCAATCTTCACCATTTTTTTCACTCTAATCCACACTGACCTACTTTAAAACACTCTGCCTTTCTTCCATTTCCTTGGCACTTTTACCTTGTTTCATCTTACGCTTTCCTCTCTTTCTTTCTTTCTGTCTGTCTTTTTCATCTCTTTCAAACCGCCCTCCCTCTTTGTCCTCCTGGGTGGGGGATGTTAGTGGGAAATGGACGACACAGCTGAATACGTGAGTATGGCTGTCGGCGAGTGTTCGGTGTGATGTGAAAACCTGTGATGTTACATCAGACCCACTTTATATCTCAGTCATTGAACATGTTTATAGACAGAAACTCGAATGCTGTTTTCTTTTTTATTGGCGAAATGTCATAAACACTGTAGATCATATAGATTCTAGCCTTTTTTAATAGGCAAAAATGTATTGAGAAGCCATGTTCAGGGTATGATATCTCAGGAACTTGGATTGCTAGCTTTGTATAAATTGGTAGATTGGTAGAAAAATGTGTTCCCTTCAAGTCTTAGTGGTTCAGAGAGTCATTGTGGCAGAAATATTTTCTAAACTGGCCTCTAAACTTGGTGAAAACATTCTAGATCACGAAGTGGATTCATACACCAATTTATGCATGGATGCTGAAGGTCAAGTCTCATGAAACCTTTTTTTAATATTGCATTACAAAAGTTTTATAATGAACTGAGGTGTGTAGATATATTTCATGTAGATTTTCATTTTGTAATGTTCAGATATTCAGAAAGCCAAGTTTAGGGCATGATATCTCAGGCTTTTTACAGATTGGAAGAAAAACATGTTCATTTCTGGTCCAAGTGGTTCAGAGTCTCATCAGGGAAGAAGTATGTTTGTAACAGACCTCTAACGCTGAGACAATCAAATAAACCCGGGTCATTAAAATAAATAAGTCAAAAATAGTATTTTTTTCTTGCTTTTTGATGCATGAGAGATAATGTGTCATGTAAACCTTTTTTTGTGTTGCAAGATTTTTATAATGAGCTGATTTTTGTCAGAGAGAGAAAACTGATGGAACCTCACGTCCATTGTTTGTGTGTGTGTGTGCGCGTGTGTGTGTGCGTGTGTGTGTGTGTGAGAGAGAGAGAGACGGCGATAGAAAAATATTAATGGTGCACAGGGGGAATGATGTAACATCAGGGTTCCTTTATACCTGGCATGAAAGAGTGTGTTTTGTGCTGTGATGTTGTGCATTAAGTAAAGCAAAAGTACAAACAAAAACCAAGCTTATTTTGTGCAAAATTCAAACAGCCTTTTGAAGAAATTGGATATGCATTGGTGTTATTTATTTTTATAAATAGATCATTTGTGTAACCCAGAAATTGCATGACTATCTTGAACTGGTTTGATGTGAAGCTCACTTCTCTGTAAGCCGCAGGAACCCGCAGTTGATTTTTTTTTCTCTACAAGCGCATGGCATTAATTTCCTCTCCGTCATGCGCGCTGATCAAAGCTCACTCGCTTTCACGTGAAATATTGGAAAATAGAAGGCCGTCAGAAGCATGTGTGCTCACAGCTTACCGGCCGACCCGAAGAGAAATTCATTATTCTGACCGTCTGTTTGCTCAGGATCTCTGTTGAATTAATTCACACACATGTGTCCTAGATGAGCAGGAATTGTAATCTATAACCTGGTCATGCTAGATGACATGCTAAATGCCAATAATAATGATCCACACTGCTGTAGAAATGAGCTGCACGTCTGAATGCATATATATATATATAGATATAGAGAGAGAGAATTCTACATTAATTATTGATATACTTATACGAATACATTATATATATATATATGTTGATATCAGTCATACATTCAGCATTAATGTGACAAGTTGCTAGTTTAATATACTTTTTTAAAAAGCCAGCAGAGAGCAGATTGCAGGGTGTGACATTGAAAAGATGGGAAAATGACGCGGGGCTGTGCGGGTGACATGTAGTGAAGTCTTTAAAAAATTCAGTTCCCTAACATAGTGCTAACGTCCCTCTTTGTGTCCATTAACCACAGGAGATGGTCATCGGGGGCCTGCAGCCTGACACCACGTACTCCATCACTGTGGCAGCCTACACCACCAAAGGAGACGGAGCCCGCAGCAAACCCAAGCTGGTGGTGACTAAAGGAGCAGGTCGGTAATAATGTGGTTATCATTAGCCGCGCTCCCGAGCACCGCAGGCCAGGTGTTATGAGCTACAGGAGCAAAATGAATCTTAAGGGACTTCAATCGAATGAGGAAAAACAAACATGGCCTATATAGCGTGTCTGGAGTACATAAAAGCTATAAGGGAACGTATAGCTGGGATCGTGCATTAGCGGTTAGTCACACATGGCCAGCTACTGCAACAAAGTTTAGTTTTACTGAAAACAAGAACTGATTTAGAGGGTTGAAGTGTGAGTAAGGCATTAGTGGGTCAGAGTGATGGACTAGTTAACCACAGATTAGTAAATTAGCTTGCTAAAAATAAGCAAAACGGCATGCTAAAGTAGCATCTTTACATTTTTCCATTTTAAAGCACTGTCAGACTCAAAGTTTTTCTTAATTGTTGGTTTATGTAGATAGACTTTTTGGTTGCGTCCAAAATGTGTTGCCTTTTTAGGATTTTTAGACATTAGAAATGAGTCACAAAACATTAGCATTCTGTTATGCTGTTAGCCTAATTGTACAGGGAAATGAATTACCATTTCCATGCAAAGCTAATACCATTTTTATAAGTGCTTTTTCTCTGTACACATGCAGACAAACATGTTTTAGCTGTTAGATTTTTTTTTTTTTGTCTTACCGATTTAGTTTTTTATGTGTCTGATGCGATGAGTGTTTTATTTTAAGGTTTAACATTGAGTAAAATGGCTCTAATACTATCTGATTATTCAATTCTACAAGCAAACTACCCGGTCTATATTGAAAATATGTGTTTTATACATCCCTAGTGTAAGAATGATCAGGTTGGCCATACCTAAACTTACCAGAAAAGTGAATGCCATGCTAGTGAGTTTGGGAAACTACCATCATGCTAATACCATGGTATTCTTATAAATCTCTGTACACATGTAGATGATCATGTTTGGCTTTTACATTCTTCTCATAGTTTTTTATGCATCTGACACCATGAGCTTTTTCTTTTAAAATACCTTGTTAAGCTAAAATAGTGCTAATCCTTGCTGATGGTAAAATTGTAACCATATAAGTACCTTTTGAGCAGTATGGTATATGAATAGAGCTAATAAGATATATTAGCTAGGCACATATGCGTAGTCGGTTTTCCTCTGCAGTAGGCTCTCAAACTCCAGACGCTGACGAGACAGGTGTGCCGATCCAGGTGTCAAGTGTGACACCGATGCCACATATGCATGTCATTCCCGTCTCTCTTCCTCTCAGTCAAAGGAAGGATGTCCCTGTGCTTCCCGCCTCCGAAAGTGTGGCGAAACGCTTACAGCAGACAAAAGAAAGAAATAAATAAACAAGGGCAGACTCAGCCCTACTTAAAGAAGCGGCATCGCACTCTTTCATGTGCCAGAACAGAAGGGAAGCTTGACCAATGGGGCTCAGAGGAGCCACTCCGGGGCACTTTCATGCCTCATTTCTGCTACATAATGCTGTCAGACAACTTAAGCCCCTGCCTTATTGTATTGATAAGGGCCGACCCGCCCCTTTCAAACCCCGAACCTTCCACAAGGCCGCCTGTCTTCTGAGAGAGCTGGCCGTCCCCGAGCTGCCATTCTGCATGTCCGAGATACACTTCAGTGTGAAAGCCCGTCATTCAGGCTCTGCGGTCACGCCAACACGTCAGTCCAGTTAAAGGCAACAAAATACTGTGCGCTGGAGTGAGCAGTAGTACTTTTAGTGGTGAAAATCAGGGTTGTTATCATTTAATAAAATATAAAATAAAAGATCAAAAGGAAATAAAAAGCTAGGTGCAAAGGCAACATTTCTCATTTTTAAGTACTAAAATAACACAGCTAAATTAAAAGTTAATAAAAACGATAAATGTAAAAATAAAAGCAAAAATGCAGGAAAATTACTACAACTAAAATTTAATTGGAAAACGTACAAAAATTAATATTTTAAATATTCAGGGTTATTAGCATGAATTTAAATCATTAAAAAATATATGAATATTACTAAAATAACATAATAAAATAAAAATTAAATTAGCTAATTAGCTAAAAAAACTGAATTATTACCAATATGAAATAAGATTTTAAAAAATATATAAAAATGAAAACTAATTTAAATTATCTAAAATAGCACCCGTTCAAATGCACAAAAAATTTAAATTTTCAACAGTTCTGGTGTTTTGTTTAAACACACGTCAACCATATTGACAAACATTATTAATGCTGCATTCAAAGAGCTGCGTTATCGCTTTGCTGAACCTTGATCTCACAGCAGATGTCCTTGTATCGATCGAATTGATGCTGCCTGTTGTCCAGGAGGAATGACACAGGAATGATTGATTCTGTTCTCGTTTCAGAGACGATGGACTGGTTGATGTGCATGCTGTCAAATCCTTTGCTAATGCGCCTTATCATTCGCAGTTCCACGTGCTTTAAACACAAACCATCACATCTTTACGTTTAGGCGTCGGTAGGCCAGATTCCAATCAAGTGCGAGCCTTCCTTTTTTTAATTTCCTCCAGTCTCCTTTCATCCTTGTGGGAGATGAGCAGACTGCATGCTAATGCAGGGGCTGGAGGTGTTCTTCACGAGTGTCCGCTTGGACCGCCGCCACTGCTCAGGGAACAGAGTCTGGATGACTCACCGTCCTCCCAAGACTGTGCTTGTTCTCTTCAATTAATTGGTCCACTTAGGGCCACATGCTCCAGGGCTGATTGTGAAGAGTGGAGCTCCTCTGTTGGTCTCTCTATCTAATGTTGTCTGATGCCAGGACACTGTAGCATTGAGTTGAACTTTCTGTAGATTGAGGTTTTTGGATTATGGGATTACAAACTGGCATTATGGGGCTCATAAATTGATTTAGTTTATTTTTATGAAACGTATAGTTCCAGCTCTAGAATTAGATTGGATCAGCTGTCTTTGAAATCTTTATTGGTGCATCAAGTTTCCTGAAAACTGTAATAAAACAGCTGAGAATCTTGGTAGAAGGTTTCATTTCATTATATATTGAACATCATGGTAAAATCATTACAAACATGTTCATTCATAGAATGTTACTATGATTAATTTCTTCTGTATTGTAGAAAAATTACAGACTGTTAATTACATTGATCTTTTTGTTGCTGAGGAAGTTTAGTAGGACTGTTACATTCAGACCTATTTGGTTGGTTTTGCCCTTGTCTTCGGTATATTTGGTATCGGTTCAGCCCAGAATGCAGCGCTGCAGTTTTCTCAGGGCTAAGTCATGTCAGCTGGCAGTCGTGCTTTATACGCTTAATATAACTCACTGTAAGTCCTGTCGGCAGGTTAATTGCATGTTAGCTGAAGGTTATTTTATTTTGTTCCTCTTTTCGTAGCTGCGTCTCCTCCACTGGAGATTAGAAGGACAGAGAGAGAAAGGGGAGTATGGAAGGAGGGGAGGGTGTGAGTGTGAAACGCAATCCTATCTTAATCAGTGGCTGTGGGTCAACAGAGGCTGTTAATGCAAGGCCTAATGGGAAACGTGCCTGTGGTCCTGTGGAGAGGATTGTGTGTCGTCCAGTGGAGTGGACTGGAGTGCCATTGGCGAGGGGAAGCGGACCACAATCACTGAGTCTCTGACCCTCGTTGTCCTCTCACTGCAGCAGATTGCGCCGTTTCCCCATCAACTTCATTTTTCTAGGAGTCATTTGTCCTCCTGTCTGTTCTCATGCTCTCCTTCTCTATCATACAGCTGTTAACCCACCATCTCTCGTCCAGTGATCTGTTCCACAATCATCTAGTCACTTAAAAATTAATAGCGTTTTCAAAACAGGTTGTTCTGACTTGCAGCCTTTCTTGGTAACATTTGGAGCAAGGAGTATATGTGATGTTAGTGCCTTTATGATAGTTTATACAAAATGTACATGCTTATATAAAAGTACTTTACAGAAACTGGGTTTGTAATAATTCCCTTTAAAGTCATTTTAGATGGTTTTTCTTTCGTAGGGAGTACCGGGATGAAAATACACCTAGTTGCGCTACAATAGACTTAAGTGAGATACAGTTCATTTGAATTGAATGTAATGTCCCTCTTTCTCTCTCTGCAGTACCGGGGCCTCCCTTTCTCTCTGTCAACCAAAACTCAGAGACTACCGCATTAGTGCGCTGGCAACCCCCAGACTTCATCGCTCCGGGTCTCGAGGTGCAAGGCTACCGGCTGCAGTTCGGCCGAAAGGATGTGAGCCCCCTGGCCACGCTGGAGTTCGGCCCTCAGGAGCTGGAATATTCCATTAGCAATATCCACCGAGGGGCAACATACGTCTTCAAAGTGTCCGCCAAGTCCAGATCGGGATTTGGTGAAGAGGCTACCCGAGAACTCAAAGTCCCCGAGGAGGTTCCTCGAGGGTATCCCCAAATAATCGAAGGGTCTAACATTACCTGCTGCTCGCTCCAATTTGCCTGGTTGCCTCCGGTGCTAGCAGAGCGCAACGGTGCTATAATAGAATACACACTGGCTTACCAAGAGGCCGGAACGGCCGGCGGACCCAAGGAGCTGCGCTTGCCGGCAAGTGAAAACAGCTACACCCTCAACAGCCTAAGGCCCAACGCAGTGTACGATGTGAAAATTCGAGCGCACACCAGTGTAGGTCCCGGGCCCTACAGCCCACCGATCCAGTATCGAACAGTGGCCTACGAAGCAGGTACGGGTTGCTCATTTCCCCGCCTCAAGGGACAAACCTCTACAATGCAAGCACCTACACCCGATTATATAAAGTTCTCTGGGAGCTACATACCTCACTAACACCCTCCCCCACAACAAGGTAAAATAAGTCAGTAAGTTAAAGTCAGTCAGTTTTGAAAGGGAAGGAGCGTCAATATTTGTGAGGTAAGTGCCGATTGGTCAGACACGCCCAGCACATTCACTCATCCAATCACAAAACTCCCCTAGTATTCCAAGGTAGGCGAGAAAAAACGTCAAGGAGATCCCAGATCTGAAGTTCAATCAGGCACATTTGTTTACTTTGTTTGGTTTTTCTTCTGCAGTTTTCGTTGTTTGCTTTAACGGTTACTCTTCTCTGTACTCACCTTTCCCACACTGAGATGGTTTGCAGCATGGCGTCCCATGATGCACTGCTAACAACTGTGGGCATGACAACTGTGTTTGGGGTTTGTCCTCATTTCTGTCGGGCTTTCTGCCATGGCAGTGCCTATCCAAATTCGAGAGCACGCAGCAGTGGGTTACTCAAACATATTGTGGGTTCAGCTATTCTGAAATCATTCAGGGGGGATTATGGGAGCTGCTTGCCAAATGTTCTTGTTGGAGTGGCACTGCCGGGCCAGGGCAGGCAGAGTACTGTGCAATCCTGTGGTTCTGTGTTCACCAGTCCAGTCTAGCGTGCTGTTTGTCCCAACTGAGCGCCTCCCACCCCTCCCCTTCACAGCTAACGCCACACACCGCTCACTCAGAGGGAACAAAGCCCCTCTCCTTTGGGGGAAAACTGGTCGCAAGCATCGAACACTCTATCAGCCTTTCTTTCCCTTCAGTTGTTGTGCTTTTTCCATTTCTTAAGTGTCTTTCTCAATTTGTTTCCCCAATTCACCTCTGGACAGATGTTCCTAAGAACTTCACGGTGAAGCTGACCACCAAAACCACGGCACTGCTGACCTGGAAGTTTTCCGATAGCCGCTTCCCGTACCGCTGCATGGTATACAAGCCATTGAATCCTGTTTTGTTCATTCGATATTAATCTTATTGACGGGATCCGTTATTGAACAATTTATCGATGCACATTGGTCCACAGTTGGAGTACAACCGGCAGAAGGTTGAACTTGATGCTAGGCTGAACAAAGCTCTCATCATCAACTTGCGACCCAACAGCACCTACGAGTTCAGAATTACCTGCCAGGAGAGCAGTGATGGCGGACCCAAACACAAACTCATCGCACGAACGGCGCCACATATTCTGGTCCGAAAGCCAGAGTTGGACCTGAAAAGAGAGCCAGACAGTACTCTCACCATTGTCTTGCCACCGCTGGAATCCAAAGAGTTGATCAAGTAAGGAAAACCAAATGCCATTCTAGGCCCGCAACACATTAATACCCAAGGATATGAATGCATATGCAAGCAAATTGGAAATGTGGGGTCATTTAAAAGTGGTGTCCCAATTTCAAGTTCCGACCCATTGACCTTCCACCCCCCAAACTTTGCTTCCTGTCAACTCATTATCCTATCAAAATAAAGGCATAAAACACCAAAATAGAAGCACCACTACACCATAGTAGAAGAAGTTTTTTGTTGTGAAGAGAATTTTTCATGTTTTGTTGAAAATTGTTTAGTTAGATGTTCCCATTTTATAGAACATGGCAAATAATCACATTTAGTGGATAGGTAGTTATTTTTCTGTACAATTCTTTGACTAGCCATTTTTGTAATGTTTTTTTGCTCCATCTTCACCTCCTGCAGGGTGGTCTATGTTGTGGTGGTTCCTCTGAAGAAGGGAAGAGGACCGATCCGACACATCAAGAGCCCAGATGAATTGGACCTAGATGAGGTGAACATACCCGCTTATTATCTTATTTTCTCAAGTTTTGTCCTTGTGTCACAGACACAGTGGAGCCAAAGCCATGGAAAGTGTTCTAGCATGAGCATGGTGGGAACATTCCCAAGGGGTTGTCAGAGAAGGGACAATTACACAGCTCTCATCCTTACCCGCTGGCAAACCACCACGCCTGGCCAATTGACCTTGAACTGTGAATGGGTGCCTGTATTCTTTTTATGGATTAGTTGACTTTAAAATAATTTTAATTTGTTTTTTAGTTAGTTTTTTGAGTAAATAACCCATTGTTGTGTTTTAGATGCTGGTTTCAGTTCTCCTCAAGCAGTCTTTTTCTCCTACAGCTGTTTGGCGACAGAAGACTCGGTCAACGTCACGCTCGAACCACCCGTCAGCTCAAGCAGGTGGACGGGAAGCGGCCCTACATCGCTGCCAGTTTCAAGCCCTCATCCATGCCGCCGTCCTTCACCCTGGGCAACCAGATGGTGTACAGCGGCTTTGAAAACAGGGCTCTGGATCCCGGGCAGGAATATGTGATCTTCATCCTTGCTGAGCTGAACACCACCGGAGGAGTGAGTGAAATTTAAGTTTTAAGACTCGTGCAAAGTGACAAATGCTATAACCTTTTTTTGCTTTTGTACAGAAAACATTTGTGACCAGCCCCTACACGGATCCAATCACAGCTCCAGACGTGGACCCTCAGCCCATAGACACAGGAGGGGATGGACTCATCTGGGTGGTGGGGCCTGTTCTCGCTGTGGTCTTCATCATCTGTATTGTGATTGCCATTCTTCTCTACAAGAAGTGAGTGGACTTTTGACATGTGAATGAATATAAACTATTTCGATATGTACAATTTACAATACCAGTTTTTGTGTGTGTGTGTGTGTGTGTGTGTGTGTGTGTGTATGTATATATATTAGGGGTGTAACGATACGCGTATTCGTATTGAACCGTTCGGTACGACGCTTTCGGTTCGGTACGCTGTACGCATTATGTATACCGAACGGTTCGTTGGAGTAATTAATTATATTTGAAAAAAAAAAAAAAGAGAGAGAGAGAGAGAGAAATATAATGATATGCGTTCAACAAGGTAGCCCAATAACCCAAACAACGTAACAGGCAACGCCCCTGACACTCCCGAAGAAGAAAAAAACACCATCTTATATGTTTATGTTAGGCTACTCAGCAGGCGCTCGCTCACTCAGTACGCGCTGAAGGCTCGTTGCAAAATAGCCAATGCGTTTAACAGACTAGAAATGAGAAGATCCTCCAATAACCAACAGGTCTGGTGTTTGGGTGCACTTTGGATTCCCTTTAAGCTATAATGGTGATGGCAAGAGAGTGGTGGATAAAAAAACAACGGTATGTCGCATCTGCAACATGACAGGGTACACCAGCGGGAATAAAAAAAAAAAAAAAAAAAAACACCAGCGGGAATATCTGGGATATATGCGTCAGTACTATCTGGGAAAAGACGAAAAAAAGGAGAAACATGCACGCAGCAAACTATCCCTGCAGCATTTAGACACTATAGCTTACAGGGAATCCAACCCAAACACCAGACCTGTTGGTTATTTTAGGATCTTATATTTCTGGTCTGTTAAAGGCATTCGACATTTTGCAACGAGCCTTCAGCGCGTGCTGAGTGAGCGAGCGCCTTAGGGGCCGTTCACATATCGTGCCTAAAAACGCATGGAAAACGCTAAGCGCGTCTTTCTCCTGAGGCGTCTGTCTTTGCTAAGCAACAATGACGTGCTCTCTCCATGAGACGCAGAAATTTCAGCGAAGGATAAATGGATTTGCAGCTCTAAAAATCGCTTGCAGTAGCTCTGCTACTAAATTTATTTCAAAATTGCAATCCATATACAACTATGATCAGCTGATCCTTCATCTTGGCTGAGCTCTCAACGTTGTTACGGGAAAGGATGAAGCTGATTGGTTGGTTCTTGTCACATGACCCGCGGTGCGCTTGCGGCATTCTGAATTGGATTGTTGTATATGGATTGCAATTTTGAAATAAATTTAGTAGCAGAGCTACTGCAAGCGATTTTTAGAGCTGCAAATCCATTTATCCTTCGCTGAAATTTCCGCGTCTCATGGAGAGAGCACGTCATTGTTGCTTAGCAAAGACAGACGCCTCATGAGCGCTTCTGCCCGAGCGCTTTGGAAAGGAGGAGAAAGACGCGCTTAGCGTTTTCCATGCGTTTTTAGGCACGATATGTGAACGGCCCCTAAGGCGCTCGCTCACTCAGCACGCGCTGAAGGCTCGTTGCAAAATGTCGAATGCCTTTAACAGACCAGAAATATAAGATCCTAAAATAACCAACAGGTCTGGTGTTTGGGTTGGATTCCCTGTAAGCTATAGTGTCTAAATGCTGCAGGGATAGTTTGCTGCGTGCATGTTTCTCCTTTTTTTCGTCTTTTCCCAGATAGTACTGACGCATATATCCCAGATATAACCCGCTGGTGTTTTTTTTTTTTTTTTTTTTTATTCCCGCTGGTGTACCCTGTCATGTTGCAGATGCGACATACCGTTGTTTTTTTATCCACCACTCTCTTGCCATCACCATTATAGCTTAAAGGGAATCCAAAGTGCACCCAAACACCAGACCTGTTGGTTATTGGAGGATCTTCTCATTTCTAGTCTGTTAAACGCATTGGCTATTTTGCAACGAGCCTTCAGCGCGTACTAAGTGAGCGAGCGCCTGCTGAGTAGCCTAACATAAACATATAAGATGGTGTTTTTTTCTTCTTCTGGAGTGTCAGGGGCGTTGCCTGTTACGTTGTTTGGGTTATTGGGCTACCTTGTTGAACGCATATCATTATATTTCTTTCTCTCTCTTTTTTTTTTTTTTTTCAAATATAATTAATTACTCCAACGAACCGTTCGGTATACATAATGCGTACAGCGTACCGAACCGAAAGCGTCGTACCGAACAGTTCAATACGAATACGCGTATCGTTACACCCCTAATATATATATATATATATATATATATATATATATATATATATATATATATATATATATATATATATATATATAAAAACAAATCTTTACAAAACATTTTATTTAAAAACAATAATATTAAATGATTTTATATATTATTATCTGTTGTTTTATGAAAAATAGTTTTGTTAAAATAAATATATAATTTTTTAATTTATTAAAATTTAAATTAAAAAATATAATAAGTTACTAAATTGAAAAGCTTTTAATAAATGTATAATTATAACGTTTAGATTAATATGATTAGTTACAATTATATATTATATATATATAAATAAATTAAAATATTTTGTAAAGACATTTGCAATGTTTGTTAATATAATGTATTTATACATTTCAGTTTCTGACCCAATAGATTTTAATCTAATAAGAGTGAAAGTGAATTAAAAAATATTCATTACATTGTTTTTTTACAGGCATTTATATATGTTTGTTAGTTTATTAATATAATTTAGCTATAAATGTAAGTCTTGGTCACAATAAATTCAATTGAAAATAAATAAACAAAAATTTTATATTATTATTCATTAAAATATTTTTAAGGACATTTGTAAATATATATATATTAATGTAATATAATTAAATTATACATTTCCGTTTCGCTCACAAATTTCAGTTGTTCACTTAATGAGTATTTATAGCAGTCTTCAAACTAACCCAATGAAACTCTAGATGCATTTTGAGGTTCAGAAATGCTAAAATACGTATTTAAGCTTATTTTAGCCCTCAGCATTGGCATAGTTTGGAGAAGTTCAAAGCGGAGCTGAGGAGAGCAATCAATTCGATCGTATTAAAAATGAATTAGGTGATTGCTAAAAGCTGTTAGCTTCAGAGCGCGGCCAAAGCAGACCGCTTTGACTTTTAGCATGCAAACGTGCTGAAACTCAAAGGGAAGCTATTCCTCATTATCGCCTCAAGAGGCAGGTTAAAAGCGGATGACTCCTGGCTAGTATTTCCTCCCTCGGCAGGACCTTGAGTTTGACCTCTGGTGTCTTAAGATCGTATAGCCCCCCCGGTGGGCGCTAACACAAACCTTTTACAGGTCTGTCCAAATGTAGATGAGCTAATCTGGCTCCGCTAGCCTGCCCTGTGAATTTAAATGCACTCTATTGATTTTTTTTCCTCTCCTCTCCCTTGTTCTCTTGTTGTGTTTTCTCCCTTTTATATATTTATTTCACTTCAATGCTTTCTTTGGAAGCAGCAAGCCTGACAGGTAAGGCTTAGCTGTACTTTATTGCTGTTTTCAAGGGGGCAAAAGAAAACAACCTGCCTCAGCATAAAAGCAACTTTTAATTAGATGGCAGAGAAAAACAGTGCAATGAAATGGCGGGTTCAACCAATGTGCCCCTCGGCTGTGGTGTTTGTGGACATAGCTTTGTGTGTGCTAGCATTTAGCTTCCTCGATTATAGACTATAAACAGTGTTTTCTGCACTGGTAAATACTGGCAAACAAAGTAATGTGCAGCCTTTATGAATACTTGTTAAAAGTATAAGTGTAAGGCACTTATTGAATCAGTCAAACTGATTGATGAATCATGGGTGGGTCGTTTTGTGCTCTTGGGATTTGGTGTACTTGTTTTTCAGATTTCATTGATTCCTTGCGTTTTCTTTATTTTCCTAAAGCAGCAAACGTAAAGAGTCAGAGCCACGGACGAAATGTTTGCTGAACAATGCCGATATCACCCCTCACCACCCCACAGACCCGGTGGAGATGAGACGAATCAACTTCCAGACCCCAGGTATATACACATGAACAAACCAACCTCAATCACTTGAAACATGAACTTTCCTCTGAACTCATCTCACAGATGTCAAATGTATTTGTAGTTCATATTTCACCTCAGAATCAAATCAAAAATCAAAAAGAATATATTTAGCGCTAAGAAAATAGAGCTTTCTTGCATTTCAACATTATTTTCGTATCATCTGTCAGATTCTCCTTTCGAATGTGTACTTTGAAGTGTGCCAGAGTGACATATATTGTCAATTAACTTTCATTTAACTGTCAATTTCAGGTGCACCTGTAGTTTTTTCTAATTAGTGTCTCTACTGATGGAGTTTATTAGCTAATAATCCTGTACGGCCTGTCAGTCATGTTTATTTCATATTTGTTTCAAGGTTTTGAACGTCCAAATTAAATTGAACATCTGTACAGTTTCACAGACATTTTGCCATCGCCTCCCTTGTTTCTAAACAAAATCATTCAGTTCAAAGAGCATCCTCATTTTTACCAGCTGTCCATGTTAAACCTGGTCTGACATGAAAGAAAAAATTGATTTTATATTGACTTTTTAGATTTACATATATTTTGGGAGATAGAAAAGCCTGGCATTATTTTTAAGAAAAACTCAACATGTTTACTGTATTATAAATGTTGTTTGGGCACATATATATTATAAATAAAGTTACGCCCAAATGTAGAAAATTAAAAATGTTAACGGATAATTGTAAAAAAATATTTTATATTAATAACAATTTATGTTTCATTTTTTGTCTTATATTTATTTATTTTATTTTTTTACTGCTGACTAACATAACAATTTATATTAATGTTTAATATTATTATTTGTCTTTGTAGACATGGATAACCGATAATGATGCTTTAAAATATATATATATATATATATATATTACATTTTTTTGCTTATATTTGGCAAGTAATTTATTATGCGTTCTTATTTATTGTGCAAATTATACAAATGTATTCTGAATTATAATGTTTATAATTACAGATAACCGATAATTATCACTATGCTGTTTATTATTTGATTATTTATTTATTATTTATTTATTTTAGCCGTTTGTGGTCACCAGTATCTTGTGCATTCCTATTTACAATGTGTATTCTAATATTATTCCTGAATTTTAATGTTCATAATATATAATATAATGCTTAGATAATAATAAATGCAGATAACCGATAATTATCTCCATGCTGATTGTTTATTTATTTATATTAGCTGTACATGATCACCAATATATTGTGCATTCCTGTTTAAAAATGCTAATTATAATATTAATCCTGAATTATAATTCTAATCATAATTACAGATAACCGATAATGAAAACCGATACTGAGCATCCAGGCAGCTTCTGAAATGTTTTTGCATTCTTGTCTCGTTCCAAAGCAAACGGTCTTATGTCTCGTCAAAATACTCCATTTCAAAGAGCGCCCTCATTTTTTGCTTTGTGCACTAAACCTACCCCGACATTTCTCGGTGGCTCCTTGAAGTGGCGCGGAGTGAATTTGTCGTCGGCGTCTCTCTCTGCTGTCCGCTGTCGGCGTCTCCCCATCAAACAGCTCTCGTTTCAAAGGCGGTTATCTCAGCGCGGCCTCCCAAGGAGGTCATAACGCCGAGAGCTCTCCTTCAGCCCAGATAAAACGAGCGCCAGCTGAGAAATGGAGGTGGAGAATGTAAGAAAGCCACTACCGCCACCTCATTTCCCATAATCACCTGTCCATTGTGGGACATCTTGTCCAGCAGCCGCCTAATAACACATCAGAAATGAGCCTGGCACACTTTCATCTTATTTCTCGCCTCTTTCGTCTGCTTCAACACTATTAAGACGCTCGCCTCGTTAAAGCCATCCTCGTTGGACTTTATTAATTGAGAAGCGTTCAATTTGTGGCGCGACGTTGTTCTTTTTAAGCGCGGGTGTCATTATCTCTTTGCTTGGTGTATTTTCATTTAAGTGGACATTTTAGCCCAATTAACTGGGACGGGGAAACATTTGCGACATTTCCATTAGCTAATAGGGGCCATTGTTCAAAGCAGCACACTTGAGTTCACATGGATGACTGGCACATATGGCGCACAACTTATCCTAATGAGACGAGACGCCAACATTAGGTTTGTTTCGTAACGCTTTTAGGGTCAGGTTCTGCTCAGTTCCTCTGCGTATCCTTCAGTCTGTTTGTATTGGTATTATGAATCATTTTAGAAAACAAACATATTTTTTACTAGCAAACTGTTTAATGCGACACGCTTGCAGATGCTCATGGTTGTTCCAGGCCTGTGAGCATCTGTGAGCGTCTCTGTAAATAGAAGATTTGTAATCCTCATCCGCACCCTATTTAGTCATTTTTTTAGGCAGCTTTCTAAAATCTTACAACAATTCATTTTTTTATTTATTGATTTCTTCATTGTGTTTTACTCATTATGTCAGATTATGGCAGAAAATGGGTTTTATATTATATTTTAATATTTACATAAATTTTGGAGGTAAAAAAGCCATATCTATTTGGGAATTTTATATATCTTATAAATAAAGATATTCACCCATGCACTTTATTTTTAAATTGATAACAGATAGTTGTTAATAATTATTGCAATAGTTATTTTAATCATGTTTTTGATTGTTTGATCACTAACATAATGATTGATGTTTAATAATATTATTTATTTTAGCAGATACAGATAACCTATTGGCTGTACATTATTATATTATTAATCCTGAATTATAATGCGTACAATTACAAATAACCAATAATTATCTCTGTGCTATTTTCATTCATTCATTCATTTTGGCTGTATATGGACAAAACATTTTTCCATTGGCTGTATATGGTCAATAGTACATTATGTACCTCTATATATAATTAGAGCCCAAGCCCTCTCTTGTTCTTCTAAGTTTTTTTTTTTTTTACAACTATCCGTGGCTTTTGGAGGGCCTTAACATGCTCAAAAACTCTTGAACATTGGCATACATGTTGGAATCTGTGGTCATTATTGGGCCGCAGATGCTGGGGTACAGGCATGGCACAGGGGCCCTACGGCACCCACTGGAACACAGTCAGAAAACTTGTATATCTCACACATACTTGCATGTATTGATATACAACTCATACATCTCTTCGAGCAGAACAACATGTCATAGGCTTCACCCAACAGGAAGTTTAATTTTTGTATACTCCTCCTAGGATTTCCAAACGATTGCCGCCAAACTAGTTCAGCATGACCTCAAGACAATAGGGATGCTAAATAGTGAAAGGAATTTTGATATCTCGAACGGTTTGGCCGTGGCGAGGCGACAAAATTATGGCAAGATATAAGAAAGAGGATTTGTGTAATAACTGTTCCACACATTGTCTGATTTTGATGAAACTTTAGCGGTATGAGCTGTATGAGGCCGATCACATAGATGGGACTATTATGAGTGAAAGTTATAGCGCCACCTAGTTAATTCACACCAAACTTTGTAAACATGATTGCAAAATATTGAGGAACTTAAATTACGAATGGATTTAGAATATCTTGAAGGTTGTTGCCAAAAACGGGAAATGTGTTTTGCCTGTTCGTTTACACGACAGCAGTATTTTAGGGACTGAAAACGCATATTTTTGAAAACGGGTTTCAAAGTGCAGGTATGCAGACATGGTCAATGAGTGTTGATTTTAAAGGCAAGCGTGAAACAAGTATACACATTTATGACTGAGTACATGGTACTGTTGTTGCTGCTCAAGAGTTTGCTAACGCTCCTTTCACCAATATTACTAACAACAGTTGAGACGCATCATATACAACATATAACATCATCACCCAAAACACAGCACAGCAATTTGTCTACACTTCAAATGTCCTCAAAATTTTCCACCTTCTTCATAGATAGATAAAAATAAAACAATGCCAACAAAATTATTTCACAAATGCTTATAGATCCTTACAAATCACCTAAACAATGCTTATAGATAATTAAATGTTTTGGTAACACTTCAATAAGGTCTCACTTGTTAACATTAGTTAATGCCTTAACTAACATGAACTAAAAATGAACTACAGTTACTAGCCATGCAGCCTTTCTCTCTGGTTTTATGACAGCTGTACCTTTTATAGTTTGCAGAAAAGATAGCAGAACATTGGAACAATAAAATATAGTATAATTGCTCTTTAAAGCATTAAAATAACTAATAACTAAAAGTTAAAAATACACTTATATGTAGGTTTAGAATTCTACAAAAGATGCATTTAATGTCCAACAACAAATATTTTAGCAAAATGCATCAATGACTTAGAATTATAGCGCTATTATTCTGTTGCATTCCATCTGTTTAGCACACATGCGCACAGCAGCATGAGTAAGCTTGCACAAATTAGTGAGATTGTGTGAAATAAATTTGTCATTTATGGAACCGCTTTAGCCCCGATTGATTTTGTTAGGTTATTTCAAGCCAGGTTTTGGACTTCCTTGGGTCGATTCGTCATATTCACACAGCAGCGGTGATGAGAGAACGTGCTTGAGAAAGAGTTTAGAGAGGAGAACTCAATCCAAATATAAAATATTGGTCAGTTTCTTAATAATAAAAGCACAGTGCATCCACTAGTAATTATATATTAATAAATATTTTTTACTGAAGCAAATATATTAGAAATTATGCATTGCGATATAAATGCCAACTTGTAGCTGATGCACACTTTTCGACGTTAACTTTATTGTTAACATTTTATGCTGATGCACCGATTGAATCAGGGAATCTTCCCATCCCTAATAATATATATATCACAGGTTCCAAAAAAATATTAAGCAACACAACTGTTTCCGGCACTGATAATAAATATCTAATATATTTATATATATATTTCAAACCTGATGCGCTCGCTAGTGTGTTAATCTGCGCGTCTGCATAGGTGTTGTGTGCCTGAAGTCATCACAGATGGTTCAGACCTCGACAACAGAAGCTAAAGACACTGCTCATGCACTAGTGCTCCAGGCAGCTGGACAGACGTTGAGCTGCTAAACTCTGACCGTATGTCTTTTTACCGCTCGATCGACGCTGCCATCTGATGTTTTGAGGATTTGTTCTTTAAAAAACTAGCGTGGAGTTTGCAGTGAAGACAGTAGCTGCAGCGGTTCATGTATGTCGACTGTGATGTTGGATGAAGGACGGCTGATATGTGAGCCAGTGTCCTACTTTCAGCGTCTGACAGACTGCTTGGCGTCAGATCCAACGGCGAGGACCCTCACGAGGATTACCGCCTTCATTCAAGGCAGGGGTGGTCCGTTCTCCTGCCTGGTTAAAAATGCACAATATAGTCTGAAAAATTAATTGGAAGGAGAAAATGCATAAAGGAGAAGTTCTGTTTCCTGCTTATTAATTTCCTTGCATTTATCTTGTTTTCCCCATTTCTTTCAGTCCATTTCCAGATTTGGTTCTCAGCTAATTATCAGTACATTCAAAGAGGGATGCTTTTATTTTATTATTTGCTGTTTGCTGTTTTTCACAGATTCGGGTCTAAGCAGTCCTGTCAGTGAAGCCGGTTTTGACTATGAAAGTTAGTGCTCACATCTCGCGCTGAGCTTTGGTGTTTTCTTATCTTTTTTTAATGTGTCTGCCCCACATCCGGAATAATGGGATGTGTTTTCCGACTACATTTGCATATGATTTTTTTTTTTCTCCCTCACAAACTGCCGGATTTGCACTGATTTTCACTCCCGTATCCCTGGGAAAGTTAAAAGGAGACGTAATTCAAATGAAACCTAAAATTACATCTCATTAGCAACTGCTTTTCCAATACGAGATGCATAATGTTGGATAAAATAAAGTATATAATCATAAATTTTTTTTGCACAAAAAGGCATCATGTTAGCCAACATATTTATTTAAACTGACCATATTTAAATGAAACTGTAATTAAAGCATTTTATAATTACAATTAATATATATATTATCACAAGTAAAAATCAATAATTTATTATCTAAGTCGTATTATTAATATCTTTAATTTCTACAATATTTACCAAAGACATTACAAATTGAAGCAAACGATGCGACTGATTGTCTTAGAAACTTGTTCTTCATTATGCATCTGTGGGAAGTTAAAATGCAAATGCGGTCAACTGTTTCATCTTAATCATGACTGCTTTTAACTTTCATTCATAACACGGCTGTTAATTTTTCCTTTTAAATTAGTTTTTTCTTTCTACTTCTGCTTGTCGATTGCTTTGTTCTCACAGGCTGTTGGCTGAACATTATTAATCCACAATAAAAACCGCTGATCATATGGAGACCGCTCTGCTGTATGATTTTTACACAAGCCTCCACACATTCCTGTCTGTTCAGACCCCCATTCATCTCTCCACCGATGGGGTTGTTCTGCAGGCGGAGATAACGAGCCGAATTAATTAAACCCTCTGCAAACAATAGTCCGACATTTGATACATCCCTCCTGCCCCACAGTGAGCCAGAGGAAAGAGAACACGACTCCCTTTTTTCTTGTTTTTATGGGGAAATATACTGTGCACTTTTCCTTTTATATGTAAATGAACAATTGCATAAAATCGTTTCGCGAAACAGCAGCGGCGGATATCAAAAGGATTTGTTATTTGCATCACCTGTCAAGCACAAATAAGAGACTGAAAATATGTAATTAGACAGTTTGCATCTCTCGCGCTCGCTGATCTTGGGCTTGATTGCATGGGATAAAAAGACTCTGCGGTGGAGAGAGAGGCACAGAAATCCTGGCAGAGAGAGCCGATAGGAAATGAACAGCAACGGGAATCTGTCCTTGAAAGAGTTTCCTCAACTATATTTAGTGTCTTTCGCATAAATACTTCAAATTGAATGTAGTTAATTATAAGAAACAGATAAGGTCATGCACGCAAGCCACTTTTGCAAAACCTAATGTCTTCGAAAATCAGTAAATATCGGTATCCAGTTGACAAAGTTGACTGTGAAAGTTTTCATAACCAAAAAAAGAACAAATCATCTGCAGAGGTTAAATTATTTTATTTATTTTTTTGCACCCCGATCGGATTAAATGTAATTGTTTCTTGCATCTCGTGGGGTAGATCATTCCTCAGAACAAACAAATAACAGCTTATTTATGAAATGGAAAAACGGGGCATGAGTAATTGTTGTTGACACGGAGCAAAGTTTAGGAATATGTTGACACTGGAAAGTGCTAATCTTCCGAGTTTGTTGGGTTTCGATTGGCTTTAGATGGCCTTTCTCATTGCATCATGGAGGATGTTGGCGTTTAGCATGCAGGTCTGATCTCAGGTTGTTTGCCAAAGTTGCCCTTCGCATCTTCTTCGAGAGTGCTTTGGCATATATTACCTTGGATCCCCTTAAGGCGAGGACAGACTAAGAGCTTGGCCAGGCTGATGAGAATAACATAGAAAAGTGTTAGTGTCCAGTTAGTGGATGAGGAAATCTGTTATTAGCATAGCTTTGTTTTGCATGAACATCTGAAAATTAACAGCTAGAACTTTTTCACGGCATCTTGATTGGCATTTGCTTCGTTTTTTTCTTAAAATGTCCAATCAGCAAGTGACTTTCTCAATCAAACACAAGCCATTTGCGACGTACAGCATACAAAAAAAAAAAAAAAATGGAAGTGAAATTGAGGATGGCTAATGTGATTATGCAGATTATTCATGCCTAATTAAATCACAGTACTCTTCAAGGAAGATGTCAACGTTTATCCAACTTTTGACCTTGTGCTGAAGAAGTCCAATGCCTTCTTTTAAAAACATTGGCGACCATTTTAGGAAAAGTTATGTCTGTTTTCTTCTTAATCCATTACTAATTCATAACTGGATTAACTTCACAGCGAGAGGCCTTGGAAGTATTCGGTCTGCGCAAACAGAAAAACTAGTGCTTGTTTGAGGAAAGGTCTTGTAGGTTGTTGCAGGGATAACATGGGAGACTGCTTCCGTGACACGCTTGCTTAGCTTTGGCTGAACTGAAGCTGAGAACACGACACTTTGCACCGGTACCATTGGGTCATCCTAACCCAGGCCAGAACTCTTGAATAACCCCCTACTTTACCCTGATTACCCCCATCATCTCCCCTCCACTTCAAGAGCTTTATTTCTCATCATAGCGCAAATGAAGGATTACATAAGGAAATTATTGCAAGCTTCTGCCAAAAGGAAAGCTGTTAGAAATATTAAGGCTAGAGGTTTACTCCAGGGACAGGCAATATTGTATTCTTCTACCTCTGGCTCACTCGTATTTTTTGTGTTTGGTGTGGAAGCATTCCAGTTTTTCCCCCCTCAGAGCAGCAAGACAAAGAAAGCTAGAGCACTAAGTCCATATTTTGGTTACGTGCAAGACGACATGCAGATAAGTCTATTTATGAGGCCAGATGCTTGTGTCCTTTCCTGCTCAAATCTACAGCAAACAGTCAGCGGATGGCAGAACAGGGCTACAGTTAGGGCAGGAGTGTCCAGTTAAGAAGTTTCTAGTGGAATTAAGCTAGATCGGTCGCCCTCCAGGAGCATGGTTAGATACACTTGGTTTAGGATAACATAGGGTTAGCCCTACAGGATACCAACAAGGATACCATTCCCCCATTCCAGATGCAATGTACATAGCTTCAGTCTTGTGAGCTTTTGGCCTTTTGTCTCGCCTTGGTAAAAAATAAGTTTTCAGATTTTGCATTTGATTAAATCTATTACATTTCAGCTCTGCAGACATGAACATATTTCTCAAGGGCAGATCTTTGAGGTTGTTTCAATTTATTGTTCCTATGACTCAGTTTGAAAAGGAGATTTGTTTGGTTTCACAAAGGCAATCAAGCGCATTTTTCCCCTTGTCTTAGCCTGCTGAGGACAGACGTATTGTTTAATCTTGCCAACCGAGTATATGAAGTATCCTCCTGCTTGTCATTTTAAGCTACAGCGTAGTGAAAAAGAAGAAATTTCATACTACAAAGCTATTATGAATCATTTGACCCGCTATAATTTTTGTAATTGGTCTGGGGTTTTTGTAGCACCTTAGCAATCGTCCTCAGGTCTTTACCTTCATATTGTCTGTATAAATGCAGCAGTTTTTCTGTATTAGGATAATCCTGATTGGTCCGATTGATGATGCAGAGCTCTGGCCTGGTCACACTGTGTCTTTAACATCACCCACTGTTCCTCACTCCAGTCCCCATCTCATTGTCTAACCTGCTTGTGTGTCTTCCCCTTCCCCAGTCCCGTTTTCTCCAACAACTTTTGGGGTTTGGCTTCTAACAGTCTTTCTTGGCCCCATTGGTCATTCTGACCTTATCTTTCTTTCTCCTGATTGGTGCACAGGTATGATGAACCACCCTCCTATACCCATCTCTGAGTTAGCCGAGCACACGGAGCTACTGAAGGCCAACGACAACCTGAAGCTCTCCCAGGAGTACGAGGTACTGCATATTATACAATTCGGATTGATACCCATTTAAAAAAAAAACACTTAATGGAGTGGGTTTTCTTGCTTAACAAATGACAGTGAATTGTTATTAGCGTTTACATGGCAGTTACTCACGTGCCACAGGGTTTTGCAGAAGGCGGATGCCTTGGATTGAACTGCTGGGCTAGTAAATGTAGTGGTTGCTGATTAGCCTTTGCTATTGCTGAATCAGCCTTCATTTGCATAGAGCAAATGTCGTCGTCCATCTTAAATTACAGCTTGCTACGGCAGCACCGCAATCAACACCCCCGGGGCTTAATGCTGTCTTAAATGGCTCCCAGCGTGAGCCAGACCTGATATCTCAGCAGGAACATGGGCACGCTTGAGTGGAGCCGACCCAACCCACTATCATTTTTGGGACATTGGTTTAGCATATAGATTAGCTTTAGCTGCATATGCTAACCAAATGACAAACGTCATTCATAAGCAACTAAGCCCGAGTAGTAGATTGTAGAATAGTTCGTTTCTGATCTCGTTGACCTGCAAAAAGGGAGTAAACAATATTATTATCTGGTAAAGTCAGCTTCTACCGGATATTAGTTGATCGTTTCAGAGTTACAAAAAGGAAAAGGAAAAGGAAAAGGAACGTGTTTGGGAATTGCTGCTCTAGAAGAAAAAAATAGAATGAATGTATTCATAATGTGTTAGCATGCTAAAAGTAGGTGCTAAATCACTAGCTGCATTTCAGTTATCCTTCAAATTGTGGAAATTGAAATTGCAAGTTGAAAATACACCTAATGGAAACGCATCAATTTTGCAAAAACTTTTGCCCATGTATAAGTGATGGAAGCTGATTTGAATCAGAAAAAGATGCTTGGTGCAAAGCATTTGTCAGATATGAGGATGTGGGTTGGTAGTTATGAAAAATGTGCTGTGATTTACCAAATTCCAGATTAAGTTATCATATTTCTGTCCATACGTGATCTGTTAGATCACTGCACAGTGTGGCATTTGGCTTGGAGGAGAACCAAACCAATCCAAGCTGTGCGTGTTGAAACCCACGGGCGGTTTGCAGGGTAGATGATAAGAGAGACAGGTTCGAGAGCACGGACAACCTGTGGAGGATCCGTGCTCTGTTATTTGTGCCTGTAATCATCACAGGGTAAACAGCTACATCAAATCCCTCATTGTGGGTTATTTAGTCCCAGTTTCAGCATGCAGAGACGGTCGCCTAAATGAAAACATCCCTCAAGCTAGAAGAGCTGGGACTGAGCCATTGCCCGAGAACAGGCTCTGAATCATAATGGAATACTAAATTACCCCGACAGGGAAATAGAATATTTATTCAGAAATTCTCATATTGGGAACGTTACGGCATTTATCTTGCTGGCGTCAGATAATTCACCCCCTCACAGGAAGGAACAGACTCTTTTATCAGCATTTCCTTTGCTATTATTCACTGTCCACGACAAAGCTACCTGGCCGAATGCTGGTGAATATTTAAACGATAGCAGACGGCTTTTAATTACACTTTAATGTGCGGCTGTGATTTCAGCAGGAGGACTTTTATCTTGTTGCTAATGTTTATCCAGGCTGCTTTGTGAAGGATCCTCGTTTCTCTATTTTCCCTAAGTTTTAGTCCTCCCAGGCCCCGTGGCCTCACTCAACCCTGCCTTTCTGAGTGTTGAACTCTCTGTTTTTCCACCTTCTTCTGATGTTCTAGCAGATGCAAACTCGATCTCTACTCTTATTAGTATTCATGCCAGGGATGCTGAGGGATTGGGAAAAGCCCTAAGGGTTGCTTCACTCCGTTTTCTCTTTCCACAGTCCATCGATCCGGGTCAGCAGTTCACCTGGGAGCATTCCAACCTGGAGGTCAACAAACCCAAGAACCGCTACGCCAACGTCATCGCCTACGACCACTCCCGCGTAATCCTGGCACCCATCGAAGGTCGGGCAGAACTGCGCACACACTGATTATTTGAAAGAAAAGCACTGCACCTGAAGGTTCCAGAATGACTGAACTTTGTTGTTGTCCACAGATGTGTCTGGCTATTTATCTGAGAAATGTATTTCAGTGCAAAGTCCTAAAATCATTCCAAAGAACCTGATAGGTCTAGGATGTGCATTTGGGAGATCCCCATCCATTTTAATGTCTTTATTATGTGTTTTTATAGTGTTTATCCTCAGAAATCAATTGGCTTTTTACCCTTCCCATGCAATTTTATCGTCTACACGTACAGGAAACAAGAGTCCGATAATTCACAAGCAGCTGAAATTAAACACGAATAGTATAGAGCACCGCCATATCCCAGAGTGTATTTGGTTAAGGTATAGAAGCTGTCGAGCTTTTGGAAGGAACAGTGGAAAATGGCAGAGATTCTGCAGTAATGTTGGTGAAACGCCCATCTTTTTTTATTTTTTATCTGAAGCCGACTGTCAATCCTCAATGCTCCTTTGTGCTATTTACATTTATGCACCCCCACCCAGGTTCCCTTCCTCGTCATCGCGTCACCTTGATTTTCGCCACAGTTCACCACGACCCAATTTAGTTGAGCAATAACGCGGCGTAACAGAATCATCACAAAGACAGCGCCCATAAATGCATAAATTAATCAAGTTCGAAATTTCCATTTTACAGTGCAGTGATTTCGCCATTAGACACAGCGGTGGAACAATTCATGCAGGCAGCCGTGCTCTGTTCACTTAGCTATGACTAAAGCGAAACAATCCTGCGATCGCATTGTGAGACAGGGAAGAGGCTTTTAATGGCATTCTTTTTCCCCCTGATTGCTAATTTTGCCTTTTTCTCCAACGTAGCGGAGGCTAGAAAATGAGCACGGCCAAGTGTTTCATTTTTCGTTGTTAAAGCACGTAAACAACAATTTAGCACCACGGGCCTGTGTTTGTGATTGAAGCTTTTGTGTTGGATAAACTGTACAATTAAATATGCCTCTCATAGGTTATTTGCCAGAGGTCTGAAGTGAGCGCGGACCCCGAGTGTAATTACAAGTGACTTGTTCCAGAGAATTAATGGCGCTTGCTCCTACTGGGGGATTTGAACAAACCCCTAACCTTAAGTGTTGAACTTTGTGTCATAATTTGTCCCTCGCTGTTTGTGCTACATACACAAATGACACATGAAATCATGCAGGCATTTAGATGTGTGGTGGATGATGAAATTATATTAGATTTACTCTAGACTTATTTTAAAGGAAAATAACATGTAAAGCTATAATTTTCAGTATCATTACCTCCAGTCATCAGTGTCACATGATCCTTAAGAAATCATTCTAACATGCTGATTTATAAGCAATTCATCTATACATTTCATTTTCACTTCCTGTAACTGCCTTGTTAAATTACCTCTATTATTATGAGAATTGTGAGAATTGCATATTACCAAAACTAAATAGCTTTAAGGTCCAGATCCAGAACCGGTACTAACCCTAAAGACCCGAAAATTCCAATTTCGAGGGCCATGGCCATATTTATGTGGTTTTGAGAGGTCTCAAGACCTAGACCGCAAGATTATTATCTAGCAGTGGCACACAAGGGCTTTACTTCTGTTCCCGCTGCCTCACCGATCCTGAGCTTAGGCAGGAGAATGTTTGGCTGCTTAATGGGAGATTTACTGCGGGCCGCCCAGAGCGATGGCAGAAAGAGAGCGAGACGGGGTCCGGCGTGGGTTCTGCTTGCTGATTTACTCCTAGTCCAGCCTAATTCCATCGTATAGCATCTGGTCCTAAATCAGTTGCAGTGGATGCTGTTGGCCGGCCCTCAGAGAGCTAGACAGGGCTGAAAAAGCTGGAAGGAAGTGAGAAAAAGCTGCGAAGGGGCTTGATGGCTTTTCTTTCATGGGGATTATTTTCTGTGATGGATATCTGTCACAAGCTCTGCAATAGCCTCTTACCAGACTGTGACTGTATATCATGTTATTGGAGCTGCAAGTTTTTCACAAGTTAAGAGACTCGCACAACAACATCGTCAGCCATTTTGGAACTGTCTAGAAACAGGGGTATAAAACCACACTTTTGAATGTAATGTTAGTCATGTTTTCTTGCACCAGAAACATCTGTAGTGTATTTTACAAGAAGTTTGCATGTGCACTGAGGGCTGTTTTACACAATACATGTCAATTTATCAATGTAAATGGTTATATGTTCATGATTTGCTGATAGTTCTGTATCATAAACGCTGCGTTAGCTTTGTGTTATGTAACAATCGCATCAGTCAAAATCCTGCTTTTTCATGTAACTTCCCTTGAAAAGCAAACATGTCTGTCAATCCGGCTCTAACTTTCACAGTTATTAACCTTCTTACTTCGTTTCAAGGTATCACAGGCAGCGACTACATCAATGCTAACTACATTGATGGCTACAGGAAGCAGAACGCATACATAGCCACACAGGGACCGCTGCCAGAGACCTTCGGAGACTTTTGGAGAATGGTGTGGGAGCAACGAGCCGCCACCGTGGTCATGATGACCAGACTGGAAGAGAAGTCAAGGGTGAGGCTAAACAAAAACAATTTAGCTCTTATTAGCTCTTTTTAAAAGCTAATAAGCTGTATTGCTTCCTGTCTTCCAATGTAGCAAACTATCAGAAATGGGGCCTTATATTGGAATAATCTGGAATACAATACATTGGTCTCACAAAAATATCCTATATGAGAGAATATTGAATTAGCATTTTGCTAAGCTAACAACATGATCCTCACAGGCATAAAAAAAAAATTTCAGTACAAGAAAATAATTGGTAAAATGTTCAATTTTTTATTTTGTAAATATTGGTTTTCAGTGCATTCTGGGATTGTCTTCTCCACAGAAAAGCACATTCAGTTTTGCCAAAAGAATGTATCTTTCATTATGAAACAACCTTAACATCTGGAGCGTGCCGGTAATGTCTTAAAAAAACTGTCTGGCTAGGCAGCTCACTAGGTTGTGGAAGGGAGCTAATAGTCCCTAAGAAGATAATAGGCCGTCTCTTTTAGTCTTGTTAAAAAGACTGAGCTTCATACTGAACAAATTGACATTATTCCAGTTGAAATGCCATTGCCGGTTGAGTGGGTGAGCAGAAAGGATGGAGAAAAATGGAGAGAAATAAGGAAAGGGCTCTCCGATAACAACCAGGAATCATCTCTCGGCTCTATCGGGGGGCAGTTCGGCCCATTTACCACCAAAAATGGAGTGCGAGACAGAAAGAAGAAGTCAAGAATCCCTCATCTTGAAGACTCCCTCATCCGTGACGTCTGGAAGTTCATCGAAGACGATTTCCGTCACACCCTAGACTGTCAGGCTCAGCAAACTCCGTCAATATCTCAGGACACCCCCTCTCACTCTCTCTCACCATCTTAGCAGGCGCCACATGGCATATTAGAGCTCTGTCAGATGCGATCAGAGTGAGCAGTTCAATCTGCAGCATAAGTGCAAAAAAAGCATTAAACCTGCACATTTTTGAAGCAGGGAGCTGTCACATCACATCAGGGCACGGGGGGGGCGGCCCGACAGCTCGCCATGCTCCATATTGAGTGCATCTTCACAGCAGGCCAGGGCAGGTCTGTCAATGTGCCAGGTGTCGGACGAGGGAAGAAAAACATTATGCCTGGGTAACTGATGTGACGTGGGTAGACGGGAAGGGTTTGAGATTCCAGGTGTGAACCCCCAGAACGGAGTCTTTATTTATGAATCAGTTCGGAGACTGTTAGGAGTCTTACTTCTTCTCATGTCAAAAATCCAAATAAAGTTAATGTCTTTGTAAAGGGCTCCCAGACAATTATTTGATTCAATCTTGGTGGGATTTAGTTCAATAGCACCGTAATTCTTCAGCACACTGAAATTCAGAAGGTATTTGCATAGAGATATCCGAGTCAACGACCTCCAGAAAAGACCGCTAAACCCATAGGAGCATTGCCTTAGCAATGCAAAAGGTTGTGGGTTTGATTCCCAGGGAACACATGTTAGGTAAAAATTGTTAGCCTGAATGCCCTTTGGATAAAAGCAATTCAATTCAGTACATGAAAGATATAAAGTTTATTAACGTTCACTCACCCTCTGCAGATAAAGTGTGACCAGTACTGGCCGAGTAGAGGGACGGAGACCTACGGTATGATCCAAGTGACGCTCCTGGACACTATCGAACTCGCCACTTTCTGTGTGCGCACCTTCTCTCTACACAAGGTAAGACTTTTAGGTAACCTCAGTTTGAACAGTTTCAGCTACAGCAGGGGTGACTAATCCTGCTCCCGAAGGCCCAACACCCTACAGAGTTTAGCTTCAACCCTAATTGGGGATAGTTCACCCAAAATTTTAATTGCTCCATTATTTACAAGAATTTGTAAAAAAAAAAAAAAAAAAAAAAATGGTTTTCGATATAAGCTAAAAGGAGTCTGGTTATCCTTTGTTGTTATCAAAACTTTGTTCTTCTCAAGCATATTCTTACCAGAGCTTGCACTATATCTACATGCAACTTCATCATCTGAAACGCCACTTTCTCATGAGCGTGCATATGTAAGTTAGCGAAAACTGGAGATTACCGTTTAAAGTTTTGAATATTTATATTTTTCTCACACAAATGCATCAATTCACTTCAGAAGGTCTTTATTAACCCCCTGAGTCATAAAGAGCATATTTTTTATGATGGATGGATGCACTTTTTTGGGGGCTTCAAAATATTGGCCCATTATTGAATTTGGATAGGCCAAATTCATATACACCTAGGATTGTTTGAGGGTGAGTAAATTATAGGTTATTTTTTTATTTATTTGGGGTGAATTGTTCGCAACTTCCAGGCAAATTCTACAAGACCTTGGCTTTTCAGGAGCAGGATTGGACACCCCAGTCTACAATGGGTGTTTCTGATCAAATGTACTCCCTTTCCTAGGAACACTTTGCTTTAGATGTTCTCAAGAGTTTATCGTTGTGCATGGGCCTCTTATTTCCCTGTGGACCCTAGAGCAGACACATTACACAGTTTGGCTTTCAGACTCTGACAAACATACACAAACCAGGATGATTGCAAACGGGAAAATTTTTCTGAAACCCTCCTAGTGTTCTCATCTCGACTGCGTACATCAACACACACGCCTGTTTTTTATAATCTCCTCATTCCACATCCATCATCTTTTAATGCTACGCCTGCCAAAGAGAGGCACTTAGCTAAGTGGCCAAAGCAAAACGACTCCATGCAAAATTGGCATCCCAGACGGCGCAGCGGTCAAGTAAACATGAAGTGGTTGGGAGCGAGGGAGAGAAGTAGAGAAGGGTCAGCCAGTTGCACAGTCAGACCGTAACATGAATTAAAATGGATTGAGCTTTTACTGTAGTGAAGGGCGCCCGTAAGACACAAACAGAAGCATTGATTAAAGAGAGACTGTCGTACAGAGCATGAAAAGCATGCTTATGGTTACGGGATGAAGCTTTTGTTTAAATCCCCTGAAAAGAGAAATGAGATCTCTTCAACATCTCAATTGATTCTCCTAGACAGCACAGAGAGTTATTGGATCTTTGTCCCAGTAATCCACTAGTTTCAGAAGAGATCACCTGAGCAATTAAATTGTCTTGCGCTTCGCTGGTCTTCGCATGGCTCTTTTCTCTCTTTTACTGGAGGGACATCTTCGAATACAGATGAGGTGTGTTTTGTTGCACCACAGTTGTTGTATTGCATTGCTAGGCTTGAATAGTCAGAGTTTGCTTACAACCCTTACACACACACTTGCTGGAACAGCGAGGTGTATTTATGTGTGCGCATATCATGCAGTCTCACACACACAGTCAACCCAGAGTCATGAATTCTTAAAGACAATCCTGCACAAGCCCATTCACTGCGGAGAAACAGCCTGCAGAAGACAGACAGAGGAAGAAAAAAAAAGTATCTGGCAAAACTGGGCCAGTTTGCTCTCAATTACATCGTTTATTTATTCATTTATTCAAAAGGAGCCTCTGTTGGAACAGCAGCGACATTGAAATGCAAAACCTCCCTTTAAAGACGTCCAAGATGAGAAATAAATGCTAGCAGCGAGAACTAGCAGGACGCTGATGTCTCTCCCTCTTCTTAACCAAATCTCCTCTGTGGCAGACATGTTCCTGGCTGCCTTGTTTTGTTGAAATACACTGTAGAAGACGTTTTGGTGACACAAGGCGATTCCCGAACATAGCATATTTATGACACTGACATGTAAGAACCTTGAACTACTAGACAACTCCATGATCTCATGCTTACATGATTAAATCATGCATTGCTGGAACAAGGGCAAGATTTATCACCGGTAAGATTTATTCTTGTGCATTCATGCAACTTGGCGTCAAAGCACTTGCTCTTGTTTCAGAATGGTTCCAGTGAAAAGCGAGAGGTTCGCCAGTTCCAGTTCACCGCCTGGCCGGACCACGGCGTTCCCGAGTACCCCACTCCATTCCTGGCCTTCCTCAGGAGGGTGAAGACCTGCAATCCACCGGACGCTGGCCCCATCATCGCCCACTGCAGGTCTGAACCCAGCTCCTACTTGTCAAGACTAAAAGCCTTCTAATTTGAAAAAACTTAAAACAATCTTCAATTAAATGCATTATAATAAATGTCATATTTCCCTGTGCCCTTTACCTGAGCAAGTATGAAATTGAATAAATTTTCAAACACTAAAATCTAAATTAAATGTATTATTATTATTATTATTAATTTCTTCTTTTTTTATTTTATACTTTGATGAAGAGACATCACAGCCGCTGGGTTATTAGGTTATTTGGGTGCTGTTACTTTAAAGCTCCTATGACATGAAAATTTCTGAGGTTTTTTAACATTAATATGAGTTCCCCTAGCCTGTATATGGTTCCCAAGTTTCTAGAAATTTTAATCTGTGTAAATCGAGATTTTGCTATCTTTCTCTGCCTTTGAGAAAATGGAAGCTCAACCGGGCTGATCTTGAATCTCCTCCTTGTGAAGTTGTAAGGAGAAAGGTTACCTCCCCTTTCTCTGCTTTGCCCGCCCAAATATTTACATATAATTCAGTCGCAATGTCAGCACAGGCGTTTCAAACAGACTTTTATGATATGGATTCGACAGCACCGCCACAAACAGTGAGTAACAGTGCTCATTAATGCCTGATCTGTGATCAGTGATTTCTGATGTGTAGCTAATTATTCAAGTTCACACAGACTTACTTTCTAAATTGTTTAATACTGTTTATGTAACAGTGAATGAAGCCAGTGACTAAACGATCAACTTCACGTTGTTTCTCTTAGTAGCATGAAACAAATCTGTTATTTAAATTGTGATTTTACTACAGAGAGCGATCAAAAATAGCTCCCTTTATTTTTTCGGAGCGGTCACACATCGCGAGTATATCTGCACACTTGCCCAAACTGCCGTTACAATGAATGACGCTGTTATGCTTCACAACAAAGCTGTCTTACTGTATTCATGTGTTTGCTGTTAGTTGTGGTGAAAGCATTTTGTGAGAGAAAACGTGTTGCAATAATGACGAGATCACTGCATCCAGGCGATAAACAGACTCTGTCTACTCAATGCTCATCACTGCAGCCTTTCATGTGATGGGAAAAGATCGAAAAAATAATTATATAATCAACACTTCCATGATTCGTTAATCTCGACAGCTGTAATAGTAAAATATATATATATATATATATAAATATATATATATATTTGAGAGGGGTTCCACATGTAATACGCATTTCGTATGCAAAGATGTCAGCCAATCACAACAGTTGTCGGTTACTCGGAGTCTCGCAGCAGACACGCCCCTTAAAACAAAGTAATCAAGCCAGAGGGCTCATATCAGGATATAAAAATGCTTTTTATTTCTAAATTTTTAATGTAAATAGCATACTAACAATATAAATACACCTAAGGAAACATTAAAAAGCATTTAAAGAAAAGGAAATAATACATGTCATGGGACCTTTAAGAGCTGCCACTGCTGAAAGTGATGTGGATCGGACATGCATGCTCTTAGTTTCATTTGCATGTTAATATAAAATATATATATAGGCTACAGCGTGTGCTGCAGTATTTGTGTGTGCAATTGAAGAGCACGCGCTATATTCATAGTCTAACAGCTGACAGGACAGGATAATTCATTTTTACTGAGATATGGCCCGACAACATCTCATCTGACTGTTGTTTTATTGAAGCTCCTCATCACCTGTACAGTTTCTGCCCTTATTTGACTCATACCTTGTGCTGACGTCTGAAGAGTCTCCCATTTGTGGTCAAAAGTTATTCCGTGTCTAAATAAATGCAGTTCTTGTTAAGAAAAAAATAATAGATAGAAGCAGCAGTTGTGAGTGAGGAGGCCAACCCTAGCTCCACCCCTGTATTTACTGGATTAAAAAATGTTAATGCCGTTAAACTGGAAAAATTCGGCACCTGAGAAACCAAGAAACCAAACTCTCCTGCAATTTTCATCTCTGACTCTGTGTTTTCAGTGCTGGTGTGGGCCGCACAGGCTGCTTCATCGTGATTGACGCCATGCTAGAGCGCATCAAGCACGAGAAGACGGTGGACATCTACGGTCACGTGACCCTCATGCGCTCCCAGAGGAACTACATGGTGCAGACAGAAGACCAGTACAGCTTCATCCATGATGCCCTCCTGGAGGCCGTCGCATGTGGGAATACAGAGGTGGCGGCACGAAGCCTCTTCTCCTACATCCAGAAGCTGGCGCAGGTGGAGACCGGAGAGCACGTTAGTGGCATGGAGCTGGAGTTTAAGGTAACCGCAAGACACATGAAAATATGAGTATGTTTATTGTGTTGCAACTAGTCATCTTTAATTACATCTTGTCAGATAATCTTGAAAATGTTGTTGTGGAGGGCACAAGAGCATCGAACGTGCCAGATAGAGCCTCTAGTAACAATCAACACCTCTTGGCAGCATGTTTTGTTACTGTAGACACAGATGTGAAAGTCTAGTTGTGACAGAGACGACGGAAAGTTGAAGAGAGCCAGAGAGGGATTGTGGGAAGGGTAATTAACGCCCGATGAAGGCGGATGTTGAGGAGAAGTGATGTGCTCACTAATGAGCAGAGAGGGACTGTGGGTTGTATTTGGCGACTGAAACACTCCTGCAGGTTTCTGGCCTCCAAGACCTTGAAAAGCTCTCCTTCTTTCCAGTTTTTTTGCTCTTTAGCCTGGAACAAAGTAATCCTCACCAAGTCAGGGAGAAGCATTGGAAGCATTAGCGAGGTGGCAAACCAATTAATTTAACGATGGGACCTGGCAGCATTTCTATTTTTAAAAATCGTATTAAAGTTCTTTCAGTGAGTAGCGTTGTCAAACGTGCTATTTTAGAAATCGAGTTGTGCCAGAGATTGTCTGACTATAGGGAGATGAGAGGGTCCGTATTACTTAATATTGGAGAACTTGTAACTTGGATCATGTGTGCCTTTAATAACCAGTCACATTACAGCCTTAACGTCAATGAATATCCGCAACACTCAAACATCGTTTACAGATACTGTAGGAATGAATGATAATGCCATAAGCTGAAGCCATCTGTCGCAAAAAGTCAGTGACTACTCTTATAAAACAGCATTTTTTTTTCTTGGTAAACTCTAAAAAAGTTAAATCCAAAAGTATTGTTTAGTTTAAAACATGTTGAAGATTAGAAGATAGGCTGTCGATTCATTTAATGATAAGCCGTTTCCTTTAAAAAGCTGTTTATTCGGCATAGTGAAGCCTCCTTTCTGTTACCATTAGCCATTTCACTTTTTTGGCTAAAGGTTGCAGGTTTACCTTTACCGTGGGTTTGGTTGTGCATCTGGTGTTGCTAAAGCAAGGCTAGCAATGTCCAATTCATGAGATCATCAAACTAGATGATGTCTAAATTGCTTTGCAAACTGCTCAGAAATGTTCCTTGTGAAAAAATCTGAAGTAGCATCAATATAGCAAGAGAAGTTTAGCAAAGCATCAATTCTAGGCAGAAAATTAAATAGCAACGTGCTACGATTTCGAATTAAGCAGCTAGAGGTATGATAAGATGGCAAAAAAATCAATTAGTGATGTAAATTAGCAGTATGCAATAAAGTCTTCTAACTAGTTAGCTAAAGAGCTAACTGGAAAAAAAAACAGAAAAGGTTGTTTTGACCATTTAGAGCTTTTGTTATGTAATCAGAGATTATAAACTAACACATAATTTATGACTTTTATTTGTCACATTTACATGGTTAGCATGAGGGATAGAAACGTTCCCAACACAATGACAGTGTAAGTGCTAATAAGATACCTACAGGGCTAACCATGTCACAAAACCCGCTAAACCAGCCAAAGTGTGTATGTGCGCATGCTTATGATTTCAACAGCTCGGTTCATTTCTGGCGCTTCCCACCGGAATGCCTCATGCCCTTCCAGGTCCCTCTTTGAAAGCTACTCAAAGGAAAGACAAACACCCAGTGGCTGCTTCTGAAAGAAAGAGAAAAAAAGACTAGGCCTGGAGCGGGAACTGAATGGATTTATAACCGGGCGAAGGCATTACCTGGCGAAACAGAAGAGAGAATGTGCGGCACAGTTTCTAGATGTGCCAGGCTCGTCCAGTTAAAAGGAGAAAATGCTTCCAGACAACTGACCTAGAAAGCGGAGAAGAATTACGCATTCTGTGGCTCAGTTGATGTTAATTGATGGTTACAAGCTCTAATTTGGATCATGACACGAGAGTACAAGGTGTATGTGCGCGTACAAAACGGTGGTGTCCAGTCAGAATATGAATAAAAAGAGCCTTCCTAAAAGTGACAGTGACCCATTACACCAAAGTTCTTTCCAATTGTTTCAGAGAAGGGTTTCATGCCACCCGATGGATGAAAAATGGGGGTTTTGGTAATTATAACAGCAACAAGCATTGACAGGTTTCCTGCGAGCACACGTAAACTGGGTCACCCAGTCTCGCCCATTTATAAACAGTCTGAAACTGAGAAATAATAGAGGCATTACACCAAAAATAAAGGGTCAGAACGGTTAAACGATTGTCTGAGATTCCCATGCAGCAAGTAATGTCCTTCAAGGCTAAATATCCAAAGTAAACTCTATTTAAAAGATTCATTTTTCTCCATATAGTGGTTTTGCGAGGTTAATTTGTCGACTTTGTACTTTGGTTCAAAAAAGTAAGGTAGGGGAAAAAACTAGGTGCGTTTCCATTACAGACTTTTACAAAACGTTTGCAATATTTTATAAATGCTGATTAAAAAAGAAAAACTTCAGAACTTATGGCATTTCCATTTGGTCTTTACTTCCGCCTACATCACACGTGCATGTTTGCATAATGCATGAGTTCGAGCTAGTGCAAGACGAGCATTTGTGTTTAAAAAGTATATGACTGGGTTCATGTAGAGCCGTTTGAAGCTGCAATGAAACTGCAGTTTGGACCTTCAACCCATTGGCCAACATTGAAGTCCACTATTTGGAGAAAAATCCTGGAATTTTTTCTCAAAAATGTGTTTTAAACTAAAGAAAGAAAGACATGAATATATTGGATGACATAGAGGTGAATAGATTATGAGGAAATGTTTATGCTTGAAGTGAACTAATCCTTTCAGCTGTAAATGTTTGGAGTTTTAGAGATTGGCTTGGATTTATCAATCGTCTTTCTCTTTCTCTTCCCACAGCGTTTGGCGAACTCCAAAGCCCATACGTCCAGATTCATAAGTGCCAATCTGCCATGCAACAAATTTAAAAACCGGCTAGTCAACATCATGCCCTATGAGACCACTCGAGTGTGCCTGCAGCCCATCAGAGGACTGGAGGGGTCCGACTATATCAACTCCAGCTTCATTGATGGATACAGGTACTACAACAGCGACAAAGTGACCCAAAGTTGTTAATTTTGTCCATTTTAGCACCTTGATTCACAGAGACTTACTTTCTCTTTGCTGTAGACAACAGAGGGCTTATATAGCCACTCAGGGCCCATTAGCGGAGACCACTGAAGACTTCTGGAGGATGTTGTGGGAGAACAACTCTACAATTGTTGTGATGCTGACCAAACTGAGGGAGATGGGACGAGTGAGTGTCCCTCTTCTTTAAATCCAATGGCTTTCAGCTTCCAGATCATGTCATTTAATGATGTTTTTGTGTGTTTTCACAGGAAAAGTGTCACCAGTACTGGCCAGCGGAGCGCTCCGCTAGATATCAATACTTTGTGGTGGATCCCATGGCGGAGTACAACATGCCGCAGTATATCCTCAGAGAGTTCAAAGTGACAGATGCTCGGGTGAGTCCTGAAGTAAAACAATAATATATTGGCTACTGAATGATTTCCATCTTCATTTACCTTTTGTAAGACTTTTGCATGGTACCTCGATGTGTTATTTTGGGGCGTTTCTTGGAAATACAATTGACTACCATAAAGTATCCTTGGTATTTCCAAGATTATCATGGTATTAGCATGGGATGTATCCAAAAACACAGTATTACCATGGTGCCATGTATGAAATCATCGAAATACTGTAGTACTTTGATATTGTGGTATTAAACTTTACATACCCTGGTACTCCAAGGCAGAATACCAAGTTTTCTTCAAAATTTATTGTGTTTTCTTGGCATCATAAGGGAAAAACATGGTAATGCCACAGTATTTTCCTGTATACCATAGTATTGAGTGATTACCACATTTATATGTCTTTGTATTTATATGTATGTTATTATCATGACATATATCTAATAAAAATGAAAAATAATGTGGTGAAAACATTAATATTATTATTTATGTGTATATTATTTACATTAAATATTTATTTTATATAAAAACACAATAAAATGTTTATAGTTTAGCAATTCTATATTAATATAAGAATTTAACTTGAATTATATTTTGAGTATTTTAATTTCTTATATGTGTATATATTGATTATTTTGTATACATTATAATATTTTATCATGTACATCATGCGGTAAAAACATGGTAATACTATGGTATATTATTATTTATTTATATAAAATATATATATAAATATAAGCCAAGCAATATTTACCTGCATGTTTGCATTTATATTTTTAGCATTATTACATTATATAATAGTTTTTATTTAATTATTATTTTTATTATATTTAAGAACGTCATTAATAGTATTTAGTAAATTTAATAATTTCTTAATAATAATCAAAAATCACTATTGACTGTAAATATTGACGTATATTGTGGCATAAAAACAAGGTTATACCATGCCTCAAAAATATTTTTTTTCTAGCGTTTCAGAAGCACATCTTGCAGATTTATATCATTAACAAAGTGCTTTTGGTAAAAATTATGCCGTTCAATATTGTTCTTTATCTATTCTGAGCTAAAATACTGTTAGCTGTCTTATAATCGTGTTTCCCATGAGTCTCAGCTATAGGTCTTCCTCTAGACATGTCTGAATATCCCATCAAGAGAGCGAACACTAGCAGAACCGCTCTCTTAACTACTTCACCCCTCATCAGTCGAGTTGCCTTTCCGGCAAACCTCTAAAGCGAAACACTCTGACAGTCGACACATGAACACGAGAGGACGGGCCCAAGACAAAATGAGCATCCCGAGCGTCACTCATTCCAGCCGAGCACTTTAATTGTGATTGAATCATCCAGGCCGGCTCTCCAGTAATCAGACTGCAGCAAGAATCAAAGAGAGCTTTAATCAGAGCCGACTGGAGGAGGCGGGGCCTGGGCCGAGGCATGATGGGATACCACCATGCTGGCTTTTGCAGGAAACAAGTCACGTATTTAATCACACAATTGGACACACATCACTCGGCCCTGTAGTGTGTGCGCAGAGTTCAGTCCTGCCGTCTTCTTTCACCCTTCTTATGTTGCAGCAAAAACGAACTGCACATGCAAACAAAAACCAAAGACACCAGCATTAGGAGACAGGAATCTAGAGGAGTTTCTGTTTTGTGTCTGCTGTGTAACGTTTGTGATCCAGAAACCTCGTTGTTGGACTGTGGTTAAGTGTGTTTGATCTGCCGGACTCTGACTGTAGGGATGAGTGAATATCTCCAGCCCTTTCGGCTTTAATTGTGCCCGGTTCTGCCTGAGCTTCCCTTCGATCGCTTGTTTCTCTGTCCTGGCCGTCGCTCTCCACTCCATCCATCAGGGTTTCTCCAGCCCATCGATTAGCAGCACAGTCACTCCGGCCGGTTAAATCCCGTATCGGCACGCCTCCGTCCAGATGAAGCCATCCATCCACTGCTGTTGTGTGCAGTGAAGGATTGTGGGAATGAAAGAGACTGACGCTTGGTGTTTGTGTTTATCTCTCAGGACGGCCAGTCCAGGACCGTGCGGCAGTTCCAGTTCACCGATTGGCCGGAGCAGGGCGTTCCTAAATCAGGAGAGGGCTTCATTGACTTCATCGGACAGGTGCATAAAACTAAGGAGCAGTTTGGACAGGACGGGCCCATTTCTGTCCACTGCAGGTGAGGAAGCATCCCGTCGCCCTTTCAGCTGAGCACATAAACACACATATACAGTGGCATGCCAAAGTTTGGGCACCGCTTGCAGAATCTGTGAAAATGTGAATATTTTTATCAAAATAAGAGAGATCAAATTAAATGCATGTTATATTTTATTTAGTACTGTCCTGAGTAAGATATTGTACATAAAAGATATTAACATGTAGTCCACAAGACAAAAAAGAATTGCTGAAATTATAAAAAAAAAAAAACGTTCAAAAGTTTGTGAACCCTTGGTTCTTAGTACTGTGTTCTGTTACCTGATGATCCTCGACTGTCTTTCTGTTTTGTGATGGTTGTGCATGAGTCCCTTGTTTGTTCTGAACAGTTAAACTGAGCAGCGTTCTCCAGAAAAATCTTTAAGCTCCTGCTGATTCTTCAGTTTTCCAGCATCTTTGCATATTTGAACCCTTTCCAGCAGTGACTTTATGATTTTGAGATGCATCTTACTACACTGAGGACATTTGAGGGACTCAAACACAACTATTTAAAAAGATTCAAACATTCACTGATGCTCCAGAAGGAAACAAGATGCATTAAGAGCTGGGGGGTGAAAACTTTTGGAATTTGAAGATCAAGGTAAATTGTACTTAATTTGTGTACCTGGAAACATACAAGTATCTTCTGTTGCTTACGAAGGCCTAGAGGAACTAAATTGGAAAAAAAAATATTTCAACAAAATAAGACAAATGTGGACATTTTCATCTGGTTCAAAAGTTTTCACACCCTCACACAGCTCTTAATGCATCTTGTTTCCTTCTGGAGCATCAGTGAACGTTTGAATCTTTTTAAATAGTTGTGTTTGAGTCCCTCAAATGTCCTCAGTGTGAACAGATGGATCTCAAAATCATAAAGTCACTGCTGGAAAGGGTTTAAATAAAAAATAACATGCATTTAGTATGATCTCTCTTTTGATAAAATTATGCATATTTTCACAGATTCTGCAAGGGGTTCCCAAACTTTCCAATGCCACTGTACTGTATATATTTATTACAGTCATTTTTACACGCACATATACATTTCTTCTTCTTTTTTGGAACTAGCAGTGCATTATACAGATAATGTTGGGTTCATGGATCTCGATCATTCAACACCAATACAAATGTGCCTGTGAATTAAATTAAATGATATCATCATTCAGGAGATGCTGATTTTTGGGGTCAAACACCTATATTTGGTGTTTCTGGAGCTACAGGAATTTGATGTCTATCTCTTGTTTTTCTCTCTCATCCGTCTCTCGGTCTCTCGGTCTTCAGCTTGTGCTTCATGTGGCGCCGCGGCTCCTTCAAAGAGACGTTTTTATGCTGTCTTTGGTCTTTTTTCTGATCTTGACTGCATTGCATCATCTTGTTTTCCAGGAAAAATATCCAAACATTTTAAAACCAAGATACATTTATTTGAGAAGCAAAAATAGCAGACGTATTTTTCCCACACAAATGTATCAAAGTTAAGTAAGTTTTTTCTTAAAACAAGAACAAATATCAGCCAATAGGGTTAGAAAATATAATCTAATTTCTCCTTTGAGTGAAGTTGATTTTTCTGACTATTTGTTCTCGTTTTAAGCTTAAACTCACTTCATTTTGATCAATCCTTCAGAAAAGAGCACTTAATATCTTGCTTCTCAAGTAAATGTTGTTTGATTTATGAATGTTTAGATATTTGTACTGGACACTAAATAAATTCTTTTGACAAACAAAACGAAAAAGAAAAGAGTTTGAGAAATAAGTGTAAATATATATATATATAAAAAAATAAACTCTATAGTAAGATTATTAGATTATATCTTCATAATGTATCATTAAAAAATATTTTTTTAATTATATATGTTTTTTTCAACTTCTATAAAATATATAATTAAAATATATAAAATATTAAGAACACATTTTTATATAATTATATATAATAAGGATAATATATAATCGTTTTATATGTTAATACTATAATATTATTAATGGATTACTTGAAATATTGAATAATTTATTCTACATTATTTATTATAAAATTATTTACATTTTACATTTATATAAAACCTTTAAATATAATAAAAAATTTAATTATTATTAAGAATATAGCAAGAATTTTATATAATTATATAATAATGATACTTTTACTGTGTGTGTAGCAATAAAATAATATTAATAGTAATTGTTACACTAATTTATTATACTGATAATAAATCTATTGTAATAAAATAAATATTTTTTAATGTATATAAAGAGAGAGAGAGAGAATAAAGTATTTAAAGTAATTCATATTATTGTGTCATAACATTTTACTTCTTTAGTAAATATAATTTGATTTATGAATCTTTAAATATTTATCCTAGAAAATGACAAAAATACTGAAGAAAATCCTGTTTTGCAGTAGGCCTATATGAGAAAAATAAATGGACGCTTAATTAAAATTATTAAACACAAATTTAAAGCTGAATTTATTTTGTCTTAAGAATGTTTTCCCACTGAGTTATTGATTTTTGCAGGAAACGCTCTTTACATTTGGTTCTTTTGTCTTGGACGATGGTTGACAGTTTTCAACTCCTCCTTTAATCTTCCTCTCTCTCTTTCTCTCTCCATCCATCCATCCATCTCTCCCCCAGATTTCATATCTAATAGAGCCACATGGTTTTGTCATTAATTGCATGATTACGTTGACTGAATGGAAGTGTAAATCCTCTCATTCAGCGCGTCTTCACGCCTGTCAGATCTGAAAGTCTATCTATTTAACCAGCGCTTGGGCTGAAGTCTGAGAGCGGAGCCACTTCTTTCTTTCTCCTCCTTTCTTCAGCCTCCTTTCTGGAGGATTCTGGCAGCTCGGACGGACAGAAACGTCAAAAGCGTTTTGTTTTCCTGACAGTCACCGTCGAGAGACTCCCAAGTGCTTTTTCATTAGATTCCCCGACTCTCCCTGCGAGGTTACATCATTACAACGCCGTGCTGTGATTGGTTCCTTGTCTCAGCCAATCAGAGGCCTCCGTTAGATGCTTTCCCGAGCCGTTTGTCACGTTTGATTCCCAAGTGGAGGCGAAGGGAGAAATAAGCCCGTTGTCATATCAATTATTGTTGGCTTGGTGAAATCGCTCGCCACCAAAGCAGCTTATGAAGCAGCCTTGAAAAATCAGACTTTAGACTCGTCTATTTGAAGCGCTGTCATGGCGAGACGAGCTTAAAGCGCACGTTTGTTCGAACTGAATGAGTCTGATTTATTCTGCTGCTGTTTAGATAGATGGCTATAGCGTGAATACAGAATAGTATACTAGCCAGGGCTTTAAAAATAGTGTAGTATACAGTATGTGTAATGTGCAAGAGCACACTGTGTGGAAAACTGTATCCCACAATGCACTTGAGCTTCCCCTTACAGTGTGATGAAGGAATGGACATAATGCTATGATTTTTTTTATGTAAATCTCCCAGAATTATTATTTTATTAGACTAATCACACAAATATCTAATTCCAAAATTCATTTATTGTTTATAAATACTTGAATTAAACTTGTAGTATTGAGTATGAGTTTTTTTTTTGTTCGTAAAATTTCAACGCTACTAATTTATTTAATATTTTATTAATCTGTAATATTTTTATTTTATTTTATTTATCATGAATTAGAAATTGATTAAACTCAGGAAAATAGTGTACCTTTGAGTTTTTGTTTTAATTGTTGTTTATTTATTGTTCTTTTATTATTTTTATATTTTATAATTTATTATTGATATATAATTTTCTTAGACCAACCACATCTTCTTAAATAACAAAATCACATTTATTAATTTTTTTATTTTTTTATTTTTTTTTAGATTCAACTAGTATTTTATTAGTTATTGTTTGTTTTTAAATATTTGATTAATGTTTTGTTATTCTTTTATTTATTATTTATTATTAATTGAATAAACTGGTGAAAATTGTGAAGATTTTGTTTTCAAATCCACATTTTTATTTTTGTTTGTTTGTTTGTTGTTCTTTTATTATTTTTATTTTATTATTTATTGTAGTTATATTACTTTCTTAGACCAACCACACCTTCTTTTATTACCAAAATCAAAAATTTCATTTTTAGATAATTGGATTAAACCAATATTTTACGAGTTGTAGTTTGTTTTTGTATCTGATTTTGATTTGTATTTTGATTTAATTTATTATTTATTATAAATTGATTAAACTTGTGTACTAATATTTAGTAGTTTTGAGTTGTGTTTTTATTTTCAAATCCACTTATTTATTTATATTTAACATTAAATCAGGGTGATTGGTTTATGACCATTTATGCTAACAAACTGACCCTTTTCCACTGCACCATCATCAGTTTCACAAAGTTTCACAGAGCCCTTTTTAACACAAGCTTGTGTTTTCCTCAATGCAGCGCCGGTGTGGGCCGGACCGGGGTCTTCATCACACTAAGCATCGTGCTGGAGCGGATGCGCTACGAGGGTGTGGTGGATATCTTTCAGACGGTCAAAATGCTGAGAACGCAACGGCCAGCAATGGTGCAAACAGAGGTGAGAGTCCAGAGCATCTGTTTTACGACAGATTGTCTTGTTTAATAGCTGCACGTTTGGCAAATTGAAGTAATAACGAACGCCGATGCATTTGTGTTTTGCTTTACAGGACGAGTACCAGTTTTGCTATCAAGCGGCTCTGGAGTACCTTGGAAGCTTTGATCACTATGCAACGTAAAAAGCCATTTTTGTTCCCCCCGTCCCACAAAGCCCCCTCCCCCAACAGCCTCCTGAGCCATAAAAACTTGCTTGAAACCAGGAAACGATGACAACTATACACAATTTATAAAAATTTTGGGAAGAATCATCTTTTGGAACCAATCAAAATGCATCGTGTGTATCCCTAATTGGACAAGCAACACTAGAGAAGTGCAAACGGATCCCAAACCCCTCTACATCCCAAGCTCGTGATGGAGGAACCAAATGTTTTGGCTCAGGCTGTAAGGCGGGAATAACCATCTAGGTGCCGGACCACTAACTTTACCTCAAGTGTTCGGACATGGAGGACAAGCATTGTTTCTTTTCAAACTAACTGTATGAACATATTACAAAAAGACATGAAGGAAAAGTCAGTGAGATACAACATGACCACAAAATTAAGTATAAATGATGAGCACCTAATTGGTTGGAACTTAAAATCCTCCTTTGTTTTCTAAAATGGCAACGTTTCCATTGAAATGTCATCTGTTGGTGTAACAGTAGTCGTCTTTGCTGTCTTCAAAGGAGAAGTTGGAGCAATGGTACAGACAAGACTTCTTTTGCTGCTCTCGTCTTGGATCCAAGCCTCTCCTTGACTGACATGTTGCCATTCAGACAAAATTGGGAACCACTTAAGAAGCAATTTGAGGCAAACCATTCGTCCACTTGAGAAAGTTACTCTCCTCTTGAAACCACTGGAATCGCCAAACAAGAACTTGACATGTCTTGAGCCGTTGAGGCATTCAAGGAAATGGTCGAAACCTAATTGCATTGGTTTCTTGAGGTGGGGACAGCTTTTCTGTGCTTTTGAGGACGTGCTAGTGAACTTTTCTGCCGGTGTAGCTCCATCTTAACTTCTCGAGAGCCAATGGGAGCGTGAAATATTGTGTCAACTGAAAATCAGGACAAGAAGTTCCACCAACAAATCTCGAGTTTATTTGGTGCAATTTAGCTCCATTTCTATCCTCGAGAGCCAATGGGAGCTTGACCTGTTGTGTAATTGGAGATTAGGACCAGAGGATCCACTAAGTCAGTCTTGAGTTTCTTGGGCGCAATGTAGATCAATCTCCACCTCTCAAGAGTCAGTGGGAGCGTGAAATGTTACATCATTTGGAGATAAGGACCAGTGGAACCATCAACAAAGTCTCGGGTTTCTTCAGCACCTTGTAGCTCCATTTCCATCCTTGAGAGCCAATGGGAGCTTGACCTGTTGTGTCAATTGGAGATTACGACGAGAAGAACCACCAACAAAGTCTTGCATTTCTTTGGCGATTTCATCTGATACATTGACTGGTCTCTCCATTGACGTACACAACGCATTTGGCAGACCTGATAGGAGATGCATGGCTACGTCTTGTTTCCAGTACTTCGACGTCCCCAGTGACCAATAATAATTTTTTCTTCTTTTTTTGGTTTTGTTTTGCTCTTGATACCAAACATGCTGCTTTTGCTCCATTATGCTGTACGTGTACATGTGAAGAGTCCGATTCACCAGATGTAAGTGTGCGAGAGCATGATTACGTGTGCTGGTCCCACCAATCAATCCATTTCCTTATGCCCCAACAGTCGCCCAGGATTAAATTGCATTTTATCGTCATCAACGGCCCATTCCTGGTCACTTTTGGATTTCTTGCGTTCAGTTGCTGGTTCTTTTTGAGGTGTTTCTTCAATGGATTTTGGCTAATGAAGAGCCAGAAATGGGCATATGTTTGCGCCATGAAACTGCGGTACAACTATCTTGTGAATCTGTTGTTGTAGGTGGGACTGTTTTACACACTCATGCATATGGGTATGAGTGGGAGGGGCCTTCGCTCGCCGTTAGAGCTGATTGGCTGTACTGGAGAATGCTTGAACCTGGAGTGTTCTGATTGGTGAGAGAATGAAAGAGCCGTGTGTAATCTTATTTCCAAAAAAGCCTTATTCTTGTAACATCATAGAAAAAAAATCTAATGCATTATTGTTGTATTATTTTGACTATTATCTTCTTAACATACATTTGAATTCTTGGTTTAGTGTTTTGCGTTTTTTTTTTTTTAACAAAGATACTGTATTCATTTTTTTTTTAATTAGCAAGGAAAAATAATGCTCATTTTGCTCATATTATGTTAAAAGACATTCTATTTTTTCACTGTAGAAATGTAACATGAGATGTGCTTGTGTGCATGTATACATAGACGAATGGGACGTAAATGTATACATGCACACTCACATATATGATATTTAAGAGCAGAATATAAAGATGTATCCAAATCTTCATATGCATAGCCGTTTTTGTTTTTGTTTTTGAAACGGGCACTCATTTTTATACCACCATAAAATTATGAAATTGTTTGTATGAAATCATGAATGACTTTTTATTGTTTTTGTTTTTTTTAAAGAGTCGGGGAAATGCATTATCAGAAATGCAGAAATTTCCCATAAATCATTGCAGGAAGAGCTTTGACTTCCTGTTGCCCATTTATGAAGGCTGAATTATGATTGCAATCCTGTTGTTATTCATCAATAGTACTAGTATTAACTAAAGTATTACTTTTATAAAAGATGTAGAACTGGTTTACTAAATATTGAATTGAACAAAAAAAATTATCTATACTTTCCAAATTTTACTAAAAAAAAAACAAAAAAAACAGTTACAGCCCCATATCTGTGAAAGCTTTCATTTTTTGAAACATTATTTGTCTTTTACTTTTCAAACCACCGAATGTTCAATCGTTTGTTAGATATCAACTAAGATCCTGAATATAATGCCTGTAAATAAACAAATATATATTATATGTATTTGTATAATTGACCCACAAGATTTCTGTCTTTGAACAAAACTGAGATATTAACAACAACAACAAAAGTTTATGCTAATGGAAACCTTCCGCAGTTTTGAAAGAAGCTTTGTCTCATGCTAACAGCTCTGTTTATCTCTCTTCACTTCATTCCTCTTTTATTCTGATCCATTTGTTGTTGTTTTTCCCAACTCTTCACTTTTTTCTTATCTTAGCCAACACACACTGCAGTCCAGTGGTGAGAGAAATCACAACACTTCTCCTTTTTCCATAAGACTTTGTGCATCACTCTTTTTTTTTACATTTGTAATACACTAATACATCTCCAAAATTAAAAATTCACTGAATTTCTCATTACTCAGTCTTTTTTTTTTTACAGTTAAAATTTATTAAATTCAACGTGTCAATCAGTGCAACAAATTATATAAAATTATTTTAAAGTAATGTGAATTTTTTTTCATTAAGGCAATAAAAATTATATATATATATATATACATATACTTTTTTTTGTTTTTGTTTGTTTTTTTTGAGTGGACTATGGTAATGAGTATTTCTGGTAAAAATCTTGAAAATTAAATGTTGTAATGCAAAACCTATTCAAAACATACAAAAAAAAATCTTAATTTTCTTTTTATTTTGGAGTGAAATATGACAAAGCAATGTTCTGGAAAGGTTTTATGAGATTCACCCAAAAATGATTCTCATTCTTACCCGTACTGAGCCTGAAGCACTAATCATTTTCTGTTTTTCTCATTCTGAGTCATTCTGTTGTTGGATCGGGATGAAGAAGGGCTTATAAAATGCCCAGTGCCTATTAAATGCCATACGAACAGCGAGAGCAAATTGCCTTGAATTGGTTGGACGTTTGGTGATTAGCTTCAAGTCATCATTGCTAGTTTAAATACAAATACTTCTCTCACCACTGCTTCTGCGTGTCATCTTTTTCCTAATAAATAGTTCATTGCAAAGCTCTAGAGGTCTACCGATGCCATGTTTAGTTCACTTTTATTCTTGTTTTGTTTTTACATTGGGGGACGAAGTATGAGAGAACTTGGAATCTGGAAATTCCAGTGCTGCCTTTTAAACTGTTGGGAGTTTTGTGTGTTTCTAAAGAACTTTTCCTCGGGCGGGAAAAAAACCCCCGCAAAGGACCCTTGGACTTGTCTGACTGATCTCCAAATCCTGCGATGGCAAAGATGCTCAGAAGTCCTGTTCGTCTGCCCAATTTAAGGATATCCGACTAAATGTGTGAATCGATTAGACTACAAACAATGGAGAACCAATATACAAAAGCGAACGTATTAAAACCACGGCCAACAAAAAAAAAAAAAAAAAGAAACAAGCCAAACGCAAACGTGAAAATAGTTTCTCTTCGTACGAAGGCCAAGTGCTATCACTTTCAAACTGTTACTTCTGATGGACACAATAATTGGTTTGAAACCACTGTGTATGTAGATATGTTGACTTTGTATTAAAGAAATGTTGTCTGAAAATGTTGTGCCTCGTATTTGGTCTGGAAATATCCATGGACGTAGTTCATATTAAGTCTAGCATTAGATTTCCATGGCATCATTAAAATTTCATGAGCTCAGTTTGACAAGGCAGATGGAGAAATGAAATTGCTCATCGGCAGAATATACGAGGACCAATCAGCTGTCATCGCACATGGCATCTCAACAGAACAATCAGTTATTTCACAATCTGGCCTGATACCTGAAATGGTAAACGCATTCATAAGCTCAACAAGCTTGTAATCTAACATCTTATCTTGATGCATTTTGCCACCCACTGCTTGCAATTTTAACATAGCGACCCAGAGACATAAATGACATGTGGATTAACCACGTATCTGTGTAAAAACCACTGGAGGAAGCAGATGTTTATATTTATGCATTTAGCAGACACTTTTATGCAAAGCGACTTACAGTGCATTTTTTACCAGTATGTGTGTTTCCTTGGAATTGAACCCACAACCTTTTGCACTAACAACACAATGCTCTACCACATTTTGATTGTTTTTACACACAATTCTATACTTATTTAATGCTGTTTGACAAGTCAGTTGAGTGAGTGATCTATACCAGTGGTTCCCAACCATGTTCCTGGAGGCCCATGTCTTCTTAATAAAACACACCTGATTCAGATCATTAGTAGAGACTCCAAGACCTGAAATGAGTGTGTTTAGACAAAGGAGAGATGAAAAATGTGCAATGTTGGGAACCAGTGATCTAAACAACCAAGTTAGTTCAATGTTCTAGGAAGGTTTATGTTAATATCACTTCACGGCCAGTAGATTTGCAGCAAATCTTCCACAAATGCCACTGGACTCACCTGAAGGCTTGAACCATTCACCTGATGCTATTTACGGTCAATGACAGCGTCCTGCTGAAGAGAGAACAAAAGGTTGGTTTATACAGTATTATATATATATATAACATGAGATCTTGGTAAAAAGCCTTAAAAATCCTAATGTTTCTAGACAATGCAAAAGAGAAGGTGAAGGATCTCCGGGGCTAATTGCTTTTCTCGATCTAACTCATTAGCACTGTTCCTCGGGAGCCCATCAAAGCAATGTTTGCATCGGAGTGGCCAAAAGCCATGGAAATTTCGAATAAATGAGAACGAAGTAAATTGGACTGTCCGCCGCCCGTGGCAGAGCTGAGCTACAAATGGCACATCAATTGAATCAAGCCATGGAAAAGTAATCCAGCAGAAAGAGCCAGACATCATCTTGGAGAGATGAACAAGATAGAATGCGTTTTGCTCCGAGTAATTGCTTAGAAATTGTTCAATGCACTTGTATTCGGATCTAATCATGGGTGTATTCTTTCAGATGCATTCGATACAACAATTGTTTTATTTGTTTACTTGTTCTTTTGGTTTGGCAGAGCACTGATTCTTGAGACGTGGGACAAAACTAAACCATTTTACCTGGTCTTAGTTTTGAAAAAGGCAACATAAATGCTTTAATACGAGTAATCTAGAATGTCTTTAACATGCATATACCATTTCATTCAATTTTGTCTGTTTTACAGAAATTTCTGTCCGCATCGCTGTTAATTTACTTTGTTTCAGTTATCATTGAAAATTGTTCAAAATTGTGACACAACATCATCTTTCTGTTTTTCATTAACTAGGAGTTCAGAAACACCACAGATTTTTGGTAAGACATTGGGCTTGCATTTTATTTCACCACCTTGTCAATTATCTCACAAAATGTAAAGAAATTGTTTGGGATTTTTAGATAATTTCCCTAGTTTTTAACTATAGTGATGCTGCTGCTGTTCAACAGACAGACAAAATCACAATAATACAATACTTTAAGCTTGTTTTCTGTTTGAAATCAATTCACTCACTTAATATTTCAGTACTTAGCACTACAGTACTAATTCAAACATTTTGTGAGGAAAAAGCAGGTTGCACCCAAGCACAAGAATTGTAGTTAGACATACAGTATTGTTTGTTTTATATTTTATAAAGCAGATATTGGAAAATAAGAATTAATTTTCGCCTGGAAGCTGAACGACCAGGGGTGCATTTCCCAAAACCATAGTTTGTTGGTTGCAATGCAATTTCCTAACAGGTTAGCAACTATGGTTTTGGGAAACGCACCCCAGATCAGTTCAGTCCCATATCACCGCCATTACAGATATTTCGCGCCTTTTCTGGAGCGCATAAATCTAGAAACATATGACCAAATGTTACAGAATTCAGCTTTAAGTACCTCAACAACTGAAAACGGAAGGTTGAAGCTTTCTGTTATGCTAATCCGATTCTTATGCGACCTTAAACCGAGTGTTTTTTTGAGGAGGCAAATTAGTTCTTTCTGGAAATTCGCTTGAATACCCTTACGGTTTATCTCGGCAAGAGGAGAGTGGCTGCTCTCAGAGTTTATTATGCAAATGAGACAATTTGACAGATTGCGCGCAACCCTTCATAATCACTGTTCACGGACGGCTGGATGCAGCACGAGCCGTTTCACTGGGCGGCGCGCGCTTATACGGAGCTTTTGGGCTCTTTTAACTAAATATGCTCTCGAAACACTTTCACGGCACTTATAGAGCGTTTTACATTACGAACACGATGGATTATGCTGGATCAACAGCTTTTATTAGCCCTGAAACAACATGTATGGCAAACTGTAACCTTAATTTATTCTTTGTTTATAGGAATGATGTTCTTGAACGACCAACAAACCTCATTATGGTTATTACCCAGACAGCAAGCCAACATTGAATAAACATTGTTTTTCCATCTGAATCATCATTATGGTTGATATTGAAATTTCAATGCAAAATAAATGTTGAATCACCATTATCATATCGATGAAAACCTGATGTTATTAATGTTGATGGCAACAATATTGGAACAACATTGATCCATAGTTATCTTTATGATTGATTAAGCATTGATATTTGGTTACCGGGTGATCCCTGAATGTGTTGAAAAGTAATTGATTTATAGTGGACAGAGAAACGATGCGGTTGTTGAAAAGTCATCGAAATATAGTTGACCGGGAAATATGATAGAAAATGCATCGAAATATAGTTGACCGGGAAATATGATAGAAAATGCATCGAAATATAGTTGACCGGGAAATATGATTGAAAATCCATCGATTTTTGGTTGACCGGGAGATCAACGGGTGGTATACCCAACGTACTGCACCGGACACAGCTCATTTCTGGACCCTTGGCACAAGCGTACAGGTAAGCTTGCTTAATGTTCGATATGAACCCAGACAGCACAGGCACGCGGTGTGTTTTTATACAGTCTGTGGGCAGCTGAAGAGACTGGCTCATTTTCAAATAATGTTACCGTTAACTTGTTTAGACAACGGTCACGGTAAATTAATATTAAAGCCTTTCGTGTACAGCAGTTTCTCGGAGGGAAAATGTAAAAGCGGTTTATTAAAGAGAAGTCCTGACTGCTTTATCGTCGTGTTTTTCACTCTTTTACAGGCTGCCAGAAAGAATCTACTATATTCTACTATATTAATCTTACTATAGTGAGTGATTATTGAATGAGGCTGTACATTATAAATGTAATGTTTTAACTCTAGATGTTTGTTTGTGTGAATGCTGTGTGTGCGGTGAGTTCTGCGCGAGGAGCAGAGTTGCCATGGAAACGGGGCGTCAACACAAAAAACGTTACTGGCAAGCAGTAATCTCCGTGTCTCGCTGCGGTTTACGCTGTTTTAGGTAAGTTTAGTCGCTAAAATCACACAAATATGATATACAAATGTTTCTGACACGTTTCTTACTTGTTATTGACATGTTTCAATTAAATTTATTTTATAGAAATGGTTTAGTGTCTTCGAAAAAGTCCGTTAGCATCTATCTTAGCAGTTTTCAGGTAATGTTAGGCTAATTTTGAGCTCTTTTTGATGAAACTCTGGGCTTTTCATCAAATCGTCGTGTGTGTATGAAATATTTTGATGGCTCTGAATGTTTTGCTGGTGATTTGTCAGTGTTTTTTTTTTTTTTTTTAGAAAAGGCTGATTTACTGAATCGATGACGTCACTTACACTGAGAGTGTAACGTTAATCGGCTGAAAACAAGTTCACATGAGTTTTGATATTTCATGATAAACAGATATTAATACAAATTGTTCTGTGATTTCAGGTGGACAGAAAGAAACTATACAGAACAAAGTGAAACTCCAAGATTTTTGAAAAGAAAATTGGTGAAATATATTCTGAAAAAGGCATATTAATGTATTTCATGAGCTTCTTCAGTAAATCTGTATTTCTAAGTCAGTATCTCCCTTCAGAAATGTGGCTGAAGGGAGATACTGACTTAGAAATACAGGTGAACTCATGAAAAGAAGCTCATGAAAGAAGCTCATGAAATACATTAATATGCCTTTTTCAGAATATATTTCGCCAAATTTAAGAAGTCCCTGACATCAAAAGGTAAGTCACACTCATCCTAAAATTAAAAATATAGATTCTGTTATTTTAAGATTATATTATTAGTAGTAGAATTTGTATATTACATATGTTATTATTGTTGTTATATATATTATTCTGTCTTTTATCTGCATTTTACCTCTGCTTTATCTTGTTTCCTTCTAATGAACCTGGAACTGCAGAGTAAATATTGTTGTCTCTGTGTCAGATGGCTTGTTTTGTTCCTGGACTCTTCAGTGATGATGAGCAGAGTCTGAGTTAACCTCCTGTCAGACAGTGAGTACCCTGAGTACCCTGGGGTTTCAGTCAGGGCCTTCAGTAAACAACTGAATCAAACAAAATCCTTAATGGTTAATAGTTACTAGTTAATATATTATTAATCACTTATAAATCATTGAAATGTCAACATTGTACTATTATCTCAATAAACATTATAAATAATTTACTAAGCTTTCTGCACCCCCTAATCTAAAGTGTAAACTACTAATCAGTTGTACTCATCGGCTTTCATTTGCTTTTGGATGTTTGCGTCGCAAGTGATACAGCATTGTACTTGCACAACTATTGTACTTCATTTTAATACCCAAACCCGGACCTCTGACTCGCCAGGCAAAAGTTCTACCACTGAAACTTTTGAGCTGACAAACAGATATATTGTAGCTTGATATTCACTATAGGAAGAAAGTGCAGCATAAAAAATAGCATATTTTAGCATTCAAATCCCTTTAACATGTATGGTGATCTGAGAGGCCGGGGGAGTCCAGTTAATGGGGCGTAATTCATTAGCTTTAATGAGAATTGTATATTTTATATGCCTACATTAAAGTGTATTTCGCTTTTTATATTTTACATTTATTTCTTGAATGCTACTATTACATCAACTGTAGCTGAAAAGAATAAACCACTGTATATTTAATTTGTATATTATGTCGTTTATATTCTTTATTTTTAAATTTTTAATAACAGATTGGTTACCGGAGTACATATGTATAAAGTACAGTCACCCTGTATGATTGTGAATTTTAATTGCTGTTTTTAACAGATATTTTTTTCTTTTCTGTTCTTTTACAGATCACTATTGCACACCAAGTAAGCAAAACAACATTTTTGATTTCATTTTATTTTATTTCTGCAAACAACTTGCACCACTTGCAATTGGTTTTCCAGCCCAAAACCTCATCAAAAACTGAATGCAATGGTTTTTGTCTATGATTATTTTGTCAAAACATCTTTTGTCTATGGTAACTCTAATCTACATTAACTATTTAATTAGTATCCAGTTATTTATATTAAATTTGTGGAGTTAACAACTACTTCTGAACCAATAAAATAATAAACATAAACATTTTTGAGTCAATTGGCCTCATACATTTTCCTTATGAAAGAGGTCACTGCAAGCTAATCCTTTTTGCCTCCCTTTAATTCGAATACATCCATGAACAGGCAGTTTTGAAAAATGCTTTGAATATAGGGGAAATATGATCTAGCCTACAACACGAGGACTTATTGCCTTATCTGATCATTGAAAAATCATAGGCCTAGGCTACTGAATTTGTTCAAATATATGTTCTGTTTAACTTAAATGCTATATTTGTTTTGCATTGTGATTTTATTTTCTGTTTTAGATGCTCTTACTCAGCAGATGGGGACAGCTACCATCACCCAATTTTCACCCAAAAGTGGCTGCGCTATTCGCCAGACTGGGCAGGAGGGACTGGACGACAACTTATGCAGGCATCAGATGACAATGAAGTGTAAATAAAGAGTAGAGAAGCTAATAAACATGAATTTGATTTTAAATAGTGTGGTGTGTTCTGTGTTTTATACAAGATTTTAAATGTTCCATTAATTTTTTACATCCTGGCTGTAGATAAAGCAGGCTATTCAATTTATGGCATTACATTTAAAATTAACATTTTAAAACGATTGAAATTCCATTGAAATCACGTTGATCCTTGGTTCAGTTGAAATTTCAACATTGTTTCAATATTCCTGATAATTGAAATACCATTGAAATTCCGTTGATCTATGGACAGAATTTCAACATTGTTTCAATATTAAATCAGGGTGCAAAATGATGTTGAATCACATCAGAGTTCGATGTTGATTCAATGACTTAATGTTGACAACGGGATGTTGATTCAGCATAGTTTCAATGACTGTTTGCTATCTGGGTATATATATTGGCTACTGTAAATGTAGTGAACACTATTACTATATTATTATATTATTATAGGCCTACTGTATAACACTAGTAGGCAACTGTATCTCGATGCCTTTCATTGATCACATGACTTAAAATACCCGCCATTTTCTGGAATCAGAAGCACGGCTGCCAACGATGAAATAAATATTTAAATATTTAAATCCTTAAAGTTCTAATAGTGTATAATGGTATATAACTGAATTTTATACAAGAATTGACAAAAAAACAGATTGGAAAAAAAAACATATATGTCATATAACATTCAAAGTCACTGTTTTCCCTATTTGTTCATTTTGGTGTTTTCATTAAAATTATAAATACAACTGGACGTTGAGTGTCTCTTTTGTAATTGCCCATCAAGTGTTTTTGTCTGTTTTGTGCCCTCAGCTAAAGAGTTGTGTGCATGTGGATGGTTGTGCTTCATTATGAGGCTAAAGTAACATTATTAAAATTCACTTGTGTCATAAGTTTTTATGTTACTCAGAACAATGAACAAAACCATTCCTGCACTACAAAGGTAAGACTATTCGCTTTTGTCAGTGGGTTTTAGTTTGATTAGCATGACACCGTGCTGCCCTCTTGTGACAGAAACTGGGAGCGATTTACTTTTGCACATTATTTACTTCAAAACGAAGCCAAAAGGAATATTTCCCGCCCAAATAGTCATATTGCTCATAATGGATTCTGAAAATGCTTCTTACAATGAATAATGTGCCCGATTAGACAATAACAATCATGTGAAATGAGACGAGATCACTCATATTAATGGATTCTGTGGAAATGACAAAAACAGAATCTTTTGCTAAGGAGTTTTTTCTAATTTGCTTCTGATAAAATGCTGATAAATTGCTGATAAATTGACTACATTAAAAAAAACATAGTTGCTATAGTTAAATCGTGAATTAACCATTGTAATCATAGTTTAACAATGGTGTTTGTTGTAAAACTATGGTTTTAAAAATGGTAATCAATACACCAAAAAAAAAAAAAAAAAACTCGTTACTGCATTTTAACTACTAAAAAACCATGCTTAAAGTGACTGCATAATAATTTGGAGAAAGATTTGAGGAGAAAGATGACAGATTAAGATATTGTTTTAGTCTAATTTTAATACAGTCTAGTTACATTTTCACCACCTGCAGTGTTTTTTTTTCCTGCATTTTGACTGTGGCATGCTGGGATAGACTCTTTCACTCGCGGTTTAGAAGATGGATGGATAGTCACTTGCAGTATGCCTGTGTGCATGATGTGAATCACTAAGCGAAAATGTGATCAAATCATTTTTTTAAAGAACTAGTTGTTACAAAAGTACCATAGTGAGTGGTAGTAATGGTATCAGGATTTAAAATACACCATGGTGTTTTCAAGAATTGCATGTTAGGCTTTAATCTATTTTATGTTCAACCATGGTATTTCCACAGTAGTCAAAAAACACGGTAATATGGTACATTTCCCAGAAAAGGGGTACAAACCTGCATGTGATCGTAAAACAGATTATTCTGCTAACCTCGATAAGAGCTTAATGGCGTATTTTGAGAACCTCCAGATCTTCATCAGCGCAGAGTCATTTAGACCTCAGACCCAGTTGTTTTCGAAAGCATAGTTCACAGATCAGACTTTATTGCCAGCAGCCTTATTTGGTATCATCTTCAGTCTCGCCAGAGTTTATTGCTGAAGGCTCCTTGCAATCACTGATGGATCACTTACAAGAGATTGTTAGAACATGTCACGATAATTACTTAATCAATGCCAGGGAATATTAGATTTGTTTGTTTTTCACTTAGATATCTAGTTATAGACTATCTAGTTTTAGCGCGGGAACCTTTGACATTGGGCGCGGCTGTTAGCGATCGACGCATGCGCACAACCATCTGCGCTCTTAGCGCCTTTAGGAAAACGGGATTATGATCGGTTTAATTAATGATAACGACAAAAAAAAGAGAGAGAGAAGAAAATGCATCACTGTTGTACAGAAAACAGAAAATAATGCAGATAATGCTTACTGAAATGAAAATAAATTGGTGTTTCCATCTAATACCCCTTAAAATAGTTTTAGTATTTTATAAGGATGTGTTAGGCTGTTTACCATGATGAATAGGCTAAAGTAGTTGGCGAATTATTAATTGATTTTTAGGTTACAAATTAGCAACATATAAGGAAACATGTAGCTACATTTTAGGTGCTTTAACTTTTTTTGTATTTATTTTATTTATTGTCAAAATTAATAGACTCATGTAGGCTATAAAAGTGGGGAAGTTGTGGCCTGGTGGTTAAAGAGTTTGACTCCTAAGGTTGTGGGTTCGAGTCATGGGCTGGCAACCACGACTGAGGAGCACTTGAGCAAGGCACCGAACCCCCAACTGTTCCCCAGACCCGTGCCCACTGCTCCGGGTGTGTGTGCACTTTACAGAGCACCAATTCTGAGTATGGGGTCACCATACGTCACTTTTTTTAATGGTTGTAGATGAATTATAACACTAGGACAGTGTTTAAAAATTTCCTGTCAACTTCCCAGCCATCCATCATGTTGATTTGGATGCTGTTAGTGTGATCCGTCTGGAATTGTGGCGTGGGATTTCTTTTTTTTTTCTTCCCTTATCCAGTTCAAATAAAGGGCGTCTGTAACACACCCTCCCTCTGAGTTAAATGACTACCGCTCTCTTTAAAGGAATGTGATGCAATTTCAGTTTTTCCTTTCGCTTTGAGCTCTTGGTGCATAAAGACGATCTGTAAAGTTGCAGAAACAAAAGTTTCAAATTCAATGAGATAATCTTTATACAGGTTAAGACTTGTCCACTTCCTCCAAAAACACCTGTTTAAACACATCTGTCTAGTGTGGGAGGATTTGCATTACACCGGCCAAATGTTCACACATAGAAAGAAGGTTTAACTTTGATTGTCGCTGTAGTATTGTTGCTGCCACTGCCATGTTGTGGAGATGCAGTGTGTTTGGTTGTGAAAGCGAAACTACTTTGTATAGTAGTGTAGAGTCATGCTCAGGGCTTTATTTATGACAGAATAAGCCAGATCTGGGACCTCATTTTGACTGATCCCTCTCCTCATGTGCCAATGAAAGGTGTTCGTGCTGACATATAGCATTCATATATGTTACCCTGGACCAAAAATGCAGTCTTAAGTCACTGGAGTATATTTGTAGCAATAGCCAAAAATATATTTTATGTGTCAGAATTATTGATTATTTTTGGTTATGCAAAGATTCTTTGCATACATATTTTTTGATTATTAATATGCATTGCTAAAAACTTAATTTGGACAACTTTAAAGGTGATTTTCTCAATATTTAGATTTTTTTGCTCGCTCAGATTCCCGATTTTCAAATAGATGTATCTCTGCCAAATATTATCCAATCATAACAATACATCAGTTTGTTTACTTATTTATTCAGCTTTCAGATGATGTATCTCAGTTTCGAAAAATGGACCCATATGACTGGTTTTGTGGTGCAGGGTCACATATTCCATGAGGAATTTTCTATTATGAGAGCACTTACTGCATATCTGCATCTGAAATAACAAACTTCAGCACACAAGGGACGTGACGATGTGACTGCTCACACGAGACCAAATGCACGGATCCATACACATGCCTTTTCTTTCTCAGCTGTTTGCATTTAGAACCTACTGTGCTAAAGAGGACGGCCATTTAGACATCGTTTTGTGTGTATTTGGTCGCTTAAGCTCAACAAACTACAAAAAAACATCTCTTATGTTCAAAAGGCGGCTTGAGTGCAGACGAGATCTGCTGATTTGAAGCGAGCTTTGAGTTTGATTTAATCTTAAAATTGGTGTGGATTTAGTTTATTATTCTAAACTACATGTTTTATTGAATAAAATGCAGGAATTTCCCTCATTATAAACTTGAAAGCTGCGGGAACTAGTAAAACTGTGCAATATAGCTACTGTACACACAACCCCCCACTGAAATGTAGGACCTGATTCAATATAAATTATACAGAGATTTATACAGTAAAATAAATAACAAATTAAAAAAAAATTCTGGCCTAGGAATTGCTGTTTAAAATTTAATTGCATTTCCAGGTTATTCATGACCGTAAAGACCCTAAAAGCAACTTCTGCTTCCCCATGTCATTATAATAAGTTATTACGTCCACACTGATGCAACAAATGCCTTGTTTGTAATGGGTTTTATTGGTTTTGTCTCATGCTGGGACCAGCATCACAGCATTTGTCACGCGCTTGAGATATTCAGCCAATCACAACGCACTGGATAGCTGGCCAATCAGAGCACACCTCGCGTTTCAGACTGATGAGCTTTGTAAAAATCGACATGTTTCAGAAGGCAGGGCATAGAGGAGCAACAATACTGTACAGTATGTGGAAAATGTGTTTTTTGAACCTTAAACTGCATAAACACTTCATTAGACCAAATACACAATATAATGTTCTGTTTATCAACATCATATGATCCCTTTAAAGGCTCCTGACGTAATGCTGTTTTCTCCAGGAGCCGTGAGTGTTTGTGTGTGTTCACAAAGGCGTGTTGTGAAACAGTGGGACGGCCGTGACCTTGCTCTGTACCCGTGTGCCAGGGTGCCGGCGTGGGCATCAGGTGTTGGCATCCACGCTGCAGGTGCCCGCGCCCAATTAAAGGGGCGGCTTGACAAGCTGCAGCAGGCCTTTAATTTAATTACATGGAAATGCACTGATTCAGGGTGAAATGAAGCAGAACGTGTCTGTTTGTTCCATGCAGATGACTGCCACTTGACTGACAGAGCGCTTGGATTCAGGTGTGCTGGCTGATGGGTTTTTTGGGCTTATTAACACTGGTTCACTGCGCTGGAGAACCTACCGCGGCGTATCATGGATCTGTCTGTCTGATTAAGCAATAAAGCTGAATTTCTTTGTAAAGACTTAGAATTAAAGGGAACGTTCAGTCCAAAAGATATTTTGAACGTTTCAAGTGGTGTTGGTGAAAGGTCTCTTTTTTGGGGGGCTAACAGGGAATGTTCTCAGAACCTTCTGGCAAGGTTCTCTCAAAGTTATGAACAAACGTTTTTCAGGAACATTAATATAACATTCATTCTGAGTTATCTGGTCTTTAATAATTGTATCAAATTAGTGAAGTGAAGTGACATTCAGCCAAGTATGGTGACCCATACTCAGAATTTGTGCTCTGCATTTAACCCATCCGAAATGCACACACACAGAGCAGTGAACACACACACACACACACACACACACTGTGAGCACACACCCGGAGCAGTGGGCAGCCATTTATGCTGCGGCGCCCGGGGAGCAGTTAGGGGTTCGATGCCTTGCTCAAGGGCACCTAAGTCATGGTATTGAAGGCCAACATGTTTATGCATACACATTCATAAGGGGATCATTAACCATACATTTATAGAACGTTTTAGTTTGTTCTTCAAATGCTTTTTTAAAAAAATGTCATTACTTGGTTCAGAACGTTCAGAAAACATTCAAAAGTGTTCTCATAATGTTCGCAAAATTCTAAAATGGAACGTTCCCTTAACAGTCACATAACTAAAAAACGTTTTTAAAACATTTCAAAAACTGATTATTTTAACTGTTTAGCCACGATTCAGAATTAACATTTTCACTTGATAAAACTTTTGTTTTTGTTAGATGGGTCTGTACTTTTAAAAATACAGATTTCTTTAGCAAGCCAGCTTTATTTCTGCAAGAGTTTAAGTGATATTCATGAGCAGGTTTGTAAATGCCAGTGAAATGACAATAATCAGTAACATTATACCCCTGTCAATCAGCACGTTTGAGTGCCAAAATTAGTAGTTATTCAGAAGCAGCATATAACATGGCAGAAAATCAAACTGTGTGACACAACTAAAGAATATTTCTGGAATATATCATACCGCTCTTCTCTGGAAATGCTCAAACAACAAGCAGTTCACACTCAATGCTTTGAGAGATAGTTGAGATGAGTTATAATCTCTTAACGTCTGCTCTTATCTTGACCGAGAGTCAGCGTCTGAAAATAACCCTAGACAAGTCATAAAAGTCGGTAGCATAAAGTAAATCAGGTCATAAGTTCAGTCGTATGTGTTTGGAGTATACTGTCTCATTCTGTCATGTGGTTTGGGTTATTTGCAAGTGGAGTGGATCAGCTAAACTTGGCAGGCCTCGCGAGGAATGCATGTGCGATGCCGATGCTGAGAAGACCATTTATCTTCAAAGACACAAGTGCAATAAACGCATGTCTTTATGTAAGAGTTTATTTACAAACCAAAACTATGCAGAGAATGTTTTTCTTACTAATTGCATAGGCTTGCAAAATGCCAGATGTTTCACATTAATTGCGAATGTTAACTGTTGCGTTGCGTTAAATGATCGACGACATGTCATTACCACTGTAAAACAGATTGTTATTGTCTCATAGATGAATAAAAAGAGAGATGGGGGGTAGTGGTGGCAGCTAACAGCTAATCGCAGCGCAACACATGTTGTTTTCTCAGTGTTGATGGATGTAATTAGCATGCTATGCTAAAATGTTTCATTGGCTAAGTGGAAACAGACATTATGTCCTCTAAAGTTCCATAATTGTCGGAGATTCTTCACCTATCAGCTGTTCATTGCAGTCGTGAACACTGACGGGGCTTTAGCTTCACCCCACACTAGTATCTGATCCAGCGCTAATGCTTAACAGAAGGACAGACCCTTTGAAGACATTTGGTAAGTACTAGAGTGAAGAAAAGGTAGAAAAAGTTTGTAGACATGAAAGGTCTATTACCCAGCTACCATTTAGCTAATGTTCCTATTAAGTTGTGTTCTCTGAACATATAAAACATGTAACGTTAGCCCTGGTTTCACAGACTAGGTTTAAGGCTAGTCCCAGACTAAAATGCATGTTTAGCTGTCTCAGCTGAAAATATCTTGCTCTTACACATCTTCAAATGTGCCATTGTTTTGTCTCAAGGTTTTTTTTGTTTTGTTTTGGGGTTTTTTGGTTATGAATGTTAACATTCCATTTTATAATTTTATAAACATTGGGATAACATTACTTTTAAATGTTCGGAATTGACAAAAAAAAAATTTTTTTTAAACTTATTTGACCATCCAACTTGTTTGAAAGAAAATGTTCATGAATTGCAATTTACACTGAATAACGTTTTTGTGCTAACATTTTAGGAAAATCCAGGTAACTCTCAAGATAACAGAATTATGTTCTGTGAATGTTTCAAACATTAAATGTTAGTTATACGAAGGTTTTAAGGGAGCATGCAAACATTATGCAAATGGTATTTCCGAATGTTATGAAACAAGTAACATTTAGTCAAGTCGAGTTATTTATATAGCACATTTAAAAACAACAGAGGTGTTTTTACAAATGAATAACATTTTTAAAAACAGTTAAAAAACAACAACACATAATTCTATAAACATCAACACATAATTTATAATCTATTCAAAGGCTACAGAGAACAGACATGTCTTCAAGGACGACTTAAAAATGGCTGAAGATGAAGATGACCTCACATAGAGAGGAAACTGTTCCACAATTTTGGACCCCTCACCGAAAAAGCGTGGTCACGCTTAGATTTACAGCGGCAGCGAGGAACCGTCAGTAACAGTTGGTCAGAGGACCTTAGTGCTCTATTCGGAGAGTAAGGGTGTAAAAGATCACTGATGTACTGATGAGCGAGGCCAGATAATGCTTTGTAAACAAACATCAACATTTTGAAATCCACCCTAAATTTGACCGGGAGCCAGTGTAAGTTTCTCAGCACTGGGGTAATGTGATCCCTTTTCCTTAATCCAAGTAACATTTAATAAACATTATATGAACATCTAACTTACATAATGTTTTTGAAAAGATGCAATACACCTATTGTTTATTTCCTTATTTCTATTGTTTTTATTGGATGTCTTTAATATGTTTATGTACACAGCAGATGCTTTCCAGATCAAAAGATCTTAAACAGACATCTTGCAGACGTACTTGTGCTATCTGAGTTAGAAAAGACCAGCTCAGTAAACAAACATTCTCTCATGTTAAGTGGAAGAACGTTGTCGAGAGAACCTTGTCCGAACATTCTGAGAACGTTCCTTAACATTGAAGGCACATTGATTTTTAAAAGGCAATGTTTCCCAAGTTTTTGATCACTTGAATGCTCAGGACATTGACAGTATCTTGAGATCTGTTCGTCATGATCACAAGCAGTCATTAGTCACTGGCCTCTGGTGCTTTATAAAGCTCTTCCATTTCCACAAGCCGTGAATTATTAAAATATGAAGAGGCCAAAGCATTTTCCTAGAACCAATAACCGCTCATGACACACACACAAACAGACCATTTAGAGACCATGTGTTTATTCAAACATCACAGATCATTTCTACCCGCACTGCATTACTCGCCTACTTAAAGCCCTCAGATTCTGCTATTGATTTAGCGGTCGAAGTTTTGGCGGAGATCCAGAGAGTCCTTCCGTGAACAGAGTGGATGAAGGAGGAACAGGGTGGTGTATCTCATCCTCCTCGTCCTCATCCTCACAGTCATGTGTGTATTTAAGCGGAGTTGAATCGTGTTCTCAGGATGGAAGTGATGTGAGGCAGAGCTTGAGACCCGCGGATCGACAGACTGAAGGAACACGTGCTCAGGTAAACTTCAGCGCTTTTAATTCTCACGTCTTCATGTGCGTTTCGCTTTTGACTTAAGTTGAGGAAGTAAACTGCGCAGAGGAGTTGGTTTTTCTTTGTTTGTTTGGATGTACTATGCGGGAGTTTTACGCGTTATGGTTGCTAAACATTTCTGCCAAAAATATCGGTATTTTTGTAAACTTGTCATCCACAGTATCGTCATGACAAAACTAAGTCTGCAGTAAACTAAGTAACGTTAGTACAAAGTTTAAACGCTTTAGTCAGAAGGAACGCTTGTAAAAAGCGTTTCCAGCGTTTGAACCACTTTAATAGATATATAAACTGATCTAAAACAACAAAACATATTTTTGTGTTTGTGAAAACGTTTTAAGAGCTGTTAAAGTCCGATAACTGATGTTAAAAGAACGTTTTGCTAACGTTCGATTTATTTGTTGTATTTGCTTTTGGAACGTTCAAACTTCCACTTAAAAAAGACACTTAGTAACATTTAAAGCACGTTACATGTATGTCAAACTAAAACGTTTTAGAAATAAAACGTTCCATGAATATAAGTAGGCTAATTAAAATGGGCAAAAATAAATAAATAAATATTACTCTAATTAAAATACATTTGTAATTAATCCATAACATTGTGTCAAATATGAGTCATATTTGTGCAATATTTTTATGTGGTGTATAATTTTTTTTAAATATAAGATAGGCTACATATTTTAAATATTAGTTTAATAGTAAGTTTGAGCTGCATTTGTGCATGGGAGAGGAAAAGTAGCCTTTTTACGCATTACATAAATACATTAAATATAGGCTAAAAAGTAGAGTATTTATAAATGATTGCATTCCCTTACCTCCTAGCAGCCTACTTTGTGTTTTTTAACCTGTTATCTGCAGCCTACTTTGTGTTTTTTAACCTGTTATCTGCAGCCTACTTTGTGTTTTTTAACCTGTTATCTGCATCCTACTTTGTGTTTTTTAACCTGTTATCTGCATCCTACTTTGTGTTTTTTAACCTGTTATCTAACATTTGATGCATTTCCTAATAATCTGTTCAAGGCCCGTCTCATTGAATGACTAGTTCTTCAGAAAACTCTCATGTTCTAGTGCGTAAAAACCCACCAGAAATCACTCATCCAAAGAAACTTCAATTAAACACATACATATTAAAACAGCTCTTGAAGAGTCCTTGCACGAACCTTTATTTTCTGTAAGAGTTTATACAATACGGAGTCATGTAATAATCTAATTATACAACAAAACAGCATGCACCCATAATCATATTTAATGTTTTGCCGATGTTTTACACTCCTGCATTTCCACACATGCAGCCAAATGCTGAAAACCTTATATGTGGTAACACGCATGCAAACCGGTCGCAGATTTCCCGGCCCACTCTCTGGCGCTGATATTCACTAAGCTGATTTCTGGGCCTCGTTTGATGGAATTCGATTAGGAGCGCACCGTGGAAAGCTCTGTGTTTGGCTAATGTAGTTTGTTTTAGAATAACACTACTAAGAGAGACGCACAAACACCATCAGCAGCCTCAGGTTTCTGTACGGATCCTCGTTAACGACCATTACGAGTGGAAACACCACTCATGTATTCAGATGTTCAGACTTTTGCCTGATGATTAATCTCAGCACTTGCTGTATTGATCTGAACACATTTGTGGAGGAAGACACTCATGTTTAATGGCCAATGTGGAGTTTGGATCCACTTTACATTCCTTTGGGATTCATGTGTTTACTCAAAATATTCCTGAGATCTGGATGCTTTTATGCAGATCCACTGAAGTTCTGCAAACGCAGTTCAAATCTTTGCATTAGCATGCATTATTTTCAGTGTTAGCTTTAGCATGATGCAAACTGAAGCAATCAAGGACACACATTAATGTGAGTTTCAGGGATATTAATGAGGAGAGCGCCTCAAACCATCTTAACTGCATTTAAATCACTGCAATTCGTAGCCCCAATTGAAAGTTTGACACTAATAAGCAACTAATGTTGGACTAATAAAGTCTTTCAGTATTCACAGAAGTTAGAATACAAAATATGCATCTATATTAAAGCAGTAAGTAATGAGTAGTTGTGTATTAAAATCACATATATTTCTTTTGTAAAATATAAAAATAACAATCAATTTAATAAATATATTATTAATAATAATAATAACAGTAATAAAACTATATTCATAAAAGGTCATTATATTGTATTAATATGGACATGTTAAATAATAATAATAATAATAATAATAATAATAATAGATAAATTAAACTACTTAATGGAAAATGTTATTCAATAATAATAATTATAATAATAATAAAATGTTAGGATAATTATATTACCTGATGGAAGATTATTTTCTAATGTAATTAAAATATTAAATAATAATTATTGTAATTATGAATATTGATAGGTTAGTTTAAATGCAAAAATTTAAGGTTCTTTATAATTATTACTGTTATTGGGTTACAGTAATTATATTAATCCAAGAATGGTTCTACGGTATAAAACATTACAAAATAAGTGTATGAAAAGATTAAATGTGAATTTTTATTGATTTATATCACTTAATAAAATAATAATAATAGTGCAATCCTGGCGCCACAGATATGTACTACCAACAGTAAAAATCGAGTTTTCCAAGACCCCACAACACTGCACAACACCACAATTAACATTTCTGAAGAATAGAAATAAACTTTCACAGGTTTGTTTTCTATCTGTATTAACTTGATATTACAGGTTTTTAAACTATAGTAACTTTTTAACATCATGTTAGCTAACGGTTTATTCTTGTTGTATTAGCTAAATCACCTAGTGAACATAAAAGCCCTTTCCAAAAGTATAATAAGCGTCAGTATGAAGGAAATGTAAGTTTGTGTCTGTACAGTAGCAGGCTGCCATTCTGTATTACATAAAGAGAAAGTAAACACTCTTCAGCAATAAAAAAACAGGAAATCATGACCTGGATCATCAAAGGTCAGCAGCAAAGACACTGGTTAATAAAATGGGAATAAATACATAAAGAATGTTTGTATTATTTTGCATATTTATTGTTGCATGTTTGTGCCATTATTTAGAGTTTTCATTTCTTTTCTTTTTTAATCCATTTTGATTTCCATTTTTTGATTTCCATTTTTGCAAGTGAGATGAGTAAATGCATGTTCACAAAAAAGTAACTGACATTACTTATTTGAAAAGAAAAATGTAAATTAATAAGTAATGCGTTACTTTAGTTATTAATCTGATTACTCATTGAAAACATTAATCTGATTACTTGTGAAAAACATTAATCTGATTACTCATTGAAAACGTTAGATTACTTGTGAAAAACATTAATCTGATTACTCATTGAAAACAATCTGATTACTTGTGAAAAACATTAATCTGATTACTCATTGAAAACAATCTGATTACTTGTGAAAAACATTAATCTGATTACTTGTGAAAAATTATCAGATTATTTGGAAAAAAGTGATCTGATTACTTTTGAAGAAAGTAATCTGATTACTCTTTAAAAAAAGTAATCTGATTACTCATGTCCTTTGTAATGATTTACCCCCAACACTGCCTATATATATATATATATCTATGCACCAAGCACCATTTCTAAATCTTTTTCATTGTTTATTTTCTCCATCGCAGGTTCATAGAATAAAATAAACCCATCTTCAGAAGTCGCCATCATGGATTCCTCGCTGTTCGACGTCAACAAAACATCGGCGTCAAGCAACGTGACTCCAGTTTGCTTCTCCATCAACAGCACGCCTTTCATACGCAACCACACCATCACCCCAGCATACTTCTCGGCGGTCTTCACTGCCGTCGGCTTGAGCTCCAACCTCTTTGCTTTGGTGGTTCTGGCCAAGACCTTCCACCGCACCAAGAGCCGCGTGCGCTCTTCCTTCCTACTCTTCCTCGGAGGGTTGGTGTTTACCGACTTCATGGGACTGTTGGTCACCGGGTCCATCGTGGTGTCCTTCCACATTACACACTTCAACTGGCGCCAGCTGGACCCTCATTGCCATTTCTGCAACTTCATGGGCATGTCGATGGTCTTCTACGGCCTTTGCCCGCTGCTTCTTGGAGCTACAATGGCCGTGGAGCGATTCGTAGGCATCAATCGACCCTTCGCCCGCTCCAAGGCCATGTCCAACAGCAGAGCGTGTTCAACGGTGGCCATGGTTTGGGTCATGGCTGGCTGCATCAGTCTCCTGCCGTTGGCCGGATTGGGGAGCTACCGTCTCCAGTTCCCCGGTTCCTGGTGCTTCCTCAGTATCAGCTCCAAACCGCTGGAAATGACCTTCGGTTTGATCTTCTCACTTGTGGGTTTGCTGTCACTGGCCTTGTCGTTCCTGCTCAACACGGTAAGCGTCATCACCCTATTGAAGGTGTGTTGTGGACAGGACAGCGCTCATCGGAGGCGAGACCATGAAGTTGAGATGATGGTGCAGCTGATTCTGATCATGACCATCGCCTCTGTCTGCTGGTGCCCTCTACTGGTGAGTGAATAAACTTCATTGACTATTAATGAATATTAAGTGTGTTGGTCAACAGACCAAAATTAGCTTTTTACAAAACCTAGTAATATGCCTACAAAGTAGGCAACATCGTAGCCAAGAAGAAATCTTGTAGAGGAGTATTACAGGTTCAGTTAAGCTAAATCACCAGCATTTGTGGTAAAATGTTGAAAAAGTAACTTTCAATTCCTCTCCTTTTAAAAAAAATAGACACAAGTCACTTGTGAAATAAAGGGGAAGATTTAAATTTTTTTTGTTATTATAAATATTCACAATAAAAATGTCCTTTAAGTGATATATAATTACCACATCATCATCATTATCCTAACCCTAACTGTAATTATAAAATGCCATTCCATAATTAAACCTATTAATACAGTATTTATAAAATTACTTCAACCCATGTCTTGCATACGTCTGTGCGTAGTGGTTCTTGAAGCACTGACTCCAGCTGCAGTCCACTCTTTGTGAATCTCCCCCACATTTTTGAATGGGTTTTGTTTCACAATGAATATAATATACAAGTTTCACTTCTTGAATGGAATTAGTGAAATCAACTTTTTGATGATATTCTAATTATATGACCAGCACCTGTGTGTGTGTGTGTGTGTGTGTGTATATATATATATATATATATATATATATATATATTATTCATACTGCCAAAACATTCATGCATTTAAGTAAGATTATTATACTAAGTAATATAAACCAACCCAATAGCAGTTATTATAAACATTGAAAAATGAATTCTATATTCTATACTTTTATGTCTTAAACTATACTTCTATACTGCCTTAAATTACATTTAACTATTTTATAGTGACACCTTTCAGCAACTCGTCCACCATTTTCAGGTTGTTTCTCGTTAAGCTCAGTGCAATGCATTCTGGGATGAGTCACTGAAGTTTTGCTTTAAAATAGCACCTACGTAGGCAGCTTACTAGGTTTGGGACAGTCTCAAGTCCACTAAAAAGGTAAAATGAGGCGTTTATGCAGACATGTCAGATTCAAACAATCCCCGTTTCACATCCAGATGTCACAAACATCTGGTTTGTACTCGCAGTGTGACCTTACAAGACTTCTGTAATCATCCAAATGGGTTATAATTGTCCGTGACGCTGTTTGTTTTCGGTCTTGTTTATTGTAATGCAGTAGCATTCCCATGCCACGCAGGTGCACTACTGATGTTGTAGTTTGCACTGCTCATGTTGAGAGTTTCTCTCTGAGTTCTGCCAAATGAGGAACGTGGAAGAGTCGCGTGAGAACTGCTGATAAAACTAATGGGAAAGAGCCATTTCCTGTTGAAGGGAAGAACAGGAAGTACTCAGCAACAAACACACACTTCCGATTTCTAACAAAACTCGAAATCATCGTCAGCCAGTCGCCTGCTAAATGAACGACAACTGTGTGTTTCTTCCGACTGTGGGTACTTTTATATGGCAAGGATTGTGTTTTTTGCTTTATTTGCCCTATTTGCAAATTATTATAATTTTTTTTTAAAAATACCTTTTTACGTGAGTTTTTTTTTTTTACTGAAATATACAAATTATTTTTTGTTTAATCTATATATTAATTAATTAATTTATTTATTTTTTTACATATATATATATATATATATATATATATATATATATATATATATATATATATATAATATAATATAATTTTTTTATTCATTTAAAAATATTTAATTTTTGTAATATATTTCTATTTAAATAAAATCTAATGTTGTAAAGATTTATCATGTATAGATTATTCTTTGTCCATCACCCAAAGAAATACTATGTAAGTTGTCAATTTGAATATATTTTTGGAATATGATCTAAATTATGTATAGTATTTATTTCATTTTTTTTTTTTTTTTTTTTTTTTTACTGTTTTTCTTTTTTAAATCCGGTTTATTTTTGTAAAACATTTATATTTAAATATATTTTATAAATGTTATATAATTCTTTATGATTTTTCTATTTGTCCAAAACTCTAAATCAAAGAAATACTGAGTAAATAAAATAATCAATGTTTATTTTTTTATCTATTTTTTTATATACTTATTTTTATAATTATTCTGTCATTATCTGCCTTTTTATGTATATATTTTATTGTTTTCCATTTGCACCAAAACTCACACTAAATCCATCACAGAAGTATTAGCTACATTTAATATTTCCATTGGTTGATAAACATTTAAAAATTTAACGTTTGTGCCACAGTGATTGTGTTTATTTTATTGACTGACTCGAGAAGAGTTCAAGCTCTCGTTATTTTCCTCTCAACAGGTGTTTATTGCACAGACCGTGCTGTCTGGCAGCGAGCTCAATATTCGCCGACTGCTTCTCTGGCTTCGGTTTGCGACAGGGAACCAGGTCCTGGATCCCTGGGTCTATATCCTATTCCGACGTGCCATACTGAAGCGCATGGCTCCCAAGATGGACTGGTCCCGCAGCTCCATCGCCAGCTTCTATCCAAGCATTTCGACATCCTTCCGCAAGCTGACACGCGCCTCTCTCGGAGGAACGCTTGACCACTCGGATCATGTCCGGACGAATCCAGACAAAGCCAGAGAAGAGGAAGCATCTCTTAATGTGTCTGACTGCACTCCACCACTTGATTCTATTTAGCAGCCAAGACTAGCATTTACTTTCTACTTCGTTAATAATTTGATGTCTAATATGGCGCCCAATGACGGGCGTGACAAACCTTTTTATCACTTTTGTTGGTGCATTACTTTTCGAAGAATTGCTGATAGCGGGCCAAGAAAGTCTAGTCGGACACTTTTAAGAAGTGTATATTTGAGCTCTCAAGACATGATGAACTCACATGAACTTGGAGAGCGAAGTCGTTGAGGGAAACGTAGCGTAGAAACTACAATAGGAAAGTGGGAGGGGCTCGGTTTTTCCAGTTGGCCAGTGATTGGATAAGGAAAAGAGGCGTTTGGTGATGTTTTGGGGTGGAGCCTTTGCACAATGGTACTCGCCCACTTTTTCATCAGTTCCCAGAGTTTTCCGCATACATTTACCATTCAAGTGTAAGTTAAAGAGTTTTAACCAATCCATGAACCAAACCAATCACAATATTGCAAACTCGTTGAAAAATAAGTAATTTTGAGGGTTGACCCTTTGCATAATACTGTCTGCCCACTTTTTCAGCAGCTCCTCAAGTTTTTTCCCATTAATTACCAATCTAATGCCTTGTCCAAATACCCACACTTGCGGTCTTGGCCACTTGAGAGCCAACACACACTAAATCCACACTATCTTGAATAAGGCTTAGTGTATCCCATCATGAATCATGATCTGGAAATAAATCTTGAGACTTTCTTGCCAAGATTGCGAAAGTCATGGAAACTTTTCCAATGTCATAATCTAGTATACAGTATTGTTCAAAATAATAGCAGTACAATGTGACTAACCAGAATAATCAAGGTTTTTAGTATATTTTTTATTGCTACGTGGCAAACAAGTTACCAGCAGGTTCAGTAGATTGTCAGAAAACAAACAAGACCCAGCATTCATGATATGCACGCTCTTAAGGCTGTGCAATTGGGCAATTAGTTGAAAGGGGTGTGTTCAAAAAAATAGCAGTGTCTACCTTTGACTGTACAAACTCAAAACTATTTTGTACAAACATTTTTTTTTTCTGGGATTTAGCAATCCTGTGAATCACTAAACTAATATTTAGTTGTATGACCACAGTTTTTTAAAACTGCTTGACATCTGTGTGGCATGGAGTCAACCAACTTGTGGCACCTCTCAGCTGTTATTCCACTCCATGATTCTTTAACAACATTCCACAATTCATTCACATTTCTTGGTTTTGCTTCAGAAACAGCATTTTTGATATCACCCCACAAGTTCTCAATTGGATTAAGGTCTGGAGATTGGGCTGGCCACTCCATAACATTAATTTTGTTGGTTTGGAACCAAGACTTTGCCCGTTTACTAGTGTGTTTTGGGTCATTGTCTTGTTGAAACAACCATTTCAAGGGCATGTCCTCTTCAGCATAGGGCAACATGACTTCTTCAAGTATTTTAACATATGCAAACTGATCCATGATCCCTGGTATGCGATAAATAGGCCCAACACCATAGTAGGAGAAACATGCCCATATCATGATGCTTGCACCTCCATGCTTCACTGTCTTCACTGTGTACTGTGGCTTGAATTCAGAGTTTGGGGGTCGTCTCACAAACTGCCTGTGGCCCTTGGACCCAAAAAGAACAATTTTACTCTCATCAGTCCACAAAATGTTCCTCCATTTCTCTTTAGGCCAGTTGATGTGTTCTTTGGCAAATTGTAAGCTCTTCTGCACATGCCTTTTTTTTAACAGAGGGACTTTGCGGGGGATTCTTGAAAATAGATTAGCTTCACACAGACGTCTTCTAACTGTCACAGTACTTACAGGTAACTCCAGACTGTCTTTGATCATCCTGGAGGTGATCATTGGCTGAGCCTTTGCCATTCTGGTTATTCTTCTATCCATTTTGATGGTTGTCTTCCGTTTTCTTCCACGTCTCTCTGGTTTTGCTCTCCATTTTAAGGCATTGGAGATCATTTTAGCTGAACAGCCTATCATTTTTTGCACCTCTTTATAGGTTTTCCCCTATCTAATCAACTTTTTAATCAAAGTACGCTGTTCTTCTGAACAATGTCTTGAACGACCCATTTTCCTCAGCTTTCAAATGCATGTTCAACAAGTGTTGGCTTCATCCTTAAATAGGGGCCACCTGATTCACACCTGTTTCTTCACAAAATTGATGACCTCAGTGATTGAATGCCACACTGCTATTTTTTTGAACACACCCCTTTCAACTAATTCAACTAATTGCCAAATTGCACAGCCTTAAGAGCGTGCATATCATGAATGCTGGGTCTCATTTGTTTTCTGACAATCTACTGAACCTACTGGTAACTTGTTTGCCACGTAGCAATAAAAAAATATACGAAAAACCTTGATTATTCTGGTTAGTCACATTGTACTGCTATTATTTTGAACAATACTGTAGGTACTACTAAACAGATATTTAAAAGTTTAAACGTGTTTTTTATAACACTATAAGTGTGTCCCATCAGTTATTTTAAAGAAGTAGTCAAGTGATGAAGTGCAAAGACCGCAAATGTGGGTATCTGGAAAAGTCTTCATTAAAGAGAAACCCCAACCATGAACCAAACAGCCAACAACAAGGAAATCATGTCTTTTTTTTAGGTGGAGCCTTTGCACAATAGCTCCCGCCCACTTTCAGCGGTTCCTGGAGTGTTTTCCCCAGAGGGATTTTTAAAAGAGTTAAGAGCAATGAACCAAACCTAGGATGTAAATCACAAAATTAACTCTCATTCAAAGGGAAAATATATTTAAAAATCAGATAAAAAGACAAGACTGTATACTCAATGGCTACAGTGAAAACATACAGTAGAAAACTGCAAACTGTGCTTAATGTGGGGTGACTGAGCAGTTTTGGCTCGCTTCTTAAACAAACATCCTCCTTTTCCTTTCTGATAAGACTTTGAGGACCACACACTTGGATAAAATGGCAGACAACTTTCACCACAAAAGCGATTCTTCTTTATTTCTGAAACATTTTTGTCTTCTAAGGAATTAAATCAGTATTATTACCAGCACAAATTCGGCTATTATTGTGTGAGGAGACACAAAGTTAGCATCAAATGCAGTCAGAGTTTTGATCTCATCTCTGTTTTGATATCACTTGTAAACCTGAGCATTGCTGCATAAAAATCATTATTCAACCCTCTTGTGTTTAGATTGCTTTAGCCAATTATTATGCTGAGAGTTTTATCAGCTAGTTTAAACTAAAGACAGTTTCTTGCATGTAAACAACATTGATTTATGGTAATTTTATATTTATAGAACATTTTTGACCAACAGTTCCATGTTTCAACTTTGATTAAATGTCTGAAAAGAACGTCTGGGGTCTTCAACCTCTCAGTAGTTCACACGTTGGATAAAAACAAGGGGGTTTTGGTTGCAGACCGTAATCATGATGATAAACTTCTGTATTTAAGTGTGCACTTGGCTAACAGGAAACAACTATGGATAAGTAATGTCAACTAAATTCATGAAAGCATTCCCAGTCTGCAATTATTTCACGGCTATGACTGTTAATGCTTAATTAGCATTAGCATAACTAGCTGCAAATTAACCATGTTATGCACACACACAGATATATTTAAGTAGTTCGAGACTAAAGAGCGTGGCCATTCACAGATTTGGAGTGCTCTTTGGGTGTTATATACTTGTCGCCATTTTCTGATTGGTGTAATTTTTGTGCAGAATTTAATTTCACTTTGTCTAAAGGAAATTTGTGAGCCATTTGTTGCTCTCTTTGTAATGTGAATGTACAAAAAGTCAATTTGTGGTATGTTTTTAATCTTTGCATATATTCAAATGTCACATCAAGTCATCTAAAACAGTTGTAAAACAGGATATACAATACGCATTTAGTAGATTTTTAAGTTAAACACACATTAGATGTGCACAGAATTGATTAAATATTATTCATATATACACAAGCTAATCGTGTCACAAGATCTGTCATTAATCATAAAAGATCATTCATTTCACCAGTAACACAATGTATTTATACATAACACAACAGACATCAAATCAAGCAAAGGCTAGTCTAAGCTAAGCTAACATATACTACTTCTAAATGTCAAAGTTATCATGTACAACACTTTAAAAGATTGGTATATATCCTAGTTCGCTATAAACATTGGTGGGAAATACTGTCTGACCTACTTAATCATACAGCTTTACACACTTGATGTTTGCGTTAGCATGCTGATTAGCCGCTAATACCTTGACGTTCTCCTTCCTCAGGATAAAGGTGGGAATTGGGAGGATTGAGTATATGAAAACAGATGACAGACGTCAAGCTTGAATGTCTCTTAGATGTCTGATGTACTCTGAAAAACACAAGACAGGAAAAGCATGTGCTCGTGTGAGATAGCGTTAGCGTGTAGCATCTGACGTTAAGCTTCTAATGGTCAGAAAGAAACACCTGCTAATGTTTTTCTGTAAGTGTGTGTGTTTGAGAGCTACCGTAAATAAACTATTCCTGAGATTACCTGCTTTGTGTTCTCAGTTACTGAAAATGTTTAATGCTTTAAATAAATTTGCTATGTATTACCAAGAATATATATGAAAACTGCCACACATTTTGATCAAATGCAAGTGAATAATTTAAAGTATAATCAGAAAAAAATTAGGTTGTTGTCATAATCTATGTGGAAACAAGTGTAAATAAAAGAATATAAAAGGTAATAGTATTAATATCATAATTATTAAGATTTAATATTTTCCCATTTTATTTTATATTTGACTGTATATTGCAAAATTATCATACATTATTCCTAAATTTAGCTATGTAAATAAAAAGTATTAATAAAAATGTATCAAAGTAATACCTATAACCAAATTTGCCTACAAGACAAAACGGAACGACCTTTTCCCTACGAAATATCTTTAATCCATGCATTACCTCTTAAAGGCGTCCGTTCTTCCCATCTCCCATAGCGCCCCAAACGTCAAACAGAAAGACATCAGGAAAACCGAAGTCACCCAGAACTGAGTCAAGTGCCTCTGCAAAATCATCTGGGTTCTTCTTGTTTTTCCCGGCTTCTACAATGGTAGTCGCTGTAGGACACGAATGAGATACAAAATCATTCATTGCTCAGGAATGGATGCTCTGCAGTGAATGGGTGCCGTCAGAATGAGAGTCGGAACATTTGATAAAAAACATCACAATAATCCACACCACTACAGTACATCAGTTCACATCTTGAGAACATGCACACAAAAAAAAAAATCCATAATCAAGTACTTGATTAGTAGTAATTTCTCTCCTGATTCAGACCCAGATTACTTTTTCACTGGAGGAAACGTTATTATGGATTGTATATTAGTTTAAAACATCTTAATGATGGTTTCGGTTCTGCTTTTGTCTGCTCAAGATGTTAACTGGTGGACTGGATTGGTGTGGATAACGTGGGAATTAGTGACTCTTGTTTTTTTTATATAGCACCATTTAAAACACAACCAAGGTTGAAACAAAGTGCTTTACATAAGTACAAGAATGGGAACAAACATCAACATATAATGATTTTGATACTCTGATCGTAGTGTTCTAGGAGGATTATATGGGATTAAAAGGTTTGACAAATACGTTGGGGCCTTGTTGTTTAAAGATTTGAACATGAAAAAATAAAAGTTTATATTTAATTCTAAAATGGATCGAGAGCCGATTTAAAGAAACTACCACAGGGTTAATTGATTCTTATTTTATTAAGTTTTTAGTAACCTCACCGCAACATTTTGTACTGATTGTGGTCGAGACAAACATGTGGCTAAGTACTACATACTTTACTACCTACTTTCTAAAAATGCTGCCCAGAGCGAGCAAGTATGAAGAAAACAGTACAGGAGAAAGGACAGAGCCTTGTGGAACCCCCCACGGAAGATGTTTTTTACCTGAGATTTTATTTATTATAGTTAACTGAAAAACATCTATCGCTCAAATAGGAATGAAACCATTTCAGGGCTGTACCCTTTATCCCTACTTAATGTTCAAGGCTGGAGATGAGGATGTTATGGTCGATCATGTAAAAACCTGCTCTAAAATCAAGCAACACTAAAACAACACCATCTCCTTTGTCTAAGGCCAAGATATCACTTAACACTTTCAATAATGCCGTCTCAGTTTTGAACCCCGATTGAAACCTTTCTCCTATAGAATTTGCGCTTCGATACTAAAGTAGTTGTTGCAATGCAACTTTTTCTAAGATTTTTGGGGCAAAACACATCTGAGAGATTGGTCTATAATTATGCATTTCATCCTAAAGCAAAATTTGGTCGCTTTCACCGAGGTGTCGTCACGGTATGTTTTAACTCTTGTGTACATATTCCACTAGACAAACTTTTGTTGATCAGATGTGCTAAACTTAATGGTACACAGAAAAAAAGTCTGCTTTAACAAACGACTACGTCTGAAATAATTTGCAAAGAATGTTGGCTTCATTTTTTGAATAATATACTGCATCATAGTCGAGGTAATAGGCTCAAAAATGAATTGTTTGGAATTGTTAATATGTGCCCTAATAATAGTAGAGAAGTAAGTATTTTTAGCATTTCTTACCTAATTTTTGATAACTAAATAGGGAGTCTCTAAGAATATCACAATGAACATCTTCTCTCTGCTTGCCTTCTGAGGAAACAGTATTATCATTTAGCCAAGGATTTATCTTTAATTTATGACTTGTAGGTCCTAATGAGGCAATGCTATCCAAGATATCCTCACAGTCACAAGTTGATTTTAATAGAATCCAATGATCATAAACATTTAAATGCTGTAGAGGTGTTTCCAACACATATATATATACACACACACACACATTATATATATAACATTTAGTTTAAAACAATGCAGAAAAGTTGTGTTTTTTCAGCTGTTTGGACTCTCATTCTGACGGCACCCATTCACTGCAGAGCATCCACTGCTGAGGAAGTGATGGAATGATGCATTTCTCCAAAATTGGTGAAGAAACAAACTCATCTACATCTCAGAAGGCCTGAGGGTGAGCTCGTTTTTAGCACATTGTCATTTTTGGGTGAACTATTCCAAAAATGTGTTTTTTGGATGCAGTTGGTCCCATGGGCTTTCTCTAATGCTCATGAATTTCTGGGAACCACAGATGCTCTGCTCGAGTCTCGCAGGCCTTTTACGGTAAGGCTCTCACCGAGCTCAAGGTCTCGAATCCCCATGTAACTCTCCAGGAGGTCATCGACCTTCTTGATGGCCTTGTCTTCGAACTCACTGGGCTGTAGAAAGACATGGTTTGAGATGAAATAAAGAGCAAGTTTAAGGTTGAAAAGGCATGGGATTTGCACCCTGACTCACGATTTCCTCCAGTGTGGCCGATCCTTTGGAGCGCAGCCGCAGCGTCTCTTTCCCACTAACCATTTTGCCCTCACTGGACTTTGGCGCTCGCGTCCTTTGGCCTATCATGTCTGATCGACACACAAACATAAACACAAACACACTTAACCTTTCAACCGCTTCACAGCGGGAAACCAGGAAAATGGATTGAATCATCTATAGTGTTAAAAAGAAAAAAATTCCAAGCTTCGGTTTCCTGTTAATGGCTTTGGACAAATTGTGCTACTCATATCCGCTTTGGTATTACTGTAAATGTAAGCCTAATATTTTATTAATATATAATTTTTGTTCACAGCAGGTTAACTTGATGTGCTGAACAAACTAAAGCTGAACTAAAAAAAAAACTTTTAAAAGGAACAAAATCTAATAGAATGACAAAACCACATGAGAAATTAAAAAAAAAACTTTAACAAATCTAGAGATAAAAACTAAATCTATACTATGGTCAGTTTATTTAGGTGACTAAAGTAAGGGATTCAAAACAATGATTCACTGATTTCAGCATTTTCTATTAAAATCTTTCTCCTCAGGCCAACATTACTTTATTCGTCACTAAATAATACATAAAATATTTTTGATATTTTTAGATTTTTTTGTCTCGTGAACTATATCTAACAGGACAGTACTAAATAAAAAACTGCATGCATTTAGTATGATCTCTCTTATTTTGTAAAAATTACTCACATTTTCACAGATTCTGCAAGGGGTTCCCAAACATTTGCATGCCGTGACCTATATACAGTTCTCTCCATTTTTTCAGGAAGCTTCTAATTTACAACTACAGAAAAGCTGAATGTTTAAAACATGAGTTAGCTTCACTACAAGCTACAAAGAAAAAGCTATGAAGCTGCTTCAGAAGGCAATAACATTTTAAATATACAATGCTAAAGTAGAAAAGCTGAACTACTTGTAGCTAGTTAGCAGGCTACAGCATTAGCAGCCAGTGGCGGCCATTTTTCCTTTGATCTTAAACACGATGAGGGAATTGAGCGCGCGCTCGGGAGCGTAATTACCCACGCTTCTCTCACAAAGACTAATCCATCACTTAAAACATCCAATTAACTAATGCTATAATGATAATCAAAGGCCTTTCGTTTATTAACGGCAGTAATTGGCTGTCACAGACAACAGAGGCTCGTTCAGCATTTGCTCAGTCTGCCGAGCGAGGCGGGATTTACATGAGTGTTTGTTTTTCTGTGGGAGAAAACGCACCTCGGCTAATTATTAGCATTAACTGATTTGGGTCTGTAATTACTCAGCCCTGCGCACGGGGCAATTACCAGCTCGTTTATGGAGGCCAGTAGTTCATAAACGCACTGTACCTGCTTTCTCAAACACGCGTTAGAAAAACCCTGGCGAAGGGTTTGTTTTTCCATTTTATTGCTGTAGTCACTTGATATTGGTAGGAAACTATAGTTCTGTCCTTAAATATGAAGATCTCAATTAAATTAATGAGTGACTCCAAATTTCACAAAAAGCTAATGGACGTGATTATAATAATAATAATATAGCTGCAAGGAGCAATTACAGGGCCAAGCACTACAGAAGCTTCAGAATAACTGATATTAGACAAAAAAGGCTGAAAAATCATGAAGGCAACCTCTAGTAATATGATTTATTGGTTTATCACGTTTGACAAATAGGTGGTGCTTTTATCAAATTGAGGTGGTGTGTTCTTTGGCACACACACACACAAGATTGGTGTCAATATGCCAAAGCATTACAGAGATACAGCCTCAAGTGTCATTTTTGGCATCATTCATTGCTGTAGTAGCCTATGTGAAAACGGTTTTATCTGTCGACACAAAATCCATAACGTTTTGTCAGGATGGTATGATATGAAGATGGTATGATTCGATTTTGGTCAAAATCAGACCAATGGTGTAGGAAGAGTTTGAAAAAGTAGTGTTTTAAAGAAAATCTAAATGGCAGACAGGAAGTTTGGCTGACTATGGCAACATTGGTAACACCTTCAGCATGACCCAATTAATATGTATATACCAGTCTCATTACAATAGGCAAAATTCACAGAAAACTATTATATGTGGCCCAGTGGTAGGTCATTGCATTAGCATTCCAAAAGGTTGTGGGTTCAATTCCCAGGGAACACACATACTGGTAAAAAAAAATTGAAGCGTAAAACTGAAACTGAAAAAAAAGTGTAGACTGAATGCACTGCAAGTTGCTTTGGATAAAAGTGTCTGCTAAATGCATAAATATAAATACTTTATTTAAAATGTCATTATAATCGTGACCACAAGGTGGCACTGTCTCAAAACTTTTTGAGTACTTTCAAGTACATACAACGCAATGCATTCGTAAAGTATAGCATTTTATATCACGATACTCTATTGTAGTCAATGAGAATTTCATGTTTTGTTCAATTATAGCAATCCAAAAGGCACAATCCCACCAAATGTTTTATGTGTCCTTGGAGTGTTGCCCATACATACGTGTTTCAGATTTGTTGAAAATATCTCATTTCCTTTTGGAGTTATAGTCACTGCTTTAAGTGTCCCAAAAGAGGTGCCGGTACTCTATTATAGCCAAAAAAGACAATTTTCTTTCTTTTTTTTTTTTTTTTTTTTTTTGATGACTCCCCTCACCCCCTGAGGTAACAACAACTATATTTAAGGGGTTTTATATACAGCAGTCAACAGGCGACCTTAATAATAAATCCTTTTATTAGTTTGTGGATTTGCTTGAGCTAAAGAACTACTGAACATAAATAAAATGTGCAAAAGGATTTTGAAAAAATGCCCTTAGAAAGAGCTACTGCATTCAAACTTCCAAACTGACTCAAATGATTCGCAAACCCACTACGAACTCCCGAACTGATTCAAATGATACGCGATCCCCAAACTGACTCAAATGATTCGCGAACCTGCAACGAACTCTCGAATTGATTCAAATGATTCGCGAACCCGCTCCGAACTCCCGAACTAATTCAAATGATTCGCGATCCCCAAACTGACTCAAATGATTCGCGAACCTGCTACGAACTCCCGAACTGATTCAAATGATTTGCAATCCCCAAATTGACTCAATGATTCGCGAACCCGCTCCGAACTCCCGAACTGACTCAAATGATTCGCGATCCCACTCCGAACTCCCAAACTGACTCAAATGATTCGCGATCCCCAAACTGACTCAGATGATTCGCGAACCCGCTCCGAACTCCCGAACTGGTTCAAATGATTCACGCTCCATACTCCGAACTAGGAAGAATTAGGAAGTGTGCATTGTGAAAGGCGTTCGGAAAAGCCGCAGCGCAGACAAAGGATTGAAACCTCTATTAAAGCAGATGTCCAAATGAACTTACCGCTAAAAGCACGTTCTGGGCGCACGGAGAGGTGGCGGTACGCTCAAGAGGAAGTGCCGGTACTGAGTACCGGTGCGTACCGGCCCACTTAAAGCACTGGTTATAGTCATATTATATGCTAGGAGAGAAAAAATTACTGATGGCTGACTTTGTTTGCATTATTTTTTATTTTTTGCCACTTAATGTCAAAATTTTGGTAATTAGGCATCAGCATGTAGCCTGCTCGCTACATGTATGTTTGCAAATGTCCTACGGTGGTTTCGTGTCGATCTCAGATAAAGCTCTAAAATGCAACTTTGCACAAACCATAAGGCAAATCCTGGCATATTTGGTACCTTTGGACTTAGCAAGGATTCAGGAGTTTATAAAGGTAGCTCCATTGAAAATAAGTTGACCACACCCAATGTTATAACCATGTGAATATTTGATTTTAACACTAGGTGGTGCTGTTTCCAACCTTCTCAGGCTCCTTCAGGGCATCGTGCTGATGACCCATGCCAAGTTTTGTAGCAATATGTTAATGTATTCGTAAAATACAGCATTTTACTATAAAATTAAAATGTTGAACGAATCTAAAGAGATTTTTGGCCAAACCATTGCCACTAGGTGACACAGCGTTGAAACTTCTGAAGGTCTGAAGATGATCTGACCCCATTCTGGTGAAAATCAGACAAAATGTCTAGGATGAGTTCAAAGAGTAGGTTTTTAAGAACAGTTAAAAATTAACCTTAACATTTGGGTTGTTTAAGACAAGTATATTGAAACTATCTGAAGTTCTGGTATTCCTAAAGTGCAATAACTGCATCTCTGTTTTCATCCTGTGTCCTGTTAAAGTTAGAAAAACATGGCTGCTATACTTTCACTATAATAAAGCCCTGGTTAGTTTTAAAAGGGTTTGTTTTTGTGTAAACTTTATTTCTTAGTTTTGATTTTACAACTGTACTGTAATGGTTTTATGTTTTGTGTACAGTACACCGTTTAATAATTTAAATAAATAAATAAATTGCGATCTGCTTTCTGAAATACCATCTGACAAGTGACTCATGAACCATCATTTCAATTCAGAGCACGGATAACTCATTAGTTATCAAAATGATTGACGAAACCCACTCCCAATTTCCAATCTAAATCAATGATTCACGATACGCGATCCGATTGGTCGGTTCACAATCATTTTGAGACTTCAAATGGTTTCAAAAAAATCTCCGTTTCACCCATCACTATACGTGCTTTTTAAAATCATTACAAGCGATGTCGATATTGGGAAAATATATTTTAGTCTGTTTTTGTTTTGTTTTTGCTAGTGAGTCGCTTGAATGATCGAAGGCAAGAGTTTGAATCAATCGGAGCGTAAATGACTCACTCAATTGACTCGGTTCGTCTGTTCCTCCGCTTTTCGCGTCTTTAGCCGTGTTTACACGACACTGTCAGGACTACTACTGGATAAGATGGCTAGTTTTATTACTTAACCTGAATAAGATTTAAAAACAATAGTATGTTAACAAATAAAATATCAATATTTCCATTTCAAAGATAACATTCGGCACAAATCTACGGATATCTTCAAAGTGCAGTAACCAGTAAAACACTCCTTTAATGTGAGGATCTACAGCTCAAAATACATGCTAGATGTGTATTATGATTGAGTATGTGGGTCTTTAAAATAGTGATTTGTTACTCTTATGTCCTAAATGCTGTGGGTGGTCTGAGGTCACTGTAATGTAACAATATGAATCTGATTAATGATTGTGTGTTCACGAGCGACTGAAACATTTCTGAATGTGTGTGTTATACTTGTATGTAAAAGAAATGTATAAATAAATGCATTTATAATACATATTGATATTATACATAATATTGAAATCTAGTTATGTACTACCCACAGCAATACATATGTATATGTAAATATGCATTTATTATTAAATATATATTTCTAATGGTGAATCAGTTTATTCAGAGGAGTCATATAGGGTATTCAAAACAATGATTCATTGATTCAAAGCATTTTCATATCAACATTTCTATTGAATTTATTTGATTTGATGTAATTCTAAAGGCTATTTAAATTCTGCTACTCAGCTAAAATTATTATAAATTCTAAATTTTAATTAAATTGAATAATTTTATTATTTCATAAAAATAAATGTCTAATAAATATTAATTTACTATGGATTAATTGTTATTTATATATTATTTACAAGTATTTAAATAATACACTTCTAACTATTTAAATATCTATAGCCTGGTAATATCCTACTCCTATAAATATGTAAAAGAAATTCATATTTTTATATATATATATATATATATATATATATATATATATATATATGTAGTATATTTAATAACTTTTAAATACATTTTGTAATATTTATTTATATAAAATTATTCATGCTTTTTATAACTTACCACTGTTTACCACACGATGGTGCTCTACTCTTCAATATTTTGGCCATTGCCATTTTAATTTTTTATTTTAAATAAATGTTATATTACACATACTGTATGTGTTTGTGAAAAAATATGTATATATATATATTACAAACAATTAGATTTTTACATATGTACATTTTCTAAATGAATACATTTATAATAATTTTGTAAAATGATTATTTTAATACTATCTTATAAAATAATATATTATTACTATATTTTCATTCCTATACTACTGTAAGATTTAGGCTTATACCCGAATAGGCCTATAATATGATGTTATTCCACATTGTGAACACATGATCTCCTGAAGATAAGGTCCAGAGTGAGTTTCTAACACTGAGATGATGAAGCTGCTTGTGCTCTGTAGTTAACCCAGCCAGCGGTTGATTGATGTTAATAGATGTCAGGTGTATTGTGTGAGTTTTGATGAAGCCAGAAGCATGTGTAGATGTGATATCAGATGTTATGTGAGTTCTGACCGAAGGCTTTCTTGGGCTCGACCAGGCGCAGGGTGAATGGCGTTCCTCTCTGCTGCTCCTTTAGCATCTTGGCCACTTCATAATGCCGACATCCCACAATGCTCTGGTCATTAATGGCCTCGATGTGATCGCCCACACACACCGTCTTGATTCGGTCAATGGTGCTGCCTTCCTTTATCCTCTAAAACAAGACACATCATATCAAATACCTATATTATATGACATTATGTAAATACATATTTATATAAAGTATTAAATTATGTAAAACAATACAAAAAGAATGCATAATAAAAACGTTTCATTGGTGTCCAGTTTTGTACATTTTTACATTTGCATATATGTCTATTACTTTTATTTCACTATTTGCAACTGGCCTTAGGTTTTTGTTAAAAAATGTGACTTTTTTTTTTTTTTTTAGATTGACATCCTTTATTTTTATTCATAAGTAACATTTAATTGCAAAATGCATGCTCCATTTCTATGCATTTGATATAAAATAAAGTTCATTTAACATTGACTTTTGAGTTGTCTGGTCATGACTTGTGTGTTTGTATATTTATTATTGTTTATTTATTTATTATTTTCAATTTATTTATTCATTCGTATTGTTTTATTTATTTATTATTACTTTTATTATTTATTTACTTTTGCCAGGATTGTAGTTTCATTTTGGAGGTTACAATTTCAAAAAGTTTTTATTTTATTTATTTTTTTAAAGCATGTTTTTCCAGAAAAATGTGCTGGTTCATTTCATTATACCAACTTTATTAATTATTTTTCCCCTAACTTTATTTATTATCCTACTTTATGTTTTAACCAGCCACTGGCATATTCAAAAACAAAATTAAATTATTGATCGACTACATTTAAGCCATTTGGAGGCTTAAATGTTAAATTTAATTTAATATATTCAGGAAACACAGTATATGTTGATAACTTACACCCACTTTACTATTTATGTGGGATATTTATTTACTTATATTGCTAAAATTTTTTGCTTATTTAATTAATGACTATATGCGAAAGAATTTAAGATTTTTAATTTATATATGTTGTTTTATTTAATGAATGGAATGATCGTTTTGGGGGCTGAAATGTTCACTCCAGGAAACCGTTAAATCTAGCGCGCACTTTAATGAAGGCGTATCCCGCGCCGTTGTCGGTGATGGTGAGACCGAGCGCGTCCTCGGTTTTAACGACCTCCACCTCTTTGGTTTCTCCCCTCACGTGCGCAAAGATGAAGTCCTCCAGACCGATCTGACCGCCCAGAAGCTTCTGCATGTCCACTTTGTGCGAGTTCAGCGTGCAGAAGAGGATCTGGACGGGAAAAAATACAAAAACATGCCTCAGACTAGAAACCGGACTGAACCTTTCCCGCCGTTTTCCATCATAAGTGCGGGAAGACGGCACACAAGATGGCGCCGTTGTGGTTCAACCATGATGTCTATTGGTTCAACTAGTACTTGGTTCAAGTATATTTTATGTAGCAAGTATACAAATATCAGTGTTCTAATAGTATACTTGTAAGTTAGAACTGTTTCAGTACTCCTTGGGACTAAATTGTCCGACTTTCTAGTATATAAAAGTGTACTTTTAAGTATAACAGTAGCAAACTTTGAGTACACAACTAGTTTTCCTCTATGTTTGTATTTTGTACTGCAGTTTATTGAGAGTTTAATAATTAAATACTGCAGGTGTACTCATGAGTTTTCATACTTTAAGTATACTACTATGTCCCTATTTAGGTTTTAATACTATATATTTTGCTACATGAATATCTGAACATACAAAATAAAGAATAGGGTATCTGCTTGTAAACAAAAACATTTTATTCTAGCTTCATGCATTCTTTTTTTAAACACTTTAATGTGATTCATAAAAAATAAATAACATTTTGAACAAAAAGCTGAAAAAAGACTATGAATTGGATTCAGAATGATAATCAAAACGTAGATGGAGTCAATCGACGCCCCAAAGCTTGACTGTAATTATACCTCTTCATCGCTCATTTTATTTAATAACTTTACAGTTTTGATGCGGTTTCATGTCAGATGATCGTGTTACATGTGCTAGTATCTGTTGGTTTTTTGGGGGGAAATTCTGTGCAGAAGATGTGTACTAGCGCCCTCTACTGTATAATAATGAAAACACAGATTCTAGGAGTATAGCTCAAATATATTTATAGACTTTTTGTAAGTATAAGTCAAGTATACTTAAATGTCTCATTTTAAGTATATTTATGAGGAGTACATAAAGCCCATTTCTGAGAAGTACATTAAAAGTAAACTAAAAGTATACTTTCCTATTTTTAGTTTATAAGAAGTATACTAATAGCACACTTGAATAAACTTCTTTTCAAAAGTATGCTAACATGCTAACAGCCCTGTTTGCTAGAAATTAGGGCATGAGTCTTCTTGTTAATTTCCACTAAAATCTTTTCAATTTTAGCACAAACTTACACTTAACGTGCGCAAAACAAACAATATGAAATATTGTCAGCTTTAGCTATAAATGTGAGGATGTAATTGTTTATAGCGGTGACCTTGAAGTCTTTCTTCACATTGAACTTTCGACTCGAACTGAAGCATGTGTTTGTTTGGTTTGAGATAAAAACTACATTTTTTCCAGCCTTGACCCCTCCAAGAAGGCCGAAATGTCTTGATAACAGGTTCTTGAAGGACATTTTCTCCTGAAGGCTGTGTGATTTTTACAATTAGTTGTTTAAAGTTGTTCTGAAGAAAAGATTACAGATAAAACTGATTGGTTATGTAACTTGATCTGGTGATTAACAAGCAGGGGCACATAACTAAAAAACATTTTTGTTTATTTGATTTAATTAATACATTTTGTTTAATTTTAATAAATCATTTAAATTATTTAATGTTTTACACAAATACTACAAATACATTTAAAAACGTGTTCATATTAAAAACATTTTGGAATATGTTTAATATTTTTTAATTGTTTTAGATGTAGAACATTTGCTTGTTTGTTTAAATTTACTAGCCACTGGCACATTTAAAAAATATTTATTATTTTTAATAATTCATTTATTAATTTCATTTATTTATCACTTACCAGCCAAGGGCTTATAAAAATAATAATAAATAATAAATAAAAAGTTTCCCCTTTACCCCATGTACTAGCTACTGGAATTTATGAAGACACTTAACATTTATTTTACTAGTCGACAGCATATATGAAAACATGATCCTTCTATTTATTTTAATAACTATCCACTGGCATAAATTAATATTTATTTATTTATTTATTTATTCATTTATTTTTATGAGTTTACTAGCTGCCACTGATATAGGAAAATATTTATTTATTTCACTAGCTTAATAGCCACTGACATAAATGAATATTTATTTATTCATTTATTTTTACGAGTTTACTAGCCACTGAGATATATATATATATATATATATATATATATATATATATATATATATATATATATATATATATATATATCAATTACGAGTTTATAGCTGCCACTGATATATGAAAATATAGTATACATTTATTTATATCCCTAATTAGCCACTGACATATATGAAAATATTAATTATTTGTATTTATTAGTTTTTTCCCCCATTAACTAGCCACTAGCATGTAAGTAATTATTTTGCGTAATTTTGTAACTGAAATAAGAGAAAATGTATACTGTATATAATATATATTTTATCAATTTTAATAGCTGTAACAATGGAGATAACTAATACGATGGCGATACATTATCTATTGACCTTCAACAAGACGTTTACTACCTGAAGAGCAAACTCCAGTGTACTTTCCAAGAAACAGATGACCCACACACCACCCCTTTGACCCAAAAAGTCCCGAAGGCTCGCCGTACCTCAGAAGCGGAGATGTCGAAGACCTCGGCGATCTTGGCATAAAGCTCCCTGACGTTGGTGAAGCCGTGAATGCGTCCCGTGGGGCTCCCGTGCGCCAGCTGCGTGTGAAACACCAGTCTGGGCCTCGGACACGGCTGAGGCTCCTGGGGCAGCGGCGGCGCTGACGGGACGGCTCCCTGGTGCTCCTCCTGCCCCGCCGGTCCTCTGGAGTCCTGTGTGTCTGGACTCATGGCCTCTCCGTTCTGCATGGGCTCTGGGTGGCTCGTGGTCTTCTGCACAGTGAAGAGCAAGGCGTCAGCAGCCGTCTGCAGTCGGGTCTGCTGTGTTCAATTATAGATGAGGGTAGCCAGGCAACACTGCACAGGTGAGCGGCTTCTGGCCCTGCTTAGTGGAAACCCAAAACCTGTTGAGCTAGAGATCTGATGGGTGACACTGGAGAGCAGGACGAACACCTGAAGTGAAGCGACAAGCCGAGGACTGGAGACCATCTGTCGCTGGCGAAGGGGACGCGCTTCACACCAGCGTTCGATCAAATATTAAGATGATCTAAAGGAGTAGTTCGGCCGAAAGTGAGCATTTACTGAAAATGTGCTCACCCTCAGGCCATCCCAGATGTAGATTAATGTGTTTCTTCAACAGATTTGGAGAAATGTAGCATTCCATCACTTGCTCGCCAATGGATGTGAATGGGTGCCGTCAGAATGAGAGTCAAAACAGCCGATAAAAACGTCACAAGTAATCCAAACCACTCCAATCCATCAGTTAACATCTTGAGAAGATGAAAGCTACGTGTTTGTAAGAAACAAATCCACCATTAAGACGTTTTAAACTTGCTCCTGGCTAAAATAGAAATCCATTATCCATTATAACGCATCCTCCAGTGAAAAAGTCCAGCTCCTGGTGTCTCTCACATCAAAATCCAGAGCCGTTTTGGCTTGTAAACAGTGCAGATTTCTCTCCTGATTCAGACCAGACCAGTTTTTCACTGGAAGAAACATTACTATGGATTCTGGATGTGTATTTTAGTTAAAAACAGGTTACCAGTGGATTTATTTCTCACAAATGCAGTTTTGCTTAGGCTTCACCAGATTAATCAGATTACTTATTATATACAGATTACAAGATTATACGGATAACTTGTGGATTATTGTGATGTCTTTAGCATCTCTTTGGACTTTCATTCTGACGGCACCCATTCACATTCATTGGTGAGCTAATGATGGAATGCTACATTTTTCCAAATCTGATGAAGAAACAAACTCTTCACCTCTCACATGGCCTGAAGGTAACGATTTTTTTTAGCAAACTTTCATTTTTGGATAAACTAGTGCTTTAACAGCTAAAGAATTGTTTAATGTAAGCAATAATGTTATTTGAGATGGATTGCATTGCATGGTATTGTATAAAAATGTAGTGTTTGTTGTAAGATACTGTATTTGCCACTTCCTTTTCACCAGAAGCACTGTTGCAAGCAACAAATCAACCACAGCGCACATTTGCATCCTCAGATTTCTTCTGAACAAACTGTGCTCATGAAATGACACAAGACTTCATGAGAAGATCATCCAGAGGTCAGATATGAAGAACTGGCTGTGGATCTGATATCTGTCCTGTGCAGTGGGTACAGTGGCTCTTCTGTTCGGATAGTGAGTGTAACATGAGCTGCTGTGTCAACTCCTTCCTCCAAACACTGACTGCACACACACACACACACACACAATGTTTTATGCATAAAAGGGCATAAGCGGGTCATGATGATGTGGTCATGTGTGCAAGAGCTATGAGACGATCTGAGGGAAGCTGTGTTAAAATGGGATTTTGTGCAGCAGTGCACGAGTCTGATCATGAAATTGCATGCAAACTGTTTAATGCATGCATCAACTGAACATAGATATTTAACGGTAATAATAATAGTAAGTCACAGATCCACCACTAATGAACATTTAGACACGCATACCGTGTTCAAACTCATGATCGTATCAAAACATGTGAGAACCGAGTTGAAAACACAAGGACTGTCTGTAAAACAAACGCCAGAGTATAATCAGCCCTTTACACTAGTTCTCCACCCGACTTCCTCCACCTACCACCACGTTGCATGCAGACACGCGTACTGCCCATAGAAGGGCATGGGCGGAGTCCGAGCGCGCCTGCCGCGCCGCGATTGGACACTGCGCCTGATCAGATGCGCGCTGATTGGTCGCCAGCGCTTGGTCCGATCTTGTCTCATTCCGTTAATCACGCCGCGCTCATGAGACGCCGAAGAGGAACCGGATCACCGCATCCTTGTTAAACGGCGTCTGTTTGTCGGCGTGCGTCGATCTGCGTTGAGGAAGAATGCTGGAAAACAAGAGGGAGAGACTGAAGACCTTCCTGAGAAAGATCGACGAGAGCGCCATATCGCGAATCAAGCATTTGATGAAGGAGAGGTGAGAAGAATAACCGCTATCAGCTGTCGACACCCGATCGTCACATACGCAGCTCATTTACATATGTTAATGCTGTGTTCTTCTTATAATTACAAGGTGCCAGTGTGTTGGTTTTGATAAGTGCTTGTGATGAGCTGTGAAATATAGTGGAATATAGGTCAGATTGGTGGAGTTTTACAGTTATAACCCACCCTACTATGCGTGCGCGTGCACGCGTGTGATGACATTATTGCTTCCTGATGATTGATTTATCTTATTCAAATAGATTAGAGATCATTTATTTACGACTTCATATGTCTTTATAGTAAACAAATTGCTTTATTACACTCAGTTTTACACATCATACAATTATTACAATTATTAATGGTTTTTACTGCATTCTTGTTACTGTGGTACAATTTATATAAAAAAATAAAATACAATGGAATTAACACCACTGTGTTTTTGGAAGGGGACCATGGTAGAGCATTGGATTAGCATGAATTACTATGGTACATGTTAAAATACACGTCACCAGAGTAAAATAATGTGGTAACATGCCAACTTCCATTGCTGTATCATATTTTTATTTCAACACAGTTTTGTTTTTATGTGTATGATAGTAATATTTGTTTTTATTTGCCAGTACCAGTGTGTGTTTGGTCATGCCATGCCTATGCTATTACCATGGTGCATATATGATATTGTATATGTATGTTAATTTATGGCATGATGCATATCTGTCCGTTCTGTTTTTGTTGTATTTACATTGCAAGTCATCTTAAAAACCTCCAAACTCCTGAAAGCAGCCCTGCGGTGTAATATAATATCATCTCTGTGTGTTGTTGTTATTATTAGAGTCATTAAGGCAGTATTGTACCTGGATCACATCACTCATGCCATTGTAAAGGAATTACTAGGTTAGTTTTAGACTAGAGCTGATTTCCCTGATTCACATCCAGTGCGCCAGTTACTTGTGACTTACATTAATTTCCATTCAACCATTTGATGGAAAATGTCCATTAATACACCAGCTGTTCTCACGCCCATGGAGCATGAATGGTGCGGCCCTCATCTGCAGTTGTGACACAAACAAACCAATCCACATCGCCGTCATGCGTCAGATTCCTAACCCTCATCAAGGTGCAAGGTTTCCATTCACTTGAGCAGTTTAAATGCAAATGACCCTTCTCTTGGCCAGATTGCTTGGTCTTCAGTGAAGGTCCTAAACATAATTGGGAGCTGGAATGTGTCGTCATCAGATTCCGAGTTTGAAAGTGTCGACGTTACATCACAATGCCCAGTAAGTGCTTTAGATGGTCAAGCATTTCTCCAGATAAACAGATGATCTCATAGACCCTCCGTTGTATTGGTATTCCAACACACATGGGGCATGTTATCTATCCACATCTATTTTTAGCCCAAAAGCTTGTTCCAGGAGGTGTGCTAGGTCATGACAAGCTGTCTAGGCTAATTTTGTTTCCCAGTGGAATTGAATTGGCTTCTCCGAGCCTTGTAAAGAAAACTATGGGGCCGGACCGCTTATCATTCCCATGGATATGGGAATGTAAAAGACACAAGTTATGCTTGCGGTCTTGCACAACTGCTTTAGAGCGGCGCTACTACTTCAGTGGAACGTTGTTTGGATGGAGTCGGGGTTGTTTAGAAGGTCATTTCCCATTTTTGAGTACATTTGGACCACTCCTTGTAAATGTGAATGTGGCTTTCAGATTTAGCAGATTAAAGTCTTTCTTCCTCTTAGTACATCAGTTCCCATCAGCAATCTTACATCTTTGTGAACCCGTTGCCTGCAAACGTTCAAGGGTCTCAGCGTTCCAGTCCCCAGAATGATTTGGTGAAATCCAGGTTGACATATTGGCGCCCTCATTCTTCAGCACCTTGACTGAAAACAATACTTGCTTGACGTACTTCCCCAAAGCAGAGTTCCCCTAAGCTATAAGAACTGCGCCAAAAGAAGAAGATAATGTCAGTTTCATCTGATTCCTGGTTGGAATTTCCACTTTTGGACTCTATTAGTGCATGGAAAGAAAGGCCTCTTTCTGTTTAGGCTGAAGAAGTGACACTGATGCATTCAAGCCACATGATTTGCACAAATGTCCTCTGTGTTATTGGTTTGGCCCCCGTCCACCAGTGGCAAGCTGTTGTTCGCCCGCATGGATTGGTGTTGGCTCTTGAACCAACATCATGGCTTGATAGATGTCAAGGCCTAATCCCTGTCCTACACCTTTCTTTGTGGACGTTAACTTTGTTTTCATGGCTACACCAAGTTTTAAGAGTCTTGCTTAGAGTTTGACCTTTGTTTTTGGATTAGTTTCTTTTGCAACTCCTCTCAAGTCTTCAGACCAGTTTTTGGTATATCTTTAGAGATGGATTTGAACTTTGGACTTCATGTAGTTTTTATAGATTGGTTTTTGTTTTAGGACAACTTGGTGTGGTTTGTTGTTGATTTAAATGGTATAGCTCAAGATCAAGTTTTCATGTGGTTAACATCACTTTCATTTCCCTTTTTTTCCAGCAAACACCCACTCAGCTTATTTATCACTGTTTGATGAATGACCTGTTCTCTATGTGTGGTTTAACTGCTTCTGCTCAAGTCTATTCATTTAGCAATTTGGGAAATACATGACTTACTCAATTGGTGAACTCATATGGAGGCTTTCTTGAAGATGATCTTTGATTTCCTGGTGTGCAATGTTGGCAAAATTCAACCTGTTGGTCTCTGATTTACATGCCAGCTTCTTGGCGGTGATCTTGGAATGTGTTCCAGCCGACAGTTCCTCCCATCCATCAAGCAGTGGTGATCTAGTACCCTTGTGTTTTACAGAGCGTGGACATCTCATGCTTATGTAATGAAAACTGACCTGATATTCTCCATATCATGTTATGCTTGTCTGCTTCATGAAACCAAGTAAACCCTCACTTAATCTTCTCTGTTAGAACATGGCGTCTTGTTTCTAAACAGAAGGACAGAATGGCCTAAAAAATACTTAAAAATAAGTGCAGAACTTAAGATTGAAGAACTGCATGTTTTCAGGCCTGGACAAGGATCTTTTAGCTGTCTTGGCTGATTCACAGTGCAGGTCTGGACGTATATGAGCTAATGCATTTCCATCGTCAGACATCAGCCTTGAATGCTTGTGTATGTGCTGTGTGCATTAGGCCAGAGATGAATCATCCCGATTTATAATGGCACAAGGAGGTCAGGGTTCGGATGGAGAAACGGTTCAGTGGTAATTGACCTGGAACTTGGTGTTGCCCTCATCTTAAGGTGGTCACAGGTCTCTTAAAATTTTTATAATTGCAATAACAATATACCGTGTTGAGCATGACTTGTCTGATTCATTGTTGTTATCGGCAATCTAAGTAAAGGTTAACTGGGAAAAATATATTGAAAAATCAGCTACAGAATTTCTCATGTAGTTTAACTTAATTTCATAAAATAACTCAAACTAAAAGTGAAATAAAAATTTGTGCAGTCCATAGATATTAAAAAGAGAAAAGTAAAATTTGAAATAAAACATGAAATTGGTGAATAACTAATTCCACACAATAATAATTCAATGATACTAAAATAACACCGGTTTGAATTTATTATAATTTTTTTTTAGCTGTTTTGATGAAAAATGTAACTCAGAGATTAATAGATACAAGATCTTGATTACTGATGAATTGGTTAGGGTAATGTTGTGCTGTGTACTGTTTAGTGTTTAATTTTCTTTTCAAACATAAAGTTGGTCATTTTTTCATTTGTGTTTGGATTTAGAAGTGAAATGAACAAATATTATCAGAATTTAATCTTTTTAATCTTTTTGACTTTCACCCAATGAAAGTTTTTTTTTTTTTTTTTAAACATAAGCTTGATTTTGATTTGTATTAGCTACCATAACCAAAAGTAACCATTGCTTGAAATGGATTTTGTTCAGTTTTCCATACCTTTTTTTTTGTTTTGTTTTTTGCATTTTTTGTCTTTAGATTTGTATTGTATTAAAATGTATGTAAATAATAATAATAATAATAGTATTTCTTTATTTGATGTAAAAGTAACCATTTTTGGCCACTTTCAAAGTCAGATTTAAGCATTTCTACAAGATTATACTGGATTTTGGCCAGTTTGTCTGTGTATTTGTTTTGAATCTGTTGTCTGGATTTATAATTGATTTTTAAAAACAAAACATTTTTTATTATTATTATAGAATTTAACCTCAATCTAACCCTTTTTTTTAATGCTTTCAACATCAGAACTTAGTGTTTTTACAGGCTTAAACTGGGTTTAAATGGATATTTTTAATGTATTTCAATTTTCTTGTGTTTGGGTTTGTAATTGATCAAAAGAGTCTAAATTCTAGTAGTATTTATCTAACTTCAAACTAACCATTTTTTGGCACTCTCAAAGCTATAGGAAAGCACTTTCCAGTTCATGCAGAAACTTCACAATATACTTAAAGCAAAATCAGTTCCTTGCAGAAAAGTCCTGGTCTTGTAGGGTTTTTTTCTCCAGTTTTTCCATGTGTTTAACCCTCTACCCCACCACAAAGACAGTAGGTGGCCCACTGGCGAGGCCTTTGTTTGCACATCTTGAGTCTTGTCTTCTGTCGTTTGCATTTCTTCAATGGTGTCCAAATGGGCCATTGTTGATTCCTCCAGCTGGCACGGTTGGAGGTGAGCGGAGTGGGCCGGCGGAGGATCCTTTATCCCTCCCTGTGCCTCACTATCTCCCTTTCTCCACAGCAGAGCAGCTGTAAAGCTAACCTTTAGACCCCATTGCTCAGCATCTAGTTCAGCTGGTCAGAAGTGGTTAAGTCGTTGCTAGCTCTAAGAAGAAGTGGCAATGGATGGCGAGAAGGACCTAAACCATGTGGAAACGGCCACATGTGAGGATTTGGGAAGGTAGGAGACGTTTAAGACCGTTTTTGTTCTGATATACGAAGGTGAGCAGCTGCGACTGTGTCGTTGGGCCGCTAGCTCGGTGGGTTGTTTTCATAGCTAGCAGATTGAATTCAAACCGCTTTAAAGAGCAAAACATTGACTGGTTTTGTTTTTGTTCATGCAAATTAATCAAATGTGAATCAAACGTGTTTATTCATTTGCAAAGACTGAACTTTAGTTCCCAGCACAAGGGCATGCGTGATAAAAGTTTATCGCTGAGAGCGGGCCTTGAACTCCGACACATTTCCTTGTTTGGCGTGTTTCTGGAGCGTCTCATGTCAGCATTTGATGCTTATCTTTTTTGTTTTGAGCTGTGTGGCGTCTTTGCAAGCTTTGTTTTATCATCAGATGATTCTGCAGGGGATGTTCGATGCTTGTAGTCTTCGTTTCTAAATCACTGCGCATCTTTAGGGTAAATAGAAGTCGCGAAGTTTGATCAAGACTGTTGAACAGGATCTCAGGATCCTTTTCTATTGTTCTTACATTACGAAACCGGATCGACGCACTGTTTAAATACTAATGCATTGAATTATAGTGTTTGAACAGTGCATTTTATTTATTTAAGGCAAGCACTTTCGTTTACAGGTGACTTTTCCAAATGGCTTTGCTGGATTGCGTTTCCTATAAACGCCCACAGCGTGGCGGCAGATTCCCGAATCCTGCGATTAGCCCCAATACACAAGCTCAGACATGAGAAACAGGACTGCTAGCGTGAGAGTGTGAGCTGTGGTTTATTGATGTGGTTAAAGGTGAAGCCGGTGTGGATGAGATCTGAGGGGTGGTAAAATAGATCTGCAATATTAAGTGTGTTTTTAATGTCTCGTGTGGCTTGTTTTAGGCTAATGGAAAATTAAATGGAGTAATGTTTATTAATTCATCCACCCAAAGCAGTTCAAGTCTCATTGGTTTCACATGAACTTTAAGTTATTTTTAATCGTTTACTTCCGCAATTAAATTCTGCATATGTAGCATGTTTTCATGAAGGTCAGAAAAAACCTTTCCCCATCTTGTCATTGTATGCAAATCACATTAAGAACAGATGTATTGGTTTATTTCCTGGCGTTCCTGCTTCTTACAGCAACATGAGACATCTTGGAAGTCTCTTTTAGCGTTAATCAGTATTTATTAGGCGCCAAAGATGTGGATCTGATTTGAATGTGTTTGCATATCACATAAATGGATTTGCTTCCTTATCCAAAAGTTTGAAGACCGAACCAACCTCACAAAAGCTGGCTGAGCTCTTAAACATCTAATTGTAGAAGTTATTTCAGTGGCTGCCAGGTCCTTGTGTCGCAATGGTTTCTTTTGTATTGTTGCGTGCCGTAGAAGCATCTCTTCCCCCGCAGATGAGCTCAGAATGTTTCCGTGACATTTGAGTCATTCGTGATCATTACGCCCATCGTAGCTGGACGTTATTAGTGTAAGACATGCAATAAACACACTGAGCGGGCATACAGGGCATGACTTTTAACCTAGTTAATTGAAATAAATATTTACTTATTGTAAGTACTTTTTTATATACTTAGCTAATGTCTAAAATATGTATTACATATACAAGTACATGTATTAAAATTTTTATTTATTTGGCGTTTAATATTGTTTTCATAAAGAATAAAAATGCTTTTTAAAATTAAATATTCAAATAATTAAAAATATTTTTTCTTTAAGAATGGAATAATTGAACTATTTTTCTTTATAATACTTTAAATATTATTGGCCTTTATCAATATTTAAAATATTTGTATTTTCTTATATAACCCAGAAATGTTTTATTTTATATATATATATATATATATATATATATATATATATATATATATATATATATATATATATATATATATATTAGTAATTTGAAAGTAATTCATATTCATAAAAGCGTGATACACACTGGTCATATGACTACGAGTGTTTTTATTGCATGTCACCCTGTCTTTCAGCCTATATTTCAGCCAGTCACACCTGTGTCCTTGAGTCATAAATGTAATGGCTCTGATTGCTGGGAAAGGTGACACGTGCTTTCCAGTAGCTGAGCTTAGCATGTAGCCACCTAAAACAGACATTTAAGGCTCTCAGATTACCCACAAACCTCGAGGCTGAACGAGGAAGCAGACTGTGGTTACTTTGAGTTCCTTTCAGGTGAAGAATTCAGACGATTTGACTTTCGATTCTATAAATCTTTACTCTTTTCACTGTAAACTCGTTCGCTTTCACTTCTTTTCATAAGCTGCTGTGTTTCTCAGCATGTTTTGACGTGCAGGTGTTCCATTACATCAGCAAGTCACAGTCACACCATCTGAGGTCAGAGACTCCGCCCACTCGCATTTGCATACGGAACCAGCAGCTGCTCCCATTGGAACACTAACTCTGTCCCCAGCCCCGCCCACTCTGTTGCATACAGTGGAAGGGAGCCACTCCCATTGGTTCAGCCGCATCCCAGAGCTTTGTTCTAGCCCCGCCCATAATTTGAATACAGATGAAGGCAGCGGGAGCGTGGCTGTAGACCAGAGCTGTGTTTCTTAGACTCGTTGAATGACTAGACTCAGATTTATTTTAAAGTACTTATTGCTTCTGGCCAAGGGTCCGACTCCAGTGTTATGGCTTGAGGCCAATTCTGTACACTTCTGAGGATGAACCGATCGTTGAGTTTACGATTATCTCGCAGGAATGGACATGATATCTACAGGTATGGTGGAATAGCACTCTTTGAGTCCTTGGAGTAGGTTTTCATTCAATGGGCTGCATTCGATGTCCAACTTTTTAAAATTTACTCATCATTTACAAGCTAAAATTGGTGCAGGGTTTCGTTTGAAGGTTGTTTTTCAGTCAGTAGTGTTTATTTATGAATTTTTACTGCTGTGGTTGGGTAATCGAGGTCGGAGTGAAGGGCCGTTGGTGTGTTTTATAATATCAAGTCTGTTTAACCATTACACTCGAATCATCGCCTGAGAGAAACTCGTAAAGCTGCACTGTTTGTTTGATATGATGCCATTATTCCTGCTATTGACCTTATTAAAGAAGCGAAGTGTGGTGTATTGCCCATCTGTCCGTGTTTTATGAGCGTCGGCATGGCCTCGTAAACCCAGCCGCTGTATAAGGGTGAAGTCGAGAGGTGTGAGCATCAGTTATGAGGCTGACGGTGTTTTTGGGATGTTTTCGCAGCTATGCGGTGGACGCCGGGACGATTCCTGCCAAGGCCAAGAAGGGGAGGACGAAAGGCAAGCTGGGGAGCAGGAAAGCAATGAGTTTGGAGGAGAATCAGCTGGAGCTTCAGCAGCAGACCAAGAGCCTGAGCCGGCAGGTCCCGCCCAGGTACGAGAGCCATCGCTCTGGGGTGGTGAACCAGTACAATTAAGAGTATACGTTACTCTAATGGTCAATACCACACTGTTAACTGTTAGGAAACGGGTAAATAATTAAAACACTGTTTCTGTTTTATACTGATTTTGTAATGGGCTTCAATAGCTAAAATATGTGATGTGTTCATATAGAGGAATACAAATATTTAAACGAGGAGAAAAAATTAAAAGTGAATATGTATTTAGTCTATCAATGTTTTTAAAAATAGTAGATCCAATTAATTAAATATTAAAATATTTTATGAAATAAAACATTTATTTGGCAATCATTTTTTCTAAAATGTATTTTAAATATTCATTAAAATATAGTAAACAAAATACTGTATAAATATAAAGATTATATTTATATATCATTAATATTTAAAATCATTCATCATAATATCTAAAATCAGTTTTTGTTGTTTTGTTTTTTTACTATTAAAGTAATTTCTTATTTTAAGTTATGAATAAATATATTAAATAATTATTAAATATATTAAATTGTTTTGTATTTAAATATAGGATTACAATATATAAACAAACATTTTCTCCATAGTAAATAAAATATACATGTATTTATATGAAGTAATGTATCTGTTTTTGTTTTATGTAAAGCAAGAAATTAATACATTTAAAGGAAAAATATTACAAAATGTATTTGTTTTACTTTAAAACAAATTACATTTATACAAAATACATATTTTATTTTATTACAAAAAAAAAAAGCTAAATTTATTTGAAAGTGTTTTTGTTTTATTAAGTTACATTAAAATACATTTTAAAATCTTTAAAAGAATCCAAAAACAGTCAAAAAAAGTATTTTTTTATACAAATTTTTTTTTTTAAAGTATTTTTACTTTTTAATTCGTATTAAAGTGTGTGTTTGTTGGCAGGTCTCAGACTCTGGAAGTGGACAGTCCTTTAGAGAGAAGCGACAGTCTCAACTCAAGAAGTGTAAGAAGACGTTTCATTCCTCCTCTCTAACTCTAACATGATTGACACGTTTCTAAACGTTCGTTGTCTTTCTTCTCAGAGTTTCATGAAGCACAACAAAACATTCCACAAACTCTTCCCAGAGATCCCGGAGACTGAGGATCTGCTGCACGGTGAGAGACTGTACATTCGTGTGTGTGTGTGTGTGTGAGACTCGGCAGCAGCGGCGTGACACGTGTGTGTGTGTGTGTGTGTTTCAGCTTACGTGTGTGCGCTGCAGAAGGAAGTGCCTTACCACGGCCGTCTGTACATCAGCGACAGCAGCCTGTGCTTCTTCTCCTCCGTGCTGCTCAAAGACACCAAGGTGAGGAGCAGACCACGTGTGTGTGTGTGTGTGTGCTCAGAGCTGCCCTCTCAGCCCAGGATAACACCCCTCTGTGTGTGTGTTTCAGCTGGTCGTCCCCGTCTCCAGTGTGACCGTCCTGAAGAAGCAGAACACAGCGCTGCTCGTCCCAAACGCCATCTCTGTGCGGACCACAGACGGAGAGAAGGTCCGAGCCTCACACACTGTTGAGCATACTGTCCTCTGGAAAAAAAAAAAAAAAACGTTATGCTGATTAATGCCAATTAATACACTTATTATTATTTTTTTTGTGAAACATACCGATTAATGCTAATTATTAGAAGGAAAAAATGTTTTTAGTGATTTATTCCAATCAAAAAAAATAATTTTACTAATACATTTTGATTAATGCTAATTAATAAAATACATTAATAGTCAGATTTTTTTTTAAAGACATACGGACTGATGTTAATTACTAACAATTTATTTTAGATTTTATTTGTGAAACATACCAATTCTAATTATTAAAAAAAGTATTACAGTAATTTTTAGTGATTTAATAAAAAAAACAAAATTCTAATACAAATTGATGTTAATTAATTAAAACTATGTTTTAAGTGAAACATACCAGTTAACACACACACATCATTATATTTATATTAATTTTATGAAACATTCTGATTAATAATTGCAAAAAATGATGTAATTTAGTGAAATATATAAATATAAAATTTGTTTTATAAAAAATATTGCAATAACATACTCAAAAAAACAAAACTAAATGTTTCAACATGTTACATTTAATTCTTTCTTTTATAAGAGACAAAGCCTAAAAAAAATAAGTTTTAGATTGAAATGTGCATTTTTTTTTTCATTTTGAGAATGATTTTATTTATATTTTGAGTTTTTTTGACCTTTTTTTTTTTAATTTATTTTTTATTTTGAGTTTTCCTTGTATTGAAATCTGATTTTGTGTATTACTATTGAGAAAGACTTGTGTGTGTAGTAAACTGAAGGCTGGTTAACTGAACAGAAGACTCAGTGTTGTAAATGAATGTGTTTGTCCTCTGCAGTATTTGTTCGTGTCTCTGAGGAACAGAGAAGGCTGTTATAAGCTGCTGCGAGCCGTCTGTCCTCATCTGCTGGTGAGTGTGTGTGAGTGTGTGTGTGTGAGTGTGTGTTCATGTGTTTGACTCGCTCCTGACGCGTGGCGCTCTGCTCCTGACAGGACGGCAGTGCTAACAGCAGTCCTCTCCTGTCGTCGGCCGAGAACAGCTTCGATCAGGCCAAGCCGGTGGTAAGTGAGTCTCTGCGCTCGTCTGGATCTGATCTGATCCGTGCTGACACTAAACCTGCGTCTCTCCCAGCAGAGCTCCAGTCAGTCCAGTCTGGACGACTCGTACGAGCTGTGTCCCCCCGTCCAGCCGTCTGCGTCTCCGCTCGCTGCAGGTGCGTACACGCCGCTCTCGAACACCTCACCGCTGCCGGACTTACACAAGATGACGTGTGTGCTTCTGTGTTTCAGAAAACAGCCAGATTAAGAGCCAGCCGCAGACGCCAGACGAGAGCTCGAGCGAGGAATACACCGGTACGACACACTCTCACATCTGAAGGAGTCCGAGTGAGGACGCGTTTGATTGGCTGACCGTGTTTCTACTTCCTCTCTGCACAGGAAGCTCGTGGGTCTGGAGCGTGACGGACCGAGCGCGATCGCTCCTCATCCAAAGAGAAATCAGCAACCTCAACACCCTGCTGCTCATCTACTTGATCCTGTGAGTGTTCACGCTCTCAGCTGGAATGGGCTCCTTCATATACAGCTACACAGCAAATATTTACAGACATATAAATATTTAACAAAAATGTAAAAATGCAATACAAATGTTTTAAAATATTTATATATTTTTATAAAGTATTTTCCTAAAAGTCATTTATGAAATGTTTACTAAAAATTAAATAAAAATATTAAATAAAAAAATATATTATTTAATATTTATAAATTACGTAATATTTTCTTTTGTATTTTAGCATTTAGTATTATATCTAATATAATATTATAAATTATAGACAGTAACTAACAATACCATCTAAAATGTAAAATATTTACAAAAAGTGCTACACAAATATTTTAAAATATTTATACATTTTATAAAGTATTTTATGAAATGTTTACAAAAACAATTTAAAAAAAATTAAATAATAAAAAATATTTATTCATAAATTATGTGGTAATTTTTTTTGTATTTTAGCATTTAGAATCTAATATAATATTACTGTTACAAAAAAATATTAACATAAATAGTTACTAACAATACCATCTAAAATGTAAAATATTTGTGCTACACAAATATTACTACACAAGTATTTATATATTTGTATAAAGTATTTTCCTAAAAGTAATTTATGAAATGTTTACTAAAAATAATTTTAAAAATATTATTATAAATGATTATAACCTATGTAGTAATAATATTTAGTATTTTAGCATTTAGTATTATATCTAATATAATATTACTATTACAATAAACACAAACAAACACAAATAGTTAATAAAAATATCATGTAAAATTTTAAATATTAGCAAAATATATTTATAGAATATTTATAAAAATGTTTACTAGACATAGTTATGAAGTTTATCAAAATATTTAGTTAAAAAAAACGAATGTATTTACTAAAAACAAATATTTTTAGGAAAATATCTATATGTATTAAGTATTTACTAAATTATAAATGTTATACAAATATATACTAGAAGTAACAATAAAAATGGGCAATTATACGGAATTAAATAAAACGGAAAAAAATAACAAGAGAGTACACAGAAAAATTACAAATAAATATCAGAAAAATAAAAATAATGGTGTCAGGTAGAGGAATTTGTCGGTGGAACCTCTTAAAGCAAATGTTTTCAGTGTATAGGAAAGACTATAAATCGTCGAACCATGAAAAACTGGGAGATTTAAAATGAGACAAAGGCCAGAACGTTAACATACCTTGTGAACACATATATTTAAATCCGATGGGAGACCAAAAATAGCAATTAAGGGGCAATGTTCAAGAGAAATATTCAAAACTTTAGAAAAAGTATTTCAAATACACACATGGGTATAATCAGAATGATTACAAGTAACGTTAGCATCCACACCCGAAAAATAGCTTAATACTTTTACTGAACCTGTTGTCTACATAAGAGAATAGAAAGAGCTAGAGATGAAATCAACACCTCGTATATAATTGCATGTTACTAAAGAAGGCAAACTGGGTAGCCAGGTTTTCACACACACACAAATAATAAACTGCCCAATTGCTTCTCAAAACTAACTCAATGGCTTTTCGTGGGGTGAAATACTGGTAAAATACCAGTTTTTTGGTTTGGTTCCCACAGTAAGATTCACATTGCAGATGCTAAATAGAAACAACCAGCCGCAATGATGTTAAAGTATCCCAATTGTGCAGAAAAAGCCCTTCGGCAACACTGAAGACGCCAGACAATATTTATAGGATTCTTGGAGGAGGAGGCCAAGCGCTGCTGACATTATGCTCCATGACATTGGCACAGACTCTGTGTCATAAACAATCCTCGAGCTGCAAGAAACCATTAGTTCCCAAGAGCACCAGTTCCCAGGAAATCTACAGGCTGGATTAAACACGCGAACGCATAACATAAACACTAGAGGACGGCTGAAAGGCTAGTGTTGGAGAATGTAAATAAAACGCGTTTATTCTGTGGAGCCCTTAAAAAATAAGTGGTTGCCTAGCTTTGTTTCTTACAGGAGCCGAATATATACTTCTGTTACATTAATAATCAAGTATTACCAGTCCTGCCAGAACAGACTTAAATCTCTATATTGCTAAATCCATAGTATTAGTGACTACTATAAACTCAGTTGCTAGATTAAGTTCAGCGTGACTAGTTGTCAAAATATTAGTAGTCTCCAGGCAGACGAGTCTCATCTTGCAGCTGTAAGGGAATGCTATTGTTGTGATGAGACGCCCTGATGCTAACTGTACGCCGAGATCATTTTGACGTGTTTTTGTCTTGTTTAGGGTGTTTCTGCTTTTGTTGTCGTCTGGCTATATCGGCCTTCGTATCGTGGCCTTAGAAGAGCAGCTGACGTCTCTTGGAGCGCTTCCCGAATACACCTTGCAAAGCGGGTAAATGGTGTCTTGTTACATTGAGATTTGTGCATGTGTGAACCCCAAAGCAGCATCAGGAAATAATGCATTTTTGTTGTTCGTTCAGGTACAAAGAAACGTAAGAGATCTCATCCATCAGGACTTTGGAAAGAACCACCAAAAAAACTGTTTTTAAAGAGCCACCGGCCGCTGCAGGGAATGCTGGGAAGGACCTTTGTTTGCATATGCGCCAGCTCCCGAACTCTCGAACTGAACTTCTTCTCTGTGCCAAGAAAACCACCAAAGGGCAAGTGCTTACGAGATGCTGGTGTTGACGAAACCCGGGCATGTCTTCCCTCGCAGCCGTTCGGTTCGTGTTTGCTCTGCAGCAACTCGACCAGAACCAACCAAAGACAACCGGTTTGTCTCGGAGGACTCACAAAGGACAACAAAAACTAATTACTTCTGTGGGAAATCATTTCGTTGGCTATTACTCATCGCATTGACCTTTTACAACAATCAAAAAAAACATTTGCGAAGAACTCATTTTGATTTTCTTCCTAACTTGCGTATTTTTGATGACTGTCTTGTTCATCAGTCTTTCGGTTTCCTCCTTCCTCTTTTAAGTTTTTTTTCGTACAAGGGTTGCGCTATTACTGGTTTTCGGTTTAATGGTTAAAAAAAAACTTAAGCTAGCTAAACAACGCTTACTCCTTTGTACCACTTTTACGATCACCAAAAATAGTCGCAAATAATTTTGTCATAAGATTTTGCGATATTACTGGTTTGGGTTCAACGATAAAAATAGCTATGCTAGCTAGCCAACTCTTACTTATTGAAACACCTTTGTTTGACCATCAAAAGATGTCGCAAATAACCTTCATCCATTTTCTTTTGTCCCAAGTTACGTATTTTTGATGGCTTGCTTTATCTTGGTCTTCTTTCGGTTTCATTCTTCCTCCTTTGTTGTATAAGGGCTTGTGATATTCCTGGTTTCATTTTAACGATAAAAAAGAGCTAAGCTAGCTAGCCAACCCAAAATCATAGCAGCGTCTTCAATTGACCATTTACGACCATTAAAAAAAAAAAAAAAAAAAGACGAATATTGTTGTATAAGGGGTTGCGATATTACTGGTTTTGGTTTAACGGTAAAAAAAAAAGAGCTAAGCTAGCTAGCCAGCCCTTCGTATTATTGTATGTATAGTCTATGCACAAGAAATGTTCAGATCAGGTATTTAACAAGTTTTTGTAACATTTCTTTTGTCTTTTAATACTCTAAAAAGGAGACGAAGTAGACGACATGTAGGTCTTTTCGTATTCCAAATTTAAAAAAAATTAAAAAAAAAAAAAAAGATTGTATTGTAGAAGAAGAAGAAGAAGAAGAAGAAGAAGAAGAAGAAGAAGAAGAAGATGGATGTGGTATTGTTAAACGTCTGATTTGTGGCTATAGCCAAGCATGCATGTTTGCGCAAACCCAAATGGAGCGATTCCATTCAGGACACATAACGAGACATATAGCGATACTTGATGAAAATAACATGGTCCAAAAAATGCATGATTTTGTGTGTGTGTGTGTGTGTATGTGTGTTCAAATGTTGCAATATGTTCAAGAGATGAGACGTTTAGCAGTTCGATTGCACTTTATAGTGTGGGGGCGCTCTCCAGTCCTAAAGGGGGCGCTATATTGGGGATCTGGGGCATTGGATGGTGCTAAGAACCTCTCGCTCAGGGCTGGGACTGACTTGCAATGCATCATGGGATTGCTGCACCTCAATTTAACTGCAAATGCTGATGGAGTAAACATGGATGGACTGCAGATTTCCTGGGAATTTCTTGCGCGAATGCATGCATGCTTTCCCTAAAATGGAGATCCCTTGTGAGACTGATCCGTGTTAAAATGGATTTGCACAATTCATCCGGTCGCCGGGCCTCAAAGTCCCCTGAACAACTGTCTAATAACCACAATGCAAGAATCCCAACTTTTAATAATTGGTTTATATTGCACTATTGAAGTGTCGTTGTTTTTGTATCAATATGTTGGTAAACATCTTGTTTGGTATATTTATTGCCTAATGTGTAATTCAAAGTGGTCTCTGTGAGACTGTTTTTGGCATTGTTTGAATAAATCAACTGCTAAGGAAATGCAGCGTTTCCGATGTTTATTTGGCTCTCTGTAAGCCTAATCTATATTTACCACTAACAGAATTTGTTTATGTGACTTTCAGGATGTCCATCTTTTGTTACAGACAGGCATAATCACTTTTTCCCCCCTTGACTCTAAAATATGAAAAGGCAACTCAGTGAAGGTTAGAAATGAAAGTGAAAATGCATTGAGTGTAATGCATATTCATAATTCAATATTACCATTTTTATGTCTCCATGTTGACTGTTGTTAATTTCCCGCATGTTTTGGACCCATTAAAAGAACCGGTTCACAAGAGTGATTCGTTCAGAAACGAATCCTCATGTTAGCGCTATATGTTTGGATTCACTTAAAAAGAACCATTCAAAAGAGTCAGTTCAGAAACGAATCTTCACTGTAGAGCTATATGTTTGGATTCACTTAAAAAGAACCGCTTCAAAAGAGTCATTAGTTCAGAAACGAATCTTCACGGTAACGCTATGTTTGGATTCACATAAAAAGAACCGATTCAAAAGAGTCATTAGTTCAGGAATCAATTTTCACTGGCTTCTCTTTTCTTTTTTACAATTATAGACATACATTCACAACAAATACAAACCAACCAAAAGGAAAACAAATAAATGAACGCCTTACAAAGACACAATACAGAAACACATAGTTTTAAGATTGACAGAACTTTACTTTGGATACTTGTCGGAATCAACTTAGAACCAGCAAACTTTTGCTAATGGATGTGAAATTTAGCGAGCAGGAAACAAACGTATTATGCACATTTTCCCTGTATTCTTTTTTGAGTAGTCAAACAATCTAAAGAAAGCTTTAAAAACAAATTAATGAAGTCTTCTTCAGAAGAATCACAAACAATGCAATTCACTTCAATGACAGACTTATATTTTAAGGGTAAGATTTATGAATTATCTTAAATGTTATAATCGTCGCTCTGTTTGGATTCACTAAAAAGAACCGATTCATACGAGTCATGAGTTCAAGAATCAACTTTAATTGTTTCGCGCTGTCAGTTAGTTGCTGTTGATGCCGTGGCATTTCACAGAAACATTCAACTCCATGAAAATGTATTTTGTTCCTTGCATGTGTTCAAATCTGTCAGCACCTATCGTTTTTATGAGCCCGTCAAATCCGTTCAAGTCTCCATACTCTCAAAACTGATTTGCATGTTAATCTGGTAAGTTTTTAAAACATCCGAGCAAGGTGTGCACAAATAGAAGAGACCTGGAGGAAACCAAGAACACGTGACCACGTGTTGTCTGCGCGTTCACGCGAAGAGAGAGAGTCTCATTCCCATCGTGACAGAAAAATCCCACACTGGTGATCTAATCGCCATCTTAAGGGAATAACTTGAATAACGTGTCATATTTCTCTCTTCAGTGAGTCTGGGAAAGCAAGTCGCTGCATGACCCGTTATTTAGGAATTGGCATCTGTAGAGTAAATACAGCTTTAAGGTTACTGTGCTCGAGATCAGCAGAGTTCTCCAGATTTCTTCACGAAGAGACCGTTCTAACGCTGGAGAAAAGGTAAGAGTTTTGTCTGTCGTTGGAGATTCGCATTGCTTATTCTTATGTTGTTGGTTGTTTAATTGAGAAGGTTAAATGAAAAGTGAATTCAAAAATAGAACATTGATATCATTTATCTGCGCTGATGTAATTCAAAACCTCATCGAGAGATAATTAACAGCATGCTCTGGCTTTGCTCTGCCAACAAATGAAGCTAAAGCATCATAGAAAAAGATGCGTGACTTTTCAAAGTCTTGGAATACAAAGGATGCTTTGAAGTGATGGCATTTTGGGCTCACTAAAGAACTTTTTAGTGAACTAGAAAAAAAAAATTGACTTTTTCATTTCACACGTCATTCTGACTTTTGCACAATAAACGTGCAAATCTGAGAAGTCAGAATATAAACTCAAGATAGTCTTTTATTCGAATAAGAATGGGACTTTACAACTTTATATCTTGCAATTCGCAATGGCGTGAAAAAAAGTCAGAATTGCAAGATATAAACTCGTAATTGTGAGAATCTCAGAATTGCAAGGTATTCACATGCAAATATGAGAAAAAAAATAATATTTTAATCTGCAAAAATAAAAAGTCAGAACTGCAAGATATAAGCATGCAATTGTGAGGGAAAAAAAAAGTTTGTTTCAAGATATAAATTCGCAATTGTGAGAAAAAAAGGAAGAGAGACAGAATTGCAAGATATACACTATATATATATATATATATATATATATATATATATAGATATAGATATATATAGATATAGATATATATAGATATAGATATATATAGATATATATAGATATATTGGGAGTTTGTATCCCACTATTCTGAATTTATTTCTCGCAATACTGACTTATATCAGAAATTCAGTGTTAGTCAAGAATCTAACTACTTTGGTTTTCCTCACTGATTTTGGTTTCACATCAACTTTTTCCATTTCATGAAGATGTCCAACTGCACCCTCCAAATCTACCCCATCGTCGAGGACCTACAAAAAGCCACTTCCATTCCCACCTTCATCTTCGGGGTCCTGGGGAACATCTACGTCTTGGTGATGTTCTGCCGCCGTCCCAGAGCAAAATGGACCTACATGAACATCTACATCACCAACATGGCCATCGCCGACGGTACTCTTTTGATGACCATGCCCGTTAAGATTCATTACTACAGCAGGCCATTGGAAAAGCATTTAAAGGGGCTGTGTAATTTTGTTTTGTGGGTTTATTACGTCAACATGTATGTGAGTATCTTCCTGATCACGGCCATAAGCGTGGTGCGGTACGTGGCCATCAAGTATCCCATGAAGGCCAGGAGTATCTTCTCTTGCAAGAAAGCTCTGGTGGTTTGCGCGCTCATATGGTTCATCATTCTCGCCATCAGTCCGATTTACTTCATTTCCGACTCCGATAACGACAAGACCATGTGCTTCCAGAGGGTCAAGAGCACATTGTCGCTGATTTTCGTATTATTGTTGATCATCGTCGGGTTCCTCGTGCCGTTCCTCATCATGATGTTCTGCTCCATTACAGTCGTTTGCACTTTAAGGAAACAGTTGGACATCGGAACGCGTTCGGAGAAGATCCAGTGCATGTTTATCATGGTGGCCAATTTAATTGTTTTCGTTGTATGCTTTCTCCCCGTCCACTTGGGTTACATCGTTAAATACATCGTGCAAAACAAGTATGAAAACTTAGTAGATAATGACAGCTGTCACTATAAACTGGTCGCGCACAACTTCCTGCACATTGCTATTTTCCTCTCCAATATGAACTGCGGTTTGGACTGCTTTTGCTATTTTTTCGCAACCAAAACATCGTGGAATATGTGCTGCATGAAAGACACTGACAAGACAGAAGGTGAATGTGATAACAACACGGTTTCGGATGCAGTTAGCACTCCTACATAAACTTTTTTTGACTTTTTTTTTTTATTATGTGGTTGCTTTTTGAACTTTGTATACACTCTGTTCTCAAAAAAAATTTACAGTATTAAACAAGGCTTTTGCATTATTCAAAAAACCTACAATGCTAACTATGATTGTACTATAATCTGTACAATAAGTAGACTAGTAATAAATGTTTATATTTCTACTCTGATGTCTTGAGTTCATTGGTCCTCTTGTGATCTCCTTGTAGGATTTGTTTTCGTGGACATGGTGGCTGGTCCTGCTAATGAGTAACTACTGTTTTCCAAAACAAAGCTGTTTTCCAACAGGCATTGATGTGCGCCTTGAATTTCACTGGAGCACATTGCTGAAATATTTGAGCCCTAATACAACAAAAACCTACTTTACATAACTCAAAAACATTGAAAACATATTTATAAGAATCATGTTTTACTAAGATATTGTTTAAAGGCGCAATATGTAATTTTTGTGCTTTAAAAATAGCAGAAATCACTATGTCTATGTTATATAAATTTTTTTAGTTGTGTACTTACATTATGCCCGACAGTTTCCACGAACTTTCAAATCCGGAGAAAAGTATAGTTTAATTAGAAGACACGGCACGTTTCTTTATTACCGTTTTGTCGCCCGTCTATGGCGTCATATAAACTTTGACCCCTCTAGTTTATCTAACTTCCTGCGGAACCGCCAAATACAAAGGTGAACAGAAACAAAGACGAGACGAAGAAGAAAAAGTAGTAGCTAGCCGAGACTATTATATATTATATTTATATTGTTTATATTCGTATTTATACCTCAATCAATAACTTAGTTATGGATCATGATTATGCTTTGCCTGCACGTTCTGTGAAGCGCAAACGCACGGGTGAAATAAATGACCCGAGACGGTTTTGGGACAAGATAAGAAACAAGACACGGGTAAATATTGGAGTTGCATTTCCAAGATAGAGAGAGCTTTGTGACAAGCTGAAACTACAGAGAGATGCCGAACTCGCTTGCATTCTGATAAACAGGTATGCATCCATTCAGCTAACTTTATCTATCCGTATATTTTGTGAAACGATGATGTCTTGTGTAAAACGCAGACAGACTAGCTCTCAGGTATATTATAATCAATGTAAATCTAGCTGGATAAAGTAGCTTAGTAGTTCTTATACTACACGTTCTGTCATGATGATTTATGACTTTGACCTTTGACCTTTTGACAGGTTGAACTTCCGGTAACCTTATGATGGATGGGCGGAACTTTCCGACTTCAAGGGTTAACCTATGACCTTTGCAAGCATCGATCATGCGGTTTTGACAGAAAGTTTTACCCTATTGACCTAGTTAGTTCTAAATCATGGTTTTGACGGCTAGTTTAAACGGAAGATGAAAGACTCCTCACGCATCGATCATGTGGTTTTGACAGAAAGTTTTACCCTATTGACCGTTAGCTTGTTTGAAGTCTGTGCCAGATAACTTGTTTGAAGTTTGTGTCAGTTAGGTTGTTTGAACTCTGTGTCAGTTAGTTTGTTTGAAGTTTATCACAGTTATACGGTTATGTGTGTGTGGTTATACGGCTTCTCCCCCTCCCATTACGTTTATGAGCGGTGTATAAATGGGGTCTGTGTGTTCTACATTTATATATATAAAACATCCTATAATTTATATATATAAAACAATTAAAGATTGAAAAACATTTCAGTTATATAATTTATATGATCTAAAACACATTTTAATTATTTCACATTTATATATAAAACATTATATAATTTATATAATCTACAACACATTTTAATTATTTCACATTTATATATATATAAAACATTATATAATTTATATAATATACATAATCTAAAAACAATTTAACTAAGGTTGAAAAAACATTCCGTTCTTTTAAAAAAAAGGTTATAAATTAAACCGTATAAAAAAATATACTGAAACCGACTGTTTCAGATAAAACAAGATCTTTTTTTTCTTTTTTCTTTTTTTAGAGAGCAGGAAAGAGATGTTTTCACATCACCTTCCTGACCTGCAAGTATTCACAGCGTCTTCGTTTGCACGCTACACTTCACTTTCTTTCGAATTTACTAACCAATCATAATATCTTCAAAGCCATTTTTAATTAAAACCAAACGTATCTCACACGGGAGTACCATGATTTTGACAGTTTTCTGACGGTTCACCTATGAATTACGGCTGGTGCGCGTCTAGCATCTCTTGTACCCCCTTTCTCTCTCTCCCTCTCTCTCCCTCTAATGCCTGTGTACACACATTCGTCTCCAAGTCTCATTTTCTTCTTTTAATGAATATAAACACATTATACATTCACAAACAATATAAAACAAAACATTTACATTAGTTTTGTTCATCACTAAAAATATACATTTTACCAGGATCGGGGAAAAAATATATAATTGAACAGAATGAAGAATATGGTCTATTGAGGAACCCGGACGTGTCATTGACACAATTCAGTTAAATTCATTTCACATTATTTGTTGCAAGACATTTTCTATATTATATTTAAAACCTTTTATATCCATCTTTACATCATATCTTTTTCAAAAAGCTGTTTAATTATTTATTTTAACCGTACACCTACAGTACCACCATACAATAAAATGCTGCATGCACGTACACTTTTAAGCGATCTGAATTATGACTAGCCTATAAATTTCATCATAAGCCACACGTACCTTGTTATATCACTATAATATCCACGGCGCTATACAAATTTGTATTCTGATAAACCATATAAACAAGCGGACATACGCGTGGACATATCAAGTTAAAAAAGAGACTTATCTCTATTTTAAACAATATTAAATTATATATGACGGCATGTTACTAAACCGGAACATACATTTTAAACAAGTATTCATCCTTTTTATAAAACACATCGCAGTAACAGACATGTTACTAAACCAAAACAAATAATTTTATCATACATTTTTTTTAATCATGTGTTCAACCAATACTTATACAACATATACAAACACGTTTTAAACATATTTTAAACAAAAACTAATCATAAACGCAGCCTTCTCAAAATTACAGACATGTACAATCATGCTGATCACATATTATGGATATTCCGACTTTTAGCCACTAATACGTTTTAGGATATTGAAAAACACCAACGTCTGAGGGCTGCCAAAATATCTCCAGTCCCCAAAACCCACTCAGACTCCACGGGTTAAAGAATATGAAAATAAATAATTATATAATGACATCGGGCTACTAAAGCAATTCATTAAACAAAAAAAAGGTATTCAACATTTAAGATAATCAAACTTATAAAACACACCATACTCTTCTTTTTTTTAAGAGATAACTTATTTTAAATGTGATAGCATAGTATATATACAATAAACATTTCTGATGATACGTATACAAATTTATCCCTTACATTTTTAGACCGGTGAGAGATGTCCAAACATGAATGAAATATCCCCAAAATAAAATAATACGACTTAAAAAATAAAATAAAAATGATTAAATCATAAACAGAATCTCACAGGTCTTCGTAGTGAAATGTATGTGAGACCTGAGGGGCTGCTTCACACACACCCCGCGCAGGCGAGGGTGGAGTTCCAGACCGCATGATCTAAGTGTACATTAGAATGGATAGAATGGTGTACATAGAATGGTGTACATTATTTCAAAGCTAACATTAATGTAATGTTTTTTAAAAATCAGTACCCCCCGGTACATCTGATGTCCGTTGATTCTTAATTCAACAAAATGATGATATGTATTACCTAAAATATTTTATATAATATTATATAATAAAAAAATATTTATATCATATTATATCATATCATATATATGATTATATTATATTAGATGCGTCATGCATTAATCACTTTAGATTCTTTAAAGTTCTTATTTTTAGCACCATCTTCAAAGTTTTCATACCATCTCTCTCTCTCTCTCTCTCCCTCACACACACTCTCTCTCTCTCCCTCTCTCTCCCTCTCACACACACACACACACACACACACACTCTCTCTCTCTCCCTCTCTCCCCCTCTCTCTCTCTCTCTCTCTCTCTCTCACACACACACACACACACACAATATGAAACATGATGCCAAAGTCTTTCTGTATGTTTTAAAAATAAAAACTAAAAAATATTGATTTAGCTTTAAATCTATACTGAGGAGCTCGTTTGTTTGTCACAGTATAGACTGTGAAGTTTAGATGAAGTTGTTTTATCTTTTAGAAGAAAGACCCTCGATGGTATTCAACCATTAAAGATGGTTCAGGAAAGACCCACACGTCCTAGAGATGTAATTTATGTGCGTTGCTACGGTCGTAAACCTTTCACATATCCACGGTACTTTCAGACACAGAGCAGGAAAGACATTTGCAGGCCCTCTGCTTAGCCGTCCCAAAATACCTCCATTTAAAAGCAAAAATATTAAAATGACCGCCTGTACATCTAACAGGCTGTAGTTCTATTTTATATGTTTTGTATTAAAAGTACTTACTTTTGTATTTAAATCCTTATTTAAAACAATATATTTAACCGACAGTATCCCCCCAACGTGTTTTCCATCAGTTGTTTGCCCTTCAGCCTTATTACGTAGTGCTTTTCATTTAGCCTACTGTAAGATCCCTTTACAATAGTCTAATGAAAGTTAACTTTTCTTAAAGTTTATAGTTGTATTTTACTGTATCCCCATCCTTCTATCCTGTAGATTGTATGCGTACTGTAAAATAACAAATATACATCTTGCTTAAAGTCACTAAAATAATTACACCTACAATTTGAAACGTGTTTAAACACATTGTGTGTCACTAAAGCAAGGCACACCGTCTATAGTCTTATTTATTTTTTTATAACGCGATGACCGGCATCGTCTCTTCATATAATTTATCCACCCGAGTGCTTTTCTCACACGAGTAGAAAACTCTTTCTCTTTGGATATGTTTGGCAGAAACATAATTTCTACATCAGAAATTTTTTTAAATGTACGACTGAACTTTTCTCATTCGACAGAAATACTATTTTCAAATTATTTACCCGGCCTATAACACTCGGTGTAAATGTTCTTACCTAGAACAGAAAACATAAACTTTGACTGTTTTGTAGATGCCAACAGATTATGTGAAGGGTGTTTCACATCTAAGAATCACAATGTTTTGTAAATCACATTTTTCTTACACCTCGAGATTTAGCCGTATCAAGATTTTGGACGGACGTTCGCAATTTGTTTGTCGGACCGTACGTTTTTATGCAATCTTTGTGCGGCGTCATCGTAATAGGAATAAATGAAAATTAAGAAATTAAGTTACAGTTTTTCTCTTTGAGATATTTATTTTAGCTCAACTTTGTGTCTGTCCAAAAGTGTGATCGCATGAAGCATCGAAGCAAAAATTAAGTCTAGCTGTTTTACACTTAAAACTATTACAACCTAAACAAATCAAACGGTACACTCGTTAAAGTTTCCACACTCTTGTGAGATACATTTTATCCATAACCTTTTGTGTATTCGAGCGACCAAATCACTAAGAAAGAGAGTATAGTGAGAAAACAATTCAGAATACAATTGTTAAAGTATTTTATTTTTGTTAAATGTTGATTTGTAAATGATATTTTTATTATTCCGTTAGATTTAGTCATCGTGTTCGGATAGCCGATGACACAATTCACATTTTTATTTTTAAGACTCCTGTAAGTCCATGCTAACTCTGGCGTGGGAAAGAGAGCGGGGTGAGCGCATTCTATTCATTTAAGAAAAATTATTAAACATTTCCCCCCGAACATTTCTATTATTTTGACATAACACGACACGACGACATTAAAGAATGTTATCAGTTCCTACGGCCATCTTCTTCGATTCAAATAAAGCAACATCTCTTGTGTACGTGTGTATGTGCTAAACATCTTTGCTTCTCCACTTCTCCAGATTTGTTAGATGGGCTACCGTTGTAATACAAACACATTTGAGAACTACGACGTTCTCACTTTTGTAACGGTTATAGAAAAATGCCGTACACACTTTTGCAATTCATAATTCAGTGATTTTAGCTGTAATGATCACATAAGACAAAAATTGTCAATGTGTGACTCGTAAACATGTATAATTTTATTTATTTATTTTTACTAGAGATAGTCGACCGATCTGTTGACACGTTGTTTTGCAGTTTTCTGATGAAGAGTTTTCCCTGACTGCGGTCAAACATACACTGCCTGTGCATAGGAATTTTACAGCATGACAATATTGCCCCTACATCGAGAGCTCTTGTTCATATAGCGATGACCGTATTCACATTGTTTCAGCATTTGCCGCTTGACATTAAAGAGTAGGCCTATGCGTACTCCCCTTTGGTCGTAAGCATTATCATCTACCGTGCGCTGAGATGTTTCTGCTTTGTCCACTTTTGACGGATTTGCTAGAGGGACTATATCACCTTGTTGTAACGTGATTACGTTTAAGATCCATAAGATTGCACTACATTCACCTGAAAAGGTTATACTCTTTTATACAGGAAATGTGTATCAGAATAACAATTACCTAATAGTGAAATCCACTCTTCTAAACTATTGTGAAACTTTTAATGTTGATCCGGCCCACCAGCCGTGTATCTTTTTCATTGTTTTTAGATAAAGACTGTTCTCAGAGTTTGGTCAAACAGACAAAAACATGAACAAAATAGAGTACAAGATGATTAAATGATTGTCAAGAGAGTGTTTAAACTGAGATTGTGATGCACTTTAGAGCTTTTTCTGGTCTACCTGTGTCACAAAGACAAATAATAGCCACTACCTCGACTTTTAAAATGAGTCTTACCATCTTCTGTTATGACTGTCACACTTAATACAAACCCATCTACTACACTAAAGTTAGACATTAAAAATCATGGATGTCGTGGATGTGGTATTTTCATCGTATGCATCTCTAAACAGTACTTCAATAAATAAACCGCTGTTGATAAGTCGTTCATTTAAGTGAGAGGCGGGATGATTTTGACCGTTTAAGTCATTCATCGTGCTTAAGGTCTGATTTGGAAACCGCGCTACGACTGGAACTGCGCATTGTCGCGTCTAAATGACCGTTCTTCTTTAAGAAAACACGAGGCGAGCAGTTTATGACATCTATTAATTCACTTCATTTTTTCACCACCACAAAATGTTTTGTTTAGCATACATGTTAGTTTTAGTCAGTTACATAGACGTCACGCATGAAGTTTATAGTTATTTTAAATAATTATGATGGAGTTACAGGTTTAGGTTAGTGGGGTGCCTGTAAGCGGTGAAAACTTCGAGCATCGGAGATGACGGTGTTACTCAAATCGCACATAGCGTTATCTTTTAACAAAAACTGTCGTATTACGCGTTACTAAGACAAAATCTGTAACAGCGTTCATCAATATGTTGAAATGAAAATAAACACACAAAACGTTATAATGACCGTGAGTTCAATATAGCCTAACACCGCATTGTCAAATGTTTGTTCTAACGCTTTCGCCCAAAAATTGCTAAATTTCTTAACGGGCGCTAGAGCGAACTGTAAACCACACACTTTCTCATCGCATTACGCTAAGAAACTGCACATGGTTAAAGCTATTACACCATAAACTGTCTAAAGTTGTTAATGTACAAGCACAGTAAACTATTTCTACAAAAAAAATATCACTGCACTACTGTTTTTGCATATAATACATCGTTCAACAATACTTTTGCACACTCATTCGACTGTATTTATTACGTTCCTGCTGTTCATAATGTATATATAATCCTTCATTGCTCTGTTCATCATGTACATACGATCCCTACATTGCATTCATATTTATATTCTGTATATACTCTGATCAATATCGTACGTATATTGCAAGTACACTTTATATTCTGTATAGCTTTACTTACTCTGCACTTTTATGTATATAAAACACTATATTCTTGCACTTCTGGTGAGATGCTAACTGCATTTTATTAGCTCTGTACTTGTACTCTGCATAATGACAATAAAGTTGAATCTAATCTAAACAAGTACAATCGTACGCTTCCAGGACTTTGCAAATTCTTTCTGTTTAAATGAGTTTAAACGGACTTTCGCATTCTTATCTTATTTTCACCAACTAAGCGATATTCCTAGGCCTCGCGGATTGTTTTCTAGTTTTGGCCCTCAACCTCTTTGTTCATACGTCGCGATATCTCTGTGAATTTGCTCGATTTCATAAAATATCTTTTACGTTATATCATTATACTATCCTAGTTTATATCAGATACAAGTGTGTTTCTTCATATTTCTCTTACATCTACCCCCGTTTGAGTATCCGCAACAGTATACTCATTGTAATGTGCTAAATCATTAAAATCCAAAATATGAACTCTGAGAAAGAATATCCGGTGAAAGGATTCAAACTTTTATTTCAACAAAACAGTGTTGAATTTACAATGAAGTAATGAAGAAAGTGATCAAATTGTTATTACAAACAATAGGGATGACATGACATCACAAGTTATCTAGCCAGAAAAGAAAATCTCGGCAGGCCCTCAAGTTTTGTTCTACTATGAAATTGACGACGGTTTCAATAATTTCATGTATGGCGAAACCATAATGTTTAGCGACTAACATCACACACAAATCCGTTATGCACGTACACAGACAGAGAGTCTCGTTAATGTACATCTCGTCGCTACATTCGGCCGTCACATACAGAATTTGTCTGGTCGTTACACAAATCGGCGCCTTGCTGGTCGTATACAAGCTCGTCAAATCGGGCCACGGATTATTTTTCAGTCTTCTTACAACGTCCATTTCTTTCTTGAGATTTGTTACGCGCTTGGAATCCGTCGTAAAATCATGATTCGGATCAGATGCATCGTCTGTGATTTTACGCATCAGATCAACCATTTGCTCTCTGTAACATTGTTTAAACATAGAGTCTATGTTGGCTTTTACAGGACACATATTTCCCTCGACACAGCCGCACTCCACTCGATCATCCGCAGCAGCGCTGGTAGTGGCGGACATCCTTTTCAGAATTTGTTCCAAGACGTAAACCGAGCGTCTTAAAATCCACGACGATCCAGTGTTTTTTAAAATCCACGACGATCCAGATGAAAAATGAGAGAATGCCTCAGTTTCAGACAAATTTGATCGTTGAAGCCGATTTTGTCAGTCCATGTAGATACTGACAGATACTCCGTCGACCGCGCTGTAAAAACCCTTGTTCGCGGATCATAAGAAAACCTGCGATAACTGCAGAGTTTATGAGGTCAGCCGCTCACAGGGGATAAAGACTAGCCGTAGTCACGAGGAAGTAGCGGTGGATCTTTTGTACATTCAACCAAAAAATGGGTTGTGGGTGTTGCGCTCAAAAAGCGGAGGAGGGTGAAGGGCCCTGGTTAGGGGTTTGACTTTCGAGAAATATGAAGAAACACACTTGTATCTGATATAAACTAGGATAGTATAATGATATAACGTAAAAGATATTTTATGAAATCGAGCAAATTCACAGAGATATCGCGACGTATGAACAAAGAGGTTGAGGGCCAAAACTAGAAAACAATCCGCGAGGCCTAGGAATATCGCTTAGTTGGTGAAAATAAGATAAGAATGCGAAAGTCCGTTTAAACTCATTTAAACAGAAAGAATTTGCAAAGTCCTGGAAGCGTACGATTGTACTTGTTTAGATTAGATTCAACTTTATTGTCATTATGCAGAGTACAAGTACAGAGCTAATAAAATGCAGTTAGCATCTCACCAGAAGTGCAAGAATATAGTGTTTTATATACATAAAAGTGCAGAGTAAGTAAAGCTATACAGAATATAAAGTGTACTTGCAATATACGTACGATATTGATCAGAGTATATACAGAATATAAATATGAATGCAATGTAGGGATCGTATGTACATGATGAACAGAGCAATGAAGGATTATATATACATTATGAACAGCAGGAACGTAATAAATACAGTCGAATGAGTGTGCAAAAGTATTGTTGAACGATGTATTATATGCAAAAACAGTAGTGCAGTGATATTTTTTTTGTAGAAATAGTTTACTGTGCTTGTACATTAACAACTTTAGACAGTTTATGGTGTAATAGCTTTAACCATGTGCAGTTTCTTAGCGTAATGCGATGAGAAAGTGTGTGGTTTACAGTTCGCTCTAGCGCCCGTTAAGAAATTTAGCAATTTTTGGGCGAAAGCGTTAGAACAAACATTTGACAATGCGGTGTTAGGCTATATTGAACTCACGGTCATTATAACGTTTTGTGTGTTTATTTTCATTTCAACATATTGATGAACGCTGTTACAGATTTTGTCTTAGTAACGCGTAATACGACAGTTTTTGTTAAAAGATAACGCTATGTGCGATTTGAGTAACACCGTCATCTCCGATGCTCGAAGTTTTCACCGCTTACAGGCACCCCACTAACCTAAACCTGTAACTCCATCATAATTATTTAAAATAACTATAAACTTCATGCGTGACGTCTATGTAACTGACTAAAACTAACATGTATGCTAAACAAAACATTTTGTGGTGGTGAAAAAATGAAGTGAATTAATAGATGTCATAAACTGCTCGCCTCGTGTTTTCTTAAAGAAGAACGGTCATTTAGACGCGACAATGCGCAGTTCCAGTCGTAGCGCGGTTTCCAAATCAGACCTTAAGCACGATGAATGACTTAAACGGTCAAAATCATCCCGCCTCTCACTTAAATGAACGACTTATCAACAGCGGTTTATTTATTGAAGTACTGTTTAGAGATGCATACGATGAAAATACCACATCCACGACATCCATGATTTTTAATGTCTAACTTTAGTGTAGTAGATGGGTTTGTATTAAGTGTGACAGTCATAACAGAAGATGGTAAGACTCATTTTAAAAGTCGAGGTAGTGGCTATTATTTGTCTTTGTGACACAGGTAGACCAGAAAAAGCTCTAAAGTGCATCACAATCTCAGTTTAAACACTCTCTTGACAATCATTTAATCATCTTGTACTCTATTTTGTTCATGTTTTTGTCTGTTTGACCAAACTCTGAGAACAGTCTTTATCTAAAAACAATGAAAAAGATACACGGCTGGTGGGCCGGATCAACATTAAAAGTTTCACAATAGTTTAGAAGAGTGGATTTCACTATTAGGTAATTGTTATTCTGATACACATTTCCTGTATAAAAGAGTATAACCTTTTCAGGTGAATGTAGTGCAATCTTATGGATCTTAAACGTAATCACGTTACAACAAGGTGATATAGTCCCTCTAGCAAATCCGTCAAAAGTGGACAAAGCAGAAACATCTCAGCGCACGGTAGATGATAATGCTTACGACCAAAGGGGAGTACGCATAGGCCTACTCTTTAATGTCAAGCGGCAAATGCTGAAACAATGTGAATACGGTCATCGCTATATGAACAAGAGCTCTCGATGTAGGGGCAATATTGTCATGCTGTAAAATTCCTATGCACAGGCAGTGTATGTTTGACCGCAGTCAGGGAAAACTCTTCATCAGAAAACTGCAAAACAACGTGTCAACAGATCGGTCGACTATCTCTAGTAAAAATAAATAAATAAAATTATACATGTTTACGAGTCACACATTGACAATTTTTGTCTTATGTGATCATTACAGCTAAAATCACTGAATTATGAATTGCAAAAGTGTGTACGGCATTTTTCTATAACCGTTACAAAAGTGAGAACGTCGTAGTTCTCAAATGTGTTTGTATTACAACGGTAGCCCATCTAACAAATCTGGAGAAGTGGAGAAGCAAAGATGTTTAGCACATAGACACGTACACAAGAGATGTTGCTTTATTTGAATCGAAGAAGATGGCCGTAGGAACTGATAACATTCTTTAATGTCGTCGTGTCGTGTTATGTCAAAATAATAGAAATGTTCGGGGGGAAATGTTTAATAATTTTTCTTAAATGAATAGAATGCGCTCACCCCGCTCTCTTTCCCACGCCAGAGTTAGCATGGACTTACAGGAGTCTTAAAAATAAAAATGTGAATTGTGTCATCGGCTATCCGAACACGATGACTAAATCTAACGGAATAATAAAAATATCATTTACAAATCAACATTTAACAAAAATAAAATACTTTAACAATTGTATTCTGAATTGTTTTCTCACTATACTCTCTTTCTTAGTGATTTGGTCGCTCGAATACACAAAAGGTTATGGATAAAATGTATCTCACAAGAGTGTGGAAACTTTAACGAGTGTACCGTTTGATTTGTTTAGGTTGTAATAGTTTTAAGTGTAAAACAGCTAGACTTAATTTTTGCTTCGATGCTTCATGCGATCACACTTTTGGACAGACACAAAGTTGAGCTAAAATAAATATCTCAAAGAGAAAAACTGTAACTTAATTTCTTAATTTTCATTTATTCCTATTACGATGACGCCGCACAAAGATTGCATAAAAACGTACGGTCCGACAAACAAATTGCGAACGTCCGTCCAAAATCTTGATACGGCTAAATCTCGAGGTGTAAGAAAAATGTGATTTACAAAACATTGTGATTCTTAGATGTGAAACACCCTTCACATAATCTGTTGGCATCTACAAAACAGTCAAAGTTTATGTTTTCTGTTCTAGGTAAGAACATTTACACCGAGTGTTATAGGCCGGGTAAATAATTTGAAAATAGTATTTCTGTCGAATGAGAAAAGTTCAGTCGTACATTTAAAAAAATTTCTGATGTAGAAATTATGTTTCTGCCAAACATATCCAAAGAGAAAGAGTTTTCTACTCGTGTGAGAAAAGCACTCGGGTGGATAAATTATATGAAGAGACGATGCCGGTCATCGCGTTATAAAAAAATAAATAAGACTATAGACGGTGTGCCTTGCTTTAGTGACACACAATGTGTTTAAACACGTTTCAAATTGTAGGTGTAATTATTTTAGTGACTTTAAGCAAGATGTATATTTGTTATTTTACAGTACGCATACAATCTACAGGATAGAAGGATGGGGATACAGTAAAATACAACTATAAACTTTAAGAAAAGTTAACTTTCATTAGACTATTGTAAAGGGATCTTACAGTAGGCTAAATGAAAAGCACTACGTAATAAGGCTGAAGGGCAAACAACTGATGGAAAACACGTTGGGGGGATACTGTCGGTTAAATATATTGTTTTAAATAAGGATTTAAATACAAAAGTAAGTACTTTTAATACAAAACATATAAAATAGAACTACAGCCTGTTAGATGTACAGGCGGTCATTTTAATATTTTTGCTTTTAAATGGAGGTATTTTGGGACGGCTAAGCAGAGGGCCTGCAAATGTCTTTCCTGCTCTGTGTCTGAAAGTACCGTGGATATGTGAAAGGTTTACGACCGTAGCAACGCACATAAATTACATCTCTAGGACGTGTGGGTCTTTCCTGAACCATCTTTAATGGTTGAATACCATCGAGGGTCTTTCTTCTAAAAGATAAAACAACTTCATCTAAACTTCACAGTCTATACTGTGACAAACAAACGAGCTCCTCAGTATAGATTTAAAGCTAAATCAATATTTTTTAGTTTTTATTTTTAAAACATACAGAAAGACTTTGGCATCATGTTTCATATTGTGTGTGTGTGTGTGTGTGTGAGAGAGAGAGAGAGAGAGAGAGAGAGGGGGAGAGAGGGAGAGAGAGAGAGTGTGTGTGTGTGTGTGTGTGTGAGAGAGAGAGAGAGAGAGAGAGAGAGAGGGGGAGAGAGGGAGAGAGAGAGAGTGTGTGTGTGTGTGTGTGTGTGTGTGAGAGGGAGAGAGAGGGAGAGAGAGAGAGTGTGTGTGAGGGAGAGAGAGAGAGAGAGAGATGGTATGAAAACTTTGAAGATGGTGCTAAAAATAAGAACTTTAAAGAATCTAAAGTGATTAATGCATGACGCATCTAATATAATATAATCATATATATGATATGATATAATATGATATAAATATTTTTTTATTATATAATATTATATAAAATATTTTAGGTAATACATATCATCATTTTGTTGAATTAAGAATCAACGGACATCAGATGTACCGGGGGGTACTGATTTTTAAAAAACATTACATTAATGTTAGCTTTGAAATAATGTACACCATTCTATGTACACCATTCTATCCATTCTAATGTACACTTAGATCATGCGGTCTGGAACTCCACCCTCGCCTGCGCGGGGTGTGTGTGAAGCAGCCCCTCAGGTCTCACATACATTTCACTACGAAGACCTGTGAGATTCTGTTTATGATTTAATCATTTTTATTTTATTTTTTAAGTCGTATTATTTTATTTTGGGGATATTTCATTCATGTTTGGACATCTCTCACCGGTCTAAAAATGTAAGGGATAAATTTGTATACGTATCATCAGAAATGTTTATTGTATATATACTATGCTATCACATTTAAAATAAGTTATCTCTTAAAAAAAAGAAGAGTATGGTGTGTTTTATAAGTTTGATTATCTTAAATGTTGAATACCTTTTTTTTGTTTAATGAATTGCTTTAGTAGCCCGATGTCATTATATAATTATTTATTTTCATATTCTTTAACCCGTGGAGTCTGAGTGGGTTTTGGGGACTGGAGATATTTTGGCAGCCCTCAGACGTTGGTGTTTTTCAATATCCTAAAACGTATTAGTGGCTAAAAGTCGGAATATCCATAATATGTGATCAGCATGATTGTACATGTCTGTAATTTTGAGAAGGCTGCGTTTATGATTAGTTTTTGTTTAAAATATGTTTAAAACGTGTTTGTATATGTTGTATAAGTATTGGTTGAACACATGATTAAAAAAAATGTATGATAAAATTATTTGTTTTGGTTTAGTAACATGTCTGTTACTGCGATGTGTTTTATAAAAAGGATGAATACTTGTTTAAAATGTATGTTCCGGTTTAGTAACATGCCGTCATATATAATTTAATATTGTTTAAAATAGAGATAAGTCTCTTTTTTAACTTGATATGTCCACGCGTATGTCCGCTTGTTTATATGGTTTATCAGAATACAAATTTGTATAGCGCCGTGGATATTATAGTGATATAACAAGGTACGTGTGGCTTATGATGAAATTTATAGGCTAGTCATAATTCAGATCGCTTAAAAGTGTACGTGCATGCAGCATTTTATTGTATGGTGGTACTGTAGGTGTACGGTTAAAATAAATAATTAAACAGCTTTTTGAAAAAGATATGATGTAAAGATGGATATAAAAGGTTTTAAATATAATATAGAAAATGTCTTGCAACAAATAATGTGAAATGAATTTAACTGAATTGTGTCAATGACACGTCCGGGTTCCTCAATAGACCATATTCTTCATTCTGTTCAATTATATATTTTTTCCCCGATCCTGGTAAAATGTATATTTTTAGTGATGAACAAAACTAATGTAAATGTTTTGTTTTATATTGTTTGTGAATGTATAATGTGTTTATATTCATTAAAAGAAGAAAATGAGACTTGGAGACGAATGTGTGTACACAGGCATTAGAGGGAGAGAGAGGGAGAGAGAGAAAGGGGGTACAAGAGATGCTAGACGCGCACCAGCCGTAATTCATAGGTGAACCGTCAGAAAACTGTCAAAATCATGGTACTCCCGTGTGAGATACGTTTGGTTTTAATTAAAAATGGCTTTGAAGATATTATGATTGGTTAGTAAATTCGAAAGAAAGTGAAGTGTAGCGTGCAAACGAAGACGCTGTGAATACTTGCAGGTCAGGAAGGTGATGTGAAAACATCTCTTTCCTGCTCTCTAAAAAAAGAAAAAGAAAAAAAAGATCTTGTTTTATCTGAAACAGTCGGTTTCAGTATATTTTTTTATACGGTTTAATTTATAACCTTTTTTTTAAAAGAACGGAATGTTTTTTCAACCTTAGTTAAATTGTTTTTAGATTATGTATATTATATAAATTATATAATGTTTTATATATATATAAATGTGAAATAATTAAAATGTGTTGTAGATTATATAAATTATATAATGTTTTATATATAAATGTGAAATAATTAAAATGTGTTTTAGATCATATAAATTATATAACTGAAATGTTTTTCAATCTTTAATTGTTTTATATATATAAATTATAGGATGTTTTATATATATAAATGTAGAACACACAGACCCCATTTATACACCGCTCATAAACGTAATGGGAGGGGGAGAAGCCGTATAACCACACACACATAACCGTATAACTGTGATAAACTTCAAACAAACTAACTGACACAGAGTTCAAACAACCTAACTGACACAAACTTCAAACAAGCTAACTGACACAAACTTCAAACAATTTATCTGGCACAGACTTCAAACAAACTAACGGTCAATAGGGTAAAACTTTCTGTCAAAACCACATGATCGATGCGTGAGGAGTCTTTCATCTTCCGTTTAAACTAGCCGTCAAAACCATGATTTAGAACTAACTAGGTCAATAGGGTAAAACTTTCTGTCAAAACCGCATGATCGATGCTTGCAAAGGTCATAGGTTAACCCTTGAAGTCGGAAAGTTCCGCCCATCCATCATAAGGTTACCGGAAGTTCAACCTGTCAAAAGGTCAAAGGTCAAAGTCATAAATCATCATGACAGAACGTGTAGTATAAGAACTACTTAGCTTCAAATGCAGTTCTCTAACTTGTTCGATATCATAGTATAAACGTAATTATAATTATTAACGAAAGGCGAACGTGTTTTTTAACATATATTACTACTAGCTAGATGGAATATTGATTTGATAGGGGTCTCATAATTCATATATCTCTCCGTTCGGAAAGACGTGATTGTCAAAATACTAAGTTAGAATGAGTGAGGAATGACAGGGAGTGAGAGCGTGTGTTCCAATGAACAACAACTCCCATGAGCCTTACGCTCTTTCCCGACGTCATCAAAGTACGTATTATGTTATTATTTTGATTGAGTGACCCCTGGTGGCCAAAAATCCCATACTGTACATATGCATCCGGCACTTTGTGTAGAGCGCGGTTCCAATAAAATGAATCACTTAAAACTAACAGACTCACAGATTTAGAACGTTCATTTGATTCACAAATGATTTTTTATTGGTTTGGTGGAAAAGATCGGCCACTGTGTTTGCTATGCAATCCAATGCGCAGCAGCAAATTGCTACAAATAAATTTCCATTAAAAAGATTCAATGTGAATGCTTTATTTACAGTTATGCATTCCCCAAGCGGCAATTCACAGATCATTTTATATTGAGGAATTTAAGGTGAATCAAAGTGAATCGTTTAAGGTGAGACACTGCAGGCAAAAACACTGTTTTTTCAAGCACCTGTCAATTTTGAGATTTTGGGCTTTTTGGTTTTTCATAAAGTGCTTTTTCAAACTAGTGGAAGGAAAACATCCAAAAGACACTGTTAAGTGTTTCTTTTATAGCACTTTATCTGTTTGTGTGAATAGATTTCAATTACAATACATATTTTTAAAGGCCGTTTTCTCAAAATGAGTTTTTTCTTCAACACTGAGCCATAAATCTCAACTTCAGTAGCACGTACACACACCAAACTTGACATTTTTATTCCTGTCTGTATTCTGAAGATTTTTACAGAGGGATTTGTTCATATATATTGTCCTTGATTATATACAACATTTTATTCCCCCCAAAATTGTGAAAATATATTGTTTTCTGGCTGTTCAAAGTATTTTCTGAATTATGGAGTGACAAAAAAAGATAACCAGAATTCCCTCTGTAAAAACATTTGACTCTAATATGTCAAAAAAATTAAACAAAAAATTTGAAACTGACTTCATCTAGTGTTCAGATTTTTGTACTAGAAATGTATGCAAATTAGCACATATTTCATTAAAGAATGCCTCATTTGCATATTTAAACATAACATTTTTGAAAACTTGTAATACAAAATTTTTTTGCAATAATCAATGTAATCAATCAACTGGTTAAGTAAGGTGATAACTATTAGATATTTTTTTTCCCCTATTCACCTGCAGTGTCTCGCCTTAAGCGAACCACCTAACTCACTCAAATGGGGTGACCATACATGTCCTCTTTTTTGTCCTGTGACGTGTTTTGCGCTCACGATTTTCGTGTCCACTCCTTCAAACATTCTAACATTGAATATAATTTTGGCGCATCAGGGAGACTCTCAGTATGCGGTGAATTTAAATATTTTATATGGAACATTGGTGCCGTTTACTTTCACTTTCGATTTCGCGATCACAAGCACTCTGTGTAAAGGGAGCACATTTTACGAGATCAGATATTTGTCAATGAGCTCAGGATCTGTTGAGCAGCAAATACTTCAACATGATCTTGTCAGTCATCACTCCTGCAGCTCTTGTTGGATGCAGGGTTACCAAGTCTGCGTTTTTTTCCACAGAATTTGGCTTCATTTAAACTGTTGCCATGGGTTGATTTTCCCAAGATGGTTAAAGGTTTAAAATATTGAATAAATTACATTTGACAGAAATGCTTGTATTGAAACATTTTGCATTCTACGCTGTAAAAAAAAAAAAAAGTCTGTAAAAATACAGTATGATATACCGTAATACTTTTAAGGAATTTTACATATTTTCATTTTTACAGGTGTTTTGCCATAATTTTATAATTACACTTTGCATTGTGGGGACAAGAAGCTCAGTCGACAATCGGCACGAAACCAGTGCTTGAGTAGACGCCATTGTTCACAGATATTCTTGTTCAAAATTTCATTTTAAAGTCGGATTTCAGGTTAACCATTCTTACACTTCCGTTATAAAAAAAATAAAATAAATGTTTTGTTAAATTTAACAAACTGTAACGTTAACTTAGTTGCTGCTTGGCTTGTTTCACAAATAAATGTCGGAGCCGTCGCATTCAACATTTTCAGCATATCGTCACATATTAACGTTACTCGAGATGCGTGTTACAGTGCTCACTTTCAGTTTTATAAATAAACGTTTATTAATTTGTTACTGAGCGTGTCGTAAAGAATCCGGTATATTAACGTTACTGAGGTGATGTTAAGCAGCTGTGAAAACGTTAAATCATAAGTGCGGTAAAACTGGAGCTGGCAGAGTAATTGTCAAGAAAAGAAGACACCATTACAACTTTTTTTAATTTATTGAAAAAAGATACGACTAGGTGAAAATCTGACATTGCGCAGATTTCTTCAAGGATAACACACCTTTTCTGCCAAACGAGGTAGGTTTAGAAATTGTATCGGCTTGTTTATGTTAAACACACACACGCATTCACGATAAGTTAATTCTGAAAGGTTACTGGTTTGTATTCTGTTTTATTTATTAACCGTTTATATTTATGAAAGCATATGGGTAGCAAATTTAATTTAGAATTGTAATATGTAAAATGGCGATGTTTTTCTGTACCAAATTTAAAAGATTTTTCAATACATATATGCAATATTTAGTGCATGCTGAAAACGCATCTACTCATTTTCATTCTGCAACTTATGAAGTGTTAAAATGTTTTTAATTTGCAAATTAAAACTAGTTTAGAAAATGGCAAATGTATATTATATAACGGAATTTTCATTTTGTACTAAATTTTGGACACACGTATGGTAAAACGTAAATTATAAGGTTACCTTAGTTTTGTTAACTTTAAGGTCCTGCACTAACATTTCAATTTGAATGCAGTTTATATGAAATGTTATGTGCAAGATATAAACATTTTGAGATTCAACTCTGGTATATCTTCACATACAAGACCATTTTAGGTCTTCTTCCATCCTTTACCTTATGACCTACATCACTGTAACTAATATCGGGACTAACAATCTCCGTTCCCAGGATATGTTCCTTCCATCTGTTCCAAAGATTAGAAATGAGCTGGGGAAAAAAACAGTTTAAGTATGCTGCTTCCTGGAACAAGTTACAGAAAACTATAAAACGTAATAAGCTGATCTCATTGGTCGCTTTTAACAGGATGTTCACTGACTTGGAGGCAGCTACATCTGGCTGTAGATGTTTGGCCTGATGTGTTATGGATTTTGGTTGACGTTAAAGGATTTGTTATTTCAGTTGTTTTATTATCTATTAGTTTCGTGTATTTGTGTCTGTATCCATGTAAGGTTGTACTGCTGCCTATTTTGGCCGGGACACTCTTGAAAAAGAGCTTTTTAATCCCAATGAGTCTCTTCTTGGTTAAATAAAGGTAAAAAAAGAAATGCTACCCATTGCTTTCATATTTATTTACCATTGGGGATGTTCAACACTGCCAAAAAATTAGTAATTGAGACGTTTATTCAGTTGACTTTGTTAGTTTTCAGTCAATCCGTCAAGATTTAATCAATGCTTGGAAGGGTTTTGTGAATTTACAAAGTGTTCTTCTTTGTGTTTTGTTATTGGTGATTCCAGATTGCCGTCATTCAAGAAGTTAACATTTCCTCCCCCATTGTGGCCGAGCTACACATGCTCTTTGTTTTATATTAAACAAAACATCCGGGGAATGACACATACGCTGGAATTCATACTAATATAAGAAACAGATGTACGCATTTTGTTGCGTTGCTGTTTAGTTGAAAATAATCAAAGGCTTCGTTCACTCGAAAAAGAAAATTCTGTCATCAATGTCCTCAGGTCATTTCAATCCCATAAGACCTTCGTTCATCTTCAGAACACAAGTGAAGATATTTGTGATGGAATCTGAGAACTTCCTTTGGGAGCATTTTTGGGTGAACTATCTCAGAGTATATCATAAAACATTGTTGACAAGATCACGTAACCGATGCTATTGGAGAAGACTGGAAATTAAAGTTGAGCATTTTACAAGCAATATTTGAACTTGATAATTCAATCTCAACCTGTTCTGCACGTTACTCTGTACTTCACATTCATTCATGTCATTTCTTGTCATTTCTTGCAGGCTTCAGAAATCCTGAACGAGAGTCAAAAGGTTCAGATGAAGGGAACCTATTCTTCCAAGACTCGTGTACGAACAACTTTTTTAAATGAATCTCAAACATAGAACTTGGACTGAACATGCAGCAAAAAAAAAAAAAAAGAGTAGTTTCCTCAAACTGGCACATGTCAAGAGATAGTAAACACAAACAGCTGGAAACCTGCTCTTACTTTAGACTGTATAGTTCTCTTAGTTTAACACTGAAATGTCAGACATGAGTTTATTAATCTTTGTTCTTTATTTTCAAATGCTAATTAATGTTGTGTAGGAAAATGGTGTCATTTCTCTTGACTATTACTATAAGTCTGTAGCAGTTGTTATTAATGATAGCCCCATCTTTGTATAATTTGTCCCATTTATTTGAAAATGGTTTAAGTCTTGACTTTTTAATAGTGTATAGTTTATCTTTGTGAACACTATTTGGTGAAACACCAATATTGTACAGGGACCTGTTCAAGTTTTCTTTTTCTGCCTGTTGCTGTTTAAAACTAAAATGTTTCCACAATACAATAACTTTTAATGGTGCTCTACACAATGTTAAATTAATTGATGTCTTAATATTTTTGTCTTCACCTGTTTAAGGCAAATAAAAGCTACTGAACACACTTTTAAGAATGTTTAAATAAACCATGGTCAATTTGTACATATTGTGCTGGATTTATTAGCTACTAAAGATAGGCCTATGCTTTACAAATTCTCTGTTCATGTCCATATTCTAAAGATGAGTCAAATTTATCTGCTTTTTAATGCATTATATTTCTTTTCTGATTGCTTGTTTTATTTAAAAAGAGAAAGAGCCTTTAACACTAGCATTTTCTGTTATTTGCCTATTCTTTCTACTTCTTTCTTTTTATTTATTTTAAATAATGACCTTCTAACACAAACATTATCTGTAATTTTCAGTTTTATTGACTATTATTCTAATGTAAAAATGACACAATGGAAGCAGATCTAGGAAAATGCATCAAAGAGAACAGTCCCCGGCTGCTCACAGGAAACATAAACGCCTTTGTTTCTTCTAAATCAACAGAACTGAATTGAACTGATTAGATGAAAATGGCAGTAAGCACAAAAACAGAACACGCTAGAAGCCGCGGGAACGCGCCTGCGCTCGATCGAATCGGTTCATTTGAACGAACTGTTCGAACAAACAGCTTCGTTCGATGATATCAAAGACTCACAGAGAGAATTTATCTGCTCTAAAGCCCCGTTTATGCATTATATTTGTGTTTAATGCATTGCATGTATGTTTAAAGTAAGTAAGAACTTTATTTGTGAAGGATACGGTGTTTATCTGTTATAAGATTTATTCCACCATTGATTGTGTGTGTGTGTGTGTGTGTGTGTGTGTTAGTGGCACAAAAACGGGCGGGGTATGCAGTGTATGGCGCATATGAGGCGCATTTTTATCTAGTGGTTTTTAGCATTTTAATGAGTTCAAAAAAAGTATTTATTATAAACGTATTAAGACACGGAACAGCCAAATCTCTTCAAGGCCACAACAAACGTGAGTGTTGTCGGGCGCGCGCTTCAGCAGCTTGCCCTCATTCCTCAGGAAAAGATACATGTGCTAAAGGAGCTTCAGAAGAACAACAGGATGCGGTCTCTGAGCAGATGATTGATGTTAAATGTCAGTGAAACAACCTTTCTTGCTCTGTCATCCGTTTTGATGTGCTCACCGCGCATGCGCGCTATATCACTTATACTAAATAAATTATAAGGTTACCTTACTCTATTGATATCTAAATGTTCTTTTTCTTCTTCTTTTTTACTTTTGTTAACTTTAAGGTCCAGCACTAACATTTCGGTTTGAATGCAGTTCATATTAAGTGTTATTTGCAAGATTTGCAAGACTTGATCATTATTTGATACCAAAAAACTTTCTGAGATCTAAATTAAAAATGCTCGATTTATTTAACACATATTACACAGACAAAGATATTTAACAATTTCAAAAATATATCACCCGCAGGTTATGAGTAAAATAAGCCATGTGTAAATCCTCATCTCGATTCATGTGTGGAATCCCAAACAGCTAAAAGATGGGTTGATATTAAATTGGATTAGGGGTAAGCAGTTTTTCAAAAACGAATTAGAAAGCTGGTTCGGCCAACTAGTAAAACAAACTAGTAGCAAATCATCAGTAAGGGGCGTGTCTACTAATGATGGTCATATTGTAGGGAAGTCGTGGCCTAATGGTTAGAGAGTCGGACTCCCAATGGAAAGGTTGTGAGTTCGAGTCCCGGGTCAGCAGGAATTGTGGGTGGGGTGCATGTACAGTTCTCTCTCCACCTTCAATACCCTTCAATACCATGACTTCGGTGCCCTTGAGCAAGGCACTGAACCCCCACCTGCTCCTGCAGCACTGCAGCATAAATGGCTGCCCACTGCTCTGGGTGTGTGTTCACTGCTCTGTGTGTGTGCACTTTGGATTGGGTTAAATGCCATACTTGGCTAAATGTCACGTCACTTTCACATGTGGAGATAAAAATGTTTAGTGCACAGCAAGAAGTAGGACCCGTGTAAATATCGATTTCTGTGAAGATTTGTTGTGCCTGCTGTTTGCAAAAAAAAAAAAAAAAAAGTATAATGGATTCCAGTGTTTTGTCGCACTGTGCCACTCGTGTCCAGTGTAGACACGGGATAACATTGGTTTTGCTTTGTTTCACAGAACTAATCGTTGCCTGGGTTGCTTATCTGTGTGGGGTGGAGCTATTAAAATAGGGGCGAGACCGTTTTGGGGTAGAGGCATGTTTGTTTTGGTGATTTCAAAAGTCAACATTGGCTACCAGAAATCGCTTATCCCACCTTTAAACCTAAATGTCAGAATATTCATAATTCAGAATATTTATAAAAGAACTCTACAATATAAAAAATGTGACCATGACACAATCAACGTGCCCAAGGCTCGAACTCACAACCCTTCGATTGGGAGTCCGACTCTCTAACCATTAGGCCACGACTTCCCAGAAACCATGTAACCATATGTGAAAAAAAAAAAAAATCTAGACTAAAGTCTCAAATCCAAAGAGATATTCTTTATAAAAGTTAAAACTCGTCCACGCCCCCCTAAAACTCCTCATTTAATCACGCCCCCCACATGTCTATGTCACTATGTGGGAATATTTGCAAAACACCGCCCAAATGTTAACAAAAAGAAATCCGGCGTAACTTTTATGCTCTTTGTTGCCGCCAGCAGCATTTCTTGGAGAAGCTGTTTGTTTCCTTGTGAAAGTGGAACTACTTTGTTTGGCCTTTCTAAAGAGAACGATATTTGCTTTGTTATGCCTGGAGCTGATACGTGTTGGTCGCTGGGGGAAATAAATCAACTTCGCACTGTAGATCGCTGGATTGGGTTTCCCCATGGATGAAGCAGAGTCCATCCCGGTGTCGCCACATGTGGTTGTTCGCTCCTTCGTCGAATCCGCTGCCGTTAAAGACGCTGGCTGTTCCTTCTTTCAGACTGAAGTGCTTTGTAAAAATCTACATGTTTCAGAGAGGCGAGGCATAGAGGAGAAACAATTATATACATTTTGTGGAAAATGGTTTTTTATCCTTAAACCGCATAAACACGTTTCATTACACCAAATAATGTTCTTTATAGCAACGTCATATGATCCCTTTAATTGTGTCCATTTTTTAAAGCTTTATATTCTGCGTCTACATTTTTCTCCTCCCTTTTCTTCACTCCAGATTGAACTTCATGCCTCGACTTCCTTTCTATTCTCTTTCCTTTCCTCAATCTCTGACCTGAATTTCCTGACTATGGACTCCTGTTCCGACTTCTGTTTTCTAAAAAAAAAAAAAGTAACTATAAAATAACCAGCAAATGTCAATTTATTTAACAAATTTGCGTATAATAACTGAAGTTTAAAGGTGAAGCCATTTTACCTGAATCCCACAGGCCCACATTATCTAACACATCCAGCCAAAACACCTTAAAAGAAAACTAACAAATGTTAAACATATTGTCCTTGGCATTTTCTACTGTTAACTGTGGAAACCAGTGGCGGCTGGTTGGGGGAGGCACAGCTAATAATAATAACAATTTGGCAGGGATCCCTAGACCAGTGCAATTAGGGTGCCTCCTTTATTTTAAAACCCACTGGTGGAAACAAAAACAGCAGGAACTGTCCCAATTATATTTGTTTTCATTTAGTCAGCAACCTTATCATTTAGAAATGAAAACCTCATGTCAAAGTTTTTTTTTTTACCTTTCACCATGACACCATGTCCACTCCCATCAGTGACATTGCATCAATCAAAACTATATTATCCTTTGGAGAAATAGTGCCCCTTTATTTAAGAACCCATTGTTAAGCTCTAAAAGGGCAAACCCATTGAGCACAGTACAATCAAACTTCAATGGCCAACTTTACCAGAATCCACCCCATTCCATCCATTTTTTAAATCAATTTTTAATCACTCACCGCACTGATTCCCACCTTCATACTCAGTGTAACTGAAACATTTAGGTCTTAGTGACGTTCTGCCTCCATCCCAGAATCGACTGGACCTACATGGACATCTACATCACCAACATGGCGATTCTCATGACGTCCTACATCTGGGAAAGATTGCGACTCTGGGACCAAACCAACAAAGAGTTTTGTGACGTCCTCGTGTCGGTTTATTACGCCAACATGTACGTGAGCAGCTTCACGGTCACCGTTATATGTGTCGTTCTCTATGTGGCCAATAAGTATCGGTATCCTTTAAAAGCCCGGGAAATATTGTGTTGCAACAGCGCGCTGGTAGTTTGCGCGCTCATTTGGCTGTTCACGTGCTCGTTCAGCGCCGCTTTCCATCGCGTAACCGAGAAAAAAAAAAAGAAATACGACGATTAAGTGTTTTCAGAAAACAAAGTTTTGCAGCGAAATTTTGTTCAATTTCGTAGTTTATATCTTTTATTGTCAAATCTGAAATGGTTTATGGAGCAATAAAAGATTAACACGTTTTATTTCTATACATATTTTTGTACAAAATATATTTTTGTATTTTTTTTACATGAATGCTTCAGTGTATATATGTGTGTGTGTGTGTGTGTGTGTGTGTTAATTAAATGTTTTTTTAAATAATTTTATTTTAAAATAATCAACATTAAGTAAATAATTTTTTCATTAGTTTATATACATTCGATATAAAAATAATAATATAAAATGTCAACATATATTGTGTTAATCATTAGTAATATTTGACTCTGGTATTCAATATAGATATGGATATTTTTATGAACATACATTTTTACCTCCACAATTGTGTAACTGTATGCAGTTTATATTTTAAATGTTTGACAAACATGTGTAAAAAACAACAACAACAAAAAAATTTTTGTTAATGTGCATCTAGACAAATTACTTGCTAAAAATTACTGCCAAAAATTGTATAGTGTTGTATTATTCCTAGATTTTATTTTTACATGTTTACAGAACATGCTTGAAAAGGCAAACTATAACTCAGGGTCTTTTTGTGTGCGGTTTTTAAAGCTTTAGTGCTGTCAGTTTTTCTGTATGTATTTCATGTTGAGTTGGCAGCTAGAGAAATGAAATGTGATTCAGTGTCTGTGTTTCATCTGAGGGAGTACTGTATCTGAACGCCATCTATTGGACAGACAGGATCATAACTCCTAACCAGTAATGCCAGAATTAACTCCTGTGGGAGGAATAAATCATCTACCAAAGAAAGAACAAAAGCCATTTATTTCATGTTGAGATGTTTGAGTTTCAGCTGTCAGAGACGCTCGCAGGTGCTGCTTCAGAGGAGCTCCTCTGATACGCACAGAGCTGCAGGACGCCTGAAACACACCATACACAAGCACACATTTACCATGACACATGCAGAACAACAAAAACAAGCGACTGCTATTTATTTTTACAACTTATTAAGAACTATTATGATTTCTATCTTTATATATATATATATATATATATATATATAGTAAAAAATAATAATTGGAATATGTGTTTTGCACAACATTTTAGAATAATATATATATATTTTACAAAACTCCCTTTGTTCAAAATAATACTTTGTATTATAAAAAAAATAATTATATAATAAATAAGTCTTTAAATAAAATGTTAAAACCTTTTTAATTTACAATATTTTTATAAAGATTTTAAAATGACAAAAGCAAAGAAATTAAGAAGAAAAAAAAAAGAACGAAAAAAGAAAAAACTTTCTTTAAAAATCTTTACAATTTTCTTTTTGGCAATTTTTTTTTTCTTTCATTTTGGAAAAGTTTAAGAATTCTTTAAATAAGATTATAAGAGTTTTTTGTTTTTGTTGAGTTTTATAGAAAGCCCCCCTCCTGATATCTGTTTTATATTATTCATATTTATTTAATTATTTTTCATTTATTTATGTATTAATTTATTGTATAAAGAAAAAGCAGGAATCAACCTTTTTGAATATTACTATGTACTAAGATGAATGCAAAAAACAAGCAAGTTTTATTTAGACCCCTTCGTTTTATGCATATTTTTTAAATGTTTTGCTATTTTTTTCTCAACCTAATTCCTTTATTTAAAAAAAAAAAGCATGCTATATAATGAAATGTACCTGCTGCAAAAGCCAATATGATGCCGAGCCAAGCCAAGATATAGGACCATGAGAATCTCCAGTCAATGTAGCGTTTGCCGAAGAAGTTGACGGTCATGCCGGTGTAGATCGCCAAAGCCAAGAGCGCAAGAAATCCTGCAGAAACACAGAGCAGAGACCAGTGAACACACACTGAACCTCACGCTGCTGAGCTGATCATCACTGCACAGACATCAGTGTTTATCAAGCAGAAATCTGCTCGAAATCTACGACATGTACTGTGCTTTCTAATTCACAGAAGCTGAAGTGTGTGTGTGTGTGTGTTTCTGACCGGACAGCAGCAGGGCGATTCCTCCGGTCCGCACCCGTTGACTCCGGGGCCGTTTGGACGCAGTGATGCCCAAAAGCACTCCAATGAAACAGCCCAGCACTGACAGCAGCATGAAGGCCCGTGTGGCGTCCCAGAAGGCTGTGGGGCAAACACAATTAATGCACTTACTTGTGGGCTTCCTTGAGGAGCAATGAACATGATTAAGGCAGATTACTGACTACAGCTTCTGACATAATATAAAAATAATAGGGATCTGAAAAAAAAAAAAAAAGATTAAAACTGTAATAATATAATTATTATTTTTTTCAGTATTGACCTACACAGATGCCTAAGAAAATTTTTTATATATATATATATATATATATATATATATAAGTAAAATTTTAGGGTTAAATATAAGTAAATATATTACTGTATAAATATATATAAAATGTTGATGAATAATATAGTCTTCCAATAACAAATATTTAATGAAATTTTAAAGTAATTAGCATTACAAGATTATTACGTTTTGTTAAAACGTGAAATGAAATAACACACACATACACACACACAAACATATAGCCTATATATACACAAAAACAAATATGTTTACTAAAAATCTAAAATAATAAATACCATCGTCATAGAACATGAAAAAAATAAAAAACATTTAAATAATAAGTATATTCTTGAATTTTGACCTACCCACATGGCTTAACATGAATAAAAATAAGTTTATTTGCCATATTTGTCAATTTTCCACTGTCTTGTCTCTCTATGATGTCACTTTGAAGTCGAAAACTCAGAAGCGCGTTAGCATTTTAGCATTTCTGGTTTCAAGGACCCAGGGTCCATTGGTTTTTTTGAATGAGAGTTTGGTTAAATCCCTAAAATTTGGTCCGTGGTTCACACAGGCGCAAGATACTTTCAAGTTTTATTCTACGACATAAAACACAACACTTACACCCAACTCGTGATTTTTTTTACATTTACGTTTCTTGAAAAAAAAAAAAAAAACGTATGTTTCTAAAAAAAAGTGTTAGCTAACAAGTTGCTAAATGGGACTACAGGCTCTGTCGGAGACATTAAACATCATCATGAAAAGGTTAGTGTAGCACGGGTTAAAATTCGTTCAGAGTAAATCATTTTCACTGAACACGTTAAAATAAGTTTGAATAGTTGTGGTGATGGTGACGTTGAAGGCGAGCGACTGTGTTGCTGTAGTTCGCTTATAACCTAAGTTTAGATTTTAAGTTGTGGCGCTTTTATTTAGGCTTCATAAAAGTTATAATATTTTGCTAAGATTATCTTGATGGACAAAACATGCAAGTTTCATGAACTATTACTGAACACAGGGCTTATTTTTTTGTGATATTCCAACTCCTATTGGCTTTTGTTGAGGGAACCAGTGCGATGCTAACAGTCGATCAGAGTGACATCATAGCCCCCCCCCCCCCACTCTATCTACCATGGTTTAACCGCACTCACCCACGGTCAGCGTGTGGGCGTGGCACTTGCGATTGATGCAGAACCTCCAGAGGCCCTGATTGGCTGCGTTCCCCGAGTAGCGATACTGCATCCAATAGTCAGTAGCCGTGGAGATGACGAGGAGCACGAGGGCCGCCGCCCCACACAGAGAGGCCCCTCCCACCAGAGTGAACACCATCAATCAAAGGATCAGAATGCCCTCCTGCACACACACACACACACACACACGTTCACCGCTAATGAAACAACAACTGATAACTAACTGAACAAAACTGTACTGAACACACTAGTGCTGAAGAACTGGCTTTAAATTTGAGTGCCAGACACGAATGAGTGCAAAAACACATTGCAACCGCATGACAACATGCCAACAGCCAATCAGAACGCTTTAGAAACCCCATAGCCATTCCATGACAACCACGAAGAACGTTTTGTGCATTCAAACACCATATTTTTGGTAACAGTACATTTGAACATTTTACACTGAACCCGATACAGCTTTCATTTTTTCCTCAGGATAAAAACTTTAAAACATACAATATGTACAAATTTTGGTAAAAAAAATAATTGGTTACTATTACAAATAGGAAATGTATTTTAATGGATATATTAGAAAATAAAACAACAACTATAATAATAATACTAATAAACTATGCAATAAATTAAATGTATGTGTAACTTTATAACAAATAAATAACATTAATACATAAACATATATAGTAATAATAATACATTATATGATCCGTTAAATGTATATGTTATAAAGTACAACATATAAACAATGAATAAAAGAATACATTTATTTGTTATTTTTATAACAATTATACAACATATAAACAATATTAATAATAAATTATAAGACCAGTTAAAAGTATGAGTGTAATTTTATAATAAATATAACTTAAGACATGTAAATATTACTAATACTACTAGTACTAAATTATAGGATGGATTACATCCAATTGTTTAATTTTTATAATAAATATACAACATAAAAACAATATTAATAATGAGACAGATTAAAAGTATGAGTGTAATTCTATAATAAATATAGCCTACGACATGTAAATATTACTATTACTACTAATAATAATAAATTATAGAATGGATTAAATCCAATTGTTTAATTTTTATAATACATATACAACATTTAAAAATATGTATATTTTCAAAATATATAACAAACCAAGATTTACCTTTAAGAGGTGTCATTCATCTTTAAACTGTTTATTAGTTTAAACTATTTATTAATAAATATTTGTAGTTATAATTATACATTTTTGTCATTTAAATCATTATAATATGTTTGAAAGCATTTTCATTGTATTGTTATATTCCACAATAGCATAGAAATCTGCTATTTAGCTTCTAATAAACACTTTATTAATGCCATATTAAATGGCCAAAGATGAAAAACCTCAATATTATTGAAGGCACTTTTGGAGAGCTATATATGATGCTGCATATTACAAAAACTATGTTAATTCTGAGGTAAAACTCAATAGTCTTTCGTAATTTCACTAACTTTTTACAAACAAACCTCTCGGCTGTGGTCCTCCAGCGGTTCCCCTCAGCCTCCATCGACCCGTTTATAAACAAAAGCCGTTCTGTGCGATCAGCATTTGGCTCGAATCAATCAAAACTTCATCCGTTCATCATAAAAGCGTTCGGAATGCGAAGCGTTTGCGCAGCACAAACTGGATCAGCACATTTCAAACTCCAGCTGAACGCTGCCAAACACACACACACACACAGCGCCCACAAATTACTCATTCAGAGACAAATAAGAGAGCCTTTCACGATTAAACTCACAACACGTGCTCTAAACGCATCGCAAATGGACACTGAGAACAAACCGCGCTTTTGTTCCCGCCAATCAAGGATTCAAAAACAAGCGTGTAACGGTCAAATCATTCCAAGACTTCCCTCAGAGAGCCACGGACTTTACTTTCAAAACACCTAATAAAGTAGATAAAAGCGCGTCAAAAGGTTCGAATCAAGTTTATAACATAATATCGGTCTTCATATTACCTCTCTGACGGTTGGTGCCTGTCTCCCGCGAAGATTGCGCTCTATGCGCGCGATTCGAGCGGTTTTAAGCCCACTACGCGCGGCCGTCATTGTTTGGGCAACAATGGAGCGAATCATCCAGTCAGACATGTGAGATGTGAGGTAATCCGCATCTTTCACAGCATCTCGTTCCCCCTCTCCTCACAATCTCGCCAGTCTTCTGCGTCACCGGCTCCCGCGGCGTGGGACGTTTCGTGACGCGCGTCGACGCCCTCGGGCTTCATCTGGAGGTCAAATCGATCCTCTCGACTTGGGGGTTTTGGATGAAGAAACGTCTACACATCTACATAAAATTAAACCCATGTAATGGATGAACAAGATAGTCGGCTAACACAAATATTAACTTATGGAAAACCAATATAACTAAACCTTTCCGCAATGTTACATTCATGTAAACAAAGTTTCTTGGATGATGCTTGTTCTGGGAACCAGTAGGTAAGGGTAGCTGAACATTTCGGGAACCAACATTTGTTAGCTGGTCAAATCGATCCAGAAGTCTTTGACTGGAGGCTTACGGGGTTTGAAAGATGAAGAAACTGTTCACCAGCACATCTACACTCAAAAGATCAAGCAATAGTCAGAAAACAGAGAACATTACCCTAACATTGCCATATAATTATTCTTATGGAAGCCAAATAAAAATGATATTGGAATATTCTCCACACCTAAAGAGAACATTCTATGTATGCAATTAATTTTTTCTGGCAGAGAACACTAGAATATTTGGGAACTACAAACTGTTCTCAGAAGGTTCTGGGAAGTTAAATTTACTAGCTGGGAATCTGTAGACGTCAATTCAATTAAAATATGAAACATTTTTCTTCGTATTCGGGGTGATTATCAATTTTGTGACGGACAATGTTTCATTTGATTGTGAAATTAATTTTCGTCAATATTGCAACTTTTTGCAGATTGAGAATCATGATTCATTGCTAAATCTATTTGTAAAACAAAATAGCCAAACATGGTAAGTACACATTCCAGAAAAAAAAAATAAAATTATATTTTACAACTACAAATATATCTAGATAAATTTTTTAAATAAATATACATTTAAAATTCTATAACTTTAAATCAATTTTAATTTTAAACAATATTTTTCTGATTTCTTTTTATTGTATATTTTTAAAAATGCCAATATAAACAACATTTAAACATTATGTTATATTTTACATTTAAAACAAAAATGTAAACGATATTAATATATATTGTTGTAGATTAAAAAAAAAAAAGCACTATAACATTTATATGGTTCACATTTATTAATATTTAAATTATATAAATGAAAACTATATCAAATCACTAAAGTTTAAAAAAAAATAATTCAGTTCTATTTGACAATTTTTTTTTCATTCAGTTTTCATTTATTTAAAATCTTACCAACAAACCAAGCAGGTTTTTCCACACATAAATTGGCATAATTAATTCAGAAAGATCAGGAAGTTCACGTATACACCTGACGTTCATATACCACAAAGTATACGTTAGACATGGAAATACACAGCATTATAACAATGCTGAAAAACATCAGAACCGTGTCTGACTGCTGAAAGGGTTCAAACCCTTATTTATAATCACATGAGTCAAAGTCCAAGCAAAACAGCAAGTCGTCGGAAACGAAAGGGCTGGGCTAGATGAGAAGATTAGCATATAGTGCTAAAGACTCATAAACGACACGAGCAGCTCAATCAATCAGACTGAATGAGGACGAGACGGGCGTCCATCACTTCTTTTTCGCATTTCCTTTTCCTGCCTTCATGCCCCGTCCTCCTTTAGGACCCCGACCTCCTTTAGGACCACGCCCTCCTTTAGGACCACGCCCCCTCTGGTCCTTCCTCTGTGCGGCTCTCGTGTCTTTCTTCAACCTCCCGTCCACCACGCGGAAAGTGCCCTTGACTCCAGCGGGACGGTGCACCCTGCGTCCCACGCCCTTCTTAGCCACGATGTACGTGAGGTCTCGTTTCTCCTTCCCCACGCCGGCCTTCTTGTAGATGCTGGGAGCGAAAAAAAGAAAAGAATTAGGCTTCAGTGCGTTGGAAATGAAATTAATTAAGAGGACGTGTTGACGTGGAGGCCGACCTCTTGAGCTGAGCCATCTTCTCTCGCTCTGAAATATCCACCGTGTTCACCACAGCTTCGGCCTTCTTCTTGGCCTGCTCCATCTTCTTCAACATCTACAACAGAAAACACGAATTTAACGGCCAGATTCACTTTTGAGTTTAATGAATTCAACGTATTTTTGTAGCACCAGAAACAGCCAGGACTGGACCATTTTCCCCTGGATAAGGATTTTTTTAAAACAATTTCATATAAATAGAGAAAAACATTTCGCTCATGATTTGTAAATTTCTATTAGTGCTGAAGATGTCAGGATTGTCTCACCCGTCTCTTCTTGCGCGCTTTGGCCTCTGCGACGCGTCTGACTGGTCGTGCGTTGATTTCCCGCCATTTCTGCTTGTATTCCTCCACCATTTCCTTGGTGACAGGAACAGGCCTCTTCCGGTGCTTCTTTTCATCGTCAACAAGCCAGGCGGGAACTTCAGTCATATCCTCAGAATTCGCAAACCTACGAAAGCAGCATGAAGACAATATCATTACCTCTGAAATGCACAAATAACGTAATCGTTAAGTCATTAGCGCAGTCTGACCTGTGGAAGGAGCCATCGATCAAATCTCGCTCTCGCTTTTTGGACGTCGCGATCTGAGCGCCAAGTGCCAAACCTTCTGCATTGAGAATTCGTGCACGTTTGTCTGCGAAAAAAAAAAATTAAAATCTACTATTAACAATGAAACTATTTTATAAATGGCACTAAAATGTTAAATACGATTCTCAACTGACTTATTTTTTCAACAGAAACAACTTGAAAGTTGTCGTCATCCATCTCCCCACTCGCGTCGACAGCTGCCGAGGCGTTTTTCATTCGCGCAATTTCGCTGTCGGAAAAAAGCATTTTTAACAAACAAAATCAAGTAGTGAAGCGTTAGTATTAACAAAAATACACTTGTCTCACTTTTCATCATCGCTGCTGTCGTCATCATCAGAGTCACTATTGTCTTCATCCACATTCACTTTCTGTGAGGGGGTGGCCACTTCCTGTTTCTGCACGACAGGCTCCGCCTCCTCTTCGGCTTTCCTCTTTTTGCCTTTTCCACTCTGCAGCAGCTGGGTTTGTCTCAGTTCACTCAAGGCGTCTGTATCGTCGTCCAAATCCAGCTCAGCAAAGATCTCCTGCACAACATAAAGAAAAGCGTAAGATGCCGTAAACCAGATTTGTTTAAGTCTAAATGCGCGATTCACACCTTGCTGAACCACATGTTGGTCTCGCGCTCTCTCTTCTCGTCTTTTTCTTCCAGTTCGACAATTAACTTGTTACCGTTCTCTTCCCCTTCGTCCTGCGGCTCGGCGGCGAATGCAACTCTGCAGAAATGCAAGAAAAAGCAGTGAATTCCTTTGGAAACTATAATTCATATACAATTGTAAAGCGTTTGGATAAAAATTAAAGTGTTATTGTAACTATTTTATTAGTGTTCCTGTAGTTCAAGTGGTAGGTTCGATTCCCAGGGAACACATGATAGGTACAAATTGTTAGCCTGAATGCACCAAATCACTTTGGATAAGTGTCTACTAAAAGTATGTAAAATGTAAATCTATTAAATCTTTATATATTTTTATCTATATCTTTTTCTCCCATAAAACACGTTTAAACATTACAGTTTTTAAAATATTACAAAAGGTAAGTACAGTTTATGCCAATTACTGGTACATAAATAAATCTAGGAACCTGCTATTAGCTACCCATTTTAAGAAAATGTATTATTTATATTTGGATTATAAAAAGTGAATATAGAACAAATAAAAATGAAACCTCTAAAATAGTTACATAAAGCTTTAATTAGTAAATTTCTTTTAAATCGATTGATAGCACTATAAACACATATATAATTTAAATTAATATTTATATATACACCTTTATTTGAATTATATATTATACTTTTATAATATATACAAATAAACTATTTTTTGTATTTTTTTTATTCAGTATAACATTTTAATTAGAGCTGAAACAACGAATCGATTTAATCGATTAAAATCGATTATTAAAATAGTTGTCAACTAATTTAGTAATCGATTCGTCGCTAAATAAATTTTATTTGCCATAAGCGGCTCATTTCGTGCATATTTCAAATCTGCGGTGACCAAAGTGTGGCAGTAATGAGCCACCGGAGGTTTTACTCAGCCAGTACAGCAGGTGAAGTAGCGAATAGCCAATAGCTGGCCTCGTTTTATGTCACGTGCTTCCCGAACAGCGTCTCTGCAGCATTCAGCGGGAAGTGGGAGTACTTTACTTTGAGCCTTTAAAATGAAGAGTAACCTGTAAACTCTGCACTACTGAACTGTTTAAGGGGCCGTTCACATATCGTGTCTTTTGCGTGCTCAAGTTCGTTATTTCCTATGTAGGCGCGCAGTATGCACTCTCATAATGGAAGCGACGCGGTCGCGACACGCACGCGGTGCGATGCGCCCGTTTTTCCAGGCGCGTCCACACCGCATCCATTTATCCTTTGCTGAAATTTCCGGGTCTTCATGGAGAGGGCACGTCATGGTGAGAGCACGTCATGGTTGCTTAGCAAAGGCAGACGCCTCAGGGGCGCTTCTGCCCGAGCGCTTTGGAAAGAAGGAGAAAGCGACGCGACTAGCGTTTTCCACGCGTTTTTAGGTGCGATATGTGAACGGCCCATAAGAATTTTATTTGTGCAGATTCTCCAGTACAAGGTTGTTTGCAAATGTTTAGTCGTAAAAGCTGATAACATTGCTTTTTAACAGTTAACATTTAAAGCTTTACAAAATGTTATGTGATCAGTTTGTCGTTTACCAGTTCATAATTCAGACTTGCAGCCTAATTATGACTGAATGAGAGAGGTAAAATGCACTTCTTTTCTAAGTATTCACTGCTCTTTTTCACACAGCAGGTTTTTTGTGTGTGTCCCATTTTTTTTTTCTGGACAACCTTCTGATGGATTTTACTTTAAATTGTGAGTTCCATTCAGGTTTCATGCCATTGGCACTTTTTTTCGAAGGATTGTTTACAATTTCACAGCATAAGCTATAAAGCTTTTTCCCAGTAAATAATAAAATACAATGCACTGCAATTTTATTCTGTTTTATCCTTATACTTCGTGAAAATATGTTCTCAAAGATTCCTTAAGCTTTGTTTGGGATGTTAAACTACTTTAGGAGCTCTAAGGACTGCCATGGTGAAAACAATATTTGAAATCTCCTTGTGAATTTTGCTAGAGTATGGGTCAGTGTTTTGATTGCAGAAGAGTTCGACAAAGGATTACTAACATAATAAAACAACTCCAGGTATATTTTTGATGAGGATATGACAATGCAAAATGGTTAAAATCTCTTAAAAATCTATGCTGAATGATAAAGACCCTTTATTAATAATTTACTTGGGGAAAAAATGGAAAAAACTAAAATATAAGTACATAAACCGATTAATCATAAAAATAATCGACAGATTAATCGATTATCAAAATAATCGTTAGTTGCAGCCCTAATTTTAATATTTTATATTTAATTTATATTACAATTTAATGTTAATGTACAGACGAACCAAACTACCGTATTTTCGGGACTATAAGTTACACTTTTTTTCGTAGTTTGGCTGGTCCTGCGACTTATAGTCACGTGCGACTTATCAAAATTAATTTGACATGAACCAAGAGAAATGAACTAAGAGAAATGAACCAAGAGAAAACATTACCGTCTACAGCCACGAGAGGGCGCCCTCTCGTGGCTGGAGACGGTAATGTTTTCTCTTGGTTCTAAATAAATGCAACTTATAGTTCGAAAAATACGGTAAACATATTCCATAAAAAAGGAAGGAAACAGAACCGTACTTTTTCTTCTTAGGCATCTTCTCAATTTCCTTCTCTTTCTTCTCGATCTCCTCGAGGTCGTCTGAGTCCAGGTCAGAGGCCAGAGACATCCGCTCGTCCTCGTCTTCATCAGATATATGCAGGTCGTCCTCCTCCTGGTCGTCCACTAAAGCGTCGGCTCCCTTCATGTCTCCCTGTGTGATCTCACTCAGACCCTGAGGATTATAGACACCACCGTCAGGACGAGCTCAGGAGTCACTCATCTTCCTCCAGACCTGCTGCTTTCTTACCTGGGCCTTCTTGATGGCGCTGAGGGAAAACATGGAGGAATCGGTGGTTTCAGCGATGGAGACGCCGGGAAGATCCATCTTCATCTCCACTCGCTCCCTCTGCTTCCGCTTCTCCTTCAGCAGCTTCTTCTTCTTACTGTTTACCAACAAAAACACACGTCAAACCTGATCAACATAAACCAGCTTCAAAGACGCCAATTTAACATTTATACAGCTATTATTGTTAATTAAAACTAAATGAATTTTTATTATTTTTATATTTACTATATATATATATATATATATATATATATATATATATATATATATATATATTTTAGCTAGTTTCCAAATTTCTAAAATAACTACATATAAAAAAATTTATTTCAAAATTAGCTGAAATCTTCTTCAAGATATTAAACTATAATACAAATATTTACCCTACAATGATTTAAAAAAAAATTAAATATATTGGTAATAGAAATAGATTATTTTTTTACTATTTTATGAATGTTTAGATAAAAAAAAAACAGAAAATACCGGTCATATAAAATAGTAACAAAATTTTTTATAATCTACCGTCTGAGTTCGGCGATCTCTTCAGCTTTCATCTCCGCCAGCTTCTGCTCCATCTCCTCTTCCTCCTCTTCTGCCGGAGTCTTCTCTTCCTTCTTTTCAGCGCTCTTTTTCTTGCCTTCCTTCTCGTCAATATCGCTGTCATCATCATTTGAGCTAACATCGCAAAAAAATACGTAATTACGAAGAAAATTTGAATCTACGATCAGTGAATTCTGTGATGATTATGATGACACACCTCATTTCCTGGTCCAGGTACTTGGCTTCCTGTCTCAGCTTTTTAGCCATGAACCTCCTCAGCTTGGACCTCCATGACAAGAGCAGACTAACAACACAACAGCCAATCAGATTCCAGGCTACGAACACCGATTCTCCATATATGGTCAACAAGTGCAGTGACTCACCGCATTTCCTTCCGGCCCAGGACTTTAATATCGCAGCAGCACTCTTTGATTTCTGGTGAAGTAAGGGGGTGTGATTCCAGCTCGGGGTTATCAAAGGTGATCTGGAGAAGAAACAGATGGAAATTAGACGTAGAAACACATGAGAAACATATGTGCTGGTGTCTGGAATTTAAGTGTAGTGGTCTGAAAGCGTACCACATTGGCTTTGCTCAAGAAATCGACCGGGTTTTCGGCTTTTAAGAATTCGGTCACTGAGAAAGTGTGATACAGAATGAGTTCGCCGTCCATGTAGCCTTCAGCCTGAAACAACACAGATATAAAGTTTAAAACAAGGAAATTACATTACACTACACTTTACAATTGTATACAATTCGCCTAAAAGTTATAAAATATATAATACAATATCATAAAATAATAAATACATTTCATTCAAATGAAGTAAAGTGTAATAAGACATACCTTGGGCTTTTTATTGTTAACCAGATCCTTGACAGTTTTGACTTGTACGTCGACCTCTTTGAAAGCGTACTTGGGATCGAAGAACTTGTTGTCAATTTTATCCGGAGCCAAAAAACCTGAAGAAAAGAGAAATTTATTCATGTAGACAAAGCAGACAGATATAAACAACAATAGAATTATAGAACAGGTAATAGAAATAATGGGTGAAAAACAATAGAGATGTAGAATGAACGACAGAATGATAGATGAAGATAATATGCGAACGATAGCTAAAATGAATAAGATCTGAATAAGAACCAGTTTTCGGTTCCCAATCCTAATAACAAGCGAACAATAGCTAGAATAAAGTCTATAGAAAGTGAACGATAGCTAGAATGGAACAAGAAACAACAAATCAACCAATAGCTAAAAAAACAAACAAAAAAAATAAATAGAATAAAATACTTGTATAACAAACGAAGGAGAGACATAAAATTATAGATCAAACTATATAGACAGAACTACAGAATGAAAGATAGACTTAATTTTATAACTACAGACAGACAGAACAACTGATAGATAACAAACAATAGACAGAACGAATGAAACGAGATCAGTATGAAACACATGGATTTACCCTGGCAGACGACAAAGATCTCAGCGGACTCGTTTCGGGAGGCCTGTGGTTTGGTGGCCTGCACCTTCTTGAAGAACTGCTGGAAGATCCACATGAGCGGCTGGTAGTCTTTGGAGCGGAAGACTTTGGTGATGAAGGTGCCGCCTTTGGTCAGGAACTCGCAGGCCAGCTTGAGCGCCATCAGCGTGAGGTTGGCCTGCGAGAAGGCGTCATGCTGCCAGTTCGCTCCGACGTTCGGCGCGCCGTCGTTTAGCACAACATCCACCTTCCATGTCTGCAGCTCCTTCCTGATAGCCTGAGCAAAACCAGAAAAACCTTTAAACTCAGTGAGTGACTTTGTATTAAACCCAAACTCACAACAACATGCAGAGATGGAGTTTGAGATGCTCCACACGTTTTTTTTCTCTAACATTAAAATATAATCGAGGAATCAGGCGTATCTGAACGCGCTGAAGAGCACAAACACGCACCTGTCTGCACTTCTCCGTGGTGATGTCCTCCTGCAGCATGACCACGTTCGGGATGGGTTTGATCGGCACCAGATCCACACCTGACAGAAAAACAACAGTGTCAAACCTGGAGTCTGTGTCTGAATCACAGAAGCTTCACTTGAAAACCACTCACCAATAATCAGGCTGGATACCGGCATGAACTTCGACGCCACCTGCAACCTGAACAACAACGAGAGATTAGAAAACCAGCACAAACTACCACATTTGTGAATGAATAAATCAAACAAAAACTCTGGTCTTCGCAATAACTCGTCAAAATAAAAGCTTAGCTAAACAGAAATACATTACTATTGTACATGTACTTGTCAAAGTGACAATAAAATTATTAAAACTAAGTTTTTCTCCATGTTTTATCATTTACCATAAACGTCTGTTGTGCAGCACTGTTTGATAATTAATGAATAAAAATATAAGTAAAATGACCACCATTTTTGATTTTAAACAATAACTACAGAATAATTAAAACAGAAAACACAATTTCTGAAAAAATAAAACATTTCATAAATATAATAATAATAAAAAAATATAAGTTCTTTAAGTCTTATCCACTAAACTGATTCAACAAACTTTTTGATTATTAAAAGTTTACATAAAGTATTAATGCATTCCAGACAAGAACAAAAAAGACAATTTGGGGAAAATAAACAGATTCCATAGGGCCCTAAAAATTATTTTTGTAATGCTTTTAATAATTTGCTATATTGTTAAATTGTATAGGTTTCATTATTTTAATTGATTAGACAATTTTTTGGTTACCAAAAAATGTTACCATTAAAACATAATTCAGAAAAATTTAAAAAACAATTTAGAAATGTACATTTGGGAAAGGATAAAGCTTAATTTTTTAATCAAACATAATGCAAATACAAAATAAAATCTTACATTTAGCATATATGTAAAATCATATTTTGCTTTCCAGAGGAAAATATTAACAAATTCTGATTTATGAATGATGAAAGTGCATTTATATTTAGTACATAGGTGCGTTTATAGTTTTTCTGAAACCAACATAGTTCTTTCACAGAAAAGTACAGGATTTGGGTAAGCGTTAAACAGAATTTGCAGGAAAATAAATTTCACAAATAAAATGGAAAATATATTTTTTTAAATTGGTAAAAACAGGTTCAAATAAAACTTGTTTCAGAGACCCTGGTTAAGCTGTCAACATGAACTAGCAGGTGAGTTTACCCACCATCCTCCTGGAGCTGCGCACAGATCCACCAGAGCTCGAGCCTTCTGAAGAAACTGGAACTTCCTGTTGAGCTGAATGAGCTTAAATGACGATCTGGACCGATAACCTACAAACCGAACCGATATTATGAGATTACACTCCGTACAAACACTCACTGTACATTCAAACAACACAACATGACCACAGTCTAGCAATGACATCAGGTGCTACTGTATGACCACCATCATATATCTGACACTTTGAGGATTATCATGCCTCTATAATCTTGAATAAAGACCGATATTATGAGATCACACTCACTACAAACACTGTACATTCACACAACACAACATGACCACGGTCTATCACTGATATCAGAGGCTACTGAATGATCACCATCATATATCTGACACTTTGAGGATTATCATGCCTCTAAAATCTCGAATAAAGACCGATATTATGAGATCATACTCAGTACAAACACTGTACATTCACACAACATGACATGAACACAGTTTAGCAATGAAACCAGGTGCTACTGAATGATCACCATCATATATCTGACCCTTATCATGAGGAATATCATGCCTCTATAATCTCGAATATATACCGATATCATCATAATAAACGTCCAAATCACACGCTAATAACGTGGTACGCCGTGATCTCATGCGCGTGTCTCAAAGATCACGTATACACGACTCACCCGTTTCTTTTGCGAGATGGTAGAATTTGTCCTTCCTGGTTTTCCCGACTTTCAGTTTTTTACCCATGATTTCTGTTTTAAATCACCAGTTACTTAGCTTTTTCTCTCGGACAGCTTCCACCTCGTCGCTCTTCCACTCGAGCCACACGTGTGTGTTTGCGTCGCCAAGAGATGACGTCAACGGACTCGTCTGCTTCTTATGACGTCAGCGCCCTCAGATTTCCTCACTTTTCAAATTGGAAATTGTTTTACATGTTTTGCAAACACACACACACACACATATATGCGTGTGATTATTGTATATAGCTACTATTTGTATGTAAATTCTTCATATTATTTTAGTAATAATGGATTTGAAAATGCATATGTATATTATAGAATTATACAATTCTATATAGTTATATCTTTAACTTGAGTTATAGCTCAAATCAAATATAATTTAAATACAAAGTAAAATCTTACACATGGCAGAGATAAGATCATATTTTATTTTACAGGCAAACATATACATAAAAAACAGACACTGAAGATACTGAGACACTGAAAAAGTCACTGAGGATATAGTTCCATAGACCAGCCTTTCTCAAACTTTTTTCAGTCAAGGCAACTTTCAAAGTGCATAAAATCTCAAGGCACCCCAGTGTAATATATAATTTTAAAACACTGCATTACCCAAATGTAAATGCAAATGTCCTGTTTAATTAGACAGGACAGTAATTTTGAATTATTACTGAAATACAACATTTTTTTTTTCAAACAGTTCATTGAACAATAATAAATGAAGTACCTGAAGCTGACAATGAAGTAAATGTATAATAATTAGCAAAGATGATTAATTTAGCACTAAGCGCATGTGGGGGCGGAGACGCGCCGCAGAGCGTCAGACGCGCGTGAGGACCAAACACAGCAGAACGGTAGGAAACTTCACTCCTCTTATTACTTCTCTTTTACTATAGCGATTTATTTTTATATACGTGATCTGAGTCTTTCATAGAGTTGTAGAGTTATTAGAGAAATAGAGGTTTTTTTACATTCTTTGGTCGAAGTTTTCAGATCGCAACTCGGTTGATTCAGATCGGCACTTCGGAGAATGTTCGCGACTCGGTTGATTCGCGACTCGGTTGATTCAGATCGGCACTTCGGAGCCTGTTCGCGACTCGGTTGATTCAGATCGGCACTTCGGAGCCTGTTCGCGACTCGGTTGATTCAGATCGGCACTTCAGGGGGATGTTTTCGCGATTCGGTTGATTCAGATCGGCACTTCGAGAATGTTCGCGACTCGGTTGATTCAGATCGGCACTTCGGAGCATGTTCGCGACTCGGTTGATTCAGATCGGCACTTCGGAGCCTGTTCGCGACTCGGTTGATTCAGATCGGCACTTCGGAGCCTGTTCGCGACTCGGTTGATTCAGATCGGCACTTCGGAGCATGTTTTCGCGATTCGGTTGATTCAGATCGGCACTTCGAGAATGTTCGCGACTCGGTTGATTCAGATCGGCACTTCGGAGCATGTTCGCGACTCGGTTGATTCAGATCGGCACTTCGGAGCCTGTTCGCGACTCGGTTGATTCATATCGGCACTTCGGAGCCTGTTCGCGGCTCGGTTGATTCAGATCGGCACTGCGGAGCATGTTCGCGACTCGGTTGATTCAGATCGGCACTTCGGAGCCTGTTCGCGACTCGGTTGATTCAGATCGGCACTTCGGAGCCTGTTCGCGACTCGGTTGATTCAGATCGGCACTTCGGAGCCTGTTCGCGACTCGGTTGATTCAGATCGGCACTTTGGAGGCTGTTCGCGGCTCGGTTGATTCAGATCGGCACTTCGGAGCATGTTCGCGACTCGGTTGATTCAGATCGGCACTTCGGAGCCTGTTCGCGGCTCGGTTGATTCAGATCGGCACTTCGGAGCATGTTCGCGACTCGGTTGATTCAGATCGGCACTTCGGAGCCTGTTCGCGACTCGGTTGATTCAGATCGGCACTTCGGAGTCTGTTCGCGATCGGTTGATTCAGATCGGCACTTCGGAGCCTGTTCGCGACTCGGTTGATTCAGATCGGCACTTCGGAGCCTGTTCGCGGCTCGGTTGATTCAGATCGGCACTTCGGAGCATGTTCGCGACTCGGTTGATTCAGATCGGCACTTCGGAGCCTGTTCGCGACTCGGTTGATTCAGATCGGCACTTCGGAGTCTGTTCGCGATCGGTTGATTCAGATCGGGACTTTGGAGCATGTTTGAGATTTTTTTTAATTCAAATCTGGACATCGAAGCAGGAAGTGTTTGTCAGACAGGTGATAAATTAATATTTGGACTTGAGGCTTTTTTTTTTTTTTTACCTGTCGATTCAGTATGTATACATGGACCCACACACAAAGGTGGATACACTCTAGACAAATTTTTAAAGCTTTATATATAATAAAGAACCATTTTCAGATTTATTTTTACATTACATTTAGTCAATTTAGCAGACGCTTTTATCCAAAGCCACTTACAGTTGAGGGATACATGAAGCGATTCTTCTTAAACAGGAAAACAGACACAAGAAGAGCTCGTAATACCAGGTTTTGGACAGAAAGAGAAGGAATAAATAAAGAGAAATTTGATTAGAAATTTTTGATTAGAAATATGGTTTAACTCGGTCTCCCATGCAAGAACCAACATCAACTGATAGAGATTCATATCTCTGTTTTGTTTATATTAAACTCTAGTGCCTTTTATTTTATTGGATGCACATACATTTGCATAATAATGAAGCACGTAAGTATAAATATGTGTGTGTGTGTGTGTGTGTGTGTGTAGGTGTGTTTGTGTGTATGTGTGCGTGTGTACTTATATATTCACACACAATGTAAACAAAATCTTTTATTTTGGAAGGTATTAATAATTTGACACTTATTTGACTATTAAAAATTAATGTAAATTAAATGTTTGCTTATTAAATTATATTTTTAAGATATTAAAAGTTTAAATTAAACGTTTATTTAGATTTAAATTTAAAAAAGTTTTTTTTTAAATTGTAAATTAAGTCTATTTACATTCAATTCAATTCAATTTAAATTTTAAATTAAAAGTGTATTAACATTTAAATGTATATCTATCATTTAAATTCCATGTTCAATCATAAACCTTCAGAGGGAATTTAGTTTTTTTTATTAATTTGTTTTCATTATTAAATATATATAAGCACTTCTTTTGCTTCTTTGTAGACTGATTGAGATTAATGCATGTTTCAGGGACGTTTTCTGATCTTTTTGTCCTGGTTTCCCAGAATCCGCATTAATAAGCAGCTGGAAGTGGAGCTGGAGGAGGAGGAGGGCGAGCATCCGAAAGCTGTGTGGATGAAGCAGAAGCGATCGCTCCAGGACTCGGAGCCAATGGAGGAGAAGGTGCACAAGGCTCTTCCTCCCTCCGGCATCCTCATGGTGGAGGTGGACAACGTCATCCACAAGGACTTTAGTTTTGTTTCTTAAAGTGCGCCTATTATGCCTTTTCGACTATGACCTTTCATGCAGTGTGCCATGTAGCGTTATGTGAACATACACTATCTGTACGACAGAAAAAGAGTCGGCTTGCAAACGCCGAAACGAGTCGTCAGGAATATGAATCTTATTCTGTTACCTAGAGAGATCTCTCTACAGCTCTGGACCAATCACAAAGGACTGTGCTCTCTGACCAATCACAGCAGAGAGGGCTCACGCAGGGGCGGATCTAGAAAAATATTGATGGGGTCGCGAGAAGGGGGCAGGAATTTTTGAGGGGTGGCAACATATGGCAGACGTATACTGTATATACTGAATTTTGTCACGGTTATCACAGTTTGATGATAAATATATGTGCACACTATAAAAGGACACAGGCTGCCATTTACAAACTTAATCTCATGCAATCAATGTCTTGCATTTGAAACAGTTCATATAAGGAACAAGTGACCATACCCCATAAGCACCACCACACTCACTAATGCATACAGTATGCATCCACATGTCATTAAGAGCATTATAAAAGATTCAGTGTTATCAATATGGCAATTTATTATAAGAAACACAAGACTTTAACAGCCAATGACATTTCCAGCTGGGGAGACTCAACTGATTTTCTACAGTTTAGTGTTAATCACCATCTAACTCAACCAGTCAAGAGCTACATTTAGCCTTAGATGTTATATTAATATGATCCCTGAACCATAGGTTTTATTAGCTGACAATAATAATAAATAAATAAGCATTATAGGCACAAATACAAATGTACTTTTAGAAATTGTTTTTTAAAAAATATGGTGTTATTGTTATGGCAAGCTTAAATTAAAACTTCTATGAAAACTTGTGTGATATTCCTTTAAAATAATGTTTTAAGTAATAATCTTTTAAGTATATTTTACTAAGCAATTTCTTACATAGTTTCTTTGAGTTAGACCAAACTTTTATTTTGGTGGGTTGTAACCAGAGTTTCTGTGTTTTTTAATTAACTATTATTATTAGCTAATAGGAAGTATAGCATATCAAGTATGCTAATACTTGAAGTATAGCATACTCTACTGTGCAATAGTACTATATTTCTGTTTGAGTTTCTTCAAGTTATACTGAAATTTTTTTTTGACAGGTTGTCGTAAAGACATTGCCGTTTCTGTCTGTGTATCCAATACGAATGAATGATAGTTTTATCAAATGAAATGGTGAAATCCTCTCATAGCGCACTGATGTGCACATGTGTATCATACATCATGTGTCAATATAGTGAAGAGCTGAAAACACCACGCGTGCTTCAGTGTGTGTATATGTGTCTGTGTGTGTGTGTGTGTGTGTGTGTGTGCAGTAGAGCACACATAGACGACAACACCTTTAGGGTTCCCATAAGCAGGATTGTATTGTTGTGCCCCCCTTCCTCAAATATGATGATGGAAAAAACACCTACTATAGGGGTGAAAAAATAAATTTAATCAAATAAAAAACTAAATGAATAAATTGTATTATTTATAAATCACAATTGTAGCTCTCGACATTTACCTATGGCTATAAATTTATTATGACTCTTATTTATTTTATAGTCTCAAGCATTCAGAAATCATGCAAAAGGAAACAAAGCAGTTTTTCTATATAGTTATATCTTTAACTTGAGTTATAGCTAAAATCAAATATAATTTAAATACAAAGTAAAATCTTACATATCGCATAGATAAGATCATATTTTATTTTACAGGGAAACATATACATAAAAAACAGACACTGAAGATACTGAGACACTGAAACAGTCAGAGGATATAGTTCCATAGACCAGCCTTTCTCAAACTTTTTTCAGTAAGGGCAACTTTCAAAGTTCATAAAATCTCAAGGCACCCCAGTGTAAAATATAATTTTAAAACACTGCATTACCCAAATGTAAATGCAAATGTCCTGTTTAATTAGACAGGACAAGTAATTTTGAATTATTACTGAAATACAACATTTTCGTTTCAAACAGTTCATTGAACAATAATAAATGAAGTACCTGAAGCTGACAATGAAGTAAATGTATAATAATTAGCAAAGATGATTAATTTAGCACTGTAACGCGCGTGTGAGGGGCGGAGACGCGCCGCGGAGCGTCAGACGCGCGTGAGGACCAAACACAGCAGAACGGTAGGAAACTTCACTCCTCTTATTATTTCTCTTTTACTATAGCGATTTATTTTTAGATACGTGATCTGAGTCTTTTGAAGAGTTGTAGAGTTAGATAAATATAGTTTTTTTTTACATTCTTTGGTCGAAGTTTTCAGATCGCAACTCTGTTGATTCAGATCGGCACTTCGGAGCCTGTTCGCGACTCGGTTGATTCAGATAGGCACTTCGGAGCCTGTTCGCGAATCGGTTGATTCAGATCGGCACTTCGGAGCCTGTTCGCGAATCGGTTGATTCAGATCGGCACTTCGGAGAATGTTCGCGACTCGGTTGATTCAGATCGGCACTTCGGAGCCTGTTCGCGACTCGGTTGATTCAGATCGGCACTTCGGAGTAGAGCTGTAATCGGGCCTTAAAAGTTAGGCCCGACAGGATCCGAGCACGACAGGTTTCGGCCCGAGCCCGACAAGTACATTTTGATTGACAGCTTTTTTAAAGCCCGAACCCGTTTACAGCCCGAAATTATTCAAATGTGCGCACGCACACAGCTCTTTTGCCTTTTGTCAACAATGAGTAATTTATTCATGTTTTAACATAATTTACTCATAACTAACGTAGACTAGACCACTTGGAAGTTGGAATAAAGAAATAAAATAAGTCCTCTGTAACATCGTAACATCTCAGCATTCTAGACATATGGGCTCATTTAACCTATAAATAGACCAACGCACCAATAAAAACGAGTCATTAAAAAAAAAAAAATTAAGATAAAATTTAAATTAAAATGGGTATTTGGCAATAACGAAATTAAGATAAAGGCTCCGCCGGATTTGCTTTATTTTATAAAAGAATAATGCCAACATTAGCGTAAATACTCTGTCAACATTATGCATTTAAGACTCAATGAATATTTAGTTATCATTTGAAAAACCTTTACTCACAGATATTAGGCTAGGTCTACATGTTTTTGTGGAGGAAAATGATTGAATCCACTGTAGATGTCTTCAGCGCGCTCCTGCGCTCACTGATGGTGCGTCATTATTCACTCATTATTCTCATTATAAGCATGGTCAAAACTTTTCCACACCTCGCTCAGAGTTTGCTTTAGTTGCTGGTGCAACCAAAACGTAATCACCAGAGGCAAGCCTCCGTTACACCTGCTCAGCATTCATTTTCGCATCTTTCTCGCACTAATCGAAACACATCACATGACCGCTCGTTTACCTCGCAAACGGAGTGCAAGCCTGAGCCCGGCCCGAGCCCGCGTAAGATGATAGAAATTAAGCCCGAACCCGACCGAACCCGTCGGGTCCCGACGGGTCCCGTCGGGTTCAGGCAAAGATCTTCAGCTCTACTTCGGAGCATGTTTTCGCGATTCGGTTGATTCAGATCGGCACTTCGGAGCATGTTCGCGGCTCGGTTGATTCAGATCGGCACTTCGGAGCATGTTCGCGGCTCGGTTGATTCAGATCGGCACTTCGGAGCATGTTCGCGACTCGGTTGATTCAGATCGGCACTTCGGAGCATGTTTTCGCGATTTGGTTGATTCAGATCGGCACTTCGGAGCATGTTTTCGCGATTTGGTTGATTCAGATCGGCACTTCGGAGCATGTTCGCGACTCGGTTGATTCAGATCGGCACTTCGGAGCATGTTTTCGCGATTCGGTTGATTCAGATAGGCACTTCGGAGCATGTTCGCGATCGGATGATTCAGATCGGCACTTCGGAGCCTGTTCGCGATCGGATGATTCAGATCGGCACTTCGGAGCCTGTTCGCGATCGGTTGATTCAGATCGGCACTTCGGAGCCTGTTCGCGATCGGTTGATTCAGATAGGGACTTTGGAGATTTTTACATTACATTTAGTCAATTTAGCAGACGCTTTTATCCAAAGCCACTTACAGTTGAGGGATACATGAAGCGATTCTTCTTAAACAGGAAAACAGACACAAGAAGAGCTCGTAATACCAGGTTTTGGACAGAAAGAGAAGGAATAAATAAAGAGAAATTTGATTAGAAATTTTTGATTAGAAATATGGTTTAACTCGGTCTACCATGCAAGAACAACCATCAACTGATAGAGATTCATATCTCTGTTTTGTTTATATTAAACTCTAGTGCCTTTTATTTTATTGGATGCACATACATTTGCATAATAATGAAGCATGTAAGTATAAATATGTGTGTGTGTGTGTGTAGGTGTAGGTGTGTTTTTAAATTTTTTTAAATTGTAAATTAAGTCTATTTACATTCAAACTTACATTTAAAATTATATTTAAATGTCAATTTAATTTAAATTTTAAATTAAAAGTGTATTTACATTTAAATGTATATCTATCATTTAAATTCCATGTTCCATCATAAACCTTCAGAGGGAATTTAGTTTTTTTTTATTAATTTTTTTTCATTATTAAATAAATATAAGCACATCTTTTGCTTCTTTGTAGACTGATTGAGATGAATGCATGTTTCAGGGACGTTTTCTGATCTTTTTGTCCGTGGTTTCCCAGAATCCGCATTAATAAGCAGCTGGAAGTGGAGCTGGAGGAGGAGGAGGGCGAGCATCCGAAAGCTGTGTGGATGAAGCAGAAGCGATCGCTCCAGGACTCGGAGCCAATGGAGGAGAAGGTGCACAAGGCTCTTCCTCCCTCTGGCATCCTCATGGTGGAGGTGGACAACGTCATCCACAAGGACTTTAGTTTTGTTTCTTAAAGTGCGTCTATCATGCCTTTTCGACTATTACCTTTCATGCAGTGTGTCATGTAGCGTTATGTGAACATACACTATCTGTACGACAGAAAAAGAGTCGGCTCGCAAACGCCGAAACGAGTCGTCAGGAATATGAATCTTATTCTGTTACCTAGAGAGATCTCTCTACAGCTCTGGACCAATTACAAAGGACTGTGCTCTCTGACCAATCACAGCAGAGAGGGCTCACGCAGGGGCGGATCTAGAAAAATATTGATGGGGTGGCGAGAAGGGGGCAGGAATTTTTGACGGGTGGCAACATATGGCAGACGTATACTGTATATACTGAATTTTGTCACGGTTATCACAGTTTGATGATAAATATATGTGCACACTACAAAAGGACACAGGCTATCATTTACAAACTTAATCTCATGCAAACAATGTCTTGCATTTGAAACAGTTTATATAAGGAACAAGTGACCATACCCCATAAGCACCACCACACTCACTAATGCATACAGTATGCATCGACATGTAATTAAGAGCATTATAAAAAGTTCAGTGTTATCATTATGTCAAAGAAACACAAGACTTTAACAGCCAATGACATTTCCAGCTGGGGAGACTCAACTGATTTTCTACAGTTTAGTGTTAATCATCATCTAACTCAACCAGTCAAGAGCTACATTTAGCCTTAGATGTTATATTAATATGATCCCTGAACCATAGGTTTTATTAGCTGACAATAATAATAAATAAATAAACATCATAGGCACAAATACAAATGTACTTTTAGAAATTGTTTTTTAAAAAATATGGTGTTATTGTTTTGGCAAGCTTAAATTAAAACTTCTATGAAAACTTGTGTGATATTCCTTTAAAATAATGTTTTAGTATATCTTTTAAGTATATTTTACTAAGCAATTTCTTACATAATTTCTTTGAGTTAGACCAAACTTTTATTTTGGTGGGTTGTAACCAGTTTCTGTGTTTTTTAATTAACTATTATTATTAGCTAATAGGAATTATAGCATATCAAGTATGCTAATACTTGAAGTATAGCATACTCTACTGTGCAATAGTACTATATTTCTGTTTGAGTTTCTTCAAGTTATACTGAAATTTTATTTCGACAGGTTGTCGTATAGACATTGCTGTTTCTGTCAGTCTGTGTATCCAATACGAATGAATGAAGATAGTTTTATCAAATGAAATGGTGAAATCCTCTCATAGCGCGCTGATGTGCACATGTGTAGCATACATCATGTATCAATGTGAAGAGCTGAAAACACCACGCGTGCTTCAGTGTGTGTGTGTGTGTGTGTGTGTGTGTGTGCAGTAGAGCACACATAGATGACAACACCTTAAGGGTTCCCATAAGCAGGATTGTATTGTTGTGCCCCCCTTCCTCAAATATGATGATGGAAAAAACACCTACTATAGGGGTGAAAAAATAAATTTAATCAAATAAAAAACTAAATGAATAAATTGTATTATTTATAAATCACAATTGTAGCTCTCGACATTTACCTATGGCTATAAATTTATTATGACTTATTTATTTTATAGTCTCAAGCATTCAGAAATCATGCAAAAGGAAACAAAGCAGTTTTTCTATATAGTTATATCTTTAACTTGAGTTATAGCTAAAATCAAATATAATTTAAATACAAAGTAAAATCTTACATATGACATAGATAAGATCATATTTTATTTTACAGGGAAACATATACATAAGACGCGCCGCGGAGCGTCAGACGCGCATGAGGACCAAACACAGCAGAGCGGTAGGAAACTTCACTCCTCTTATTATTTCTCTTTTACTATAGCGATTTATTTTTAGATACGTGATCTGAGTGAATAGAGTTATTTTTTACATTCTTTGGTCGAAGTTTTCAGATCGCAACTCAGTTGATTCAGATCGGCACTTCGGAGCCTGTTCGCGACTCGGTTGATTCAGATCGGCACTTCGGAGAATGTTCGCGACTCGGTTGATTCAGATCGGCACTTCGGAGCATGTTCGCGACTCGGTTGATTCAGATCGGCACTTCGGAGCATGTTCGCGATCGGTTGATTCAGATCGGCACTTCGGAGCATGTTCGCGATCGGTTGATTCAGATCGGCACTTCGGAGCATGTTCGCGACTCGGTTGATTCAGATCGGCACTTCGGAGCATGTTCGCGATCGGTTGATTCAGATCGGAACTTTGGAGCATGTTTGAGATTTTTTTAATTCAAATCCGGACATCGAAACAGGAAGAGTTTGTCAAACAGGTGATAAATGAATATTTGGACTTGAGACTTTTTTTTTAACTGTCGATTCAATATGTACATGGACCCCCAAAGGTGGATACACTCTAGACCAGCCTTTCTCAAACTTTTCAAAGTGCATAAAATCTCAAGGAACCCCAGTGTAAAATATCCCAGCCGGCATTTCAACGTTGATTCAACGTTGAAACAACGTCAGGTACCATGGTTGAATCAACGTTGAAAAACCTTTCGATTTTGCAAATTGGATCAACGTTGAAATCACGACGTTGATTCACCGTTGAAATCGTGACGTTGATGTACGGTTGAAATCACAACGCTGATTCACTGTTGAAATCCCGACGTTGAATCAACGTTGAATAACCTTTCGATTTTGCAAATTGGATCAACGTTGAAATCACGACGTGGATTCACCGTTGAAATCGCGACGCTGTTTCACCGTCTTACCTGCATTATGGGTGAATTAGGGTCGTGCTGCAGCCCTGGGATGAAAGCTGAATGAGGTGTTGATTTTGAAAAGTTAATCAGCGTTGATAACACGACGTTGTTTCCCCGTCGTACCTTGCACCGTGTGTAAATACACCTAGATCCTAGTTGGCATTTAGGTCAACAATGTACATGCAAGGCTAAAAATCTAATGACTGGCAGCAATGGCTTTACAAACAACTTCAATAAACGACCACATGCTCAAAATTGTCAAACAGCAGTTTAATTTTGGAAACATACTGTATAAAACAGATGAAAATAATCCCACACTTTATTATGCAGAGTATGCATGGAGGTAATGCTAAAAACAGGTAGTAGAACAATCCAAATACAATAATATTTAAAGGTTTTTGTAAAATAATTCGGCACAAAAATGCATATTTTTTTCAGCACTTACAAGACAAACCCTTGTACCTTTATGACTGAAACCAGTGGATCTTTTATTTGGGTGGAAAACTACAGTTTCTGTCAAAAACATGTTTTAGTAATGTGTCTCATTTCAAGTTGTGCACATTTGTGCCATTAAAATGTGTTGCACAGTACGAGCAGGGAACCTTCAACCAGTTGATTTCTAATGGGAACCCCCCCGGACTGTGTCTTCTTTACCGTGGGGAATGCAGAATGAGATTTCTACCACAGGGCACTCTAAAATGTTAGAACCAGCAGCCTTAGTGTATACAGTGTGGTTGTGCTTCGGGTGATCCTTGAAAGTGTCCCAGCGCTAGGTCCTTTCTGACGCCGTCCCCTCCACTCTCTCCCACTTGTGCACTTTCTGTACCGTCCTGTATAAACATTTACATTTAATCATTTAACAGACGCTTTTATCCAAAGCCACTTACAAATAAGAACAACAGAAGCAGTCAGGTGTACAAGCGAACAACAACAGTATACAAGTGCCATGACAAGTCTCAGTTAGTCTAGTACAGAATGCATATCCAGTTTTTTTTTTTTTTTTTTTTTAATATGAAAGACAAGAAAAGAAGGAAAAGTGCTAGCATTAGTTGGTTAAGTTCCGGTGAAAAAGATGAGTCTTAAAATGTTTCTTGAAAATGAGTAAAGACTCAGCAGTTCGGATTGAGATTGGGAGGTGATTCCAGCAGCTGGACACAGTCCAGGAAAAGGTCAGTGAGAGTGATTTTGAACCTCTTTGGGATGGCACCACAAGGCGTCGTTCACTTGCAGAGGACAAACTTCTGGAGGGAACATAAGATTTAACCAGTGAGTTTAGGTATGTTCACAATGTTTCACAATAACTTTGATATTGTGAAATATATTTAACTGAAAACTGAATGCAAAATAAATCACACAATATTTTCACTTTACAGTTCAGTAACAGTGAGGTTGGAAACAAAGTGGACAACACTATTCATTAAACACTTATTTAATGTATTCAGATGAAAATTTACAATATTAACAAATTATTCACAAGCAGTGTTTTCAGAGCCCCCAGTTACACTGTTTTAATCAAAACACTAGTAATACAGTGTAGTAAAACAAATAAAATCTAATTCAGTAAATTTTTAATAAACTAAGTACAATCAAAACCTATCACAAAAGGTCAAAGCATCTCTAGCAGAAGTGACAGTGCAATGTAGCAGATGAACAATTTCTTACCAATGTTTCAAGAACAAGCTGGATCCTTGATGACTCTACAAGGGGAAAGAAGAAATGGTTTACTGAAAAGTTCTTTAAAAGCAGGATTTCATATTATACCATTTCTTTAAACCACTGGTTCTCAAACTTTTTATACCAAGTACCACTTCAGAAAATATTTGTTATTAAATATTAAGTTGCACCATAATGACCAACATTACATTTCAGCAGCGTAGTAGACCAAACTATTCAGCTACAGGTCTACAGTTAAAAAATGAGGCAGTTTTATTCTAATAAGAATATTTATTGTTGTCAGACACTTTACCATGTTTGAACATTAACACTACAACTGTGCTTACATACACAGGTAAATAAAAAAAAGTTTAAATTAAAATGTAATTTTAAATGTAATTATGTAACAAAAGTTACAAAACTGTACTGTACTTTAACTCTAACATACTTAAATGTGCAAAAAAAAAAACTTACTCAAAGATTAAGTTAAAATATATGAACATTAATTAGTTTGATTTAGTTATTCACCTGCATAACAACTAGAGGGGGCCTGACACTTTGAGAACCATGGCTTTAAACAATCCTTTTATTTATTTATTCATTTTCATTAATTCATTAAAATTATATTATTTAAATACAGACATTTGCACTTATATGTTTCAGAAAACACTTTGAAACTATTATAAGCATACAAACATATATAACACACCTAATGCATGGGATACATATCAGGAAAATATGGGAAAATCTCTAAACCATCTCTAAATCTCTCTTAGCAGCAACACATTAGGTGAGCACCTAACTTGATCAGCTGTGATAAAGCAATGCAAAAATAGACACACGGGTATTTATTCATCTGCAGATTACATGTCCTTTAAACTACCCATTTGTAAACTCTGGTAATACTTTACTATTTTCAAAAGATAATAAAGATAACGTTAGCGATTTTCTTACCTCATTTTGACAGGATGTTTTCAGGACCTCGCAGAACACCTGACCCTTCTTGTGTTCACAGTTTTTGTTCTCCATTGACATGTCACGACTCAAATTCGCTCAAAATAAATAAAAAATGTACAGGCAAATATGAAATAATTCGGGACCGATAGAGCAGTCAGTTATAACGAGCAGCAGCTCACAGTTAGCCGCCTCACTCACAGAAAGACGACAATAACGGTCATATTTTTAAATGTAGAAAGGCGCGAACCGATTCATTGTCCAGTTTCCTGAATGACAGCCAGATTAACCAATCATGATAGAAGTAATAAAATACAACTACCAATGGGAGTTGTTTCAGTGTGATAAAGCAGCGAAATGTATATAGTTTTATTGTTGTTAATGATGATAATATTTAACATATACCTTTAGATTTTAGAATAGGTATCATGACTAAAATATTTTAAAATGCTATTAAAATAATTAATTAATTTAAATAATTTAATATAAATAATTTAAAAGCTTGTTAACCTTTAACTACTATTTAGCATTAAACATTTTTAACGTTGTTTCATTAAAACAACTGACCTTATTTCAGCCATATTTCAATGTTGAAAGTTGGTCATGTGCTGGAAGTTTTTCAACAGTTCATCTTTAAACGTTGAATCAACGTTGTTTCAACGTTGAAACCACAACTGACCTTATTTCAACCATATTTCAACATTGAAAGTTGGTCATGTGCTGGATGTTTTTCAACCATTCAGCTTTAAACGTTGAATCAACGTTGTTTCAACGTTGAAACCACAACTGACCTTATTTCAACCATATTTCAACATTGAAAGTTGGTCATGTGCTGGATGTTTTTCAACCATTCAGCTTTAAACGTTGAATCAACGTTGTTTCAACGTTGAAACCACAACTGACCTTATTTCAACCATATTTCAACGTTGAAGGTCGGTCATGTGCCGGCTGGGATAATTTTAAAACACTGCATTACCCAAATGTAAATGCAAATGTCCTGTTTAATTAGACAGGAATTTTGAATTATTACTGAAATACAACATTTTTGTTTCAAACAGTTAATTGAACAATAATAAATGAAGTACCTGAAGCTGACAATGAAGTAAATGTATAATACTTAGCAAAGATGATTAATTTAGCGCTGCACTTTGGAGCCTGTTCGCGACTCGATTGATTCAGATCGGCACTTCAAATCTGGACATCGAAGCAGGAAGTGTTTGTCAAACAGGTGATGAATATTTGGACTTGAGGCTTTTTTTTTTACCTGTCGATTCAGTATGTACATAGACCAGCCTTTCTCAAACGTTGTTTCAGTCAGGGCACCTTTCAAAGTGCATAAAATCTCAAGGCACCCCAGTGTAAAATATAATTTTAAAACACTGCATCACCCAAATGTAAATGCAAATGTCCTGTTTAATTAGACAGGACAGTAATTTAGAATTATTACTGAAATACAACATTTTTGTTTCAAACAGTTCATTGAACAATAATAAATGAAGTACCTGAAGCTGACAATGAAGTAAATGTATAATAATTAGCAAAGATGATTAATTTAGCGCTGTAAACGCACGTGTGAGGGGCGGAGACGCGCCGCAGAGCGTCAGACACGTGTGAGGACCAAACACAGCAGAGCAGTAGGAAACTTCACTCCTCTTATTATTTCTCCTTTACTATAGCGATTTATATTTAGATACGTGATCTGAGTCTTTTGTAGAGTTATTAGAGAAATAGAGTTATTTTTTTACATTCTTTGGTCGAAGTTTTCAGATCGCAACTCCGAAGTCCCGATCTGAAATCAACCGAGTCGCGAACATGCTCCGAAGTGCCAATCTGAATCAACCGAGTCGCGAACAGGCTCCGAAGTCCCGATCTGAATCAACCGAGTCGCGAACAGGCTCCGAAGTGCCGATCTGAATCAACCGAGTCGCGAACAGGCTCCGAAGTGCCTATCTGAATCAACAGAGTCGCGAACATGCTCCGAAGTGCCGATCTGAATCAACCGAGTCGCGAACAGGCTCCGAAGTGCCGATCTGAATCAACCGAGTCGCGAACATGCTCCGAAGTGCTGATCTGAATCAACCGAGTCGCGAACAGGCTCCGAAGTGCCAATCTGAATCAACCGAGTCGCGAACAGGCTCCGAAGTGCCTATCTGAATCAACAGAGTCGCGAACATGCTCCAAAGTGCCGATCTGAATCAACCGAGTCGCGAACAGGCTCCGAAGTGCCGATCTGAATCAACCGAGTCGCGAACAGGCTCCGAAGTCCCGATCTGAAATCAACCGAGTCGCGAACAGGCTCCGAAGTGCCGATCTGAATCAACCGAGTCGCGAACAGGCTCCGAAGTGCCGATCTGAATCAACCGAGTCGCGAACAGGCTCCGAAGTGCCGATCTGAATCAACTGAGTTGCAATCTGAAAACTTCGACCAAAGAATGTAAAAAATAACTCTCTCTAATAACTCTACAAAAGACTCAGATCAAGTATCTAAAAATAAATCGCTATAGTAAAAGAGAAATAATAAGAGGAGTGAAGTTTCCTACCGTTCTGCTGTGTTTGGTCCTCACTCGCGTCTGACGCTCCGCGGCGCGTCTCCGCCCCTCACACGCGCGTTACAGTGCTAAATTATTATACATTTACTTCATTGTCAGCTCCAGGTACTTCATGTATTATTGTTCAATGAACTGTTTGAAACAAAAATGTTGTATTTCAGTAATAATTCAAAATTACTTGTCCTGTCTAATTAAACAGGACATTTGCATTTACATTTGGGTAATGCAGTGTTTTAAAATTATATTTTACACTGGGGTGCCTTGAGATTTTATGAACTTTGAAAGGTGCCCTTACTGAAAAAAAGTTTGAGAAAGGCTGCTAGAGTGTATCCACCTTTGTGTGTGGGTCCATGTACATACTGAATCGACAGGTAAAAAAAAAAAAGCCTCAAGTCCAAATATTCATCACCTGTTTAACAAACACTTCTTGCTTCGATGTCCAGATTTGAATTTAAAAAAATCTCAAACATGCTCCAAAGTCCCGATCTAAATCAACCGAGTCGCGAACATGCTCCGAAGTGCCGATCTGAATCAACCGAGTCGCGAACATGCTCCGAGGTGCCGATCTGAATCAACCGAGTCGCGAACAGGCTCCGAAGTGCCGATCTGAATCAACCGAGTCGCGAACAGGCTCCGAAGTGCCGATCTGAATCAACCGAGTCGCGAACAGGCTCCGAAGTGCCGATCTGAATCAACCGAGTCGCGAACAGGCTCCGAGGTGCCGATCTGAATCAACCGAGTCGCGAACAGGCTCCGAGGTGCCGATCTGAATCAACCGAGTCGCGAACAGGCTCCGAAGTGCCGATCTGAATCAACCGAGTCGCGAACAGGCTCCGAAGTGCCGATCTGAATCAACCGAGTCGCGAACAGGCTCCGAAGTGCCGATCTGAATCAACCGAGTCGCGAACAGGCTCCGAAGTGCCGATCTGAATCAACCGAGTCGCGAACAGGCTCCGAAGTGCCGATCTGAATCAACCGAGTCGCGAACATGCTCCGAAGTGCCGATCTGAATCAACCGAGTCGCGAACATTCTCCGAAGTGCCGATCTGAATCAACCGAGTCGCGAACAGGCTCCGAAGTGCCGATCTGAATCAACCGAGTCGCGAACAGGCTCCGAAGTGCCGATCTGAATCAACCGAGTCGCGACTTTCTTGCACTTTCTTGAGCTTCAAAATCTCGGCCCCCATTCATTGCCATTATGACTTTGACTGTATTCGTCTAAAAGAAGAAAGTCATATACACCTATAGGATGGCTTGAGGGGTAGTAAGTAATTATTTTGATCCAGAGATTGAAGCCTCTAGTGAAGATTTCATATTCACATCATGTTTCATTTCATGTCCAGTGGCATATTTATACATAACTGCTTTAATTGTATTCTCTCAAATCATTTACTGTATATATATATATATATATATATATAATGGAACATCTTGAGTTGGTGTTTACTCAGCAGGAATATATATGATCTGAATAAAATCATTGGATAAAATAAAAAAGGTCTATTTTCATGGCAAGAACAGGTTGGAATTGATTAAAAAATGGTATATAAACATTACTAAACATTTGTGTCCCTGGAGCACAAAAACAGTCTAGAGTCTCTGGGGTATATTTGTAGCAATAGCCAAAAAAAACCATGGCATGGGTCAAATTTATTGATTTTTGTTTTATGCCAAAAATCATTAGGATATTAAAGTAATCATGTTCAATTAAGATTTTTTTGATTTCCTACCATAAATATATCTAACCTTAATTTTTGATTAGTAATATGCGTTGCTAAGAATTAATTTGAACAGATGATTTTCTCTATAAAGACTTCTCAAGATCACATTCTGCAAAAATCATCTATAAAACACCCAGAAGCAGGTGTATTGAGCTACATTTAACATCTTTTTGACTCGTTTGATTGAAACACGAGTTTGACAGTGTTAAAACCAGCATTTCAAACAGTACTTAGTTGAGATTTCATCATGTATTTCAGTGTATAATACCGGCCGCTTGGGTTCATCTTCTGCACAGATGATCATATCTACACACATCCACACCACAGTGCCTTCCTGCACACATCATCTACTCAGGTTTGAATGAAGCTCAAGAGTCAGAAGCTGGTTTTTACACAAACATTTATTTGTCATTACACAGGCTACTCCTTCTTGGCAGCAGCTTTCCTCATCGCGGCCAGAATGTTGCTGAGCTCTTCTCTCTTTCTCTTGGCGCGGATGTGAGTTCCCACCTACACACACACACAATCAGATCATGAGGATAACGTGAGGATCACCAGAATCAAACCTGCCTCTACAACAGCACTTTTGCATGCTGTTAAAATATCACTTAGTAGCTTCATCACGTAAACAACGTCAGATGTTGTATTATTATAGTGATCAAAAATGGTTAATTCAGAAAAAGAAAGAAAGAAAAACACTTGTGCAACTGAAACCAAATCTAAAATATATTTTAAAGTTGTTAAATCAGCCAAAATATCTAATTTTCATTTAATTAAATACACTAAATTACACCTTAAGTAAATAAATGAAACTACATGAATGTGTTACAATTAACTTTATATGAGATAAAAAAAATTTAAAAAGCGCTATACAAATAAACTTGAATTGAATGGACCCCCCTTTGTTACACCAAATAAAAACCTTTTGCTAATTGCTAATCAATTTCTTATGCTACATTACAGCATTTTTGCCAACTTTACTATTATCTTTTTTTGAACGAAGGCTGCACCGAGCTGTATCAAAACCCATTTCTACCACTGAAAAAGTATATATAAATGAAAAGGTTAACTTTTTAACTCACAATTCTGACTTTTCTTGCAAGTTATAAAGTCAGAAATGCGATGTATAGAATCAGAACTCACTTTTTCAATTGCGTGTTATAAAGTCAGAACTGTGAACAATTCTGATAAAAAATAATAAAGTCAGAATTGCATGATAGTTTTTTTTTTCAGTGGTGGAAACGGGCTTCCATGGATCTAAGATAATAAGCGACGGGGAAATAACAGCATCACGTGTGGATAATTTAGGGAATATTCACTCAAAATTTGAGTCCACTCATCGAGGTCTACAAACAACCAGTCCCTAAGAACAAACAAACTGTGTTGACTGAAAGAAAACAGGTTGACAAAAGTCAATATTTGGTCGTAATATAACATAGAGGAATTTACAAGCAGTTCTCAAAGTCAACACCAAACTAGGTAAGCTTGACCGATTGAAGGCGTACCCTTTTCTTGATGAACTTCAGAGCACGCTTGTCCTTGGACACCTTGAGCAGCTCCATAGCGCGCCTCTCGTACGGTGCGAAACCACACACCTCGCGGATCATGTCGCGCACAAACTTGGTGTGTTTGGTCAGACGCTGAAACACAAGAGCAACGTCAAGTTAAACACAGGAACAATTATATAATATTGAGCATATGGCAATGCATGGTGGGAGAAACCCAATGGTTACTGTGGACATAGTTAATTTAAAAGGAGGACACCAACAATTTACAGATGGAAAATGCTACTTTCAATAGGTTTTTTACTATGTAATTCGTTTTACAAACAGAAAAACATTGGAAAT